>NC_141391.1:189297659-189979743 GCF_034619465.1 Leptosomus discolor
AGATAGCACTGACTCATACGCATAAGGGCTATGATGATACAGATGATACATTACTGTTTTCTGTTGATGGTCTGTCAGTGGAGCCATGACGCCTTTCTGATATGCAGGTGAATTCCTGGTATTTTGCTTTTTCAAGCTTGACATTGTTTCTCTTTTTGTAAATGATAGGGCTATATTCTATGAAGATGCAATCTGGTACCTTTATTATGCACTCAGCAAGGCAGGCTTTGGGTCACTTTGCATGTTAGATTCTGTATAATCTTAATGTACTCTATAAACAACTCATAATCTAAAAAGAATTGAGACATATACCATCGATGTATAATTCATGCATTTGTTTATAGAGGGTGCAATATGCACATGCTAGCAGTTTCCTCTGGGGCCTGCAAACTGAACTGAAAATTGTTCTGACATATGTTCACTGTAGTGTATAGAATAATAATTTTCTAAGATATATCTTAATTGTCAGAGAAAGAGGTGAATTGCTATCCAAAGTAGAAAGTAGGACAAGAAAAACTATGTCATGTCGAAGTCATTAGTCCAATCAGAATATGAACAAAGAGGAGGGACCATGGAAGTGCTGACCTTGTCAATCATAAAGAAGAACAACCTCAAAACTGAGATTAATCTCATAGCAATTATTTAAATGCTATGTATATATTCTTTTATTAAGAAGACACACAACTCTTAAGAGTGGTGTCTTACAAAATATGTTAGGTATTCTTATGGATGATTGGTTGAGAATAAGAAGGAATAAAATTGTTGTGTACTGAAATCATATTAATTTAGTCTTCAAACCCGTGGGTCTAATGGGAAAACAGATACCAGTCCTATCATAGACTTTATATGGTATTTTTCCTGACATTTTTATCAAGGAGGATGTCCATACTGTACCCATATTTGGTTAATCAGGTCTTGTGATTTTAAAAGTACATTAGGAATGTGCACAAAGTGTTAACAGGAAGAATCAAGAGCAGTGTTGTGGGAAAGACCTCTTGTAAATGTTTGGGAAGTATTTTTATTTCTATTTTTTCTTTGTGTGGGCGTTTTTTTAAATTTATTTGAGTGTATTGATTTTCCTCAACCTGGGGTTTTTTTTTTTTTTTAATTTGTAATTTCCCTTATGAAGAGGCTTTCTTTTTCTTGGCTTTTTTTCCTTTCTTAGTTAATTTTTTGTCCTTTTTCTTCTTGTCTCCTTCCTGGTTTTGACTTTCCTTTCCACTGTAAATACATTACCTTGAAAGGTCCTTGTCTGTGTAGCATTACCTCCTTGAGGTCACACATGATCTTTCTTTCCATGCTCAGTATTTGTAACAATTTAGAAATACTTAACTAATTCCCACTGTGGTTTGCATCTTACCCATCAATGCTAAAGTCAGTGATTAGGGTATGACAGGGTTTTACACTGTTTACGCTGTGCTGTAAGAATCACATCAGCCCAATGCAGGCAGATAGCTGTTTTTTAGCTGAGGACCCTGGGATAGGAATTTTATTCCTTCAGTCAGTGGCAGAGTCCAGTGGGACTGGGCTTGGCATGCAGCTCTCCCTCACCAAAGGATTAGTCTTTATTCCTTTAGACTGAGCCATGTCTTTCTTACACTCTACTGGTCACAACAGAGGTTGTGTACAATCGCAAGCGGGTCCTGGCAGCTTTGGCAGGGAGCATGTGGTGGCACTAACAGCCCTGGAAATTTCAGAATTGGTTTCAAGCTGCCTCCAAGAAGCAGAGAAGTTGTAGCCATAGACTGCCCTTCCAGCCCTGAATGGCTACGTGGAAGAAAACTAAAATGAATTTTCCAGAGATCTCTTTGTCTATTGTGTACAGGACATTATGAGAAGACTTGTGACATGCTCGGAGTGAATTTTGGCATTTCTAGTAACTCCAAAGCAGGAAAGCAACTGGATCCCAAAGATCAGCTATGAAATGAGCAGTCTGGCTTAGGGAGGCTTTGGGACACCAGCCTCCTCTTGTGTGTGCTTGGATGAACCAGCATTAACACCATGGGCATCAGCCAGGTTTCCTACACTGCAATGGAGTGCAAAAGAATATATCTGAGTTCTTTGGAGATGTACCTCTGGGGAAGTTTTGTCCCAGTTTTGCTTCTCTTGACATTATGGGGCATGTGAGTGCACCACTACAATGAGAAACGTGATGATGTTTAAGAAATAAGATCCCCTTTGTGCACTTTTCTAAAGGGTTTCTTTTGACCACAGGTGTTGTGCCTCCTGCTCATGACAGCACTGGCAGCATGAGACTACTGGTATCAGATAAATATGTTGGTAATGGTGCATTAATTTTAATGAGATGGTGAATTTAGGGCAGCATATGACAACCGTAATTTGGATGAATCTGGAGAGCTGAACCTCTTTTTGGAGCCCTGTCTGAGGCTGTCGCTGTGCCCATGTTAGTCAAGCCCATCTAGACTAAAGCCAGTGCTGTGCTGGCACACGTCCAGCTATGCCAGCTCTTCTAGCGCTGTTGTATGTGCTTCTGCCAGTGGGCTAAGCATGAAGGGAGTGACTGCAGATCTCTCTGTACCTGTCAAAGCAGGCACAGTCTACGTGAGCTCTTGGTTGGACTAACTGCCCTTTTCAAACATACCTTGAGACTGGTCCACAAACCCTGTTCTCCTCCAAAGGGGAGCATCTGAGTACACTCCCTTTTGCATAAGGAAACAGTGGATGGTAGAAAACAGGTATCTCATAGCTGTAGATCCCTTAAATCTATATGATTCAAACAATATAAATTCAGCCCCTATCCCATGAAGTAAACAGTTCCTGTGTAAGATGGGGCACAGCACAGAAATAAAATAAAACAGAGCAGGGAGCACAAGCTGGCAATGAGAAAATACTAGTTAGCATGATGGACAATGGTGTGACTGCCAACCAAACCTGCTGCCTGTCCGGGTTCTGTAGGCATCACTGTGGGGGAGAAGTTTTAGGAGGTTTCAGAAGGCTTTGCAGACTTTTATACTGACATGCATTTCACTGAGGATGAGAATTTTGAGAGGAATTTTTAAGACTTGGCAGACTTTTATACTGAAATCCACTTGTGCATGAATGAGGCAGGAAAAAAAAAAAAGCTATCTGATCTGAGACAGAGCTGGACAGAGCTGCACAAAAACTGCTTACAGAGTTAATAAAGGGGGGGAAGTAAACCCCAGGTGCGGTGGTAGAACAGAGGAGTTCAAGAACTTAGCATAAAAAGAATGTTAAACAGTGGAAGAGCTGGTATTATATCATCACTTGTTGTCTGCCTCTGTCATAAGGAGGGCAGCAGGATGCCAGCCCTGCCACAGCTGTCCTGTAGGTATCCTGGGGACTTTTTTCTGCCCTATGGCACAGCGACAGAGGAGCAGGCAGGTGGCAGAGGACTGCGTTTCTTCCCTCTTCTCCTCCTCTGTGCTTTCCACAGCAAGAGCTGAACCACTTCTAGACTCTGCTCCCACCTTGACTTTGTTTTTTTCACCCTACAAAGCCAGTATGACAGCCCCACCACCTGGGAAGTCTTTGGCAAGGTATTTTTCTGCTATTTGCAGCTCTACCGCCAACAGCAGTTGTCAGACTCTTTCTTGCCCCTTTTGTGATCCTGCATACATCCCTGCAGAGTGGTGTGAAGTACTGTCAGGCAGAATAGCACTTTATACCCACTTTACCCAGATGTAGTGACTGTGCAGAAGTCACTAAAGTCCACAGAAGCAGAGAACAAGTACACAGTGTTCTGAAAAGTAATTAGTCACTGTATGCAAAATATCAGTGAAGCCTTTGAGGGAGAAATTGCTGAATGAATCAGTCTTGAAAAAGTACACCCATTTAATCAAGTGGATTTAAAAATCAATCTGGTTCATCTGGTGCAAATCTCTAATGTAGATTTCCATTAATCCTTTTAACCCTTGTGTATATCAGTTTTATTTGTGTCAGTAAGTTACTCATGGAGAGCAGACATAATGAAGGGCTTATTACCCATGAAGTGCTCCAGTGTCCAGATTCTAAGTGCTTGGAGTAAAGTACAATCATACAGTAAAGCATACAGACTCCCTGTACAGACAACAGGGAAGAATTAAGTGCCTGACAGGGGGTTTGGACCTGCCCTTGTGCAACAGGAATCTCCTCCGAGTTAGTGATGGGGGATGTTGAGCACAGGAGTGTATCTGAACATTTGCCCCTTTTTGGAGTTTTAATGCCTAGCCTGAAAAAATGGTTTGTGAACCTGTGTCAAGAGCTCCAAACCATTTTTGGATGTCTGCAAACACACATAATTTTAGAAGCCTTGCCTTCTGTCTTGTTGTGCCTCCCACCTTCTGCATAACAGCTGAGCAGATGGAGCAGGTGCCCAGGGCAGGGGAGCAAGCCCAGGCCATCAGCTTTCCTCAGCCTGGGAAACTGCAGCTGGTAACTACCTGTTTCTCCAGGGGAGCCACCTTCCACCCCTCCTGAAGATAGAGGGTACCAGGGAGCAAGGGGCAGAATCATCCCATGTCTGTAGAGCAGATAGAGGAGAGTCTAAGGTGGTAGCATAGGGGTGGGATGTTTCCCTGGAGCAAGGAAATTCCTATTCCATAGCAAAGTCACAGGGTTTTAGCCAGTGAATGTAAAACAACAAGCAACACATCAAGTTTTCAGGGAACAGGATGGCTGGTGGTGCTATGGAGACACCTGCTTCTGCCCATGTACTGCAGTGATGCCTCTGTGCCTTATCCTGGGCTCCCTTTAGAGGCAAGAGGCTAAAGGTTTGTTTCAACGTGGTCCCAAGTTCATTGAGACTGAGCTCCGAGGCCTTGTCCATGCAGATTTTTGGATCTGCCCTTTCTTGCACCTCCTCTGTGTTCATGTGGTGCTTTCATTTGTGAAGTAAAGCCCTGCTTCTGCTTCCCAGCAGCAAGGAGTGTGCAGAGGAGGAAACACAGGGCAGATTGCTGAAACACAGCTCAGGATTGCTGCTACCTGATCTGGGAAAAAAGCAGGACTGAAGGGAAACAAGACAAGAACAAGGTCAATCTCATACTACACTGAGCAGATCAGCAGAATTTCTGGGTCAGAATGGATGAGGCATCCAAGTGCCGAGCAGAGAGGTTTATAGCATAAACAACGAGCTAGCATTTGGCTTTCAGCGAGAAAGTTTAACTCTTTATTATTGTAGGCATATGCTATCTGACCTCAACCAAGCAATCCTAATGCTGTTTTCATAAAACTTATGGAGAGTTTTGCTTAGAGACCTGCTTAGAGAGTGCTGGGTTAGGCTGATGTCTAATTGAGTTACCTGAGTCTAATTCTGTTGTCGTACTTGCCTGGGGGAAGCAGAAAGGGCTGGTTACCAATTAAGATTGTAATGTTATTAATTTAAGAGAGTATGAAGGGTATATATAGTCTAAGGAATCTGTCTAATTGATAGGAAAACAAGTTAAATATCCTCCTGCTTCAGATTCTAGCTGTGTTCTCTGTCCAGGGAATTCAGTTTTCTATTTTTACCTTGGAAAGGTCAGGTCTTTGCAGCCTGCAGAAGGGCTGGCATAGCCATGTCATGAGAAGCTGAAATCCAAGCTGCAGATTTGCCTCCCACAATGAGGGGCTGAGTGATGAATGGGGAGACACCCTCTTCTGCAGAAAAACAGCTGTAACGCGTGTTTCAGCCTAGTGTGACATCAGTGTTTAGATCTTCCAAAATCTACCTGCTATCTTCTGGCAAAAAGAGTAACAGAAGAAGAAAACGACCTACCAGAAAGCAACAGTAAGGACTGAAAGATTGCTTTTTGCTTCATAGCTCTTTACTGAGCAGAGATGAACCCTCTTCTAGCAATCATATGAGAAATATTATACAAAATGCTTGCTACAAGACCCCATCCAGTTCATCCAGTTCATCTTTGTGAACTTCAGCTCACATCTGACCCCAAGTACAGTGCTACATAGTTACAAGGAGTCCTACTAATACCTGGCAACCCTTCTTTGGTAGATGAAGATTGTTAAGTCTTTAGGACTGAATGGTTGCTCTAGATGTTTGTGATAATGCAAAAAAAGTAATTAAATATTAAGCAAGCTCCTATTACTTCTTTTTTTTTCTCCTAAACTTTTTAAATGGGAGTGAGGATGCATTGTATTTTGAATGACTGCTAGAGCAAATAAACTATTATCTCGTAAGTTATATAAAGTGCAGCCAAAAATTAATCCTGCAATACACTTTGGGTTTGTATCTGCCAACCCTGTAAACAGCTCCTATATGGTCAGTCCGTTCACTTAGCCTAGTAAGTCTTTTGCTATCTGAGGTGGCTTTTCAGATGCTGAGACTTGTTCCAATGAGGTAGCAGTGGCTTTCTGAGGAGCAAAAATGGCAATTTATAATAGAAGCTGCAGAGTTCAATTTCCCAGAGTTTGACATAGGGCAGGTCTGTCTCTGTGATCCAGAGGGACTCTGCTCGTGTGACCTGGAGGGCAGACTTTGTCTACCTGTTTTCAAGAATGAGGCAGTGGTATCAAAGCAGAGCTCTGTGTCCTTAATGGGCCCTTTGAAGCTGCAGTAGCAGAGAAGGTGAAGTACTGCAGCTGCCCTCCTCCTCCTGAAGAAAAGCCAGCACAGCACGGCTCTCTAGAAGTTACATGTGTAAAGGCAAAGAAACTAAATATGATTTTATGGAATATGCTGCTCTTGGGGAGCTGGTGTTTCTGTTGAGTTACCTTATTTGTAAAGCTGCACTCTGCTTTTGATAGAACTTCCCTGATCTGCAAGTGGAGAAACCTTGTGCTGCCATCTCTACTGCTTCAGTCCCTGTGTAGTAACTTGTAAAACAGAAAGTGATACCTCCATGACATTCATGTAAATGAATACACAATGTGGAAAAAAAAAAAAAAAAAGATTAAGTTGACTCTACAATGAATAAAGATTGGGTGAGGATTTAGCTACCCTGTTTGTTAAGAAGCTCATTTAGCCTATTTTGATAATGGTTTGGTGGTTGCATTCTGCAAGGATAGCAAGTAAGTTGGCTGGTAGGAGTGATTGCCAAAATGGAGATTAACTGAATATTGCAAAATATTGGTGAAACATAGTACTGAATTCTTGTCTTCACATGGGCAAATTTATTGTCTGATTTACATCAGTACAACCAAGTTTAAAAAAAAATAAAAGCCCAAAAAGCAACATGACTAATCTATTGAAACAGTTCATTTTTAATACTGACTACTGGCAAAAAACTACTTACTAATCAGATTCAGGGTGTGAATTATTGTTGAAATGAATCCTTGAATAGTTTTCTATGGTGTGTTGAAGAAAATCACAATCTATTTGCAACGTATTTCAAAGTAGAAAGAGATTAAATTAATTTCATATGTTATATTCCTTATAAAAAAGCCCCTGGCCCTAATAAGCATTTCCTACTGGCCTTTTTTTTCCTGATAAGGGAAGACCTACCTAAAATAGAAATGGAATAAGTAACTGCAGTGAATATTCTACTAAGTACTGCAATAATAATACAGCTTCCTTCCCTTGAGAAATAGGTATTGAAATATTAACGTTAAGGACTTCTGTTCTTTGGTGTAGGTCTGCTTTAATGTATACTCAAAGAAAAATCAGCCACTGATAAGCCTGTCACAGATCATCACTTTCTGTGTATTTTCAGCATCATCTTTACTCATTTATAGTCATTTATTACCTAGCAGTTAAATTGTTAGGACTCGTTTTCAGAACTGTGAAGGAAAAAAAGACTATTCCGTTTTCTCTTTGGTCATGTTTCAGCCTGGTACAACTTCCTGATTTAATATGAAAATACCTTACAAGTTCAAAAGAACCTTTCAGGCTGTATTTACACCTGCAGACTTTATGCTGGGTGAGATAACTGCCTGTGCTATGGTGGTGCAAGTTGTATAAAGGTCTGGAGAATAGCTCCTAGCTTGACTTGCAACCAGACTTGTCAAGTTACCCTTTCAATTAACAGCCAAGGCATGGAAGTGCCTTTGGGAATTCCAGTAGCTGCCCACTGGCATCACTGAGCACTCAAAGTTTGCTTTGAATATTGTGAAATGCGTATGCAAACAAAATATACAATATTACAGTGCTTTTTGTAGCATTGTACAGGAGGAGTCTGATGAACTGGGATACTGTATTTGAGACTGGAGCCACTAATGTTAATAGGGATGGGGCACATGCATACATTAATGAAACACTGAAACGCTCTGATGGTGAGAGCTGTGGCAGGTAAGTGCCTTGGAGTCAGTTGCTTCGTAGAAGTCACCTTGATTTAAGTGTCCATGTTTCTTGCACATGGATGAGTTCCCTCAGAAAAGATACACAACAGCCAGTGCACATGAGCGTGTACATGCCTAAATCTTCCAGTTAAAAATTCACAGTTTTTTGCTTTCATCTTTGGCTTGGAGGAATTCATATAAGTTATTTCTCTTATGGCAAGAGTTCCTGTATCTCCAAGCTATGTACCAGGTGAAAAGGAAGCTTTGGTCTGCTCGGACAGCACAAGCCCACCTCAATCATGACTTTGGGTTATTCCTTGTCTTCATTTGTCATTGCGCAAGGAGCTGTAGGTGCTGTCTGTGCCGCCCCAACAGGGATGGGCTCTGGGCAGGTGCTGCAGCATGGCCGCTTTGCCCCCAGCACCCCAGCAGCTCGGCAGCTTCCTCCCTCCTGCAGCTCAGGGTGATGCCCAGCGATGAGCATCTGTCAAAGAGAATGTGAAAGGAGGTGGCTGGAGCTAATGGTTAAGGGGAAACCCAACACCCCCAAGCCTGGTGCAGGGGTGGGCCATGGGGAAGCATGACGGGACATGCATGCCCCTACTCGGGCAGGAGGACTGCTGGCAGAAACCCTGTAAGATCTTTTGACTGATGTGTTGTTTTGGGGTCATTTCGTGCATTTTGATTTGGCATTAGAAATCCTTAAGCCAGCTTGATCAGTAAACTCAGCCTGACTTTGCCAACCTGCAGGGCACCTGGGCATCAACCACAGGGCCGTCAACAGAGCAAGAAACCCAGCTCACGACCCAGCATCTAAAAAGGAAGTGCTATGTTAGCTATCTATCTGTGTATTCAGTAACCCAGAGCCCTAGGTTTTCTCTGTTTATCAAAAACCAGCTGGTTTTATGCAAAAACCTATTCAAACTCCTAATACATTTTCTGTTCTTCACCATTGAAGAATGAACGTGAAGTAACCTCACTCTAATTATTTGGTAATGTTATGTTTCGTTTTTTCCTTTCAATACTTCTGATTTTGCACTAAAACCAAAACCTACTTATAATTTTGTCTGGCTTTTGTAGTTTGTTATTGGCTGTTATAGATCATTCAGTAAACTCAAATTGCTTTTTGTCTTAATTGGGTCTTGTCTGCATTCTGCCCTGGCCAATTTTCAGCCTATCACATAAATTGCTTTGTGCCCTAGTAAGATTGACTAGTTGATACAAGGTAGTATAACACTTATTTTACACCTCATATTCCCCTCAGCTTGTGAAGAAAAATCATTTTAGAATTAACATATTTTGCAGCTGATTCTAGTGGCGGCTGGTTTTCCAGAATGTCTCACTAGCTAAAAATAATTGGGAGAAGACTGTTCAGTCATACTCTTCCTTCAAACATTTATTTTTTTAGCCATCACCCATCTTTTAAAGTAAACTTTTCTGAAATCAGATTTTGGAATTTTAATACTTTTCTCAAGCTTGAACTGAACTTGTCTGGTTTGCAGACTGGGTGGGTTTTGTTGGCATAGAAATTAGAGGTTGCTGGAGTTTAATGGTTCTGTTTACACGGTAGTTAATAAACAAGTGTTCAAATACATCTTCAGCTCAGGCCTCTCCCACCCCTGGGTCTGTGTTCCTGGTTCTTAATGCAGTTAAGTAACCTCATATATTTTATTAAAATTAAATGTTATACGATGGGTAATAGGCACTTTGGATAGTCCTTTTCAATGATAATAAATCTGCTGATCTGTGTTCTAAAAAGGACATAACCTTTCTAAATTCTCCCAGTTCATAAGACACAGTAATGTCAAACTTGAAGGAGGCACATCAACATTTTGGTGTATGAATATTGCTAGTTCCATTTAATGTCTGTTAAAATTATCTGGAGAGAATTTGTGTGTGTGACATGAGAGATAAGGTATTAGAATAGTAAAATTATTGTTTATTTGTTCTCAGCCAGTCATCCCAGAAATCTTGTGAAAAGTTGTTGGTTTTTTTTGCAAATGAAGTAAAACTATAAGTTTACCTCACAAATGGAGGTTGGAATTTATATGTTTATGGGAACAGAGGCAGTGTGAGGTGGTTACACCTTGGTGGCTCTGGAGAGGTGGCTTAGCTGTTCTGCTTGGTTACCTCCAGCCCAGCTGGGTTGTCTCCATAAACACTATGGGTGTAAAGGGCCAGTTTTAGATAAGCAATAGGTTTCAGGGCACTCTAATACCAGCCAGCTGAAGTACAGAACAGATTAAGCCATGCTGATACCTCCTTGACAAGGGAAAAACCTGCTACCCAGACCCCCTCCTGTTCTTCTGTGTGTGAAAAGCCCCATGCAGCAGCGTGTTGCTGTCCTCTGCATCCATCTGTGCTGCACAAAGTGAATATGTAAGGCGTGTGGGGGTTTTGGGGACCATACTGAAGTTTTCTGTTGTTTCCTGCTTAGCAGCAATTTTGCTCTAATGGGGAAAATAGTCAGTGTTGCATGTGGTTTCTGCCTCGCGACAGGTCTCATTAGCTGGGACCAAGCGGAGCCTTCACTAGGCGTTTCAGTTCAATAGAAATTTGTAGTGAAATCTGTCTCTTTTTTGCCAGCCATGATTACACAGTAATGATCAGATATCTTTCCTTACATTACCTTCCCTTGCTTACTTGTAGGTGTCATGTTCTCCTTTCTCACTTTTGTTTCAGCTATTAAACTGTCAGAAGAAGCTAGTGCTTTCTTACAGTGTTGAAGCTGCATTTAAGTTTTTGTATGAACATGTTTTTCTGTCTTTTTTTTTTTTTTTTAACTGTCAAAAATTGCAACATACATCTTTTGATTTCCATTGCAGTATCTTTTACTACAAATTAATAGGTGGTTGCATGGCTGCATCCACCCACAACCTTGTTAGAAAACATGAAAAAATGAAAATTTTACAGTAATTACTTGTTTATGAAAATTAAGATATAATAAAAGAGTAAGAAATACATATATAAGCTACTCAGAAGTATTATCAGCACTGTATATTCATGACTAAGAATATATACCTCTTTAAATTGGTGCACATGATGTACTTGAGTACATTTTTTTCTTGTTTATATGTCCCTACAGGAACAAAATGAAAAGCAGAAAGTGTCATTATTAATGATCTGTAAGCAAGTAGAAAGGTTATGCTTGTATGGCCCAGAAATAGGATTAAAAAGAAGACCTACTTTTATAGTGCTGATACAGAAGAAATTCACATCCATTTTTCTTTGGCAGCACACCATCTCTATGTTCATTCATTATGAAGTTATTAAAACAATACTGTGTTACCAAACAACCTTAAAACTGAGGATATATCTAGGCTTCATTATTACTACCAGATATTTAATAGAATATAAATATCATATAGGAAGTCATTACTGTACACAAAGCCAGCCATCCTACAAACCAGTGTAACACACCAGGGTGTTAAGTCTGTATATGTTATAGGAATTTTCATGTGCAAGCTTAAATTAAAATAACATGTCTTTCTATAATTAGTATGTCAAAATATGTGAGAAACTGAAGTGCAACTGTAAGAGTAGAATGTCAAATACTATTTTAAATTTCTGTCACTGTTCTGAGAAAAAATATTTCATGTAAATGTTCCTTTCCAGTTCCCGCACCCATTTTTCATTTTTCATTCCAGGACTGGGAGGAACAGATATTTTTTAATCTATTTCTTGCATTATTGTGGATTTTGTGCAAATTCTTCCACACTACAGAAAATTTGCACTAGTGTACTATGGAGAATTTTGAGGAGTGTAGGTTTTTTCTGCTTGTGTCTTCCTCACCCTTTCATGCAAGTACTAGGCAAATACATTATAATTTTAATGCCCCAAACTGGCAGAAGCGTTGGTTAGATGATAAGAAAGAATAGGCCATATTTCTCCTCCCAGTTCAAACTAATTATAAAACTCAATGTTATAATATACTGAAAATGTGGTCCTCCCTTTGAGGGAGGAGAGATTAGATGCAGTGTTGAATAGGTTGTTATGTGACCTCGATGTTACAAGAAGCTTCAGGATCCACGGGGAAAAGGTGGTTTTACCCGAGTCTGCATTGGAGCTGTGGAGGGGACTTTTCCTAGCCTGTACTTCTAAATTCCCTTTTCAGATAGTTGTATTAAAGAGTTAAAGCTGGTGTCATTATGCAGAACCTCTTGAGAATAAGATATGTAATGGCAACGCATCAGAAGATGAAACTATTTGAATAGCTTAGGTTTCAGCTATTTCTCGCCATTCAGAGTTTGCGGAGAAGCCAATTGCTTTGACCAGACCTGTATTTCTGCCCAGCATGTTGGAAAGCTCCTCCCTGGACTGGGGCTTCTCCTGTTTCTGCTTTCCAGCTTTAGCTCATGCTGTTATAATGCCTTGTTTCATACCTCAGACATGGAACAGGGTGGCTTGTAACTATCTGGTATTTTAATCCCAGATTTGGCTGTGCTGATCTTGAAGGAACCATCTGGATCCAGCGGGTGACTCGAGGCAGGTGTTCACCTTCCTCTGTCCATGCCCCCTTGGCGCCTCTGCACCCACTGGCACGGTGTTTGGGTTTTGAGGGCTCCTGTTGGTTTGCAGCTTTTGCAAGTGTGTGTGTCTCTTCTGGTACTTTGCTTCTCCAGTTTCCCTCCACTACTGTTGGCCCTGTGGACTATTTCTGGGCTGTTTACTTAATTGTTTATCATTAATGGTAAGATAATTTCCTTCTAACATGGATATAAACTGATAAGTTTGTTTGACTAATTATCTCTCACTTAGTGTTTTCTGCTTCTTAAGTGTGAAACTAGGTGTTTAGTGTACTGTTTTATTGACAAAATCACCTTTTAAAAAAAAAAAAACAGAAAGGAGAAATCATTAATATGAGTTAAGTAACAGCTGTTAGTGGTTATGGGATTTATCACTACAAGTAGAACACTTGTTCCCCTGCGCTCTCTTAGCAAATTTCAGGTCTGTCACCCATCTTTCTCAGGTGTATAGTACTTGTTTGGTACAAAAATCGCTGAGGCTTTACTACTGGAGCAATGAAAGAAAAAAAATCTGCCCTATTTAATAGCTGTTCTGTGGATATTAATTTTTCTGTACACCGAATGCAGAGACACTCCCTTGCTGCTTATTCACATCATTCTTTATTTCTGACTGAATTGCCTTTGTCCACTGAGCCGCATAAAGGACTGAACAAAATTTAAATATCAATTGCATCTAAAGTGTATATAAAGTCTTTGAATAAAAGAAAAAAAATCAATATGTAGAAATAAATACTGCAGGAGCTACAAGATTTCTGGAGGGAATTTTTGTAAAGGATCTATTTTTTCTGTTGAAGATTACAGTACAGTTTTAGTTAATTATCCTCAGACATCTTTTTTTATTATCTCCTCTTTAATGACAGCAAGTGCAGTTGTATCTGATGCTGTTATTTCTCCCTTTATTCCTGTGAGTCTCAAGCCTACAGACTTTCTTTGGCTTTCATCCATTTTTTGTTATTCTGTAACTTCTTCAATGCAGGTTGTCAAATGAAAGGTTATGCTTTGGCCCCTGAGGTCTGCAACACAATATTGCAGGTGGAGGCAGCGGAGGCCTGGCAGATCCTCTTCTTTGATCTGCTGGAACTTGTATTGACTTCGCATCCTTCCCCTGCCTGACAAACTGCTGGGGGTAGAAAGGAACTACTGAAACAGAGGTATGAAAGCAGGGGTATATAGTGCTTGATTCGAATGTGCAGAAGTACAGGGATACACCCTCTATTAAAGGTAGTGATTATACTAAAAAAAAAACCAAACCACACAACAAAACTTTAAGCAAATTAAAAGGAAAGACGAAATAATTGATCAAGGGGGAAACCTGTTAGACTGCTGGTGTGCTCAACCTACATTGCTGCAAGCAGCAGAGGTCTTTGAAAGCAGCTACAGGACTCCTTGCTTGTCTTGCTTGAGGCCTTATGCTCATACACCTTGTTGTAGCATGTGAACTTCAATGAAATTGTTTTGTTCCATTGATTTTTTTACAGTGTTGTATCTTGCTTTGCAAATAAATTAAACAGAAAATAGCTGGGGTTTTAAGAACTGCACATCTCTCTGCAAGCAACTAGAGCAGAAAATCTTTGTAGTAATTGACCTGCTGAGACTAATTCAAATATTCAGTGGCTCTAATGTCTTCTGCCTTACTTCACCAAAACTGAATACAACAGTCTTCAGGAGCAACTACAGGAACTGCTCATTTTCCCAGGCCATTATTTTTGGGTAAGGTAGGGACACAGGGAGAAGAAAGGCATGAAAGATGCTGTACATCAGCAGAGTTCAGTCTGGGAACTGTTTTAAAGTTTGCTTTTGTTATGAAGCTTTGGGACAGATCTGTTTTGTGTTTAAGAGCTGCTGTTACACTTGTTTCACCTTCGTAAGAGGTAAAACTGTGCTGGGGCACTTTACCTGGGATGGCATGCTGCTGGCGGCTGCTATACATCACTTCTGTACCTGCTCTTATGACTTTTCGCAAATCCTGAGTAGAACAATTTTTTAAACTGTTTCTTCAGGCCTAAACCCAGTTCTGTTTTTCTCCATGGCCAACTTTTCTTTTTAAGGAAATTACAATTGTAACATATTCATCGTCGTCTCCACTGGCATGGTCAATGGTTAAAACGTCCACTGGGATTTCATTTCCCAGAGCCTGTTTTTAGGAGGTTGCCAGTCCAAAAGCACATGTGAAGCATAGAGCAAGTGCAGCTGATGAGACCTGCTGTAGCTCTTGTCAGGGGCCTCATTATCCTGAGTTTGGTGAGCACTGGACCTCTCCCTGGGCACAAACCCTGTCCTGCCTATCCCCGGGCACTGCTGCTAGCCAAACCAAGCATACACCCAAGGAGAGGTGTGTGGGGTGGTTCAGTAAGTCTCACAGGTGTGTGGCCCCACAGTATAGGTGCTCCAGGCACCAAAATAGTCCCTGTTGCAGCCATGGTGTGCACAGGGCCTGGGGGTGTGCTGGGACCCCTCAGCTGGTGCAGGACCTCCAGGACTGCTGGGTTTCTGCTCCTGCCCAAGCCCCTGCTCCCCACCCGTCCTGTTAGCAGCCATCTCTGGGTTCGCTCCTCAGTCTATAACCCCCAAATTGTTCTCTGTTAGGCCTTATCAGACACTGGATGCACAGGTTGTGGCTGGAAGTTTGACCTGGACATTCTCAATGCTGTGCCTGGACCAATATATCTTTCTGTGCCACCTCAAGATCCATGTCTGCAAGGTCCAGGCTCTGAGCACTGGTTTGAAAGGCAGAGCATCTGCTGCTAGGGTTGCCTGGTGTCAGAGAAAAGGTAAGATTTCCTCTAGCACATATTTGAATCCCATGCACTGCATGAAAATCATACAGGGCATGGCTTTCCTGTGCTTTTGTAGTTGCAAGGCATCTGGGAAAAGAGCTTTTGTACACCTGGGGCTGGGTGATCCTATACTGCCCATACAAATCAGCTTTGTGTGTCCATGATTGACTTGTGTGCTGGCAGTAGTGTCTCTTCCAACTTTTTATGATAAATCACCCATCTGATAGGGACTGTCCCAGACTGAATAATATTATCTGTGTCCCAAGATAGTGGCTCACAATTTGCTGTATATTCACTGCTCCAACAGATTGCAGACAGCCAACCTTTGGTTGCCCAACTTCAAGTCATTCACTACAAGCTTTCTGTGCTTTTGAGAACCTCAGGTTCCAGTTTGTGCCCAGGACAAATCTGGATATTTGGAGGCACCTTGTCCTGACAAGTCCCGGGTGGGATTTTCCATATTATTCCTACTTGGTATCAGACATGACACAAAGTGAGTAGTTGTATCAGGCAAAGGGCCCATGAGGTGGATGAAAGAAGGGACAGAAGTGATGTGGAAGGATCAAGGAGATGTGGAAGAGCCAGATGATTTTGCACTGACTCAACTGTATTTGTAATAATTTTCTCTTTACTATATGTAATTTTATTCTCTTTGTTTATGTATTTTTACCCCAGTTTCATATAATGCTTTCTGTTTACCTCAGCTCCCCTTGACCAGCTTTTGATCTGTTAGATCAGCTTTAGCCACACCTGGCAATGCAATGACTTTAATGATGTTTAAGGATGTTGAGTTCCTACAATGGGCCAGAACACAACATGCATTGCTTTCAAAGCCTTCTTCTCCCTGATGAACAGAGCAGCTCTCCTTGGCTCACATGGACATGCAGGGGCAGAAGGTCCTCAGTCTGTTGGTACACATTCCTGCCCTCACTCACCTCACCAGATCAAAGTGCAACAAGTGAGAGATTTAAGAAGTACAGAAAGAAGGTGAGGCTAACGCAATTCAGTTGTGAAACAACCAAACAAAAAATAATCAAAGACAGCAATTCATTCTGCTGCTCATAAATGGTTTCTTTTCATTTTCCCTTATAAAAAAAATCTCACGTCATTTTTTATTGTCTTCCCCAGCTCCGTGTGAAATCCACGGACACAGTAATCGTTCCTTGTTTCCTCCTGTCAAACAGAAGGTGACATATTGAACAATTAAGGGCTTTTGTTCATAACACGCTACAATGTCTAAAAGAAGAGAAAAAGACTCAATTTTAAAATAGTCTGGAGAGTGAGAGGACGGTCTGCTGTCTCATAGAAACCAGCTCTTAATTTGTAGTAAAGTAGAAGCCTTTTCTTCTGGAAGACTATGAAATAAAATTTACCACTCATAGCTTTTCATTTTCAGCATTAACACTTGCTGAGAGAGGTAATCTATTTTCTATTGTCACAACCTGAGATGAGATTAGTGGTATATCATTAGCTAAGGCATTTTTTTGCTGTTAGAAATTCTGTCCTCAATGAATACAACCCTTTCTCAATGAAGCCAGTCTCAGTAGCGCCCTGATTCAGACTGCCTGTGCTGCATGCCACTCCAAAACCAATTACAAAGCTGCCATCAGGAGACAGGCTGTGAAACAAAACCGCTCGTGTACTGGTAATTCTCTGCACCTTGGTACACTTTGTAGGGCTGGCTGCTTCAAGAACATCCCACACATAACCTGAAAGGCCAATTTTGCTTATTTTTCACTTACTCGAAATCTTAAACAGCTGAACGGAGTTGTATGTATGGTATACAGGAAATAATATTTCAGTGAAGAGTTTAGTCCAAAATATGTTTTTCAGCTCAGTTATGAACATTTGGAGACATGTCTTTGTCTCAATTTGAACATGAAAAGGGGAAAATTTACTAAACTTGAAGTAACCTTGTATGAATGGCAGATGAGATGCAAGTGAAACATGTTGCAATAAATAAATATACAGTTTGGGTTCTATAATTTTCCATTGCATTAATTTGTCTGAATATATTTAGATCAGTAATTTAGACTGGAAATTAAGGCTGTTTATGGCAACTGCTGTATGTTGATGGAAATATCGCTTGACGTGCTATATTTTAAAACCATGTCATTGACTTTTGAAAACTGCTTCAAAGTTAAATGCACAAAATCACTTTAACAAAATTATGTTTTACCATGCAATTAAAACATAAAAGATGAAAAGTTAAAGGTCTTGCATATTTTATGCATAAGATTTAATTTTTCTAAGAGCAATTTAAGTGACCTGGAATTACTTTTATAGAAAGACACTGTCTGATGTAGTCAGAATATCTTAGCCAAACTTTGCTTTCTCACTATCCTTACTCTAGTTTTTAATTCTGCATTTATTAATATATGCTCTAACAGTGTTTGGCAATTTAATTTTTCAGAGCCTAATTGAACCATCCTATGGTTTCAGGAAACTCTGTGGGAGCCCTGAATTACTCTTCCTTTCCTAGGAGAACATACTGAAATTACAGATTTTCCTTCATAGCCATGGACTGCTTCTGAACGAGAGCATCCTTTGCCTGTGCATCTGCATCTGAGTGACCTTTGTTCTTCCATCCAGCTGCCCATATTGTCATGAGTGACCTCAAAATCTTCACCTTTCTTTTTGGAGGGTCCAGTGTTAGTTACAGTTTTATCTGCATCAACAATGGATAGCACATCAGTGAGACAAGCTTTGCCAATGTCCTGGGTGTCCAGAGCAATCAGTGGAAAGAAATTATCACTTCCTACCAGGATATCCTACCTCGAGAACTGTTGCTCAGCCTCAGGAGAAGACAGACACGTTTTGTCTGCTCCTAATGACGAGTAGTAGTGGGGAGGGAATGAGGAGGCAGGTAGCAGGGATGCTCACTCCTGCGGTTCATGGTGCTGGAAACCAGCAGGCTCCAAACCTTGCCCATGGTGGCAAAGGGGTGATTCTGGCAGGGAAGCTGGGATTGTCTTCAAATGGAAGAGCAAGAGGGTGGGTATTTGAGGGTAGAGAAGGAAACATAGCACAGGTAGTGGGGGAAGGAAGCAAATAATAGGAATAATAAAATACTCAGAATGAGACTTCAATAGTTGTATTATAGAATGCTGTTTTTAAAGTAACAGGTAAGGCTTTGGCACACTTAAAACTTTCATTGGACTGGGAGAGAAGAGTAGAACAGAGAAAGTAAATTTTCATTAAATACAGAGAGAGCTCTCACCCTGTATTTTCAATTGTTGCCTCTGAAGGGGTGCTCAGAAGTGAATGAAAACCCGAATAACTGTGTGAATGCTTCCTGAATCCGTATCTCCTCTTTCTAATAAAAAATCATGCAGAGCAAAGCCCCTGGCTGACAGGCAATGCTTGGAGAAGTATCCACTGATTCTGAGTGTCCCAGCTCTTGATTGCCTCTTCTGATACGCCTTACACTGTGCAATAAAAATAAATACATAAATAGGCAGGACTGCTAACTGGCTTGTAGATTCATAAGCTGCAATTTCATGACCATTGCACTGTTTGTAAAGATACTATTTGTAATTATTATCCATTATAATGGGCACTACAGTATTTATGAAAAGGAAAATGCAGACATCACTGTAGGCAATTAAAAAATATGCCACTTTCAATATTTCCATCCAATTCAAGTTTAACAAAGACATTATTCCTCATCCTAAAGATTTGCTCAGTTTTTTTACAGTGAGAAGTCATCTGTATATTTTCACACTCTTTTTACACTTAAAGACACTTAAAAATGACTTGGACCTGTTTAAAATGTGGTTTGATTGTAATAATATGGAGAACGTACATCAGTGTTTTGAAAATCCATATGAATGAAACATCTCTTTCCAACAGATTAAACTGTTAGATTCTGCCCCCTTACACTTAAAAGCAGCCATATTATACAATTCCTTCCATAAACTGCATTTTAAAAGCATTTGAAGCTCCCTTAAGCCATGATATTCCATTTGAAAGGTTGTTCCAAAAGTTCATTTTTGTTCAGACCTTCCCTCTAATCCTTAGATCTGTGTTTAGAACTTCCTTCTGATTTCTAAAATGTGAGCAATTAATGCTCACTTGTTTTTGTGTCAGTTTGTTTTTGACTTGGTAGTTCCTTTCCCTTCCTGTTTATCACTGAGTCACATCCTCTCTAAGCCCTTGGTCTAATTACCAAACCAATCTTTTTCTGGTATGATAACCTGGGCTTCCCTAGTCATCCAAACAGTTTCCTTTGCATCTACCTGGTTTAAAAATGGTGGTACTGAGGACTCAGTGCCCACACATTTAGGAGGTTTCCATTTTGGACTTGAACTAATCTGTTTCTATGAGCTGAATGCCCATTAACAGTCGATGCACTTTAAACGTGCCTCTGGAGTCTATCTTCCAGTTTAGTTTCTCCTAAATGAATCTGGTACATGTGCTCTGTGACCACTCTGGGGTGTGAACCAAGGTGTTGTCAGCAGTGATTCACTTAGAAACCACCCTCCTGGTCCAGACCAAAATGCTGCTGTAGACAATCCCCAATAACACCATGGGACTTCCTTGAGGAACTGGGATTTATTCTAGTGTCCCTTTCCAAAACTCTTTCTTTTCATTCCGTATACTGAGGGTCACGCATGATAACTGATTGTTGCCCTCCACTGTTATCCATTATAATGAGAACGATGGCTTTTTATGGAGAGGAAAATGCAGAGATCACTGTAGGCAATTAACAAATATGCCACTTCTTACTACGCCAAATGTCTTGATATTATTTTTTTTGGTCATAGGATAAGTCAATTAAAAGAAAATCCATTTTTAATAGGAAATAATTGTAAAATGCAATTACTAAAAGGAATGATCATTTATACACTTCAAATGAATGTGCTTCTGAGTTTTTGTTTTAACAGTTTCATTGTATTTTTTTTTTTAATTCCAAAATGGTGTGATTTTACTAGGATCTAAATGTGTTGAAAGGCACATTAACCAAGAGAGGGGAAAAAAAAAGAGCTATATATAGTTTTACTGTCCCTTTGGGGAACCATTGCTTGAGCTTCATTAATATGCATTTTAGCACAATCTAATTTACTCATATGGCTGGCCCCAGGTGTTTGGAAAGGCAACCAGAGGAAAATCAGATCATACTAAAATTAGAGACAAGAAATATTGAATGCCTTCCCTTTTAGGTCCTTGAAAGGCACATATTAATTATAACTAGATGAATTTATGAAAACTAATACTATGAACAGCTCCAATAGTAATTATTTTTGAAAAATCATCTCTACCAATAAGTGTATTCTGATCAAAGTGCAGAGAAATTGTTCTGTTAAAGAAAATATGTACATACTGGCCCCTCAAAATATTATTATTTTTAGTGCGGTGCCCCTGTGACACCCTTCTGATGTATATTTATTCACTGAAAACCACAATACAATGCCTCATGTCATGTGTACCGTTTCTCAAATGGTTTCAAATGGTGCAGAGCATTAGATTTTGATGGATTTACCTCGTCATTTTGAGGAGAGTGCACCTCTGCTGGGTTACAAAAAGCCAAGGCTGGCAACACTGGGGAGGGAAAAGTGAGAAGGTGTGGGGGAAAAAGGTTAAAAACTGTCTCTGTATGGTCTGATGAAGGGTTCTGTGCTTTCACAAAGTCAATGGGAGGCTTTGGCAAGCAAGTGTTCACAGCTGGTCTCTGAACTGCTAACGGGATGTAGTGGTGCAATAAAGGGGCTTTATATATTAATTTCCTAAGTGTCGTCTCGATTTGCAGCAGGAAGCGTAAGCAAAACAATGTCAAACGCATTAGCCCTGAAGGTGCCTTTGGAGCAGCACTCGGCAGCTTGCCCTTGCCCGCGTGCTCTGAACTCTTCAACTGGGGAGGCGCTTGCCCGGGGAAGAGACTATTTCAGAATAAGTCTTTAGGGCTGAAACAGCCTAAATTACAGTGGTAGCAGTCTACTGAGGGATGCATATGTTATGGAAACACTTAGTCATCTCTAGTGAGATTCTAATCTGAAATGTCTGACCTTCCTATGATTCAAAAATAGTGAGACGCCAGCAGAGAGGATGGCAACCACACGAGTAGTGCACAGGGGCCCATATGACCTGTGCTTGGAGAAGCAGTGCCGACTAACACGGCTGCTCCACCCTGCTGTTCCCGCCCAGGAGATGGTCTACAAGGCTTCAGAGGAGCTCATCTCTCTCCAGGCTTCATGTGTTTCCCCATAGGTTACTCTGAAGAGTTTTAATCCTCTTGCTAGAAATTTGGTGACAGATCCTGTTATTTCACCTTGGAGCCAAGTTTGCTTAGTCGTAGAGAAGCCAAGTTAGTTCTGTTTCAGACAGGGTGTGATTTCAGGAGAAACCAAATTGAAGCGTACTCACTTGGAAATCATCGGATGTTTGTCAGGTATACTGTTCCGTACACCTCAGTGAAGCGCTACTTTGATGTGATAAGCAGGGTGACATTAAAGGTGAATACTAGAGTGCTCTATTAAGATGGAGTTTAAAATGTACTTACAGGAAGGAATAGAGTCTCTACAGAGGGTGCCATTTAAGAATAGTCCATCTAAAGAACATTCCCCTAAAGCGAAACATCAAAGAGAGGATAGGAAATAGGTTTTAGTCTGCGATTCTGGAAAGAAATCAAAGACATATGAATTTCATTAAATCACCAAGGAGTTTAAGAAGAAGTAGATTCAAGATGTACATGAAAAATATTGCAGTAAGTGAAAAGGAAAAATAAAATATCTAGTGACTGGAGAAAAATAAAGAAAAGAAGATGATGAAAAAAAGGATAATTCAGAAGTACCTTAGGGAAAGAAGTTACACTGGTAGATGGAAAAATGCACACATGGGAAGCAGGTTTTGCTCCTATCTGACCACAAAAACAAGCAAAGACTCTTCCCAGAACCAACCTGTACATAAATACGATCCTTCAACTTTGACAAAATAATTACGGGACCATTTATTAGAAAAAAAGGTGGTCGAAACCCTCTCCTCTTTGTACTCATTGTTTCTCCTAGACTGAGCCAATGAGCAAGTTTACAGGAATGAAAACACTGCCTTTAATCGTTTAACTACATGTTATCAAAAGTACATGCTTTTGCAATACGTCAGTAAATCACCCTCTTCCGAGTGTCTCAGTAGCATTGCTACATCAGTAGGAATGAGCACGGAACTTAACGAGAAGAAGTTTTGCTCTGCCCTGGCAGTCCGGCAGCCACTGGCGCGCAACTGCGACCCATGGCCATGTGTGCAGGACGAGCCGGGGCTTGTGGAGTTAAAAACCCAGCAGTGAAGAGGACCCAGGGAGAGAAGCCAGAGTCCTGTGCCAGCCTGCAGCCTGCCCAGGGACCAGGGTCTCGGCAAACTGGACTGAACAAAGCCAGAGCTGGGCTGCAGCTTGAGGCTGAGGGAGCAGCAAGGAAGGGGAAGGATGTGGGGGTGAGGAGAGATGGACTCAAGGCTAGAAATAGTAGCTGGGCTGTAACATTACAGGTTAGTGCTTCAGTCCTAGGGAGGAATAAGCATTTCTCAATGTGCGGGCTTTCCAGCACACAGTAAGTAGAACAGCTGCAGTGCAACACCGTCTCCGTTGGATTTCCTGCTCAGTTCATCCCTTTCTCATTCAAATTACTTTATATCACAGGTTTGAATGCTGATTTGTCTTTGTTTCACCTCAGTTGAAAGCCAGGAGTATTTTGCACTGCACGTGCTCTAGCTAATGCTGCTGCAAGACTCCTCGGAGGTGGCGAGCGGAACCTCTAGCAGGGAGAGGAGCCAGGCTCTTCTTCCTGGCTGTGCTATTCAGTTAGATGCTGCAGGGCTTCTTTAGTGCCTCTTTGTTCAACACTGTCAGTTAAAGTGCTGCAAATGCTGTAAGAAAGTACAGGACCAATGTTAATTTTATCTGTTTCACATGACTTTCGATGAATAAAATCATAGAAGAACAAGAGTATCATCCAAATTATATTCTACGTGTCCTCATCACAGTTAGTGGTATGGTGCAGGGATATGTGTTTCTGTATGAAAGAACAGATCCGCTAATAAGTATTCTTACCCAAGAGTGTGTCAACAGCTCTTGGGTCAGGGGGTTGCATGCATAAAACTCTAGATGAATTGGAATGCCAATCTATGCTTACACTGTCCCTTGATGACTGGTTACATGTATGTAATCCTGGTTACTGTCATTTTAGCTGAGGATATAAGATCAATGTATACTGTACTTTAAAAGAGGGATATTTAAGGATGTCATGGTATCAACAGTAAATAGTTACAGTTTCTCTTCTTTCAGATGATTGAACTCAGGAAGCATTTGAGAGAGGAGTTGCCTCTGAAACACTCAGGGTTGGACTGGTTACTAGAGAAGCAGATCAGGAGGAAAAGTTGGAACTGACAGGCTGTGGATACTATATATTACTCAGATATGGAAAAGAGTTTGTGCCTGAATTACATCATATTTAAACCTGAGTTGTACACATTTACTGCTTTGGTAAGACATTATCTGTCTAGAGTTAACTGTGTATGTTGGCACACGTAACTGTGTGATTTTGCTGCAAAACTGGGAAAAGAGAATTTGTTGGGTTCTTGACATCACTGGCCCTGGGGAACGTACGCAAATTTACATCCATAAATAAACTATGCAATTGTTATTATTAGCTAGTTGTGCTTCACTGAAGACTAAAATTCCCTGATTGTCACATGCCAGTATGCTGTGAATTGATATTACTCTGCTCAGCTGTGAACTTTCTGTCCAATACATCTGTGCAGAGAACATCTCAACCCTTGCCTTATCCTGGAGACATTTGCAAGGTCAGTCTGAAAGTTCCTCAGGCACCTAAATACAAGCAACTTCTTCACTTGGGCATGTGCAGAACCTATTTCCTGACAAACACCTATTGCAATCCTTTCTGTCTTAGAGGTTCACCCTTTACTTGTGCTCTGAGAATCCTAACACCTAGAAAAACAGCACTAAAAGTGAGAGCTGAGGTCATCTAGCTCAGCCTGCTAACCCCATGAGTTTATATCTGCATCCAACCTGTGGCTCAAGACTTCTGGGGATGGACACTACTTTCTCCTCAGCTGAGCTGTTCTAGTGCATAATTACCTTGCAAGAAAACGTGCCTTAATATCTAGCCTAACTTTGATTTGAAAATCCTTTCTTTGATTAAAGGCTACTATTCTTGTCTTAGCACCTGTCCTGGTTTGGCTGTGGCAGAACCACAGCCCAGCCATGCTAGGCAGGCCGTTAGCAGTTCGGAGTCAGCCAGGGCAGCTGAGCTGAGTTAGCTACAGGTGTAGCCCATCCCATAATGTCATGGTCATTGTAAAGGGGGGAGGTTTGCTGAGGAAGGGCAATTTCTGTGGGGTTCGTCCTGGGGTTCCTCCTCTCCCTGCTCCTCCTCTGACCTCTCCCTGCTTTTGAGGGTTGCTGTCCTGTCCGTTGTGACTGCTGCATGTTTGTTTGGCTGAGTATACCTTTGTTGGTATTAGTGCTGTTTCATAAAATCTGTTTTCACTTCAACCTGTGGGTCTGCTCTGCTTTTCCTGATTTGCCTTCCTGGCTGGTGAGGGGTCATCAGGTGATAGAGCAACTGTAATAGTTTAGCCCCAGATGTGGCCTAAATGTAGACAGCACCACAGACATGGATGTTTAGTAGTAGTCAGTCTTTGGGGTACCCAAGTATCTGTTCATGATCTCCACCAACAAGCGTAACTCTTCCATAACCTTTCTTGTGAGTTCTGGCTTTTAGCTCTTGCATAATTTTCATTGTGATTGTGTTTTCTGTTTGGTTCATGTCATTCATAGAATGTGGTGTCAATAACTTCCCATTGCATGGAGTATTTCTGTTTAGGGCCCCTCAGTACTGAATGCTTGAGACAAAATTCAGAGGCTTTGCAGGCAATATTGCTGTTTAATTCATTAATTGACATGGTTGTGCTTGCACTTGACATTTGGGAGTAGCTACCCAGGAAAAGGAAACACTGATTTCTACCCGTTCCTGAGCTTGTAGGTATTTGCATCCACGTTGTCCCTGTACCAGGGGAGTGCTCTAGTTGTTAGCTGGTTTAGGTAGTTTTGCCTTCACCTGTAGCTGATCCACTCTGTAGCTAGAAAAAGATGATTTGCTTGGGCAAAGGAAAGAAAAAAAACAACAAACAACTTCAGGAGGGAGAAATGCAACCAAATGGTTATGACATCAGGATGGGAATGGCCTCCAGTGCTGATGAATTTTTATAATTGGCAATCCTTATTCTTTTGTATTGTCCTTGTTAGCCTGCTCAAAGAAGTTATAATACAGGGCAAACCTAAACAGGCCAAAAAGTGTTGCAAGGGTTTGCTTGTCCCTGTCAGACAGGGCCATGACTGATGTGTTCGGGATCCATTTGCACCATTATCCTGATTCCACATCACCGAGGGCAGGCATGCCTCTGTTTCATGGGAGTTGCAATAGGCATGATTCATCTAGAAAAATAAAATTTAAGCATAAAAAGCCCATGCATAGGTATACTTACAGGATAAAGACCAGAGACTTAGTCATAATGAATTAACTAGGATCACGTAAGTGGAACTACCTTTCTTCAGAAGAACAGCCTTGGAATAAGAAATCATTGAATAAAAATTTCCATTTGAGGCTATGGAAAACTATGTCACATATATTGTGTACGTATATATAGGCAGTGACACGTGTGTGTCTGAGACCTGAATTCTAACCTGAATTAAAATGTTAAATATAGTAGGATCCTGTTTAGCAGAGGTGACATAAGAGACCTCCTTAGGCTCTCAGTAATGCATGTTATTCTTTAATGGCAGACTTGCTCTATTTTGATCACCAGTACATCATCATGCATTACAGTGCTTCGTATCTCATTCTCGTTTCATTCCTCAGACCTACCACTGTATCATTCTGTCTTTTGGCCCAGTACTGCTGCTTTTGCACATCATCCTTATGTACTCAGCTAAGATAATTTATTCATGATAAGAGGAGGAATTACATGTTTGCGGGTATGGAGTGTGACTTACCAACACAGTGCCCTTGTGAAAACCTGTGTTACTAATCTGTGTAATGTAACAAACAAATCACAGCTGATTTGACAGCAGGATAATCAGAAATATTTCTGTCTTACTTTCACCTGGTCAGTTTGATAATTACTTTTTCTTTAAAATCTGTAATTTCTCCTGATATTTTAGCCACGATGGTGTTGCTTGATGCAAGCAAGGTCAGATATGCACAAGAACGGACAAGTTGTAAGTCAAAAAAAGTTGCAACACAACATTTATAAAGGAGTTTAGCCATTGTTGAAGTGACTTAATTATGTAAGATAATTTTGGCACCAATCAGTTTTCATAAAGTTGGGTGACCGGACCACGATGAGTCTTCGGTCATCAAATTCCTTCACATTTGCCAAGATCTTGAATGCACAGAGGCTGTCAGGCTCCGCTGTTACATGTCTAGGCAGCAGGTAGTGAGGGATGGTCTGGTGAGGATCGCAGCACACAGATAGTGCTTTCTGCGATGGCGGGAAAATAAAAACCTTGACAGTAAAAGTGAGTGAGTTAGCATATATTAAGATCCCTTTATATAACTAGGTGGTGTAAATTGCCCCAGGTAAGAAGACAATCCAGGTTTAAGTTTCCCAGCATGCCACTGGCTTTGCATGTGAAACTGGGAAAATGACTTGCATCCTTTAGGCTGCAGCTCCCTATTTTCAGATTTGTGATGCTACTCTCTGCCTCAGCAGCCTGCCCTGAGACCAATCAGGACCATTCGTGAGGTGTTCATATAGTGGTGGGCTATGTGAAAGGGAGGTACTTAAACCAGAAATAATATTTCTTTTACTAAATATTTACTTAAATTAATATTTTCCTGCAGCCATTTCAATATTATGCAGATTTAATATTAGTTTGTTTATTCAGTTGAACGGGTAGATATACAACTAAAAGTAAGGAAAAGAGATCTTATAACTCGAACAAAAACTTTAACAGCATTTCCACAGCCCGAGTGAGCTGAGAATCCACCAGCATGCCTCTGACCCATGTGTAGCATCATAAAAATGAGGGAAGATGCTATCCCGTACCTGAGATGAGAAGTTTGCCACCAGAGGGAGTCGTGGGAATATAGTACATGTAGTTGTATTGGCGCAGGAAAGGTCATGAGTTGTTTAGCAATAAGGCTCAGCGATCAAAGTTTTCTCTTTTGGCACAGCTAATTTTATACCAGTTCAAAATGTAATGAAAATCAGCTTGAAAGTTTGGCTTTTGGCTAAACGTGCCTGGCTGCAAAGTTTACTTGCTAAAAATGCTACCTTGATGCTTCATGCTCAGCCTTCATAATTTGTGCAAAGTAGGCACTTGCTCAATAAAACAAAATTGCTAAGTAAGCCACCGAAATTTTATGCCTGAAAATACAATGCTGGCACTGAAAATCAAGACGTGCTTTAAATGCCATGTACACTTTTACTGAATTAGTATGAAAATTGTGGTAATCTGAAATTTTCCTCACAACTGTTTTGCTGGAGATAAAGCAGATTACATCTGATTGCTGTAATGGCTCTGCATTGCTGATAGCAGAATGAGCTAGAGAGCACCATGCAACAAATACTTTGGCTCCGGAGATGAGTGGGGTGTGGAAGAAATAACAGCGTTTTTGTTATAGAAATATTCTTTTGACTGGATCCAATGTTTAAAGAGAGATGGGATCTGTTCCAAATAATACTGAAGTCCTTTATGCTGCCAATATAGTTTAAAAGTGCCTTACACCAAGCAAGAACAGAAGCTGACAAGATCTGATGCTTCAGCAAGAAAAAGAAGTCCTTTAGAGAAGTCTGTCCATTTAGTGCTGCCTTTGGTCTTATATCCTACGCTTTAACTCTCAGTACTTCTGATATGTCATTTAATATGCAAATGAATGTACGCCCCTCCCTGAAGTAACAAACCTATTAAAATTTTAGGAACCTATTAATTGCTTATTAAAAAACATGTTCCCATAGCTGCACAGGGTTAAATACTGTATGTCAGAAATATGAAGAAACAGCAGAATGAAAAAGAACTCAAATAGCTGAGAAATAGCAATTTCAAGCCCTGAGGGTGCCCACAGATCCCCCGCAATGCCATGTGGCAGGTGAGGTGTGGTGTTAGGTTATTTTATATGTATAATATAATAAATATAATATATATATTTGCCCCTGCTTTTCCCTGCCTGCTGCCTATCCCCTCTTCCTACTAACCTGCTCACTGCTGCTCCTCTGTAGCCCTTACACAATTTTCTGCAGCTCTCTGCCAAACCAAAATTCATTTTAAGGCTAGAGTATGTCACAGAGGAGGGGCTGCTGAGTCTTCATGTACTCTTCTTTTTCAGTGTGGGTGAATTCTTTATAAGCTTACAGATTTCCTGCCTTTCAGGAATTGTGACAGTTTTCATTCTACAGACCAAACATTCTTATGATCTTTGCAATTTCCATCATCCTTTTCCCTTAAACCTACAATAAATTTGAGGTATAGAACTTGCAAAACCCAAACCAATCCATGAGGATCTTGCTTTCTATCTTCCTTTTCATACCTAGCAGAATGGAGCTGCTCTGGTAGCAACCTAGTAACTCTTTACTTTAAACTATGGCACATATAGAATACCACCTGTTCATAAACACAAATATAGCAGTTAAAAATATTATAAATATTTTTATTTACAACCTTCATACTTGCAGGAAAATTTTAAAAATTATTGGAAAAATTAAATATTTTTAAAAGGTAAAATTAAAATTGAATATATAATTTGGCTCAACTAGGTTATTGTTAATTTTTGAGACTATAGATAGTATCCTCATTCATTTTTCAGGGGATCTTGTATGGAACCATGGAAGGAATTTCAGTTTGCAGGAGCAGTAATGAACCTATTTTGTTGCTGATCCTATACTGTAACTCAAGCAAATTTTGTAGGTGTTGCTTTTCTTGTACTTTGCACTGGAGAACAGCACAATCTGCAAAGATTCATTTATCCTGATGGACGTTCTTCTCTGTCCTGGTTGTTGTGCTTTACTGCAGCAAACTGCCATGGGATGTATCTATACATCATAGCTCCCATGCTTAGTGTTTGTGGAGGCTTTTATAGGACATATGTAATGGACCTGCAGTGCCGTGCCTTCCAGAGCTCTCAAAGGCAGACATACTCGTGGAGGGAAGGAAAAGAACTTGACTTTTCTTTAAAACCAGTTACAATCAGTTCAACACATTCAACAGTGCTTAAACAGCTCCATAAAGCAATGGTAAATACAGTTATTGCGCTTACCTGCCCCTTTGGAAATGGAGACATACAGTCACACCATTTTAAATTGCCCACATGGAAAATCGTGGCCAATTTCAGTTCAAAATGTATGTTGAAACTTGCAGCCGAGCAGGTATTTCTAGGATTATTTTACTTTAAAATTGATCAGAAAGGTTTTTGGTTGAACAACTTCTGATTATAGTTTTATTCATTTTTAAGTGTTAGTAAAACATGTTTCTCCATTTTTAACAGATAATTTATTTAAATTTATTAAATTTAATTAAGTACAGATGGAGAAAAATAGTTCATTTTAATGAGATAAAAATCTTAGTTCAACTATCATTTTGATTCACTTTAGACTTTAATGCTAGAGAATCTATTTGAATAGGATACTTTTTCATATATAATACTTTATAATGTCCTTCCTTATATAAAATATTAAGTGTTGCAATATTAAAAAATCATAGTACTTCAGCATAAATACAATTCTGATTTTACATTTTTATCCCTGTTCAGAGCGTAACACTGTGAAACATTACATTTTCCACAGAAATGAACATTCTGTTTTCTTCTTTCTTCTTCTCACTTGTTCAAAAAATGCCACTAAAACCAGTTCAAGCCTGAAAATATTTCATATTGCGAACAAGAGGTTGAAAATGACGTGCTTGGTGCCTTGTTAGCTTGAAGGTAGTGAATCAAATTCTGTAAAAAGCTTGGGTTTGTAAGTAGTTCTTAAAAACATGACTAGGCCAAATCCTTTATCTTTAGTAATACTTTAGGCAACAGAAGAATCTCAGCAATTAAAATGTTGCTCCCAAAGCTAGTTATTTCCCTAAGTCAAATGAGAAATATACAGATATGGGTTTTTTTTGTGCGTTTCCTTCTAATTTAGCAAGAAAAACTATGTGGAAGATGGGCCATTTTCAGAGCTGATTAAAGAAACCTCAGATGTTAGGGAATACACAGCTCTTTTAAGAAAAGAATATTAAGTGGCCTTTGAACAGCACTGCAATGTGACATTTTTACAAGGAACTCATTTGGAAAAAAGTAAAGAGCAGATAGTCAGAAGAGACTGAGAAGAGAGCAGCTATTATGCTTTCCTATCATCTGGAAAAGGCGATGACTTGTTATTCTTGTCCACAAGAGAGTATCCCTCAGTAGAACCAAATCCCAGCAAAATAGATATTGTCTGCTGGGCCTGTCTTCTTAATTCTCTGCCTTTATTTTCAGTAGCATTTATCATTCCTAAGGCCTTGCTTCTAATCTCCTTGGAAAATTAACCAAGATGTTAACAGCTGAGATAAGATTCAAATGCTCATGGGAGGAGATAGGAGCACAGTCATAGATCCACTTGTGAACAGCTCTTGGATACTGAAAAGCAGTTCCCACAGGCAGTGAGGTGAATACCAGTATGTTGAACATTTTGTGCAAGAAAAGCCTCTGCAGTATTTCAGAAGTATTTCCATCCAAAAGGCTACCTAACAAAAAAATCTCCATAAAAATGTTTTTAAGGCATTCATTGTTGGTGCTTTGTATGGGAGATGGATTTTGTGCAGCTCTGAGCATCCACAGAAGCCACTCCCAATTCTGGCAGGTCTGTTGGGGCATCTGAACACCCATGGAGAAGAGGTGACTTCCCCCAGACCCTGAGCTGCTGCATTGAAGTGCTGCTGTCATCCCCAAGAGAGGCTCATCTGGATCCCATCACCTGTGAGAAAGACCTAAGAGAAGGGCAGACTGCACCTGCACAGGCATCCCTGTGTAATCCCCAGACTGGTGGGGGAGTGGGAGATGGGCTTGTATATGTGGTACAATTTACGTCTCTCACAAGCACAACCCGTTGTAACATGTTCCCTTACACTGACATATATAATGCATATATGGCAGCTGCATAGGATGCCGTGAAAAAGCATGCCCATTTTTATCACTGCTGAAAGGCAGACCAGCTTATTTGGATTCATTGCTGCTATGTGAAACCATGGGGTTTTATTCTCATTCAGGGTGCTGTAAGGAGAACTCCCACTGGAATTCATCTGAAAACTAGGTAAATGCGAGAAGAATCCGGCTCATTTTATGCAGTTATTTCCTGAACGTAGATAAATGCAGATCACCTCATGCTCTTTATAAATCACATTATTCAGCTGATGTATAACTCCCTTGTGGAAGGCTGCAGTCTGCTGAAGTGAGTCTAGATACAGTCTCAGCTGTTTTAATTTGCCTTGCATCTGTTTACTCGCGAAGATATTAAAGGACAAAGTTTTATAAACCTAAACCTGTTCTTGATGGCTTAAGGAAGAAACCAGTCCCTGGATCTATTTGCCTGGCTGACGTGGTAACATCTTCTGTCTGCACACCTTGACAGCTTCGTATCAGGGAAATTGCCATCCCTACTTGGAATGCAAACGCTTTTCTGGCTAGGTACCACTAGGGTCACTAGTGGCTATATTTGTTCCCTTTGCTTGCTTGTTTCGTGTCCTCTCCGTTGTGCAATGAGCTGTGGAACTGCATTTGTTCACAAAACAAAACTCAAGTGATTTGTTCCTAATGTAGCAGAAATTCAGACATTTGCCTTTACCTGTAAAAGAAGCTTTGTCCCAAGAGTTACAAAGCTGTATGGGGTTTGCGTGGCAAGGTTTTGGTAACAGGAGAGCTACAGGGGTGGCTTCTGTGAGAAGTTGCCAGAAGCTTTCCCCTGTGTCTGATAGGGTCCAAGATGATCAGTGGCGGTGGTAGTGTCTCTGTGATAATGTATTTAAAAAGGGAGAAAACCTGCTACACAACAGCAGCTGGAGAGAGGAGTGAGAATATGTGAGAGAAACAACTCTGCAGACACCAAGGTCAGTGAAGAAGGAAGGGGAGGAGATGCTCCAGGCATTGGAGCAGAGATTCCCCTGTGGCCTGTGGTGAAGACCACGGTGAGGCAGGCTGTCCCCCTGCAGCCCATGGAGGTTAACATTGCAGCAGACATCCACCTGCAGCCCATGGAAGACTCCACACTGGAGCAGGTGGATGATCAAAGGAGACTGTGACCCTGTGGAGACCCCATGCTGGAACAGGCTCCTGGCAGGACCTGTGGACCCGTGGACAGAGAGGAGCCCGTGCTGGAGCAGGTTTGCTGGCAGGACTTGTGACCCCATGGGGGACCCACGCTGGAGTAGTCTGTTCCTGAAGGACTTGCACCCTGTGGAAGGGACCCACGCTGGAGCAGTTCATGAAGAACTGCAGCCTGTGGGAAGGACTCACACTGGAGAAGTTCGTGGAGGACTGTGTGCTGTGGGAGGGACACCATGCTGGAGCAGGGAAAGAGTGTGAGGAGTCCTCCCCCTGAGGAGGAAGAGTGTCAGAGACGATGTGTGATGAACTGACTGTAACACCCATTCCCCATCCCCCCGCATTGCTTGTGGGAAGGAGGTAGAGAAATGAGGAGTAAAGTTAAGCCCAGGAAGAAGGGAGTGGTGGAGGGAAGGTGTTTCAAGATTTAGTTTTTATTTTTTCATTATCCTACTCTGATTTTATTGGTAATAAATTAAATTAACATGCCAAATTTGAGTCACGTGACAGTAATCAGTGAATGATCTCTCCATGTTCTTATCTCAATCCATGAGCCTCTTATTTTATTTTCTCTCCCCTGTCCAGCTGAGGAGGGGGAGTAATAGAGCAGCTTTGGTGGGCATCTGGCATCCACACAGGGTCAACCCACCATGAAAATGAGATAAAAATAAACAGCAAACAAATAGCAAGTGCCAAATATCTGGAATCCCAGTGTGGTCTACAGTAGGGATTTGTAAAGCTTTATGTGTTCAAAAAAACAAACAAGCAAACAATAAAAGAGAAATGATAGCTCCTGAATTTTGTGGTGTACCTCTAAGTGCAAACAATGAAACGCTTTCCATAGTTATTGTCATATAGCAACAACTGGAAATCCAGAAACAGCTTGTTGTCCACATTAGGAAAGAAGAATATGATAGAATCAAAATTAACAGAGCCTGGGAGTAGAATTGGTCAGCATTTTCTCTGAAGTGAGCACATCAACACATCAGAAGGCTCCCAGCCTTGGCATAATGCAGGCTAATAAACTACAGCCAGTCAACTCTCTAAGAAGCCAATTGGAGCAGGCATTAAACAGCAAGAATTTAAAACACACAGGTCTTTGCAGGGCAAATCTTTTCTTCCAGTCTTGCTTTCCAACCCAGCAACTTCCAGGGGTTCCCTTTGTAGGGGCTTCTCTGAGTGCCCTAGGAAACTTCCTGCTTTCCACAACCCCTGAGGCTGACATCATTTCTGTGCCCTGCTCCTTTCAAGCATCTCCTGGATTGTGCTGACTCCCTCCTACTTGCCCCAGCCTGCAAACCCAAATCTTCCTTCAATCCAGCAAGCACAGCCGCATTTGAGGAAAGTGGAGTTTCTTTCCATCTTCCCTTCCTCTGGTTCCAGCTCAACATCTGTGGTACTTTCCCCTCTGCCACACAGACACTGGATTATTTTATATAAAACATACAATATACTGTGCCATTTGCTGTAAACAAACACAGATCAAACATCACAGAGTGCAGAAAACAGGACAGGGGAGCCCTATGCATGGTTGTGAGCAGCCAAGTAGCCTGTTGCTATGAAGGAAGAGAGTATGGAGGCAGTTAAAATGAATGGGCATTTGAAGGAAAAACTTCTTCTCTTTTCCTCCTGCAGAGTTCCCCATTGCCTAGCCATGTTCCTCAGCTGGATGCACAAAATATTTTAGCCTGAGGGAGACAAAAAAGAGGAGAAAGATTATGGAGACACCATGCTGATGGAATATAAAGGTTAAGTCTAAAATAGTTTTCTAATCCAAATATTTAGTCCTTTTAATTTCCCTAGAAAACTTTGTATTTTAGCCTGAGTGTGTTTCAGGGCAAGCCAAACAAGCTTACTGTTTGACCTACGAAGACAAAGGCTAAGCCATGTAGAAGCTTCTTGTGCCCTCTCAGATAGCCACCAAAGTCTGTGCTTTGCCAGGATCACCAAGCAAAGACATGGGGTAGTTGGGTAAATGCAGAAGACTAACTTGTACACATGATGCTCCTGCAGGGTTCTTGCTTGGAGAGTAGATGGGGGTTTGGGATTACGTCCCTCTGCAGAAGAATTCTTCCAGGAATGGAACAATTTGGTTCACGGCAGAAATGTGTCTTAGTGTGAGGCTAGTTGGAAGCCAACCCTTCATACACATTTTATGAATGAAGAGAGGCACAAGGCTATATTTGCAAAGTTGGATGTCAAAAACCAGGACCTATGAGTAAAAATTATGCAAACGACCCAGTTTTCCTAATCAGCAGGAACCTATACTGCTGATTGCCTCTGGTGTATTATCTAGTAAACAATCTATGGGAACAACACTTGACCAGTGCCTTAATTAGACCACTTGTGTTTAGGTGAGTTTTGGCAGGCATTCAGCTCGAGTAATTATTTTTGCAAAGTTCTAGGCTTGCAAAGGTGGCATTTAGTTAGGAACTTTTCATCAGCTCTTTAAACTCTCAGGGAAGTTTCTCCCTTATTTTGTTGGAAGATGCCTTGGGTAGAGCGGAACAGAGGATAAGATGTTAGCATGGTTAGCTTGAGACCCAGGAGAACCAAGTTCAATTTTCAGCTCCACCATAATCTTCCCATATGACAGCTCATTGTTTCTGCTTCAGTTCATCATTTTTATTACTTTTGAAACAGAGCTGAATAACTTTCCAGATTTCCTTTCAGACCATGAGTTTTTCAGTTCAGTCTAGGAGTCACTAAATGAAACTGAACGGCCTAAAAATATGGGAGGCTAGAATGGGAAGGTTTTCTGTCTCTGGGAAATAGGGATGACATTATTTCTGTACTTAAATCTGTAAAACTGAGATATCAGTAGCTTGGCCTTAAAGTACAACAGCTAAAAATAAGAGTCTTTAATTAAACATCTGATAAAACCACCACAACAAAAATTATTTTAAAATGGAAATCTTTAGTATTTGCTATGAAGGGAGAAAGTGTCCAATTTTTCCAATTTTTGGAAATACTATGTCAAAGGCAATAGAGTTAAAAAGACATCTGAGTACATGATTATGTAAAAATGCAAATAGTGAATAATTGCAGAAGCTCGGTGCAAATTTTATTGTAAGAAAACTCTCAATTTTAATACACTTGTGTGGACTTAACATTAATTTTCCAGCATAACCAAGTAACTCAGAAAACAGCCACTGAAGCTGCAAAAAATCCAAAGAATTTGTGATCTTAGTGAATCAATGACAAATCATCTATTGTCTCAGTGGGGCCAGAATTTCACTCACATCGTTTTAATTCTTCTCTGGTCTCCAAAGTTGTAAGTGAGAATGGAAGTGTAGCAGACATGGATAATGTATTGGAAGGGGTTTGATTTACTCATATCAGTGACCATAAAAAATAATGGACTTAGAGTCTGAGGTTGCAGTTTCTGGGTGGTTTTTTTTGGAAGGGTATAAAATGTTTCAAACACATCTAACATTCCCAGGATTAGTAGGTCCTTAGATTAATTTGACAATCCATTTCACCCTTTATTTTCCCTTGCATTAGATTGTGATGCCAGCAGGGTTAAAAAAATATTTAAAGTTATGTCTAAAACATGATCACTCAAAAAAGAAATCAACGGCAATTACAGCCTGAGAAAGGGCTGAAACCCCGAGTTTATTACAACGCAATTCACAACAAATGGATTGCTTTGGATTAGAACTGAGAACTGGTGATTGGAGATCCAATTATAACGTTGTTCTTGGAAGAATACTTAACATGAAGGTGCTTGTCACTTATCAGTTGGAAAGGAATTTATTCCTTAGTTTTGAGATGAGGGAAACCACGTAATATTTCCTAGGGCAAATCCGTAATAACTGTGTCTTCACCTTGTTAGTAACAGCTGAACAGATAAAGGTGTACAAGTCAGCTTCCTTTCTGTCTCTACTGTACCTTGGCCAGTACAGTTGTTCAAACTCTTGTTTGGAGAGCTTTCAATAATGCAAAATGTGTGGCACTTCTCTCTCCATGTCATTCAAAGAGACTGGCTTGGCAGAGCACCTTCCAGAAAGAATTAGACCTATTCAGGGATCAGCCCCCAAATTTATTGCTGATGCCAGATACTTTACATGATGCAACTTTGACATTTTTAGAAAAAGGTTTTGTAGAAATAAATCTTTCTGTACATCCTTCCATCCATCCACCCATCCATCCATGTATCCATCCCCTAGTTTAAAAATAAGGCTGACATTTCATATGGGTAAATTATGGACCGCAAATGAATCTTAAAGATGACATCTTTGTGTAGTAAAATGGGGGTCTAAAGGCATTGTGAGGCATAGTCTTTTGTTGTTCACATAATTTTAATGACTTTACATGTGTCTATGAATTTGTATGTGAAATACAAACGACAAATCTGTAGCAAGTTTTAACTGTCTGTAGTTTGGGAATGAATTAATTTGTGAATTATTCTGCAGTTTTAATCTGTCCAATTCACTGTAATGGAAGAGCATTATGCAACCACAAATTACAACAGAAACCAAATTCTGGGACTAGTCAGAATTTACCATATGTTGAGCATGACTAAAGTTTTCTGTCTTACCTTGCATCATCAGCAGCGTAAAACTTCCAGGAATCATCTCAGGAGCAAATTTAATTAAAGTTCTTCGTTAACACCTCTTTCACCTTATGGAGGGTGGGATGAAAACCTATTCTGTCCTTTTTTTGGGCTTAGATTACTTCTGAAAAGACTCTGCACTCCCTATTCATCTGCACAGGTGTCCTTCTGTGCCACCTCTCACAAATTAATTTCTCACTGGGGAGTGGAAGTGAGTATTTCATATTTATGTTCCAGTGTTTCTGGTTGTGTTCCAGTCAACAATGATCTGGAACTTTTAGGAAAACCAAACCAAACAAACCAGATAACATGATTCGGCTAAACAAATTTGACTCACTAAACCATGAGGTATTTACTTGAAGATGGAGAAAATTGTTAAAGTAAGTTTCATAGGTATAACTCTGTCCAGAAAACAGGTTAACAGTTATACACAATTCATGTAAACAGAGATAAAGAAAAAAATGTCTACTCTGCTGAGTGAAAATAACAGGGTTATCTGGCTTTTCTCAATATTCTATCAATGTTAACAGATAACAGTTAAATCATTCCACAGATAAGACAAGCTCCACATCTAATGACAAAGTTCTACAGAATTTAATCTGGAGCATATTTACAGACTTTTTTTTTTAAATAAATGTATGGACTTTTCAAAGATTTATCATAGTTCATTACATTCCAAAAGTTTTTAGAATTGCTTCAGTGGACCGTATTCCTTATCAATGGATCTCTTGGTCTCTAATTATACAGCTCTACAGGACTTGACAGCACTTATCAATCACAAAAAAACCTCCTCACCAACACTGAAAATGGGACAGTCTTTATGGAATAACATGGTCTCATTAATGTTTGCTCCAGAACAGCATCCAGATGCTGTCCTTAGTCATAACTGACTTTCACTTTGAGTAAAATGAAGAAACATAACATGGTGCAAAGACAAGAAGTAATATTAATCTCCTCTTTGGCAAAATGGTGATTTTACTTACAGCTTTCATTACAATATATTTATAATTGAACTTGAACTTACCAACTTATCTCCAGGTTTTTGCAGAGTCCCACCAAGCACAAATATTATGACCCTACACAGGTATTTCTATAGCAGGTAGCAGTGCAAGGTGTAAGACAAAATAATGCAATAGATGTAACTCGCAAAATTATGTAATTGTCCTTAAACTCTTAAATAACATTTGTTCTTAAGCTATTTTAAAAAAATATTAAAAGGTTTGTAAATCCCGATCTTTTTAGGTTGACACTCATATATGTGCTTTAATTTCAGCTTGTGTTTGAATCCTGTTGAGTCCAACCGAATTTATCACACCAATGCTTTCCCAGGCAGGAGCTGCAAGAAGCATGTGAGGGAAGATGTGAGCCAAGCTACAGGAATGTGCTGCTATCAGAATTTAAGTTTAATTTTCATGGCAAAATATACAAGCAAATAAAACATGTAGACAGCTGTAATGCCTATTGCCTGCCTTGCATAACCAATATCATGCATTATTTCTTCTTTTTCTGCCCAAATACAAATAAATTAATATTGTTAATAGAAGCAGTAATGCATACACACAGAACTCTTCATCTTCAAAACATTTTCATGAACATTAATTAAACTAAAATGAAATGTGCTCTTTGAAAATATCATGAAACATGGCCTTTGACTTTTTGATGTATTTTATAACTTCATACTGTCACATCTTGTGGAGTTGGGTAAATTGTTGGCATTAGTATCTTGACAAAGTACTTGTCTATAGAAATTTAATTTGTTTTGGAAAAGGAAAAAAGAGAACTGGATTTTCCTGAGATTTTGCAAACTGTATCCTACCCTACGATACAGGACTTTTGCATCTGAAAACCTTAGTAAAAATTAAGAAAAATGAGTTACAGTGAGTACTAACTTATATTTCTTCAGTCACTGCAGTTGTAATTCTGAAAATCATGCTAATATTTTTTTTTCCATGATCTTTACGGTAGCTTGACTTTCAACCACCCAGGCAATTTTACAGGTCGTAAGTATCACGTAATAGGAGTTTGATTGAGTGAAACATGAGTTGTTCCCCTTCCCTCAACATTTAAGAGAAAGTAGTGGTTAAAATCAACAAGTTTAAAAACCGTTTATTTTCTTTCAAATCTGGGCAGATACTAAGCAGGGAGGGAAATAGATGGGGTCTGATGCCTGAGGCCTCAAAGTATATGAGGTTTCATGCTTTCCAACCTATACATGAGAGAAAACACATGGATGGAGGACTTGAAATATGGAAGGGCTCAGTGAACAAACCAGCCTTCATGGGTCCAAGCTGAGCAATCAGAATATGACATACTCAGAAATAGTGGCTTTTTCTGAAAATGTTGACTCATATTCAAAAGTGTGTGTTTTCCTTCTCTATACAGAGCATACTGTAAGATGATTCTATTTCTAGACAAACAGATGCCAGTAACTTAATTTATTCTTCTTAAATTTCACATCTTATACTGTGTTTGTGAAAGTTGTGCCCAGTTCTCTGTGCTGTTTTTGCTACTGCCGTAGATACTCTAAAAATAGCATATGTGAGGGTGATATTTTTAGTGATCATTTTAAGTTACCTACTCTTTGGTTGCAATCACATTAATCATGTTGAATGTTTTTGGGTGCTCAAATAAATGTATGTACCTCCATAGGAGCACTGTTACAATTTAATACCAACATCCTTTTAATACAGGCCTTAGTTTTAATGAGAGAAATGTATGGTATCCGTTGTTTGTGAGACTGAGGTGAATCTTTGGAAAAGATTAACTTCTATTATTTTTCTCAAATGAGGATGACAGAATAAAGAATAATACGAAACTGAAGTTGTCTAGAGAAAGACAAAGAAAGTCTGCTGTGGACGAAAGCACTGATGACAGTTACAAATCTTGGACCCCGAGACCATTGTCTGTATTTCCTATCTTCTTCTCTGCTGGGAACTGGCCATATTAGGAGGGACAGAGGTTGGGAGATATTCTGTGTTATTGCATGGCTCCTACAAGACCTGGATAAAATACAGCTTTTGTCCTCCAGTGGAAGCCCACAGAGAATAGTGACACAGCTGCTGCCTGCTGTCGCTGGGAGAATTGATCCCCCACCAAGGAGAGCTGCTCGCATGAGGATGTGATTTGCATATAAGCACTACTCCCATAGGTAAATTGCCGTTATGTAAAATAAACCTTAACAAAGGTCTCCCTTGTGTCATTCTCCTACACAGCACAATGTGTATTAATAAAATCGCTCGATTTAAACAAAGGGATCTGTCTGTAGCCCAGCTTTTTGCTACTTTGCCATAAGCTTCTAATTTAATTGAGGATTCTCAAGTTAACAGCATTTTCTTATTTAAAGAAAAGGTAGTCATTTTCTCTCTTGAAAATATTTCGTACTAAATTCCTTTCCCATCAGTTAAGAGATACTTTTTGACATCTTTAAGCCACTGATATAATAATTTCTGAAAACTTCAGTGTGCTTTAGCCATGGCATCCTGGAACGCTACTACTTCTAAAAATGTATGAGAAAATGGCCATGATTTTTTATTGTACATTGGAGGTAAATAAGCATATATATTTATTTCAAAGGCATTTTAATAGAGTTTAGAAAATGCTGGTTGTACTTCAGCATCTTTTGTTGTGAGAAAGTGAGCTGTTATTTCTGTCACTTGCTGAGAACTGCTATCTTAATGATATCTCTGTGCTTTGTGGCAGAATCCTGAGCCTCACAAAGATTAGGCTGAAAACATTCACGTCCTTTCGGAATTTGGGAAGCCTGACTGTCTCAAAATTATGGTAAATTCTGCTATTAAAAAATATCATAGCAAAGAGTTTGCATGCTGCTCTGCTTGTTATATTTAATACAACATTAAGGCTGTCCTTAAAAATGCTTTGCAAAAGCTTACACAGGGACAGGATTTTTTTTTATTGCCAGTATCTTGTCTAAATAGGAGCCCTCCAACCAGACATTTTTTTGTTGGTTTACATAGATTTTTTTTATCACTATTTGGGACTCATTTAATTAACTCCTTTTTTTCATGAGCAAAGATATCAAATAACGTATCAAACATGGATAATGAAACCTAGTCTGACAACATTCCTATCAAGGAAACAAAAATCTGTGCATCAGAGAAAGTTTAGGCATTTATTAGGAGCTGGTAATCATCATGGCTCCTCGCTCATAGGAGCTCTATGAATTTGTAATCTACTAGTATAAAATCACAAATCAAATCTTTTCTTGCTTTGTATCACAGTGCACAATCCCTTGTATATATACTATGTAAACACCAAATTTCCACTGTTTTTACTTGCTGCACTACCTTAGACATCAGAAAAGGCTTTAGCTAATTACAACATTCCTATAAAATATGTTATAGGGGATCACATTCCTCTTTGAAATCCACTGCATTTTGGTGCAGTGATATGATTTTTTTTCCATATTATTCATCTCGTCCAACACACTCCCCCATCCCACACTCTGTAAAATATCTTTTAAACCAAATCACAGTTCCCAGAAATGTATTTGCAAAGTCTCCTAAAACATTTCTTCCAGGAGTGAAAACTGTGTCTTACCAAATGTCATCAGCATAGCACTGCCTGTAATTCTACAAGTCTAAATGATTACATGATCTCTTGAAAGAAAATTGTAGCCTATTTATTGTGGCAATCTGAAAGCCTGACTGTTAAAAGGTACTTCTTACTACAAACTGATCACAAAAATTTTTGGAAATTAAACTGCTTTACTCATGAGCTCTATAACCATGCCCAAGGGGAAATTGTCACAATGCCTGTGGTGACATTGTAACACTTTCAGTACTGTAGTTCATGAGCATGGCCTGCAGGCTACCTGAAGTGAAGGACTATAATTCAGCAGCATAATTCAGCAGCATGCAAGGTGTTTTTATGTGTGCAATAAAAGGTGAAGTTTGTCCCAGACCCTTTCTCTCTGTAAAACCCTCTGGACAGGGCTCCAGTCATCCCCCTCTCACCCAATAGTGACTGTGTTGCTGATCCTTCTAATCTCCACTTACTATTTTGTGAAGGTTAGCCAAGGATGTGGATTAGAAATATTGTTATTTTCTATGCCTTTTAAAATGAAAGCCACCTATTTTTTTTCCAGCTCTCCAAAATACAGTTTTAACAGAACACCTCGATCTTTCTCTTGTATGGCTCCAGCTAATCTAGAATCCATGACCATGCCTTTGCATTCCAGAGTATTCAGGTGAAAGTGCCTTGAACTTTCAAAAACTGACTTTCTCCCAGAGTCAATAGTCCAAAACCACAGTAAAACTAGTAAATATATAAATATCAACAATCTCTCCTTTATTTCTTCCAAAACCAAAATTATTCCAATCGATTTAAGAGGCATGATTTTGTTTCTTTGTGTTTTGGGTTTGTTTGGTTTTTTTTTTTTATGATGGAGCTGTGTTGTCACTACCATAGTGGGGTTATTTTTGTTTTGTTTTTAATTATTCCTTGCATTTAGAATGACCTTGAGTTGCATTAAGTCTTATTGATCTGTAATTCTTGGGTTCGCCCTTTGAATGTCTTCTTAAAAGAGCACTGAAACACTTGCTCAACCCTAATCCTCTCATAAAGATTTTAGCAACAGATTATATACCTCTGCTTGCATCTCCTCTTCTTAAACATTCACCTTGATTTTTATTGATAAAATCAGGTCTCAAAAGTGCCTAACAAGTGAGACTATTTTTATCAGAACTTTGGAGCCTGGGAAATAGAAGCATGGTGTGGTGAAGTGACTGTCTCAAAATCATCCAGGAGATCAGTGAGAGGGATGCGAACTCAGATTTCCATGTCCCAGTGCAGAAGTAAGACTATCACTTCCTTTTGAGTTTCACTGCAAATTCCTTCTGGACTGTGTTATTAGTTTCCCTTTAATTTATTAATTTATTTCAGTGCTCTTCTGGACATATGACTTTAATATTGTCTACTCTATTAGAACAAGGATGTGCTTCTGTGTCCTCCCTGATAAGCTGCAACGTAAAAAAGTGTAACTTCTCAGCAACACCTTTAGTCTTCTCAATTGTTTTCTTTAAAACTCTTTGATAGTTTAGCTCAGTTTTCCCCAAAGTATGACCCATCAGATGGATCCAGCCTGCCTAACAGTTTTCCTAGCCCACAACCTATTCCTGCAGCCTGTTTTCCAAGCACCTTCAAGCATGAGCAAGGAGTGGGATGGTGGTTGAATTTACACTTTTGCCAGCCTGTGACGTGTTCCCTGCCTCCTTCGTTCCCCCTCTCCCCAGCCCCTTCATCAACACATGACTAGATAGAAGTGCCTCTATCACATGGTAAAAATGATAGCATCTCCCATTGAATTAGGGGTGTGTTTCTGGTCCTAGGAGCTCACTGGCAAATGTGGCTAGATGCTGCTCATGTGCTATGGTGTCTGATAAGTTTATTTGTTTCTTCTTTGTTTGATGCTCTGATGTCCTTCTCCTGTGATACTGGTGCCTGTTGATGTTAGCTGGTGTGGTGCCTCCTTCACCTCTTACATATAGGGCACAGTACTTACTGCTCCACTGTTGGCAAAATGCCTCACGTGAGAAATGCGTCTTAATGGATTTGCAAGGTAAATCTGATATGAAAATGTTTGCTTGGCTGACTTCATAGAAAATAATAAATAAAAGTATTAAGTCTAATCTCTCATTTAGATTAATATTCCTGTCTGGTTCAGAGCACATGGCTTGTCCTTGCGTTCTTCCAGCAAAGACATACTGCTTGCAAAAGCAATTCCCTACCCATACCGAGCTTTGATTCTGCCAGTCTTTTTACTCAGTACCTCACTTAGGTGCACTTTTAAAGTTTAAAACTTGTTTAAATGTTTTCCTTTTGATGTGTTTATTTCAGTCTGAAAGTAGGAAAATGCACATTTTCATTAGATGGCCTACTTTAAAAGATGGTTTATTTTAAATGAAGCCATGACGCATTTTTCAGATAATCCTTATGCTTTTCCTAAATCCTCCTGTTTCTTGGAAAGATTCTCACTCCCTTAGTTCCGCTTACCTCTTTACTTGCAAGTTGCTGGAAAGAGGAGAATTGTGTACTGAACCAGGAAACCCAAAAGACTCACTTTTGCAAATCACTTCTGTAAACAAGGATGGGTTCAGATGTGCATTTGAGGTACTTTACTTTCCTGAATTTCATTTTGCTAAGAATTTTGTTTCAAAAGAGACTCTAAGATCTTTCCTTTATACAGAAACTTTTGTCATTTACTATAGCTGCTCCCATTCCATCAATAAAAGTCAAATGTTAATTTTAAGGTTAAAATAGAATTAAGATTCACTATATCTAGGTCTTTTTCTCATTCTAACAATGATTTTCAATGGGACTTTGCTATAAATCACTTGTCAAGTATGTCTGTATCCAACACCACAGGCATCCATTGCCAGGAGTAAGAAATACCTTAGTAAATGGCAAACTTTCTTATGTCCTCATTTTACCCATATGTAAAAGGCAGCTAACATATTTTCTGAAATACTGATGTGTTTCACTTGCCACTCTCTGGGGAGAACTTCTGTAGCCTCCAGAAAATATTATAGAAATGCTATAGAAATGTGGAATTATTATTTTTCAGAACAATTATCCTTGCTTATAAAGTTGCATGGAATTTAGTATATTTGAAGTAACAAATGTTTCACACAAACTGTGTATTGGAAAACATATTTTAGAACTTAGAAGGATGCAACGAAATAGTATTGCTAGTATACATTTTTTAGTCTTTTCAAAACAAAATTATAGTTGATCTATTTGTTGGAATGGCTGAGCAAGCCTAAGGAACAACTATAACTTTTCCCTTAAATTCTGTATCACTTTTCCTATGAGAATGAAGGAACTATGTTGAGATTTTTGAGCCCATAAGGTCTTTTGGGAACAGTTCTGATGAAGATTTCTCATAGAAAAATACACAGATGGAAAGGTTTGTTATGATCACAGTTGGATGAAAACCATCCTAGGGATTTGCAAATGGCAGTTGGCAGAAAATATGCAAATTATTATTCCTGTGTATCTGGAAATAAATTTGCTATGAGTTATTAATTTTTATAGACACTTCTTCTTTACTATTTATTTGTTTTAAGTTGCTTTTTTTGAACTCATAAAATGACAAAAGAACCTTGCTATGGGGCTGAAATTACTGTCATGTTGAACGGAGATGGAACTTCATACTTTCTTTTATATCTCTGAACTAACTGAAAAGGAAAATGGAAGTAGAAATATTCTTGATAGAAATAACTGCTACTTTAGTGGCGTAGACACAGAATAATGTCAAAGATCATTTAATGGTGAGTTATCACTTCAGACACTTGAAATCAGTAGGAAACATTGGCAAGCTACACTGAAATATGCTATACTGAGAGATTATTACCAACTGTGAAAAAAACATTCTTTTTCTTTCTGTTCCTAAAACATAAGAAAAAACAAGCAATACTTGATAAGAAGAGATCCCAAGTCTGAAAACAGCCTCACTGCAAGAAAAAGATGACAGCGATGATGGAGGTTACATCTATAGAGGGAGCATTTAGGATCAGATGTTTAAGATGTGACCATCTGTTAAATACACAAAATGTGAGGAAAACAAGAAAACTGATGTTTCTAACAACTGACATCATTAGAGGCACACACATCATGGCATGGAAAGCTAATGAATCCATGTCTATTATCCTCAGAAGTTAATCACAGTTCTATAAATAAATGACTCTGAAGTAAAAATTTTTACTTGGCCTTTTGGCTGAGATCTTACAGAATCATAGAATCATAAATTGTTTACATTGGAAAAGACCTTTAAGATCATCGAGCCCAACCGTTAAGCTGGCACTGCCAAGTCCACCGCTAAACCATGTCCCTAAGGCCCACATCTACAGGTCTTTGAAATACCTCCAGGGATGGTGACTCAACCACTTCCCTGGGCAGCCTGTTCCAATGTTTGACCACTCTTTCAGTAAAGAAATTTTTCCTAATGTCCAATCTAAACCTCCCCTGATGCAACTTGAGGCTGTTTGCTCTTGCCCTATCACTTGTTACTTGGGAAGAAGAGACCGACCCTACCTCACTACAACCTCCTCTCAGGTAGTTATAGAGAGCGATAAGGTCTCCCCTCAGCCTTCTCTTCTCCAGACTAAACAACCCCAGTTCCCTCAGCTGCTCCTCATAAGACCTGTTCTCCAGAGCCCTCACCAGCTTCGTTGCCTTTCTCTGGACACGCTCCAGCACCTCAATGTCTTTGTTGTAGTGAGGGGCCCAAAACTGCACACAGTGTTCGAGGTGCGGTCTCACCAGTGCCAAGTACAGGGGCACAATCACTTCCCTACTCCTGCTAGCCACGCTATTTCTGATACAGGCCAGGATGCTGTTTGCCTCCTTGGCCACCTGAGCACACTGCTGGCTCATGTTCAGCCAGCTGTCAACCAGCACCCCCAGGTCCTTTTCCTCTGGGCAGCTTTCCAGCCACTCATCCCCAAGCCTGTAGCGCTGCATGGGATTGTTGTGACCCAAGTGCAGGACTCAGCACTTGGCCTTGTTAAACCTCATAGTATTGGCCTCGGCCCATCAATCCAGCCTGTCCAGACCCCTCTGCAGATCCTTCCTACCCTCCAGCAGATCATCCATCACTCCTGCCCAACCTGGTGTCATCTGCAACTTACTGCAGGAGCATTCGATCCCCTCATCCAGATCATTGATAAAGTCATTAAACAGAACTGGCCCCAATACTGAGCCCTGGGGGACACCACTTGTGACCGGCCACCGACTGGGTTGAACTCCATTCACCACCCCTCTTTGGGCCCGGCCATCTGGCCGGTTTTTTTACCCAGAGAAGAGTAAACCATCCATCCATGCCATAAGCAGCCAGTTTCTCCAGGAGATTGCTGTGGGAAACAGTGTCAAAGTCTTTACTAAAGTCTAGGTAGACAACACCCACAGCCTTTCCCTCATCCACTAAGCGGGTCACCTTGTCATAGAAGGAGGTTAGTCAAGCAGGACCTGTCTTTCATAAACCCATGCTGACTGGGCCTGATCATCTGGTTATCCTGTACATGCCACGTGGTGGCACTCAAGACAATCTGCTCCATAACCTTCCCCAGCACGGAGGTCAGACTGACAGGCCTGCAGTTCCCCAGATCCTCCTTCCGGCCCTTCTTGTTTAATGGACATTTGCTAACTTCCAGACAACTGGAACCTCCCTGGTTAGCCAGGACTGCTGGTAAATGATTGAAAGTGGCTTGGTGAGCACTGCTGCCAGCTCCCTCAGCACCCTTGGGTAGATCCCATCCAGCCCCATGGTCTTGTGTGTGTCTAAGTGGTGTAGCAGGTTACTAACCATTTCCTGTTGGGTTATGGGTGCTTCATTCTGCTCCCTGTCCTTGTCTTCCAGCTCAGGGGGCTGGGTACCTGGAAAACAACTGGTCTTACTATTACAGACTAGGGCAAAGAAGGCTTTAAGTACCTCAGACTTTTCCTCATCCTTTGTTATTATGTTTCACCCTGCATCCAATAAAGGATGGAGATTCTCATTAGCCCTCCTTTTGCTGCTAATGTGTTTATAGAAACATCTTTTATTGTCTTTTATGACAGTAGCCAGATTAATTTCTAGCTGGGCTTTGGCCGTTCTAATTTTCTCCTTGCATAACCTTATGACATGCTTGTAGTCCCCCTGAGTTGCCTACTCCTTCTTCCAAAGGTCATAAATTGTCTTTTTTTTCCTGAGTTCCAGCCAAAGCTCTCTCTTCAGCCAGGCCGGTCTTCTTGCCTGCCAGCTTGTCTTTCGGCACATAGGTATGGCCTGCTCCTGTGCCTCAAAGATTTCCTTCTTGAAGAATGTCCAGCCTTCCTGAACTACTTTGCCCGTCAGGACTGCCTCCCAAGGGACTCTGTCAACCAGGCCAAAGCCTGCCCCCCAGAATTCCAAGGCAGCAGTTCTGCTGATTGAAATCTGAGAATCGAAAACCATCGTTTTGTGATCGCTGTGCCCAAGATGGCCTCCAACCATCACATAACCCACAAGTCTTTCTCTATATACAAGAAAGAGGTCCAGCTGGGCGTCTTCCCTAGTTGGCTCCCTTACCATCTGTCTTGGGAAGCTATCTTCCACACTCTTCAGGAACCTCCTAGAACATTTCCTCTCTGCTGTATTGTATTTCCAGCAGACATCTAGTAAGTTGAAGTCTTTCACGAGAACAAGGGCTAGTGATTGTGAGACTTCTCCCAGCTGCTTATAGAATATTTGGTCTGCCTCTTCAACGTAACAGACTCACACTATGATATCTGTCTTGTTGGCCTTCTCCCAATCCTTAACCATAAACAAACACTCAACCCTATTGTCATCATCATTAAGATCTAGGCAATCAAAACACTTCCTTACAGGGCTACCCCACTGCCTCTCCTTCCTTGCCTATGCCTTCTGCAGAGTTTATAGCCATCCATGGCAGCACTCCAGTTGTGCAAGTTATCTCACCATGTTTACATGATGACAACTATGTTATAGTTTTCCTGCTGCACAATGGCTTCCAGCTCCTCCTGTTTGTTGCCCATGCTGCATGCATTAGTGTACAGGTATGGACAGTGTAGGCTTTACTAGGAGGCTGGACACATGAGTCCGAACTTCTTCTTGCTCTTGGGACTGCCTCAGTCTAGCCAGTAGGAAGTGCAACTCTGCCAGCATCACAGTCACTGGGTAAAATCTTAATCTTTTTGAAAGTCATCACAACTCTGCTCTCTTGACCATCTCTGACCATAACAATAGAGTTCTGGTTCACAGAATCACAGAACCACAGAATGGTGGAGGTTGAAAGGGACCTTTGGAGATCATCTTGTCCAACCTCCCTGTTCAAGCAGGGCCACATAGAGCAGGTTGCACAGGACTGTGTCCAGGTGGCTTTTGAATATGGAGACAACACAATCTGCCTGAGCAACCTGTGCTGGGCCTCAGACACCTTCACATAAAATGATGTTCAGCCTGCAGCTCCTGTGTTTCAGTTTGTGCCCATTGACTCTGCTTCTGTCACTGGGCACCCATAAAAAGAGTCTGGCTCTGTCTTCTTTACATCCTCCCTTCAGATACTTGTGTACATCAATGAGATTCCCCTAAGCCATTTCTTCTCTAGGCTAAACAGTCCCAGATCTCTCAGGCTTTCCTCACAGGAGAGATGCTGCAGTTCCTTAATCATCTTTGTGGCCCTTCATTGGACTCTTTTCAGTATGTTCATGTCTCTCTTATACTGAGGAGCCCAGAACTGGACACAACACTCCAGGGGTGGCCCTACCAGTGCTGAGTAGAGGGGAAGGATCACCTCCCTCAGCCTGTTAGCAACACTCCTCCTAATGCAGCCCAGGTTACCATTAGCCTTTGCCACATTGTTTGTTCATGGTCAACTTGGTGTCCACTAGGACCCTCAGTTCCTTTTCTGCTTTCCAGCTCATCAGCCCCCGGCAGGTACTTGTGCCTGGGGTTGTTCCTCCCCAGTTACAGGACTCTGCACTTCCCCTTGCTGAACTTCAGGAGGTTCTTGTCAGCCCATTTCTCCAGCGTGTCAAGGTCCCTCTGGATGGCAACACAACCCTCTGGTGTATCAGCCACTCCTCCCAGTTTTGTACGATCAGCAAACTTGCTGAGGGTGCACTCTGTCCCTTCATCCAGCTCGTATTGAACAGGAATGTACACAGTATTAACCCCTGCGGTACACTGCTAGCTACTGGCCTCCAACAAGACTTTATAGCACAAATCTCCACCCTCTGGACCTAGCTGTACAGGCAGTTTTAAATCCATCTGACTGTCTGCTCATCCAGCCCATCAGCTTCTCTGTGAAGATATTATGGGAGACAGCCTTACTGAAGTCCAGGTAGACAATATTGACTGCTCTCCCCTCATCTACCAAGCCAGTCATTTCATCGTAGAAGGATATCGTGTTGGTCAAGCATGGCCTCTCCTTTGTGAATCCATGCTTAGTTTTGTCGATGCGCTCTCCCTTTGGTCTCACCACTCTCGCAGTCCTTCCTGCACTGTTATGACAGGGAATTTTAATAATTATCGTAAAAATGCTTATGGCCGGTAGCTCAGGCATTTTCCTGAGAAGAGACATGTTGTAGCCTGAAGAGAATCCAAGAATTAGCAAACAAGTTTGATAATTAGTATTAACATTGCTGTAATTAGACAGATTTTGAGATAATAAACAATTAGAAAGGCATTATACTTCCACCCAGAAATACTATATATTATGTTTAATTCAATATGCTCTTTTTACATATAATTTTTTGCTAACGCTATGTAAGTTGAATTTCCAGGAACCCTGAGAAGTCTGGGAACCCTGAAGTAAGAACGTGTACAAAGTTATCTTGAACCACATGTGGAAAACTATGTAGGTCATTTAAGGTAATCTTTCAACACTTCATTTAATAGTGTGCATTGGGCATCAGCTGAAACCCCTGTTTCCAAATAAATCTGAATGTTCTGGTAAAAATGGTGACCTTTGGACTGACGTTTGAAGTGCTTGAAGTCAATTTGCCTGTTCAATCTATTCCATCTCCAAGCTAAACCCTCCATTAGAATATTCAGAGTGAGTTAATGTGATGGTTTATATTACTTTCAGAAAGGACAGCACAATATTTTTGGGACTGTGAATTGAGATTATGGGATGCCAGTCTTTCAGATTTCATTTAGACACACTGTGCTATCTTCCATATAATCATTGTTTTAGAACCTAAAGTTCTTTTGTCATAGGATCTGCTGTCATTTCCCTACCAACAAGATTTCAGTATGAACAACTGTATGATAGGCAGTATAATCTATTATTAGAATTAACATATTATTAGTGTTGGGCATTGTGAGTTATAATGAATATGTGCAAATTTGTTCAGGACAGTGTCAGACCACATGCACAGGATACTAGTGATTCCTGCTCAGGTAACTCTCACCTGTAAATATTCCTAGGTTGACTCCAGGGTGTACAGTTGTTTCACATAGAGCAATGATAACTTGAGGGTTGGTACAAAACAAAAAGAAGATATTGTGTTATTTATCAGCAACAGTAGCATAGTCTATATGCTTCTTGAGGAACAAACCAAGAATCTGTAACTTTTTGCTGAAGAAAAATGTGAACTCTATGCAGGCCAAACAGGATTATCTTCTTAATGACAGCAATTTGCATTACTTTTAATAGGATTTATTCTTAGTGGTTTGTAGCAGAGAATGAAAGAAAGATCTCAGCTCGTTCAACAAGATGTTCCCTAAATGAGTTCACGGGGTTATATGTAATACTGGTATTGTATAGTGAAACAAGGCTAAATTCAATGGCACAACCAAGAAGAACCATGGAGGAATTGTTTTAGTCCTTTTGAACATAAGCAAACATTTTGTTTGTGAAAAAAAGTCCTCACATAATTTTTGCCTGAGACAAGGCAATGAGAAATACAGACTATTAAATGTGTTCTCTTGTGAGAAGCAGAGTGCAGCATGTATGGTGGCTGCAGAGAGGAACTGTTCTGCCCCAACAGCAGTCAGGCTGACAGCCTCCTTCTGCTAGAAACTTCTCCACAGAGACAAGAAAATGGGATTGGGGAACACAAGTTAAGAAACAAAAATTTTACTCTAACTGATTAAACTAATGATATCTAAGACTTGCCCTCTAACTACCAGATAAGATTGAAATTCTACAGAGCTTTCTGGGTAAGTGGTCTGGTGGAACTGCACATGATCAGGAGTTGTCTTGGCACAAGAGCCACGCACCACTGCTGGCTTCTCAGAAGCTGCTCTGTTAACCGATACGGTGAAGGTGAGGTGGTGATGCAAAAAGCCTCCACTATCAACATACAAAGTGCGATATAGAAATGTGCAACTTAATAGTAACAGTTTTTCAGATGTCATTTCATCTTGCTATGTACCCACACATAGGCTGAAGTCTTTGCATAACAGGCCAACATCTTTAAGTTGTGTCAAAAAGCAGATGCTACTTATGAGCTTCACACTGGGGATGTGTAGGCTGCATAGTAAAACAGCTAACTAGATAGCCTTAACGACAAAACCTTGCTAATTTGTGAACTATCATCCCCTTTTACCCTTTTCTTATGTTTTATATGCTATATGCTTATGCATTTGTAAATATAAAGGAGATCAAGCCCAACATTTAACACAGTATCATATGGTGTAATGTTATTACTAGCTAAAATAAATTGAAATTATGTCATTGAAGAAACTATCCCAGAGAACTAAAACTATCTGAAGGCATTTTGGTATAAGCTCCTCCAACTGTCTCTATAATCTGACCATAAAATACTGCAAATATAGACCCATGTCCATTTGAACAGAAATATGATCTGCATTACACTTACTTTTCAGCAATTAAATAACTGACAAGTATTCATTTGGAATGAATATATTTAATTGAAAGAGACAACAGTATGAAATAACAAGCCTTTAAGAGGAACTAACTCTATGGCTTAAGTTACTGTAAGACGTGACTGGCAGCTGATTGACTCTGAATTCCCCAGAGGAAGTTTTATTTCTGAAGCAATCTTAACAGCTGTATCACTGAAGTGTAGCAATAATCAAGAACGATGTTTTCATAGATTATCTCCTGTTGTTTGATAACCAGGTAAAGTGTCAAATGATTTCATGCCTTAATAAGGAGTTACTGAAGAAGTACAGGACTATTAAGAAATATTCAGAGGTGTTACATAAATACTCTGTAGTCCCTGACTATCCTGTAGTCAGTTTTATTCACTGTAAAAAATGCTCAAGGGGACAGTCTTGAGTTACTTGCATAATAAGTAAAAGAAAATACTATGGGAGGGCAGGCTACTGACCAGAGATAGTCCGTCAGATGTTTGGGATATGGCCCAGAATGTTGTAGACTGTGATGGCATCAGCTATTTTGCACAAAGAAACACATTTTTCAAAGTTGTAGAAAGAAATAATGTAGACACTTCTCTTTCTTATCGAATGATAAGGAAGGATGCAACTTGCAGATTGCAAGCGGGAAAATTATTGCTTGGGTTAGTGAAAATGCCCCTTGCTTAGTTAAAATAGAAGTCCTGTTGATAAACAGGACCCTTTAGCACTGTCCTTTAATTTATCAAGAGAGAATGGGGCAAAACTATGAAGAACAGGTACACTGTTACAGGAATGTGGATGACTTGCCTGACTGAATCAGTGCAACTCTGCAAAGAACTGAAAAACTCCACCTTTGTGTCAGTTCCAGCTATTAAGCTAAAAAAAAAAATTTTTTTGCATGTAGTATTTACTTCAATAATAATTTGTTTAAATGCTTCTCAAAAGAGTATGTATCCAAGTTTAAAATGCTCTGAATGACTAAAATGCATGATCTGTACTTGTATTTCGCTAAACAGAAAGCCCAGCAGTTACATCAGTCAAATGATACCAGTCAAATTGGACTATTGAAGAGGGAGAAATTCATTACACCAAGAACCTGTGCTCCTGTACAGCAGATATTGTTGTAAAGGAGCCTGAGTGGACTAAAGCCATGAATCACTCGTACTTCATCGTGAAGAGCATGAACAGCCTCTTAGAATGAGTAAGACTCTTTGAGTTGGCCTGAAAGCTAAAAATACTACCTGTATCTCAACCTTTAGATAGAGTGCCAAAAGAGCTCAGAGTACTGACTGACTTCCAAGGAAAGGGGATTTTCTTTAAAACTATCAACAGAATGTTGTAGGCTTTTACGTATGATAGTCTTGCACATATAAATGAAAAAAATGTTGCTGCAATATCAGCTGTTAGTTGGCAGAGGTGGAGGTTCTCTCCCTGTGGTAGGGAACTGTTATAAAACAATAAAACCAGCCACATCATGTTGCACACAGCACATGCCACCATGTATGGTACTAATGTTGGGACTGAACCCCACCTAGTAGGTAAGGTAATTTTGAACTAATCTGGTACCTTTTGAGGAATAAGTATCTTGTTGACTTTCCTAGTATACTCACAACAGCATAAACAATCCTGTAATTCCACTGGCACAGGAGCTTAACTGGCATGAAGTAAGGACTTGCATCAGAAAATATGATTCCATTTTAGCAGCAAAATCCTTTGTGTGCAGTCAGCAGAAACCAAGATGAAAGTTTGAGTTTGCAACAGAATTGTGGTAAGACTGAGCTGAGTCATTACCTTTTGAAAATATTAATGTTGAGCTCTAACTCAGTCTTCGGTTTGCTTTAGTTTCTTGTCTCCTTCAAATTTTAGCTAATGCAGTTCTCTGCTGTGTTCTTTAGAGACCCCAAGAATGATAAGAAAACTGAGAGAGAGAAGTGATCAGCCAAAAGACCTGAATGGTGGGGTTTAGAACTGCTGCTCCTCTTGGACACTAACTGTAGTTGCACCCTCTCCCTATTGCCACTGCTGCATGTGTACCCACACAGTGCGGCACATCTGCATCAGAAATCCTCTCTAATCACAGGTTTTGCCTTTGTGAACAGGTGAAGAAATAATATTTCTGTTTGACAGTACTTCTCATCCTTGAGCTTCTGCTCCAGATCATGATTGTTACTCCTCGAAAATTTTTTCCCCTGATCAAATACAGGCAGCCATGTGAGACTGTGCCAATGACAGAGCCACTGACAGCAACACAAAATACACTCAGTACAGCCTCTATGGGCTGGATTGTTTTATACGAGGCTGAACAGGGCACTTATGCACTCTGTCCTTGAGCAGGATCGAGCAGCAGTGTAAATCCAGAATCGTTAAGCAGCAGCAGCACTGTCTTACAACAGAGAATAAGAGAAGCAATGGTGAAACCTGGGAGCTCCTTTGGTTTTAACTGCAAAAGCAAGTTGGGACTGGATGTAGCACAAAAAGAAGAATCCAGAAGAAAGGTATGATAAGGTCTAATGCCATTTAGCGTGACAGTGGCATAAAAAATGTAGGATAGAAGACATCTGTGATGTCTCTTTGTGTGTATATTACTAAGGATACCTCTCAAAAGCTTGCCAGTAAACAGATATTCACGTTTTCCAAAGTTGTAAGGATGCCTGTAAAAAAATTACCTGTTTCATCTTATCTGTGGAAATGGTTCATTTTTAATGGTAATATTTTAAATAATGAATCACTTTCAGAGCTGGGAATAAGCAAAAGCATTTTTCATTTGGTTATTCATTCTCTTTATATGCAGAGGCCATGTAGGAATTCAAATTAAATTAATCTAAAGTGGCTGTCTTTTAAGATAGAAAAATGTAAACAACACATATAAAATCATTCTCCTTATGGCTTAAGAAGACATATCAGACTAATACTAATGCTATATTTCTGCAGCTATCTCACTTTTTTTCCCTTCAGACATTAGCCTGAGAAAAAATTAGATTTGTTTTCCCAGTATGATTTGAAATTAAATATTAAGTAGTTGATTTATCAGTAAATTTAAGGGTTTGTTTCTGAACAGCCTCGTTTTGCTTGAAACAAATTTATTGCAGGAACAGAAAAATGCATATTAGTCATCAAAAGCTGTTTATAGATGAGTTTAAAGTGCTATCAACTAAATGATTCTCATCATGTAGACTAAATTCCAGACCAATAATGCAGAGGAGAATTAGTGGAGGATGGATTAAATAGCCAGAGGTAACTGAAAATGAGGAAAAGTAATAATTTGCATTTGGCTTATGATATAAATGCAATATAAAGGTTTGTATTTTCTAACTTGGTGTGCTCCAAAGCTTTTGATACTGAGGCCAAAATTTAAAAAAATGACTGCTTATTTTAGATGTGTGTTTCGTGTGAGCCAAGTCAGATCCTGAATACGTCAAGTTTTTAAACTTGGAATAGTCCTGACTTCAATTGTTACTGTATGAGTGCAGCCTCCTGGTGTGAAGAGGGAAAGCAGATTTTGTTGTGGGTTTGTTTGTTTGTTTGTTGTTTGATTTTTTAATAGGTGAGACATGAAAGCTATGTTTGGGCTGAGGGTGGATGCCCTCTGCACTGGAACTCAAGGTCCCTCTCCCTCAATCCTTCACCTCGAGGGATCTGCTAGGCTGCTCAGCAGTTTCCTTCCAGCCTCTGCATCCAGATTTCTACCCCTTTGGCACAGATAGCCAAGACTCCTTTCCTGAGGCTTAGCATCCACCAATGTTCTTCTAAAGGTGGAATAAATCTCATGGTTTCCTTTCAGACCAACTGCTGTCTTCTGTAAAACCAGACTAACAGTTACCATGCCCACCCAGGAAGAAGTAGGCTTAGGTTTTAGGGTCTCTCCAGCCTCAGTGATACCAGTCCCTACATTGACCAAAGGCAAAGTTGGAGAAAATCCCTCCTTCTTGCTCTTTATCGATTGCACACTCAGCCGGGACTGGATGGAAAGCAACTCACTCTCTCCCCGCTCACCCAACTCTGACAGCCACTGCCAAGACCAGGAATCAGAACCAGCATTCCTCCCGCTGCAGTTGTAATACTGTGTTTAGTAGTGACCTAAATTGTGCTCCCACTCTGCGTTAAGGTTGACCTAACCTACCTACCTGAGTGGGCCTGAGAAGGACATGGACAGTTCATCTGTGAGTCTTGACTGAGTAAGGGCATTAGACAAACAGTAAATTTTTCAGTACGGGCAGCATGGTTGAAGTTTGAATATCGCACATGGGTATGCAGAATATTAGCATCACTGATTTTTTTTTAATCGCCATCAGAAATATGAAAATGTAATTGTTGGTAGATTTACTGTTGCCTAAGGAGCCAGGCAGAACTTTGAGGGCTGCACCATTAAGATTAAGTGCTTCAGTTCCACTGAAATCCAACGTCAGGTGCCCATGTTCTTTGTGGGTCTGCGCACCAGCACCTTCCTGAGCCACACGGGACGCCAGTGCACGTTTTGTGGGTGTTGGTTCAGCAGGGATTTGAACCTAGCTCTGTGCTCTAGACTAACACTCCCCAAAATGCACATCCCTCTGCTTTAATTCTATGTTCAGCAGTCGCTTGTTAAAACACCAGGGTTCCCAGATTTTGGCTACTGTCTTTTGTACTGAGCAAAAAGCTACATAACCTGTACAGTACTGCTGTAAATTTATAGCTTGCAGAGCTTGTTGAAATCCTTTGGGATAAAAGGTCCTCTGTAAATGCAGGTATTTTATTAGTACGCAAGGGAAAATATATTGAAGTCCTAAGTAAATATCTGCAGGGTGCTAAGCAAAGGTTAACTATCGCTGCCAGTCAAACTAGGACAGTGACAAATGGCCTGAAAGAGACACTCGAAGGGCAACAGCAGATGCTTTAAAGCTGGATGAAGCACTGAAAACAGACACTTGAACCCTGTTGTTTTATAGGGTCTGTCTTACATGTGGGAGTGAAGCCACCAAGCGGGTGATATGCTTATTCTTCCCTCAAAATCTGCACAGCAAAAGAGCATGAAACTTTTATGACAAAATAGTTTATACTAATGGCAAGGGAAGAGGAGCCAAAGGCCTACATGCAAAAGAGAACCCATTAAGGATTTTTGGGATTATGGAAGTGTTTGCCAGCAGACATAAAGCTGAGAACTAAGAGAGTTTTGTAGACTGTAAATTATAAATTGTCCTTTGTGATTTTGCCATCTAATGTCTGTATTAAAAAATGTATAGGCTGCAAGTAAATTAGATAAGGATACAGCATCTCGTATTGTGACAACATCTTCTTGTGGAGGCCAAACTTCTCTCATCAACTAAAGGCTTTGCCAGAATTGCTATTATATTTAATGAACCAGAAAATAATATACGGCCAGGTTAATATTCTTCCAAAAACTTCTATTATAGGCCACATCTAGGGGAAAGGACACTGTATTAGTGACATGTGGCAGGAGGTCAATTACTGTGCAAAATCATTTCACCAAGTAATATTTAGTGCTCAAAACTTCATTGGGCTTGGATGCAACTTCATTGCACTGATTGGAAGGCAGCCTGCATGTGAAATGCCTCGGAAAATGCAGGGTTGTTTGCAGTGGGTTACTGCATTGCAAATGTTATCTTTTGCATTTCCGCCATTTCCAAGTTAGAAAATGGTGATGGTCTTGCCCTTTTAGTTATAATAATGTGTTGTCCAAATCTCAACAACGTCCTCCCTATGGGTTAAGTTATTTTAATGGAGAAATTTAATTAAGATTTTCCCCCATTCTTGTTTTTGCAAGCTGGTGCACTTCTGGACTGAGTGCTGAAATATTATGGAAAAATACAGTTTCCCCAGGAATGGTGGCTAGACACGTGTCATATTAAATGTTTTAGGACATTTTGTTCTAATAAGATTAGAAAATAATTCTGCTGATACAAATGATTAAAGTAGGGTATGACAAACATAGGGTTAAGATAAGCACCAAGACTCTAAAATGATTATCTAATCTGACCTTCTCTGTTTCTTTTGTTCACCTGGCACTGCATAGCAGCGATAGCAATAAGGGGCCAAGTCATGGGATCCTTTCTTTAGTTTAGGCTGTCCTTACAAGCTTTTGCTAGTGCAGAACCACTCACTCCAACAGGGCCCCAGCATTAACACACCACACTCCTAGTCCTCCCTGTAAGCACACCAACTCACCAAGGGATTTTGGTATTTGCGGTTTCATTGGCCCTTCTGCTGACCTATATCAGGCTGATCTTTCGGATAAATAAATTATTTTTTCCCCAGATGGGATTAAGCAATAGCCTCAAATAAAATTGTTCCTCTAGCTATTCAGGCTTAATAGTCTTTTCATGAACTTCTTTTAAGTGCTGCTGTGGGCTTCTCTAAATCTTGATCAATTTTTCAGCACTTACCCAGCCAGAAATTGGTCACAGTATTCTGGTGGCAGTCACATCCACACCACATGTGCAAGTGAGACGGTCTCTTCACTGCTCTTCCACAAGGCTTTGTTTAAATACTGAAAGATTTCATTTGGCCCCTTCAGCCACACTTGTGCACTGGGAACTGGTGTCTGGCTGGTTACCAGGACAGTAAGTCATCATCGGAGTGATTGCTCATTAGCACAGAGCTCCTGATCTTCAAGTATGAGCCAATAAACTGAACAGAAATGAATATTGTTCGCTTGTGCCTGCTCAACACAATCCAAATTCTGTCAGTGACCTGTCAGCCTCATTGTTTACGTCTCCTTCAATCCCTGTAAACTTTCTCAATCATGATTTTTTTTTCTTGCAGGTCACTGATGAAAAAATGAAATCACCTGAGGCCAGGAACAAATCCTTGAAGGCTGCAGTACATTTTTTTCTATTTGATGAAGATTCAGAGCCTACAGTTTCGTGTTGTCAGCTACTTAGACCTCAATAGCTTTAATCAGTTATTTTTGTATCCTGTTTCTGAAGCAGAAAGTTGTACCAGTCTAGGTCAAATGATGTACCAAAGTGTAACTATGTTACATCTTCACATTGCTTTTAACAACTGCATTTGTAGTTTAGTCAGAAGTACTGAAGTATAGGTCAACTAAAACTTTTCTTCATTGGGATTAATCATTCATTAATCCTATCACAAATCCCATCACTGGGACTAACTATTGTCTAGGTTTTTCTAGCTGTTCCTTTATCTATCATGATATTGATATCAGGCTAATCAGTTTGTAACTTGAGTTAAAAACTCTTAGAAGTATTCACCCAGTATAAACTCTTTTTGCACTCAGTGGTCCAAGATTATCACCAATGATCCTAGAGTTTAACAGGTAGGCTATAACCTAGGACACACACCTCTTAGCAAAGAGCTATAATCACTAGGCTAGAATGCCACATTCCTTCATGATTGCTTTCCTTTCAGCTTCATCAGTCTCACAGTGCTGTCCAGACAATGATTCCACTTAAACAGATTATTCCATAGTCTCATCTTGGAGCATGGGCTGAAGAAATCGAAGGTTTGAATTCACTCAAACTGAGGAGAGATTGAATTATCAGATCTCTAATCATCCCCAGAGCCCTGTTTCAAAAGAATCATCCTTCCTCAAGAGAGGATTTTGTGCTCTGGATCCTGACAGGACGAGAAAGCCTCCTGAGACACAAGGTCAGAAGAGTATTTCTGTGCCCATCATCACTCACCAACGAGCTCTTACTCACTTTGCTCAGTTTGTAGGCTTTCTTGGTTGCCCTCTGGGTAGGCACTTTTTTCCCATCAATTTGATACACTCTCTAAGGATATGTTGCCACTCCTCTGAATCAACAAGTATGAAGTAGTTAACCTTTTCTTTAGGCATTCCAGTGCCTAAATTATGGTCATCTCAATAGTCATTTTGGTTCTACATGATATTGTTGAAGTCAAGGGTAAAGAGACATTCATTTTGCTGGCAGTGGGCCTAAATGATAGTCCACATCCTCAACTGTATATTGATTTCACTAACATCAGAGGACTGATGACAAATAAGGACTTGCTCTTAGCCTATATTGGGTAAATATTCAAATAATTGTGTTTTTTTTTTTTTTTTTCTAAATAATGCCATTCTATTTCTAGAGAAAAGTTGTAAATTGTTCTACATTGAGTTGAAATATATTAATCTTTCATCTCATGTGTCACTAAAGTGTTGCATGCCCATATTTCCTAGTAAAATGAAAGTATAATTTAATAACTATACTTAAAATTATACATAATTTTGGTGTGTTGGGGATCTCAAGATCGAATTCAGTGGGGCCAATTCAATTAGATATACTGTAGACCTCAGTGAAGATGCCAGCTTCTGGAAAATATAGTTATTAATCACTATGAGCCATATCATGTCCTCTGAGTTAGCTGAATACATACACAGAACTGGACTTAAACTGGTATCCTTGAGGACAAGACCTTATGCTCCTTTAATGATCAGACAATGATAACTACGCTATCAGTGAGAAAGCTTGACTTAAGACAAATTTGACTATCCAAACCTAGAAAGGAGCACTTTAAAGATTTTGCATCTGAAGGTATTTAAACTAGAAAAATCCTAAAGATCTCAAGTAAAAAAGCTGGCATCCACCAAAATGTGGCTGGATGATAGAGATAATTGTATAAATTTGGGAAGAAATGAAGTAAGTCCTGCAGTGATTTCTGATCACTGGTTTCTACTTTGGCAATCTGTCTGGAAGGACACTCAGAAATAAGTTTAAACTTTTTTCAGTATATCTGTACACTGAAAATAAAATGCTGTGCATAGTGAGTATGGGAGGTGAAGAGCTCTTCACCTAGGAAAGAGAAGAGCTCCCATCTAGAGTTTTAAGATTAATTATTAATGAAAGAGTGAAAAAAGTAAACTTTTGAAGCCTGTATAGGAAATTTAGATTTTCTAATAAAACATTCAAGCAAAACTAAACACCTCAGATCTCTCTGATCTATTTCTATTTTACAACAGGAATGAAGAGAAATCTGCTTCATAAGTAAGCTTCCAAAAGAAGCCCTAATCCATGGTCCTAAATTCAGATCCTATCTCCTACTTAACCAGGACATGTGCTCCACAAACTTTGTACTCCAACTTTATTCCAACTTGTATTCCATGAAGAGGAAAAGGTATTTGAATTCCAGCTTCTGTGTCATAAATTTTACAAAATAAAGTACTGGGGAAATTCACAGTTTGTTAAGGGAAAAGCAGCTTTCAAGAGTCTTTTTGATACACACATACGCAGATCAGCCAAGCTGACCCATGCTATCCATTTGGATCTGAAGTGAAATTCAAACATGTTATTAAACTTGCTCATCTGCACTAAGGATGAAACCTGCTAATTATTATTAGCTCTATTATATACTGCAGTGTTGGCATCAGTATTTCATAACTAGCCTCATAGGACAAAATGTATAATCATTTCTCTTTCTTCACTACTTGCACAGCAGTCAACTGCCTAAGATACTTACATGAATTTAAATCTTGTAGTGCCAAGCCAGTTTTCATTCCCTGAGCAATGGAGAGAGGACAGTAGAATTTCTGTGTTGTTATTTACTTTGGATATCCTTTCCCATATATGCAACAGTCCTGCAAACACTTATGTACATAATTAATTGTTTGCAGCTACACAATTGTTTCTCTCACTGAGGCCAAGACTACTAATGCTCTTACTTAACATTTTTACATTTGTAGTACTTTAAATTCAGTCTATGAAATCTCTTCAGAATTTCCCATAATTTCTAGAAGCTTACTTTGCTGCATGCTTATTATTAACAGGATAGAAAAGAAAATTGTTACGCTACTTTTATTCCTTCTTCATGATACATTTTGGCTTCATTTGGTGTCCCCCCCAAACCAGGGGGAAGCTTTCACTGGCTTAAATAGGTACTAGATCAAGCTTTGAGTGAATCATTCAGGAGTTCTGTTTCTCTGATCAGACCTTCACTCACCAGGGGACCACTGCTTCCCTTTTCTTGCCATTTTTGTTTGTTACAATTCATTCCCCTGAGTTTACTGGTATTCAAATAACCTTTCTTTCAACTACAGCAACACAAGTCATTTATTCCCAAGTCATTATTCCAGTTCTTTTCAAACATTGGCAGCTACTGTCCTGACAATACTGAATTGCACTATGAATTCCTCCTAGGAAGAAGAGCCCCAGGCATCAATATAGGCTGAGGGCTGACTGGCTGGAAAGAGGCTTTGCAGAAAAGGCCCTTGTGATCCTGGCGGACCCCAAATTGAACATGGGCCAGCAATAACCCCTGTGGCAAAGGTGGCCAACAGTGTCCAGGGCTCTCTGGGAGGAGCATTGCCAGCAGGTTGAGGGAAGTGATCCTTCACTTCTGCTCAGCACTGGTGAGATATAATCTGGAGTTCTGGGTCCAGCACTGGACTCCCAAGTACAAGAGAGACATGGACACACTGGAGAGAGTCCAACGAAGGGCCACAAAGGTAATTAAGGGCTTGGATCATCTGGTATATGGGGAGAGGCTGAGAGCTGGGACTGCTTAAAGAAAGATCTTAAGTGTGTATCACTGCCTGATTCAGGGAATAAAGAAGTCAGATTTTTCTCAGTGACAGGATGAGAGGCAATGGGCACAAACTGAAAAACAGGAAATACCACTTAAAAATAAGAAAAAGCTTCTTTTTTGATGAGGGTTGCCAAACAGTGGAACAGGTTGCCCAAACAGGTTATGGACCCTCCATCCTTGGAAGCACTTAAAACCTGACTGGACGTGGCCCTGAACAACCTCCTCTAGCTGACCCTCCTTTGAGCATGTGTTTGGACTAGATGATCTCCAGAGGTCCCTTCTAACCTCAGCTTTTCCATCATTCACTTTAACGGAAAAATACTGGGTCGAGAAGGTATTGGAATGTGGTTCTTTCTTACATTCTTGAATCCCATTCTGTGCATACGTATTACTGAGAATAATATCTGCTATTAGAAATAACAGCAATGTTGAATTGTTACTGGTTATGGGTTGTATTTGTAAGATTAGGACCTTTGTAAATTCAAGAAATTAACTTCTAATGAGCCCATGCTTTCAATTAAGGGTTCTGGGTTGTTCTTTAACAGAGCTTAGTATAGGACTGCATTCTATATACCATTCACTGGTTAGACAGGTTTGATGGAAGGAGGGAATCAATAATTTAAGTTCTTTTAAAAATATGCATAAGTACATCACAGAGAATATAAAAACTTCAGGGGAAAGGTGATATTATTATTTAATGCCTTGTTGATGAGGTTTATTTTGGTAAGCTCTTGACAGCACAAGGTAACATATCATCTTTGCGTTGACACAAACACTATCAAAATGTGAAAGGATGCATAGCTGAAAAAGATCTGCATCTAAAATAGATTTTTGAGAGAGCAAATTATTTTTTTCCTTCCCAATAGCTTGTTGATTTTTCTTTGTTAGAACGCTGCCAACACCTTTAAGCAAAATTAAAAAGCATTTTTGTTATTGTAGGTCATTCTTCCCAGGTCTGTTTAAAATTCTCAATTTCTTTCCACCTTCCATTCAATGCTGAAAAATATTTGTTGGTATTTGTGATGGAGATGAATGTCTTTTTATATTTCCATTGCTTTTGCAGTATAGCTGCTTTCATTACTCATTGCACTGTGCACACTGTGCTATTCATTTTGATACTGGAGACCAAGGCCTTTTTCTATTTTTCTCCTTTATGTCCTTTGTTTGGTTTGTGATGAGAGTGATTTAGAAAGCTCCAGAGGGCAGTATTGTGCTGAAAGCTTCGGTCTCTGGGCTCTGCCTGGACACTTTTGGGCACCAGGAGGCTGAATGTTATTTACTCACATGCAGACTTGCTTAAATGGCTTGAGTCTTAATTCCACAATGGCCTTGGATACACACATTTTATGGCCGGGGTCCTTGCAACAAACAAATTAACTGTGCTTGTGCACATAATATGATCTATAAGGTTTTTCAAATGCTGAGTTAGTTGGAATCAATTTAAAAAAAAAGTAAAAATCTCAGTCATCTTAAATAATGCTGTGCCAGATTCACCAAGCAGGCTCAGTGGGTTGGAATATTAATTTCCTTGCTTGTGTCACACGGGGGAAAAGGAGGAAGGAAACCATCCCCACGAGGGCGCAAGGCAATGCTGTTCCCCTTCTCCCTCAGGAGTTCCGCGAAGGAGCTGCAGTTTTCAATTCCAATTAAGGCCTCGCAGGAGCACACTAAGAGAGGCTGCAGGGGAAGTCTCACATCACACACCTCCTTCAAGTATGGCCTCCCATACCTTCCCTCTGCCTTGTCCTGCCCTTGATGCGCTGTGCACCAGAACTGCTAGCAGACCTGGAAAAAGCAAGACCACCAGGTCCAATTGCCATTGACCCCCATACTGCTTGAGAACTTACTGGGTGCATTTATCTCACTTTTAAAGCATATTTCACATTTCCCCCTAAACCACCTTGGCTGTGTCTAAACTGGCCTCCCAATGCACAGAATGGCTACTAATAAATGGTTACATTCCAGCAGCCATTCAAACCACCATACTCTCCCACCCAGACCCACGCGCCTACCTGTCCACGCATTTCTTCTGCTCCTTGCCCCAAGACCCCTATGTCTCTTGTAGTCTGTCCACACCTCCTCTGTTCCCCGAGCATCCACGCTGCTCCCAGCTACCCTGCCTTCTGACACTATAATTTCTGTCATATGTACGTCCTCATCTTCCACAGTGAAATCCAATGTCCATGTCCTTCCTCCCACTGCAGCTCCTCCCTTTGCCCACCCTTCAGTGGGCACGGTTCATTCTTTCCTTGGTCCTCAGAGACAACTCAGTGTGCTGCCTGGGTTAGAGACATGAGGAATGATAACAAAGGTACGAGTATCCTGACTAGTCAACCAGCTGGCTAAGGATATGCCCGTGCCACCACAGCTCCTGAGTGCAGAAGAACTTGCTTACCCCCTCAGACTGTAGAAATCACCTTGTGAGCTGTGTATGGCTTACAGCCATAGCTTGAACTGTTTGGATGCAAGCCTGCATTCAGGAGGAGGCTTTCAAGAGCTGGCATGCCACCTTTTTTAAACATGCCCTTCAAGCAAAGCAGTGGGACTGGCATAACCATAGAATGGCTTGAACCCACCAGAGGTAACCCAGAATACCACTCCATTTGGATTCTTTGCTAGATGGTAAGTGTAGGAAGGTACTATGGGATGGTCATTGTGAGCTGAAGCAAGGACCTATGATGGACAAAACAAGGGTTATGGAGCATTTTGCACTTCAGGTTGCTCTTGAGCCTCTATACCACTGAACAATAAAGACAGTCTAAAGACCAGATGCTGCAAATGTTTATAGATTTAAGCAGTTCTGACAGGATAAACCCAAGCTCACCTGGCAATGAACTCTGTCCTCCTACAATGAGACACATGGAAGCAAGCACGGGGGCATCAAACAGAGCTAGCTCAGGACATGAATTAGTATTTGCTGAATTTTTGTTGAATAGGGACAAATTTGGTCGAGTTCTGCAGTTGTTGCCCTCCAAGAACATGTCTCAAGGCTTTTGCAACTGGAAAAGCAGAAAAGAAAAAATTGACAAAGAGTGGGGGCAGTACTTGTGCAGCAGAAATGGTGATAGGACAATTGCCATAGAAATACTCAACATCTATACCTCCAGGAGCAAAACATTACAAGTCTGCATTTACATTTTTCAACGTGAGTGCTGGCAGAAGTCTCTGCCCTTTGGAACTACTGAATTCCATGTGGATTTTGAGGATCTACTAGAAGGAAGGGTCACTTGCACTCAGATTGATGACATGGGTGTCCCAGGAGTATCCACAAGAGCCTCATTGGCAAGAACAGCTATTGACAGGCTACTCAGAAGTGCCCACAAATGAAGCAGGTTTTCAAAATGTTCATGAGATTGTGAGAAGTACATCACTCCTTACACTGCTCATACAGCAGAGGGAGGCTTTGCTATTAGTTCTTTTGATAAACATATCCCCAGATTCGTGACTTGAAGACAGTGATGCACTTCATGCTGAGAAAAGGGAGTGGAAAAGAAAATATTGCCATCTGCTTGTGTAGAAGTTTAAATTCATGCACCAGCTCTCCTGCACAGTGAAACAAGAATGACTCTTCCCTTTTCATTACATTCAGTCTTGAGAGTGAGGCAGTGTTCTCACAGAGAGGCCTGAAGAAAGAATGAAAGGGTGTTCACCAGCAAGCCTCAGGCTCTGATTTAGGTGCCTACATTGAAAGCCTCCAGAATTCAGAGAATCTCTCTCCAAACCTATCAATCAAACCATCAATCTGTTTGTTGAAGCTCCACTGACAGTCAAGGGAACCTAGGTTGCTCACACAGACCCCCAGGGGGGACACCTAGCCTCCATGGTGCTACTATTCCCATACGGTCATTATGTATCTCTTGGGTTTTGCAGGTTTGGGTTCTAACATTGTATTTTGGCACAATCAGTTTTCAAATATTAAAGTGTTAAAATAACATTGCTAAAATCCACCTAACTGATGACAGCATTGCTGTCTGATAGAAGTAATTAAAAAAAAAATCAGTTTTCAATACTTGCTTTTATTTATAATATTTTGTGGTAACCCAGATATGGAATCACCCAGACAACTGTGACTTAATCATGTGTAACTGCCAGCTTGCATTTTTGCAGGCACATCTACCCTGACAAAGGCTTTTAATATTTAAAATCATGCAGATTATCTATTCAGCCCTCAGAAAACTCATTGTGATGAATTCAGTATCTCAGTATCAGGCACTTCAACTGCTGACACCTTTCTTCAGGCTACAGAGAGACTTTATTAATTGCACTAAAAATCCTGTGCAAACATTTTAAAAATATTATTTAGTACTCAGTAAAATATTTTTTTATTTGAGTATGTTACCATCTATCAATGTTGTCATGAGCCTTTAGATCTCAGAAGTGGTTTTTTTTTTTACTCTCCTTTTAAAATGCATTTTTATTCTAAGAGCCTCTGTTTATGCAAATTTACCAGTCATGTCTACTCAGAAATGCTTATATCATATCTGAGGTCAGGAATTCAGCTGTATTTAAATTATATGCCAGGTGGATGGGCAATGCATACATTTCAGTTCTTTGACAACTTAATGAACATATCTCTTGGCAAGATGAGGTTATCTGAACAGCCCAAATCATCTGTCACAGATGTCTCCAAACTTTTGGGCTGCAGTCTACTGTCAGCAATGAAAGCTGACCACCTCACTGTCTCATCAACCTTTAACTGAAAAAACTCTAATAATTACATTTGCTTGCCTAGGGCGGCTGTGGGCAGCTTACCATGGCCTTGTCAATTACAGGAGGTAAATCCTGATTTATAATGAGTTTCAGAAATCTTGAAACATTACATAATTAAGTCTCTCATCCTTCAAGTAAGTTGTTTTATTAGCCATTTTATTCAACCGGCAAACTACGCAGAAAAAGAGTTTTCAACACACATATTTCAAGCTGACCACTAATCTGGTTATCTTATTTTTGGAAGACTATCTGGAAATATTGTTGGCCTTAATCTTAAGGAGTGGTCATAAAATAGAACTTTTCTTCACAGAATATTTTCAGCTTCTCAGGAAGAGAAAGTCCGAGAAGTTGAAATTTCCTGCAGAAGGCCAAGACTTGGCAAAACAAGTTAAATAGAACATGTTTGATTGGTTTTACCACCTATATACCTACCACATTAACATACTCTGTACTTATGGGTGCTGCATTCCCTTGGAAACTAATCCACGAGTCTCTTAAACTGGGAACCCAAAATGTCCTTGAATTGCTTAAAATTAGTGAATAGCTGAAAAGTTGGTCTATACAAATCACTCAAGGTCACCCATGCAATGATTTTAGTGCCAAAGCTGCAATGAGAACCTGGAAGTTACTGGCTTTCATCCTAATGGTCACTTCACCAGACCAAGATACCACCATTATGGGAGATAATGATAATAAAACACTGCAGTGTTCTCAAATTGCACAGAAACTGCACTTTCACGGTTCTGAAAAGCTGTCACTGAGTCTGCAAGTTAGGAAAATTGCTGGGCCAACATACTCTAAATACATACTGTCACTTATGAAGAACATGTAGTTTTTCTTAGTAGAGTAGCATGACAAAAAGAGCAAGATAAAGAATATGGAAGTAGAACAGAAAACCCTGTTAAAATGTTAAAAAGGAAAGAGTGGTAAATAATGGATACTATTCAGTCTTTCTTCAAGCTCCCACTGAACTCAGACATAATACTGGCTACAAGATACTGAGACCACAGTTGCCCAGACCTCACTAATGTTGGAATCCCTTAGCATTGCTTCCTTTTGCCATGGGTTAGCACAAAGTCATTGATAAGCAGAACCTCTAACAGACAGCAGCAACCTGTTCCTGTCTGAGCAACCCTCACTGTTGGCTCTTGCCATCCTCCTGCGAGACAGCTGCTCATCGCTTCTTTGTCCCTCCCCTTCGCTCACTGATGTCATTCCCCTTTCTTGTTATTGTCACCCTTTTCCTCTTTCCCAGAGTCCACCATCTCCTGGAATCTCAAATCCACATCTCCCCACTTCACTCCAAGGACATTCATCCAAATGTGGTGTTCCTGCTAGCCCTCCCTTCAGCTATCCTCACCTCCTACCTCCCTTTCCAGTCCCTCAACCAGTCCTTTGCTTGTTTCATCACCTTGTTCTGTCCTCTGTCTTCTCCCGTAACAATTCAGGCACTATGCAGCCTCTTCCTTAATTTAGGAAAAAAAAAAAAAAAAAAAAAAAAAAAGGAGAGGGGTCTGGGGGTCTGTATCCCACTTATTTTGGCAACTATTCTGCCATCTCATTCTACCTCTCCCTCCTTTCTAAGCCCACTGACTGCAATCACTACCTGCAGTCAATCTCTTTGGCTTTCACTAGTTGTTTTCATTGAACCTTACTTTCAACATGACTTCTGATGACCTCTTTCTACCTAATGCTATGAATCAGTAGCTATTTTCTGTTCCTCCCTCAGCTTCGATGCGACTTCATTCTGCTCTTCTTGGCCTGTCATCTTTCCTTCTTTATCGAGAGGTTCCAATCTGCTCATGTTGACAGGCTATCAGTGACAATTATCACTGACAATTAGATTTTCAGGAAACAGCCTTTGTACTTTCTCCCAAGCTGCTCTTCTCTATTGCGAATCCATCCCTTTGTTATTTTTCAATTCTTTTAAAACTTTCCTTTTCAAGCATCTCTCTCCCTCTCAAAAAAAAAAAAAAAAAAAAAAAAAGCCTGAATATGCTCGGATCTCCTTGCCCAACATGCTTACCAGCACTGTCTCATAATTTCCTTGAAATTACACTTGTCTGTTCCTATCTCGTGTTATCTTTTAATTGTTTGCTTTTAGACATAGGCTTTTTTTCACAGGACCTAATACAAAGGGGTACTTGTCTATAAAGAGGCTATTAAGCAACACGGTTATGTAAATTCAAATTACAACAGGAGTTTAGATTTTGTTGCTGTAAGAGCATAGTATGAAGACCTTGACATGAAAACAGAACCGAAAAGCTTAAGAATGTGAACTGGGTCTTAAAAACTCATTTCTCAGACATGCTGGGAACACATGAGTGCAATGTCTACGTCAATTGTATGGCATACATCCATTGTCTTTAGAAATTAAAGTTTATCCATAGAATCCTGCCTTCACTGAAAGCAACAGGCATTTTATTACTAATTTCAGTTGGGTCAAGGCTTTTCCATCTGAGTCTTATACACAGTTTTTCAATATTTGCAAAGAAGCAGTCAAGTAGAATATATATAACGATAACATTTCATAGTGATACTCAGTGACTAGAAATTACCTTAACAGCTTGGTTTCTAATTCTGTATTAGGTTTTGAATGCTAAGTCTGACAATACCCAGGTACCAAAGGCAATGTTTAATGGATCACATATATGACTTAAGAAAACATTGCTTGTTTTTTTGTGGTAGCTAGTTTTACACAGTCTCATCTGAACTTTAAATGAATAAATTATTTAGCAGCCAGCACTTGTCCTTAGATGGCATAACTTAGACGTCAATACCATCCAAAGCATGCACATTTGCCAAACCTGTCTTGCATGAAATGGAATGAGGATATTTGCATAAGGAAAATGTCAAAGCAGGAAATTAACCCCTTCAGGGGTTTCATACAGTCAAATATTGCAATAATTGTTATTGTATCAGCATTTAGTTAACTAATGCCAAAGGATCATCATATTCCCATCAATACCTGGTGGTCTTCCTCGTTGGGCAGGGGGCAATGGGTTTTTCTGTGATAGTGCCTTTAAGTTTGTGTGCTAAGAAGCAAATTTAACATGAAATTTTAATATAAAAGATACAAAATGGAATTGTTTTCTCAAATACAAAAGGCTACAACAAATCTCAGCTTTTGAGACTACGTGCCTCTTAGAGGAAGGTCATCTGTATAGAAGAGTCTCCACAAACAATGGCATCTGTCTTTCTGGAGATGTACATTGTAAAGCCAGACTGAACACTTACTGGGGCAGACCATTTGAGCCCCTTGTGTGCGTATATGCTAACTACGCTGAAATACAAGAGTGTCTGAGAGATGTGACAAAACTGTAGGGGCTTCCACACCTATCTCCATCCTTACAGAATTCCTCACACCAAGACTGGGCTGAAAAGGATTTGCTCCACCCATTCATTCCCTTTACATGCGCTTCCTTCCACCTATTAAGAACAGTAACTACTCACACAAAACACTGAAAGAATAACAAGTTTCAAAAATTCGACCAGATAATCCATCTGGAGTAAACCCTTAGGCTGCTGAGTTTAGGGAATATTACTACCACGCAAGGTGCTTGGTGCGGGAACCAGTCCATAATGTGTACTGCTCCCAGTCCGCCCCTATGTAAAGTAAGGGTGAGGACTCAGCTGCAGCACTATGCCCTGCCTTACTGCAGATGCCCTTACCACCACTTAGGAACTTACAAGGAGGTTTACAAATGAGTCCAAAAGCATTATTTACAACCAGCATAGGAAGCTATTACTAAATGTCCCTCACCTTCCTTGCGTCTGATTTTACACTCACCTATCGTACTCTAGTGTGATACTCCACGCCCTCTACCAGGGCTTGAGCTGTCCCTACTTGGTATCAACTACACTGCGTTATTTTGCAGAGTCTGGGAGAAGTACATATATTTATGTATATAACTGCTTTTGCACATAGACTAGGACAGAGCTTACATTTAAAGTCCTGCTATGCCATACTTTCACTGAGAACTAGTCAAGTAAAAACCATAAACACTTGCATGAATTATGAAGATCTCATAGTCTTTATTGAGACAAGTTTCCACAAAAGAGAGGGAAAATTTTCCTTGAGTAGGAATTGCAGGAATTGAGCCAAAGTTACAAGGATGACATATCAATTGGTACGCTACTTTTTCTGTTTTGGTTTATGCCCATCTTGCTATAGCTATGACTGAATATGTTAATCAAAATCCTATAGAACTGTACTCATTTGTGTGTGTTTACTTTCTATTTACATAATCATCTTTCAAAAGGAGCATTTCTCCTTTGTGCTAGATGTCTTACGATGTAATTTAAAGTTGCAGTTACCAAAATATCCTATTCTAGCAGTCCCACCACTATCGATTCTATTGCCCGGTCATTACCATAAATTATTATACGGGAGCTAAATATACTTTTCCAGTCTTCATTATGTCCCAACAGTCCTGCAGTCAGAGAAGTCAAAATGTTCCCTGCAGTGTGCCCTAATAATCTGCATTTAGTGTTTTGGATCAAATAGGAGAAATTTCCAAAGCTTAAGGGCCTTCACAGAGAATTCGGGGAACACATAATTGCAGAGTGCCTTAATTTCAAAAATAGGATTTGTGTGTCTGTAACACAGGAAAAGCCTATGGAAATGGGCAAGCACATACACTGATACATATCTCCATAATCCGTGCAAAGCTACAAATACGTTTTACTACTAAATATGTATTTTAAAGAATATACAAACTTGACTAAACATAAAATCATATGCTCAACTGGTAATGGGTGGGATGGAATGGAGTAGCTGATCTGGGGTGCATTTTCAAAAAAACCCCCAAAATTAAGAATAAAACATCTTCTCAGTCACTTCTGAGGGGCGAACAGGGCATGAAATACCAATCCGCGCACAAAACGTGTTTACCTCTGGGCCTCTGCTTCTTCTGTTACTTCTTCTGTTTTGAGAAGACAAGCACGTATCACCTGTCTGTAGGCTATGAATGTTGTCTAGGCATCTGTTATCTCTGCTTACTGCTGAATTTCACCCATTAGCACTCAAGAGTATGCACGACCAAAGTCTCCTTAAACTCAGCATGAAGTGAGTCACAGGCCTGTGGTTGGCCAGTTCCTTGGGAGGTGGTTTCACTATGGGACAACAGCAGGATTTTAACTGGCTCATAAACAGGGGTGAAAACTTTGTTGTATCCTCCAACCCGCTGACTATAGTAGTCGTCAAGTATCTGTGCCGCCCTCTTAAACTATCTCAAGGACCTGATCTGCCAAGATCATTATAGTGCAAAACATCTTATTTTTAGCAATTTCTTCAATTTGCATAAGGATGTTAGCATGCCTGAGCTTGCTGGTTGTAGAATGAGTATAAAAGGACTCAGGAAATGCTGTAGTTAATGGTGGCATAAGAACTGTATCTACACCACATATACGCACTGGAAAAAAAGGCAGCAAGCTGATAGATAACCATGCAGAAAAAGCAGTGCATATATGAAAACCTTCTTCATTGCAAAGATAACCTTAACAGATGTATTTCTGGCTATTCATTCTCTCCCCTCCAACATACTTGTTTTTCAGAGTTTGCTTTTGCATTCCTAAAATTGAAGCTTTACCATTCAATGGAAATAAGAGAAAGAATTAACTGGAAACAGGTGATTAGTTTTGGGTTTTTTTTTTTTTTTTGCATCACAAGTGATTATTTGTATTCTTCAACTAAAAACTTTGTGGGCTTATGTAAAATGTGACTACAAGAATGGCATGTATAGGTAGCATAATAATTGAATTCAAATGAATCATTTCATACTTGGGACTTTTAACTCCACATTACAGCAGAACCTGTCTTAGCAAACCAATAAAAGGATGAAAAAAAATATACATTTCTACCTAGATGGCTCTTTAACAAAGGTGAACTAGACTTTTTGTGAATTAGCACAGGAATATTTTTGAATAATCTCTGGAGATAGTAATTTGCCTAATATTTGGAGAAGTTTTGTTGTAGCTACTGCAGAGTTTGTTGGAAGATTATATCAGATGAATTCTGGTTTTAGACCTCTTGTGCTTATTAAATACAAAGCATAGTACAAAAACTGTGATGCGAAGAATAAGTCTCTCACTGAGCTGCATCAGCCAACTCACTGTCAAAGACATTGTTCTTCAATTGCATCAAGTACATAAAATCACTAAGTACTGAAAATGTCAATAATTGTTTTGTTATCTAAATTTTATGAAATATATAGACAACTGCAATTATTTCATTTCAAATGGCTGAAGATTGTTGTTACTTATTTTGGTTTTAGACTATTAAAAAATCTAACTTATTTACTGTGGCACTCCTTTGATCATCATATACTTATGTAATTACACAGTTCAGACGAACAAAAAACCACCACAAAACCTCTTCGCTATTTATAACGAGCAATCTTTAACATTCACCCTTCTTTTTCCACACCGGCTAGTTAAAGACCTTATCCATTTAAATAAACAGCTTCATCATATTTTTTTCTAAATATAAAGCATGAGCTATTTTCAGGCCACTCAAGGGAAGTCATGGTGTGTAATATCAAACTCTTTGATTTGTTGCTAGCATATGCACTGCAAAATGTCATCTTGTCCTGCTGTTAATGGTCATGGCCAGAGAACGCTTATGATCATTTCTGATTTAGATGACTGATTTCTTCACACTCAAAATCATTTCAGTAAACAAAAGCAGAGAACATAATACTGAATTTGAGTTTGAAGAACAGTATCTCAGACCAAGTCTTCTCTTTTCTCTGAAAAGTCAATCAGATTAGCAGTGTGCACTTATACAGCTCTCAATGAATACACACTAGAAGGAAGTTGTCTATGTGGAATGCAGAACCGTACAGTCAACTCTCGGTTGTCTGTGGGTGTGTAACCCAGGTTGCAGATTAGCAGTGCTATGCTAAAACAAAGCAGAAAAAAAGGAAAAACACCCACCATTTTTCTTTGAATTTCTGGTCTCACTTATTACTTCAGCTTAAAATCATTCCTCGATAAATGTAATAAACACAGGAAGTTCTTATCTAATGTGCACACGCTTTGTGTTACCTGTGTTTTAGCTTTATGCAGGTTAGTCTACTCCATTTCTATTTTCAATAATTGAGAGCTGACTGTGTAACTATGAAAGAGCCCAGCAAGTCATAGTTTTATTCGACATTTGCTGAAAAACAATTTTTTGTCAAAATACCTCTCTAATTCACCTCAAAAATCACCAGAGTTCTTTTTTTTTTTTTCAACCCGTGAGTAATAACGGCTTGCTGCAATACTGGACTTCTATTTATACAAGTAAAATGTTCATATGCTTGAAAGGCAAAGCAAAGCCAATACAAATGAACAAACTCAATGCGCTTAAAAGGAGACAGATACAGTGGACTCCTCTGCCCCCAAGGCCTAGAGACTGACGGAAAGCCATTTTATAATACAATTTTGTAGCTGTACCAAAACCCTTGCATTAATTGGCTAACTGCACATTTTATTCATTTAGAGGGTCATTAGTACTGCATATGCTTTAAAAAAAAATCATATACTCTTGGGCAATGCAACAATAACAATGGTTTCTTTATGGAGTCAGGAGAGGGGAAGTTGTCTCCTGCTGCCCCCTCCCCATTCTCATTGTTCTCTGCATAACCTAAATAGCATCTACTTCACGACCAAAGCCAAAAGACAGAGATACCCAGTGCACTACCAAGCAAGTGATGACACCATGAACTACAAAGGCAGCTGGAAGGAACTGGTGGTCTCTCTCTGTCTTCAGGAAGAGAATCCAGACACTGAGAGACCTTGGGAAGCTGCTGCAGGAGCTTAGCTGGTGGGGAGGAGGGATGGCTGAGACATTTTCTAACGAGCAGGAGAAATACAAGACTCAGTATATGAAACATTTAATCTTGAAGAAAGATTGATGGAGAGGCTGCCAAAGGACCAGTGGGGCAATAGGGCCAGGCAGCCTTTTCTCCAGTGAATTCGTTCTTACTCCTTTTTTCTGCCACCAGGAAAATTAAAACTACTAACTTCACTTTACCCATGAGCATTAAAGATCAATGCAGATATAAAATAGGTGATATTCTTTGCTATTTTGAAAAGAGCAAACTACCAGCCCTGTATTGCTTTGGCAACAGTTTAACTCCTGTACTAAAATGAAAGCAAAAGCCTTTTCACACTGTGACACATCAGCGTACTGAATTGGAATAAACCTTCTTGGTCCTTTGAATCTATACCCTAATACATTAGGTTTGACATGATGGCTAGGACCAAAATGACATCGTTGACAAAAACTGCAAGCACTGCTTTAATTCATGTACACATGTAATTCCTGTGGGAATCTCTCTAAACTACTTGATATCCTGTGCCAGTGAGTTCCACTGAGTAATAATTTTGCGTAGAACGTTACTTCATATGTTGCTTTTTAATTTCACTGAACATCCCCTTGTTCTTTTAACACCAGAGAAAATAAAAGGACATACTTCTGTCACAAGACTTCTTACTGGAACAATTACAAAAATTCACTTCTTAAAAAAAAAAAGTACTTCTCCTCTGTCAGGTAGCGATACAGTTGCATATTTTTCAGCTAGCCAAAGGAATTAAATTCGTATCAAAAGAAAAACATTTAGCAAAATATTTGCTTTCAGACTTGTTTACTGTTTATTATTTTAATTTACATCAGTTACTGCTTGCAAAACTTCCAGGGAAATAATTTGAAATTGTTTTTATTTTTTTTTTCTTTTCCCACTGCATAGTAAATACAGCCTTCTTAGTATTTCAGAAGCATAGTACTATAGAAATGTTAGGGCCTGCTTCTGCTCCAAATGAAGTTAATGGGAAAACACCAACTGACTTTATTAGGAGTTAGGTCAGGCCCCAGATTTGCAGCTTTTGAAATTTCATAGTTGAAAATTTTCCAGCTAATCTTCAGAACCGACTACTTCTACAACTATAACACTATTTACAACTTTATTTATATGTACTTCTTTATTACAATATGTAATATCAATGTTCCTTGTAAAGGTTACTATTTTATAGAAATTAGACTGAAGTTATTGCCAATCAACCTTTTAATAAACTTAAGTGGGATAACTTTCAGAATTTTTCTCAACACACGATTCAGTTTTTATTCACTCTTGCTATCTTTGACAATTGCTTAACTACCTTAATTTCAAAGCCTTTTTCAGTGTAATAAAAAAGTCCTTTTGGTAGAAGTTTATTGGTCCCGTTTCAAATTATGTTCTGAAACATTCTTGTACTGACGAGGACTCATTATTTTAGCAATTTTTTTCTGTTTCAACACAGTATATAAAGCCATGCCTCTCAACCAATCAACCTCAGTATAAAAGTGTAAGTGAGGTCAAACAGATTGCTCACCAAATCTTTGATCAAGTTGTCTGATCATATGTAGACACAACTCTCTGAATTGTTGCATATGTTGTATAATGTTATCATACAAATTTAAGCATTTCCGTTATTGACTGCTGCTTGTGTATGTATATATTAACTTGCTGGTCATAAAACTACAACAAAGGACAAGATATGCCAATACTGAATTAAGACCTCTAGTCTTGTCTCTCCAAAAATTAAGAAAAATCCGTGTTCTTTATGATTGACCAACTCATGATGTTGTGCTTCAAATATACACATTTTCCAAAATTAAACTGAAGTTAATGTCAAATACTGTGTTGTAACTTTAAATATAACTGACATATTAGAACAGATAGATGGGTAATTATGATAAACTACACAATAGTGCTACTGTAGATAATATCATTTATCAATCCTGTGGTCCCCATCATTCATGCATTTACAGTTTGGGAATACAGTGACTGCAAAGGATAATAATTCATAATGGCTACATTCTCAGTACTTCATGCTAGCTCACTAGACAAAATAAAAAAGGTTAATTGTATAACTGGAAAAATGTAAAATTTTATTCCAAGAAAATTAACAAGCTACACAGGTAAATTTTGGCAAATGCAACTTTATATTGAAATCCACACATCTGTATCTTAAAGAAGGAAAGACTCACAGACTCTAATGTATTTCTAAAATACTAAGAAATCATATTATATGCTTTCACAAGTTAAAACTTAAATAATTTAAAACAACCAATACACCAAAATGTGCAGAAAATATAAACAAGACTGTGCCTTCAGTAGAATAAATGCTTCACAAATTGTGCAAGATATCATACTAAGGCTGCGGTCTCCCCATGACAGCTGTCTTAAAATATAAACATACATCAACTGCCTGTGTTTCTCAGAACAAACTAGAAAGGGCGGCACACCTAGAAAAAAAATCATATCATCCCAGTGATGTGCATACTGATTTTGGGAACCATTGGAGTAAAAGGGAAAAAAGAGGACTAAGTGATCTTTCATGCACTCCCAAATGACTGACCAGAGTTATTGATTCAATTTTCCTTGCTTATTTGCTTCAATGCTAAACAAAATGGAAGATACTAGATAACCCTTTAAGGCAACATGTGTTTATTCTGAATAATTATAACTGTTCAATTATGACTGGATATTATCATTAACGTTGCCTAACAGACTGATATCTAGCTTTTTAAAAAATATAAATAAGAGTCTATTAAACTTTATACCAAATCAGCAAAAAACACAGAATACAGTTAAATGTTAGTATTTTCACCATTAAGGAAAATGGCATTTAGAAAGAGTAATATATTTGGGAAAAAAAAAAAAAAAAAAAAAGTAAAGTCTAAATCTGAACAAAAATACTGCTTTGGAATGCTCCCCAAAACTTACTCACAAGGCAAACAGATTTGTAAGTGTGATAATCCAATAATGCATGGCACATCTTTAATCAGTTACAGTACTTGAGTCCCCAGTTTTCAGTCTTTGCAAAACAATAATTGTATGAAATGTTTTAAAGGTCTTCAGATGTCTAAAATTAGTTTTATCAACACATTAACCTCATATCAACTTAATTTATTAAGATGTCCAATGCTAATCTTTTTGATGGTCTTATTTTATGTAGTGATATACACAGCATTTAGCACTGATACTTAGCACCTGCTACTTTCATAATCTAGATTTCAACCACATAAAGGAATTCAGGGCAGTAGTTCAGTCCTTTGTTCTTAATTACAAACCTTCAGCAGTGGTCAGCAGGAACACGTTTAGGTTTAAAATAGGATTAGAGGTGAGCTATTGCAAAGACTGCAGAATGTTGCCCAAATCCTTACAACTGCTGACATCCCATTCTTGATTTTCTCCTCAAGACATGGCTACAGGCCACAATTGCTTAGCAGAGAATGGTAGTGTTTCACAAGGCTAAAGATTTACAGATGCTCCCTCATATAACACAGTAAGGTTCCCTTGGTAACCTGGATTTTCTGCAGTAAAGAAGGGTTGTGCTGAAACAGCGCCTCAGCTCCCTGTTGGAGAAAATGCAGACAAAAGGATTGATTCCAGCTTGGGCAAAACTCATCCAGACAGCGGCCGTTAGAAATCCCCCTGGTACTACAGGCCCTCTTGCAAAAACTCTCCAGTAACAGGCTACCAAATAGGGACCCCACAAGGTCAGAAAGAGGAATGTCATGATGTAGAACATTCTGCTGATTCTCTTCTCCATTTTGAACTCATCTAAAACCAGTAGCCTTCTCCTGCCTGTGGTGTTCGCATTTTGCCTGATTCCCAACAAGGTTGGAGGCGTGGGACCCCTTCCAAATCCAGCCAGCCAATTAGCAGCTGCTTGACCACTTGCTCCAGGACCATGAAAAGTCCAGTTCTGGCTCACTGCTGCAACAAACTGGACTGGCTTCATTTTCCTGCGATCGTGAACAAAAAATATCAGCTTGAGGTAGACAAGCTGTGTGGCTAGGAGGATAAGGGCAAGAAGAAGCATAAATCCCAAGGAATCATTAGCCCTGAAGGAACGATGCTGGAAAGTGCATTGGTCTTCCTCCCTAATGAACGAGTAGGTGCCCACATCTAAAACCGGGGGAAAAGCCATGGCTACAGAGAGGGTCCACACCATACAGATAACGGCCAAACAAGTCCAGAAGGTCAGCCTTTTCGTATAAAAACGGTGGTGGGCAATAGCTAAGTACCTGGTGACACTTATGCAGAATAACATGAAAGCGGTGTGAAAGCAGGACAAAACCCCCAAAAAGGCAATCACTTTGCAAGTAAGAGTCCCATACGTCCAAGTAGAGCCATTTTTTACAGAGGTGAAAACAAATGGGAAACAAATTGCAGATCTGAGGATATCTGAGCAGCAAAGATCCAACAGGAAGTAGTAAGGAGCTCTATGCAAGGTCTTATCTTTGACTAGCAAAATGGAGATCAGAAGGTTACCCACCACACTGACTCCTATTATGAAACCCAGTGAAGTCAGTTTCAGAAAAGCTGTTAAAGGAGAGAGATTTTGTAAAATGTTGTCAGCTGCATGGCTGTAGTTCGCCATAGATGGATGGATGATATGTATATTGCCTCAGTCAAGTCTCATGATCTATATATAAGAACAAGGAAAAAATAGATCCATACATCTTACTGAAAATGTAATCCACAAACAGAACTGATCTTGTGTCTAGTCATACAGTACATCCTCTTCTTTCTGATTTGTCATGCCATCAAAATATCTGAAAAAAAATCGAGCTATCAGTTCTTAAGTTAACAAGAAATGATGTCAGAAAGTGCTAACAAAGATGTTAATTTATGGAGAACCAAATGAAGTTGTAAATTTGAGTACTATTGTTTGTTTTTAAAAATCATGAGGCTTTTTTTAATATACTTACTGTTTAGCATGATTGATTATTGGCATTTCACAGATTTGGCTTGTTACAGTTTCAGAACTGACCGGTGCCCCTTATATTTGGTAGCATATATAATTTTACAGTTAAAGCCTCAGAGATTTTATGAATCAAAAGATTCCCAGTTTGCGAGCCCAAGAGTTAATCACTGACATCTTTTTAAAAAATCCCCAAAGACTGCTGATATTTTGACATTACCTACATTTATTTTATGGCTACAGTATTTGTCAATGTTTTAGAGGCAGCTGCTGTGTTGGTACGGATCACACCCAAAGAAACCCTGCAGAATTTATGTTTTTTAACCCAAGTCACCAAAGCACATTCATCACACTGTGTTAGTTCATGCACATTGTAAGAGAAACAGTATTCATTATCCCCCTCCCTTCCTCCTATAAACCATAATTTTATCATTTAGCCTTTCAAATAAACAGGTATGCCAGACAGTCAATAGCACTATGCTTTAGGGTCTAACACCCCCCCCCCCTTTGCTTTAATGCAAATCTTTAAAGCATCAACATAATTCGTAATAAGCAATGGTCAGTGTAAATACTGAGCAAAAATAGGCTACACACCCAAGATATAATGCCCATCCTTTCGGGAGGGATGGTTTTGGTTATGCTTAAATAAACATATAATAAATTGATTTTTTTAGCTAATTAGTGCTCCGCGATTCCCACTAATCCTCCCAGTGAATCGTACCAGAACACATTTCATGCAATAAAATAAAATAAAATAAAATAAAGAACTGTCTGCTGCTGCTGGGGGATTTTTGGGGATTTTTTTTTTTGGTTTTTTTTTTTTTTTTTTTTCTCCCTCCAGAGCCAGGGACAGGAGCCACAGCAGTCATGATCAGGCTCCTTCGTTATTCACACGAAGTGTTTCCTATGCCACCTCGGGTGTACAAAGGATATTCCCACTGAATCCCAGCAAAATCCTTCCATTCTTACCGTCCACAAAAGAGCCTGATTGCTGCTGTGTAAACAGAGGCTGATCAGATCATGGCATCGTTTTAAAACCATGAAATCAGGCTCCCCCTCCCCCTCCCGCCAGCCCCGCCGATCCCCTCCTCCGCGGAGCTGTCCCCGCCGCGCCGCCGGCCCGGCCTCCCCGATCCCGCACGGACACGCTCACAGACCCGCACGGACACGCTCACTGACACACTCCCACACGCACGCACACACACACACACATCTACACCCACCACACACACACTCACGAAGACACCCGCTCCCCGCCACGCACGGCCATGCAGGGCTGGACTGCGCCGCGCTGCGAGGGAGCCCGGGTGCCGCTGCCTGGCAGCCGCAGCCGCCGGAGCCATGCGGGAGCCTCCCGCGGCGGGGAGCTCGGGAGAGCGGAAGAGGCATTGTCTGCGAACGCTTCCATCCTGCCGCTTCTTTGGAAATCGCCCCCCCAGACCCGCTCCCCGAGGCGGGGGGGGGGCCCTCCCCACACGCACCTGCAGCTGCGGCAGCCCCGGCACCCCCCGCTGCCCCAGCCCCTCTCCTCCTACCTGTTGGTGCCGGAGGTCCCCACATGCCAGAGCTGCTCCTTCCCGCCCGCCCAGGGCTGCTGGATCCTGGCCGTCTCTTTTAGAACCTCGTTTATTTTCCTCTGCCGTCTTTCATTATTCTTTCTTGCAATCCTTTCCTTTTTCTTTATTTTTTCCCCCCTTTTTTTTTTTTTTTTTTTTTTTTTTTGCCTCGGTACCTTGACGGAGAATCCAGTCAGTGGCTCGGGCGGCGCATGCTCACTGCGCCCCCTCCCTGCGCGCCGAGCCCCGTCCTCCCCTGTCGCAGCGGCACAATCTCCCCCAGTAACGCGGCGGTAGCTCCAGCCGCCTCAATGGGGACGAGGCACCCTCGGCGGCGGCAGCTCCAGCCGCCTCAATGGGGACGAGGCACCCTCCTCGGCGGCAGCTCCAGCCGCCTCAGTGGGGACGAGGCACCCTCGGCGGCGGCAGCTCCAGTCGCCTCAGTGGGGGCGAGGCACCCTCCCCGCCGGCAGCTCCAGTCGCCTCAATGGGGACGAGGCACCCTCCTCGGCGGCAGCTCCAGTCGCCTCAGTGGGGACGAGGCACCGTCCCCGGCGGCAACTCCAGTCTCCCCAATGGGGACGAGGCGGCTGCCGCCTCAATGGGGGCAAGGCAGCCTCCGCGGCGGCGGCAGTCTCCTCAGTGGTGGGCAGGCAGCCTCAGCGGCAGCAGCCTCCTCAGCGTCGGGCAGTCAGCCTCGGCACCACCACCGCCAGCGGCGGCGGCAGCAGCAGCAGCAGCAGCAGCCGCCTCAGCCTCCTCAGCGAGGGGCAGGCAGCCTCCGCGGCGGCAGGTTCCCATCGCGATGCATAGCCGAGCTGGATTTATTGGCGAGCCTGGGCAAGCTAGCTTGAGGAAAGGGAGGGGGAGGAATTAGGTCCTGCGCTCCTTGTTTATGCCTTTGAACTCCCCCTCCCGCCCCTTTCGCTTAAAATGGGGGCTAGGAAGCGGCCGCCGTGGTGCACGTCGCAGCCTGTCAGGAGAGGGACCGGGCGGTTTCTTCAGCTGCCGCTGCTGGGATCCTCCCGCTCGTTGTTCGTTTTCTGTCCTCCCGATTCCCACCCGGTGGATTCCTTCCTCCTAAGCCCCTGAGCCAGGGAGGGCTCCTGAGAACGCGCCGTGGTGGCGGAGGGCGTACTTGCCGCGGGGCCGTGAGGCCACCGCGCCTTCCCCCGGGCTCCGCTGCCTGCCCCCTCGCAGCCGGTAAAGCGGCTTCTCAACATTCAGCCCGAAGCCGGCGCAGAACTGCAAGTGCGCTGCATGGCGGCAGGGATGAATTTTAATGTCAGCCCGTTCCGCCCGCAGCAGGGCCGGCGTTCCCCCTGGGTGCGCAGGGTGAGAGCGCTGACAGCGGCCGCCGCCGCGGAGCAGCGCCCGAGCCGCTGCCCGGAGGGGACGGGCACCGAGCCGCCCCGATGATGTCATCCGGGCCGGCGGGCCGAGGCGGCGGCGCCGTCAGGCGGCCTGTGGCCTGGGCCGCCGCAGGGGCCTGCCGCCGGCCTCCGCGCCCGCTGGCCCCCGCCCTTGCTGGGTGCCGCCGCCGCGGGAAAACCGGGAGGAAACGGGAGGACAAAGCTGGCAGGAGCACGTCCCGCCGCCCTCCCGCCTCCTCAGTTTTTGCGGGAGTTCGTCCGGGAGAAGCGGGAGCATAAAGACGGGCTTGCCCCGTAAGTGATTCGTTTTGACTGCACGGCCGTTGAGGAACAGCTTATTTTGGGTCGAGAGATTTGGATTGTGAGGAACTTCTTCACTGGGAGCTTCCGCTCAAGTCAGAATAAATCCTTCTGGGGGACAGATTTATAGGGTTGGTTCATAATGTGTGTCACATCTTTGAGACCGCGAGTAGACTACCGGCATTTTTTAAGGCTGTTGTCAAAGTTTGGGTCCTTTTTTTTGGCACTTTCTGAAAGTCATTGGAATTCGTGGCCAAAACACAAAATTAGGTTCAGTAACAGGCTGATCAGGCCCAAGGGTCTGCAGCCACTGGAAAATACATCTGTTTAAAACCAAAATTACACCGTTTCAAGTGTGTTACTTGCTTCAGATAAAATTTATTCTTGAGAAGAAAACTTGCATAAAGCTCAGGTATCACACAATTCTTTTTCTTTTTCTTTTTTCTTTTTTTTTTTTTTTTCCATGAACGTAATTATGATGACTTTGTGCTGATGCTCATCTTTGGGGTTAGTTTCACCTTTAAAAATGTGTATTTTGGGTGGTTATTAAAGTTACAACTTCAATCTGCACTTCCCATGTCACAATCAGCTAAGCTAAGCAGACCTCTCCAGCTATCCCTTTTCTGCTGTTAATATATGTATCCACAGTGACATAAACAGTGACCTTTAAAGTCATTCTTAATGTTAAAATGTGAAGGACAAGGAAGTGGCTACTACACCAGCAAGAGCAGGCACTTTACTGGTCTCCCTAATATAGCCAAGAATTTTCCAAATGCCATGGAAATTAAACACTTGCAATGCCAGATTAGGAAGCAGATTTGTAGTATGTGGTACAGTATGCCTATAGTATGTTCATGGTCAAGGCCTGTTCTTATATTCTGATGTATGATTTTTTTGTTAAACAATACGACACCAGCGTCGTTGTTGTAAAAAATACTCAGTGCAGTAGTTTTTTAACCTTTTCTGTCTGTGCTTTCTCTTAGGGATGTTACAGAAGTATGTGGCTGTGTAACATTTAAGAACTTGCTTTTCTTTTGGACCTGTTGCAGACTGCTTAGAAGTAATCCAAAGCATCAAAAGTAATCAGAGTTCATTCGGTGCTCAATCACTGGTTCAGCATAAATCCATTTGTCATCCCATGTGTAATCTGAGAATCAGTGCTTTAATTTTGTTCAACAAGTCCAGACTGAAGCGATGTACAACTAAGCTAGTTCCCCATCATGGTCAATGGTGAGAAAAAGGTGCTTTAGGGAACAGATTATAGAATCATAGAATCATAGAACAGTTTCGGTTGGAAAAGACCTTCAAGATCATTGAGTCCAACCTGAGACCTGATTGCCTTATTCTGAATCACGAGTCTAAAATACATCAGGTGGATTGCGCTCTGTTCTCTTTATCATGAGGGCAGAGTTAGGCAAGAGAAGCCCTTGTTACAAAGGGAGAGATTCTGGTGGAGTGTGACATAATGCTCTGTTAAGCTGTTGTACCGGGAGCAGGTCACACCCCCCACGGAGGGAAAGCAAATCCAGGAGTCATGGTCTTCGGAGTCTGGGAGGTAAAGGCACGTGTCAGTTAAAGATGGCTCTGGGAAGCATGAACCAGAAAACGAACGTGCAGTCGGAAGGGGAGGAGGAGAAGGGCTACAGAAGGACGGGTGAAGAGATCTGTGCTAACTAGTTCTTCAGAATTGCTGCACTAGGGAGGTGAAAGGCTCAGGAAAAAAAAAGCGTGGGGCCGCTTTTGTTGCAAGGTGAGCAGATTAGGGGTAGCCAAGCAGAATTTCTTGGGGCTTTGCCGTGAGGAAGGATCCTGAACCCAGAATAAACTGCCCGCTACACAATGTAAGGGGAGCAACACTGAGGGCAGCAGGAAGCAGGTTCAAAAAAAACCCCAGAGGACCTGCATGCTGTGTAAGCATCTCAGAGGAAAGAAGTGATTACTTTCAGGAAAGTAAATATCTTTCCCTGTCTTTTTTCGTTTTACTTAAGTCTGCATTTCCCCAAGAAAGAAAGGTAAAGGGAGAGAGTGTAAGTGAAGTGTAAGCATAAGAGCATTCATGTACCCCGTTAGACTTAGCAGCAGGCTGGTTAGAGCTTTCCCTAGAAAATGAGAGCCGAGACCCTTTCCCCGATTTTCTGATTTAGATCGAAAGACGTGAACCATTTCCAGCTTTGGGCAACCCCACTGCAAAGTTATTGACAGTTACGGTACAGAGCTCTTTCATTTTCTCCTGTTGGAGTTATTTAATAATCAAGTAACTGGTGAAGTACTCAGCTTTGTTGGTGGTGCCTGAGGATCCTGCATTCCAGTTGTAATTTTTTGCGATTTAGGTACCATTTAAGAATGACCAAGGGACTGGGGCCAGTGAATTGGGTCCCCTATGTCCATTCCGAGACCAGGATCACCTTACTGGAGAATCCTATGTTGTTATTCTTGGTCTTTGGCATCATCTGCAGATCTGGGCAGCTCATTCCCGATGAGGTGGTGGTGGTGCTTGGGTGCCCATGGCCAAGGTGCCAGGAACTTGGGCACTGGGGTGGGGGACAGCTGAATGCTGTTGCAGAGGGACTTTGTTGGTGTGCTAGCAGTGTTTTGGGTGCTGCTTGGCACCTAATTTAAGGATATGTGCCCTGGAATCCCATACCACAGTTGTGAGCCAGGTGGGGATGCTGGGTAGGTGATTCTCGTTGGTTTGAGCTTTTCCTCAGAACGGAGAGGGTTTTGAGAAAAGTCTGACACTGAGAAATCTCACTAATGGATTCTGAGGTAGAGACTGGGCTAGAAGGCAGGCTAGTGGTGACAAGTAACTATCAGTTGAAAAGGTGGGATGAGATACTGGCCTCGCTGAGGTCAGTAACAACTCTCAGCAATTTCAGTGGAATGAGGATTTCCGTGTAGGGCCAGAAGCTGTGAATAAATAAAATGTAAATTACTACTGTCCCTATTCTCTTCATCATTTCAGTAATTAATGTGTTTACTGGCTGACTTGAAATTTATATTTATGCAGTGTCTACCCAGTCTGCATAATGCAAAGTCTGAAGCACTGTAGGGTTTTCTACAAAACAGGAGAGAGACTCTGCAAGGTGTACCCACCCCTGTGCAGAGGCCAGCACAAGATTTATGTATTGCTTGAGAGACTGTGATAGATGCTACCAAAGCACATCCTTTTCAAAGGGCTCAAGGAATTCTTCCAAGAGAAATTTCTTGCCTGGGCAGTAGATTTGTGCAACTTTAGAATAGTATTTAAGTAGGACTTATGTAACACAGAGACCTGTGTAAGACCCCTGCACAATGGAGAATTTCACCTGCAATATATTTGGTTCCTGTGCTTTGTAAAGTATTTGCGGAGTAAAGACATTTGTTGGTTGTGCCTGGCTTCTGGGTTGGCTCTCAGCACAGACATAAATTTCACCCCACACTGAAAATCTCTCTAGTGGTCTCTGTCTCAGTGATGCCTGTTTTCACCTGCAACAAAACTGCATTTATGTGAGTGTAACAAATCCTATGGATAATAATTTTTTAGCCTGATCCTCAGACATTTTAGAAATATTTCTCAAAAAAACATTTAATTAGATATTTAAAAAAACTTACCGTAACTACCCTTTGAAACTTAATTTTTGCTCTTAAAAGTTGATCTATGTTGCACGTTCCCACAAGGATAAATGAAGGTTTAAGGGCAAATACGCACAAGCTTATCTGTTGAGCATGTGAAAAATTGTCCAGCAGAGGCAAACCTCTGCTCTGTCTGACCCTAATGGGAGTGAGGCACCAATACGCCTCTGAAAATTCAGTTAGATACTTACCTGTATCCTCAGGCTTCTAAACACCTTTTACCAGTTCGTTCATGAGGGCTGCCTTTGAAAGACTGGACACATCTTTTGCATCTAAGTTTCATAGATACACTGTTAAATCAGCGGTGCAGTGTTCAGCTCAGTTACTAAGCAATTTAAGTCGTGTGGATGTGCAATTACTTGACTTCACTTCCGCATCAGGTAGTTAGAAAGGCAAATGAACTTAACTGTGGCCGTGAATAATTACCAGTGTTAAATTGCACTGCTAATTACTTGTGCCTGCAAAAAGATAAGCTACATTTTTAAATTGCTGGACTTCACAAATGGCCTTTTTATATATATGATTTAGAGAGAGAGAAAAAAAAAAGGTGTCAGAGAGGCAAAGAAAGGTTCGTATGTGGTCTTTGTTGTTTGGGCGCCGTATGTTTGTTGTCCTGTACTGAAGAATTACCAAATTGCTTGTTTTCACAGCCAAGGTGGAATGATAACATGTAACTTAAAAATGATAGAGCCAGTCACATCCACAGTGATGCAGATCGATGTCTGAGTTCCAGAGAAGGAATAAAAGAAAAAGACCTTCATGGTATCTGAAGAAGTAGTTCCAGGTAGAAATGTTTGTTGAGGTAATATTTTTGAGAGGTTGAGAATGTTTCTCTAGTATTGCCATTTTGGATCCCTCATAAATTGTATATATAAATTATGTAATATTCAAAATTTAATCTTTGAGTAATTTGTTTAGCTCAAGTTTTGTGGTTTTTTTTTTTGTGGTTTTGTTTTGTTTTGTTTTAAATAAGGACTATCTTGTATGTCTGTATAACAAATCTTTTAATGTGAATAATTCTGAACTTCTGTTAGTGGCAAGTATTGAAATTCTTATGCCATCAACAGGTTTTAGTTAATATGGGCAGCACTGTAGAAACACCTCAGCAGCAGGATCTACAGTGAGGTCCTGAGCTGCTGACCTCAGAAGGACACTTACTATTGTTCCCTGCTGCCCTGGGGAGGAGAAATAACCTCTTGTCAGAACATCAAGAGAAAGTGGACCAAGCATACTGAAGTTCTTGCTATATCCAGTCTCTCCCCTCTCTTTCTATGCCAGAAAATCTGCTGGTGTTTTGGTAATTGTATGTGGAATGGGAGGAAAAAGACTTTCTTCTTTCTCCGCTACAAAAAATAAAATACCATTCCTTACAGATCTGGTAGATGGGATTTGATGAAGCATGTGCATAGACACTGGGAATGGTCTTACAGAAGTAGTGATTCATTTATTTAATGTATTTTCATCTGTAGTTTAATATATCCAGTTAATTGTACATATTTGAGTATAAGCTGCATTACAATATGTCTCAACTACTGTAAATACATTCCATTCAATACGGATTTGTTTTTCTGTGCGTGGCATACGGTGATGTGAATGTATCACAGTGGTACAATTCAGCAACCGAAACAGTTGGAAGGGGCGATGCTGAGCACAGTTAGGAATTCATGACTAAGTCACCAGCGGTGAAAGGCATGATTTGTGCATGAGGCTTGTCTAACCATAATAGGAAAACAATGGTAGAAGCAGGTAGAGAGTCTTTCAGAATTTAGAAGCTGACCCAGGGCCATGCTAACGACTTTGTGACTCCGATGCACGGCTAAGCAGTCTTTGCCGACTTGTTCTCATATCTTACCTTCTGACTCTCTACCCACCATGTTTGGGTAAAAGTGGAGGATCTCTGCACAAGAGAAGATTTCCAGCTGATGCAAGTCAGCACCTCAGGACCACCAATCTAGAAAGCTATGTTAATTTACTGCAGTGGGGGAAGCTGCTACTGTGATTTTAGAAGTGTCATCTGTTAGCTTTAGAAACTGGTGATGGACAAAAGCCTCTGGATTTTCTTTTTTAAAGAAAGTGTTTGGTTTGTGTTGTTTGTGCACCTCACCCCTTCTCAGGTATTGTGTTTGATAGTCCTTTTGTCTATGCTATTTTAACACTTAAGTTTTCAATAAAAAGCTTTCTCACAAGGTATGTAATGCTCCTGGTTTACCTTACTAAAGGGCAATTCAGAAGCTGAAATCAGCTAACCACTGCTGAAGCATGCAGCAGCTCTGCGGTGTCATGGTCATTAACAGTGCCAATCACAGCATTCAAGAACATTTTTTTCCTACTGCCATTACAGATGCCAGTGGAACGCCGTGGAGCAAAATGAATGGGGTTAGTGACATTACCGAACAGATTGCTTGCCTTGAGAGAGGAACCCGAAAATGCCTGAGAGACAGGGGAAGGATGACTTCTTCCAGCTGAGCTGCATCCAACATTTCTGTGCATCCAAGTGTAGACAGCCTCCTGCCTGAGATGCACAGACCTATACCAGCTATGTAAACCTGCTCTAGCCCAAGCTTTTCTGTCATTTTCCAGCATGTATGGATATGTGCGGGAGGCTTCTTTGGCTGACTGGGGGGGCTGCCAGGCTGTCAGGTGTTGCTTCCATCTCTTCTTGTGCTGTCGGCTCACTGGAGATTATTAGGACCTGGTCAGGGCCTAATGAAAGGAGTGATTATGGTTCATTATTTTTCATATACTTTCTGTCATGAAGCTATATAATGACTAAGTGAATTTATGCACATTTCCTCCCCTTCACTGTCTTTTAAACCTGGAGGCTGATTTTAGTGAAGTCAGATACATGAGCAGAGAGATCTCAGAGGCAGGTGAAGTTCCTATAAATTTTGTGAATGTGGGTGTTGGCTGCTTGTCCTGGAGTTTACCTTTTTCCCTTGCTGTTCTTTCAGGCTGACCACCACTCCCTTGGGATCCTGGTCCATACCTGAGGCTTCAGCATACAGCGATTCATGTGCTGGCCATAACTGGCCGTGGCCTAGAGTCTTAATCCCTTCCCAGTTTGAACTCTTTGTGACCACACCTGGCTGTGCTCAGCTGTGCAGCTGAACAGGACACTGGATATGTCCCTGTGGTTTCTGTACGCAGGGGCAGAACGGCAAGTAGCAAGCATGCAAGCACAGCACTGAGTTAGACCCGAAGGCCATGCTGGTTCTGTGACAGGCTGCGCACATCCTATTCACCAGTTCAGTATCAAATGGATCAACAGCCACACTGCTGAGCTCCTCCTTCCTTCTCTTGCGGTTACTGCTCCGTTTCTTCCAGTGCTCACAGAACTATTTCCATGCCTGTTATTAGTGTGTAGGGATATATGTCAAACCAATCGCCTTTGGAGAGCTGAGATAGACAAATACTTCATTTTCTGCCATCTTTAAGGTTAGGTTAGAGGTGAACCATGGATGGACAGTATGTTGTAGGATTAGAGAGACTATTTGGCAATAGCATTTTCTATTTCTAGCAATATACTGAGAGGGGGATTTAAAAATAATAGGATAAAATAGGATAACTGTCACTGACAGCTTTCAGAGAAATTTTAGGCTGTGCACAGGGACAAAAATTAACAGTGTCAATGTTAGAAATATTTATTTTTGCTGATATGATCTGTTCACATCTAGACATTAGACTTCCTACTATTTATTGTTCAAATTTGAATTTAAGATAATACAGACATGTACAGTATAATGATTCTGGATTGATTTAAAGCTCTGCAAAGAAAATACAAATTGGTTAAAAAAAGTATACTGCTGAATGATAAATGCTTTGAATGCATAAGATTGAGATAATGGAAAGTCAAGTCTGTAATGTCTGAGAGGGAAAGTGAACACTGGCTTTGCAAGCAGCTAGCATGAATATATGTTCTACTAGAGAGCTTCAGGTCTTATGGTCTAGGAAGTGGGAATACTCTTGGATATTCCTGTGTCAACACAGCTGTTACCTGTTCACTGGAACTAATTTGATATCTAGAACCTAATGCCATGGTCCCATTTTGTCAGTGTGTTGGATATTAAGTATGAAATGTTCTCATTTATATGTAGAACAAGGAGAAGCAATTTTAAGATTTATACTTGCAAGGATGCAGAGAACAGTCTATCTCTGGATAAAGGTAGGTCATCTGTTAAGAAACAAGACAGTTTGAATTCTGCAGATACTATTAGAACAGCACTGTAATGGCACAGTAGGAGGAACTGCATGAATGCAGCTCTATGATGCAACTGTAAATACAAATTTATTACTGCAATGCCTATTTTGTGGAGGTATGAAAGAATTAATGTTTTATTGAAATGTCACTTACAAAACTAGTCAAGCCTAACATTAGCAAATGGCAATATCTTTTGCTTAATTGGACTAGTATTTGCATATAGTTAGGCAATGTTTGAGTATGGCATTTAAAGAAAAGGGTAAAAAACTGAGCAGGAACAGGATGTTGCACTGTACTAGACAAGACACCCTGCTGGCAGGAGAAACACATGGGATCTGGTCCCTGCTACCTAGATTGTTTAGTGCTAGGTTTGCTTTGTTTTCTGATTGACTGCGTAATGTCAGGCTGTGCCGCGGGGACAAGGACCTAAATCTTGCCATGAGAGGCAGGTATCCTAAGCAGTGGACATGGGAGTCACTTGCTCTTTTCCACATCCCACCCCACCCCGTGCCATTGCTTTTGCATTTTTACACATAGAGGGTCCAGGATAAACAGGAGAGCATGCTTTCCAGGATTGTGCCTCTTTGTACTCCAGGAAACTTTTTTTGGAGGTGGGACACTGGGCTTGAATTCCAGATCTTCTGTTTCGTCTGATGTAACTAGTAGGTGGTTATGGAAAAGGTGGGCTTCTTGCAGCATTTGTTCATTCACTGGGCTCAGCACTGCTGCTGATGTACATTACCTGAACACACCACTCAGATGAGGCTTTTCTAGGGACATTGCTGGGAGTGAGACATTTAGGTTATGCTCTGTCTCAAATCTGGATCACAGAGTCTGCCCACTCCTAGGCAGTTCTGTACATGAATGGAAAGCTTGCAGCCTCAGGTCCAAAGTGTAAATGTCAACTGAAAAGTGAGCACTGATAAGTTCTTGCTGTTGCTGTAGTGAGGGATTTCTGGGTCCGTTTTTGGAGGGTTTATGTCCTAAATTCTCTTCAAGTCATGTTTTAGATATTTAAATCACCTCTTCAGCTCTTGTAGTTTCTCACTACATAATTTTATTAAGCCTCAGTGAACTTACTTGCTCTCCATTATTAAAATAAAATGTGGAAATAAGAGATCTGAATAATAGTAATCTGTTTTTCCTAATCTAGGATATGTACCTGGACATAAAAGTGTTCTTTTGATAAGTGAACACACCAGTTCCTCACAGTACAGGACTAGCAGTAGCCAAGTAAAACATACCTGTTGTATAATTCTGTGCTGCATTGTAAATTTGGTATTAATGGAATGCTTCAAAAGCTAACAGAGCATTTAGTTGATATACTGTATCTCTCCATTATGTATAATATCTCCCCATAAATATGCATGCATAACAAAACTGTGTCAATTTGAGGAATTTATGTAAAACTCACGAATTCTCTTTGATATCATGGGTCCTCAAGATATATCTGTTTCGACCTGCATGCTCTGTATTGAAAAGAGAACAGTTTTTTCTTTCTTTTTTCCCTAATCTTCTTAGCGCATTGAATTTTCAAAGGTGATTGCCACAAGGCCAACCATGGAACACAAAGAAATGCCAACATCCTGAAATCAAGTGGAAGACCTTCAGACAAAAAGACCTGGCAATTGCTCAGAATGATTTATTTGCCCAGGTGGGTTACTTACCAAAACATCACATCTTGGGAAAATTTGGTGATGCTGAAAGAGAAGTAAAAGTAAAAAAAAGGGATGGTAACTTAATGGCCATTCCAAAGACAGAAGAAATCAGAAGAAAAAACTTGTTGCAGGAATGTAAGAAGATTTTTCTGCTGTCACAGGCACACAGAGGCAATTGAGAACATTGAATTAGTGGAATTGAAGGCTGGATTTAAATTCGCTTTTGACCAGTTTAGTCAAACCTAGTTAGGTATTGAATGGAGCTGGGATAATCCTTGGTAGGTAAAGTGAGAAGTTGGAGAGAGCTTAAGTTATAGTCTTAATTATGAAAATTTCAGCCTTCTGCTTTACTTGGCAGTCTTGGTATACAGTTATGAACCTGCTTAAACCAAAACTATTTTAAGGTGTGGTAGGTTTTCAGCCCCTCGACCCTTTAACCTTTACTTAAAAATCTGCTAAATGGGGAATACTAATATTCAAATATGGCTCCTAATGAACAGATACAGTAAGATACCTTTCAAAACAGAAAATAAGGCTAAATGCTTCTTTTTAATGGAAAAAATCTACACATTAAATCATGCCTGAAGGTTTCTGGAATTGAAAAATATAAGAAAGAGGATGAATAATTACTAACACTAAGAATATGTTGAGATTTTAACATTTGGCTTCTAAGTGCTAAAATGAAGAAATTCAAGTGTAGTAGACTTTGACTCGGTGTTTTGGTTTAAAGCTTAGGTATGCTGTAATGTGACTAAAACTTCATTATATAGCAGTTTTAAGAAAGGATTTCTGAAGTGTCTCTACCAGGGGCTGGTGAAAGATTTGTTCTAGTCTGTTCAGTGAAAGCATCCTAGAAGGAATTTTTTGAACCAGTGTAGTTTACGTGCTTTTATTATTTCTGTGGTAAGTTTAGAGAAATGCATATACTTATAAAACTCTTTACAAATACCCTAGTTCCATATAAGCTGCACATTTCTCAGTCTTTGTAATAAGATCAGAAATAGTTACTGTAAGCAGGTGGCAGGTATTAACTGGTTCAAGAATGAAAAAAACAATCTTTCACTCATGAAGTTTACTTCCTCAGCATTTATTTCTTGTGAAACAAGAGTGCAGCTTTTGCAAACATGGGGCAAAAGAAAAGTGGTTTTTCAACACCAGGTAATGAAACCCCAAAAGTCCAGTCATAGAACCATAGTATCATTCAGGTTGGAAAAAACCTTTGAGATCATCGAGTCCAACCATCAACCCTACTCTACCAAGTACAGCCCTAAACCATATTGCCTAGCACCTCATCTAAATGACATTAACCACCTCCCTGGGCAGCCTGTTCCAGTGCCTGATAACCCTTTCAGTGAAAAAATTTTTCCTAATGCCTAGCCTAAGCCTACCCTAGTGCAGCTTCAGTCCATTCTCTCTTGTTCTATCATTAATTACCTGTGAGAAGAGACCAGCACCTACCTCTCTACATCTTCCTCTCAGGTAGTTGTAGAGAGCAATAAAGCCTCTCCTCGGCCTCCTTTTCTTAAGACTAAATAGCCCCAGTTTCCTCATCTCCATAAGACTTATTCTCTAGGCCTTTCACCAGCTTTGTTGCCCTTCTCTGCACTCTCTCCAGCACCTCAATGTCTTTCTTGCATTGAGGTGCCCAGAACTGAACACAGTACTTGAGGTGTGGCCTCACCAATGCCGAGTACAGGGACACGATCACCTCCCTACTCCTGCTGGCCACACTATTTCTGATACAAGCCAGGATGCTGTTGGCTTTTTTTGGCCACCTGGGTACACTGCTGGCTCATGTTCAGGTGCTTGTCAGTCAGTACCCCCAGGTCCTTTTCTGCTGGGCAGCTTTCCAACCACTCTTCTGTAACGTTCCATGGGGTTGTTGTGGCCCAAGTGCAGGTCCCAGCACTTTGCCTTGTTGAAGCTCACACAGTTGGCCTTGGCCTATTGATCCAGCCTGTCCAAGTCCCTCTGTAGAGCCTCCCTACCCTCAGGCAGATCAACACTTCCACCTAACTTGGTGTCATCTGCAAACTTACTAAGGGGGAATTCTATCCCTTTGTTCAAATTATTGATAAATATGTTAAACAGAAGTGGCCCTAGTACTGACCCCTGTGGAACACCACTTGTGACCATCCGCCAGGTGGGTTTAACTCCATTGATCACCACTCTCTGGGCCCGGCTGTCCAGCCAGTGTTTTACCCAGCAAAACGTATGCTCATCCAAGCCGTGAGCAGCCAGTTTCTTCACTAGACTTCCATGGGAAACAGTGACAAAGGCTTTATGGAGGCCAAGGTAAACAATATCCACAGCCTTTCCCTCATCCATCAGGCGGGTCATCTTGTAGAAGGAGATCAGGTTCATTAAGCAGGACCTGCCTTTCATAAACCCATGCTGACTGGGCCTGATCACCTGGTTGTTCTGTAAATGACTCATAATGGCACTCAAAATGCTCTGCTCCATGACCTTTCCTGGCACTGAGGTCACACTGACAGATCCTGTAAGAGAACATGGAATTCTTACTGAGCAAATGGCTCAGCTACTACTGCATGAGAATGTATTTAAGGTATGTCTGTCAGTGTCTCTTCACCCTGTTTCTATGACATTTGCTTCCCAAGGCCTATATTTTGCACTAAATCAGGCAATTTTCATTGCCCCGAGTTAAAACAGTTGGCATTATGATATATTAAGGCAGCAGCCTGACAACTATTATGTTCAGCCAATTTCAGATGATTTTGACAGTGTGCATAAAGTGATCACATGCTCTACATTTGCTATTGGAAGGTCAGTATTCCTTTGGAAGTAGAAGGGATTTTAATTCTTAATTCCCATTAAGTCTGTTGGAAGTTAAGCAGAGAAACCTCTGGCAAAACTCATGAAAGTTCAGATTTCAAGTGCTTTACATTTGTATGTACAGCTATAATAATTTCCTTGCTGGCCCTTCTGAAATTGAGAGCATGTAATCCTTTTTACTGGGATTTCGTTGTTACTTCTGGATAGGAAAAGAAAATTTACAACGTGCTTCTCATTTAATGCAGAGAACCTCACATAGACTAGGTGAAGGGAGTTCTTGAGGAACAGTTTGACATAGACACCACCAGATTGCTCTTCTTACTGAAATGGTAAGAACAAGAAGTCAGAAAGGTAAGCTGATGTACATCAGATGTGTACAGCACACATACATTAAAAGAGTATGAAGAGGCACTTTATGTTAGTACGGTGTCCTTGAGAGCAGGCTGTCAGTGGATTTCTCTTTGACTTGGTTGATGGATCTTGGCGGGGGGGGGAACAACAGGAACAATGGAGTCTAAGTTGAATATACAAGTTCTGAAGTGTATTTGTGGAATAAAAGTGGGGAGAATTTTTTTTCTAATATTTATTAAGATGTAGGTCAAATAATTTACTGGTAGCAGGCTGAGGAAAAAAAAAAGACAGCATCTATTTTAAGAACCAATTTAGATTTTCACATAAATGGAAATCAAGAATAATTCTACTGCATTACACAGAAGTGTAAGGGCTGGTGCAAGGTCAGAATGAAGCCTCTTGTGATTTCTGTTTAAAATGAATTTAAATCAGGATGACTGCACTGATTTCAGCAACTTCAGACGTTTTTTTAACCAGATGAAAATTTGGCATTCAGTTATCACAGTAAATAGTTCAGCTAGTATTTTCCTGAGGAAAGAGATGGGGAGATGAGGAAAGAGATGGAGACTAATGTGGCTGCAGTTCCCCATGAGCACCATCTGGTGCAAGGTGAACTACTGGTCAAATGACACGGACCCCTCCGTCCTATCGACGTAGCTACTGCATCCAAACCTGTATTTTGTTTTTGACCTTGTCCTAAAGTCCCACTGATGCCAATAGGAACTCCATGTGCAACACAGTCTTTTATTCAGGCTGTCAAATTTTAATATTTTCAAAACATTGACTTGGGCAGGAGTTGAGATAATTCACATTTAGGGCTTTGCACTGAAGCAGTTGAATTCCATTTGGAGTACAGTACTAGCCCCATAAACCCATCTCTAAAAATCCCACTCTGAAAAGAGGATTACTTTACATAGGCTGTATTTGCTTCCTTTTTTCCATAACCTTTTAATGCCTCAGGGATTGAGTTTCACTAGACGCAGTGGGAGAATCCTGGTACATCTGGTTTCCCTGTGGTCTTACATGATGACTGAACAGCCTCACAGCTTTTGCGGTCAGGTTCCCTATGGGCTCACACTGTGATTAGATTTGTTCACCAGAAATATATCCTTGTTTGCCACAAAGATACGAGTGAATTGAGCTGCTCTTTATGCATCCCATTTACAACTAGGATTTCATAGAATCATACAGTAAATTAGGTTGGAAAGGACCTCTGGAGGTCACCTCGTACATTTCCTGGCTCAGTCTCTTCCCAAAGATGATTTCTTTTTTCCCCTTTTGAGGACAATTTAGAAATACCCTTTCATCTGACGGAGTGACCTCTGCTTTCCTACTTCTCTCAAATGCAAGCACTCACCCCAGCCCATACACATTCCGTGCTTTTAAAGATTATATACAGGGTCTTTAAAAATAAACTGTAACATACAATACTAAATTTTGAAATGTGAAATCTAGCATGGAAGAAAGTTAAAGATGCATAAGCCACACAGCTTATTCATGAATGTCTAAACAAATACCTGACCACCTATCTGGCTTTTGTCACAGCAGGAGATGGCTTCATGGAGCGAGAGGGCAGTAGTAGTGGCCTGGGTGTGCATTTGGCACCTGGGGGACGCAGCTGTCTGTCATTTCCCAAGCAGGATTTGAGGTTATCCAGCATCCCTTGCATCAGGACAGCCTGCTGCCATAACCCTGACACGGGAGATGGTCCTGGCAAAGTTGTATGGGGTTCAAAAGACACAGTTTGGTCACTCCTTTAGGACAGCTTGATTTCATTTTAGGACAATCACTGAGACTTTCACCAGGGCCATAATTATTACTACATAACACTGACTTGTTCTTGGAAAAGCACTTTTTGCCTATTTTTAATGTATGTTTCTGGGATTTATGTTTTCTTTCTGCAAATACAACGGAATGAAAAACATGACTGCGTGACATTTATTGCTGAATATCGGTTTCTTATTGACAACTGCTCCAGATATATGATCAACATCTTTAATTTTCATGAAGAGATGAAAAGTGACTTAGGTAAAGCCCATTGCAATAGCACTTTTTATGAAAAAGGACTTTTTTCTTTTTTTTTTTTTTTTTTTTTTTTTAGCAGAGACAGACTATAGACTATAGGCTCTATAGATGATATGCTGTCTCCAACTCTCAGATAGACTTTTGGAACTTCACCAGAAATGGCCTTTCTGAAAAGATCAAACTTTAAAAAGCCATAATTGTTCCTTGCTATTCATGCAGACACTGAAAAAAATACGTGCTTTCAAGGAAAAACGGTTTCTGCTAATCCTCCAGATCATCTGAACAGATTCAAATAAAGTTTAAAACCATTACCATGTGACTTATGAACAAGCATGTTAGGTTGAAGTCTGAGAAATAAGTGCAGGTATTGACCACGTAATTTCCATAGCCATCTGAGTTCAAGAAAAGGTCAGCAGAAAATGTCCTTGAACAGTTCTAGAATTAATTAAAGACATTTTCGTTTCACAGGTAATTCATGAAATGGAAAGTGAACATATTTTCATAAAAGTGACAGTTTTCTTCACTTTAATTGTGCCAAGATTAAAACCGGTCATGTTTATGACTGCTGCTTTTCTGTGAGAGGGTAGGTAAGAGACATGCAGTTGTACTATTTATTATTAATATCATTGCAATGGGTGCAAAGAGCTGCACAAACAGAAGAACTGAAGAAAAAGACAGACCCTTTTCTAGTAAGTTTTATGGAAATGTGTTGCTCTGCAGTGTTTTGACTCCATTCAGGACGAGAAGGCAATTTTCATGCTTTCACACTTGCAAAGTGGAGAGTAGCAGTATGAAGATATGCAGAAACATTTTAGTGTCTTGAATGAATGGCAGCTGGGAAAGCTGCCGGTAGTGTTGGTTCCAGTTAAGATTTCCCAGACAAAGCCTAGTGAGGAGGAATACAGCCAATAGAGGAAGGCTCAAGCAGAACACAAACTTTAACCCAACCCAGCAGCAAGCTCTAGTTTCCTACAATAGCGTGTTTGGGGACACAATACTTTCTTCCCTGCCTGTAATGGTAGCAACTCCTAGGTCTCCTGGAGGCCGCTCCACCTTCAGGCCTTCACTTACACTGAGAACTTATACAGGTCTCTTTGCTTAGTGCTCTAAAGGGATGTTTTGTTTTGTTTTTCTCGTTAAAACCTCTGTTCTGATCAGATGCATGATCCAAAACCAAAAGGCTATGCTGACTGTCTAATGTGCCTGCACCTTAATGTGACACAGCCTCCCACATATTTTCAAACCTCATTACAGACAATTGAGCTAAGGAGACCAGTACAACGTCTGGAAATGTTCTGAGCATCTATATAATTTCATTGCTCTATTTTTAGTTCAAAGTAGATGTGCTTTTATGGTATGTACCATACCATAGCTTGGTATGTAAATTCCAGCTTGCTTGCTAGAAAGCTTGCTGTCTGAATATTGGAAATGTAGTATTTAGGTGCTACTGCGTATTCATGTGAACTGAAAATCTTCATATTCAAAACTGGTTAGATTATTTAACAGCTTAACTCTTAGCAGTGTGGTCAGTATCTAGTTTATCAAAAACTTGTCCCTAAAAAGTTTTGAAGATTGATTTCAGCAGGAATTAACTGTTTTGGGTCCTATGCATCTTTAGTCAGATTAAATGTCGCCCGATATGTTTTGCTGCATTTGGTTCTGAATTAGTGGTTTTATTTTTCTAATCTGGTGAACAACCCACATATCTTCTGTTGACTTCAGATCATTTACTAACAATTTGTTCAAGTGTAAACTGGGAGGACAACCAGATCCAAGCCCTCCTTTCCACCGCTCCTAACAGTATCTTGTCATTACATCAGTTTAGATCTGCCAAACCTTTCATCAGGTGTGAAAATTAACAGAAAGGTTACTTTTGTAGTATAACAATTAGGGCATTTACTATGGTAACAGACCTATTAGCGTCCATCCATTTAGTCATGTTTTATCGTATTATAAATAGTGAACTCAACTCCCAACTCCTTTCTCACAAGCTTTGTGCAAAGAGGAACCAGGGCTTCAGATTGTGTCTAGTCAGTACACAAGAGTCTCTGTCCTATCACTTGTTACTCGGGAGAAGAGGCCAACACCCACCTCACTACAACCTCCTCTCAGGTAGTTGTAGAGTGCTAAGGTCTCCCCTCAGCCTCCTCTTCTCCAGACTAAACAACCCCAGTTCCCTCAGCTGCTCCTCATAAGACCTGTTCTCCAGAGCCCTCACCAGCTTCGTTGCCCTTCTCTGGGCACGCTCCAGCACCTCAATGTCTTTGTTGTAGTGAGGGGCCCAAAACTGCACACAGTGTTCGAGGTGCAGCCTCACCAGTGCCGAGTACAGGGGCACGATCACCTCCCTACTCCTGCTGGCCACACTATTTCTGATACAGGCCAGGATGCTGTTGGCCTTCTTGGCCGCCTGGGCACACTGGTAACACCTAGCTGCTGTGCAGCACTTGAAGATACGCCATGAGGAGCAAAGGACTTCTGTCTGTTCCCAAAGAGACTGTACGCTGAGTGGTAAATGTTCATAGGATGGCTGGTTTTGAGCTACGCTATTGTTAAGCAGATGGAAATCATAGCAGTCAAAAGCTACTTGTTCCTGATTTGCAGCTTTCTTGCACTAATTAGAGGGTAGGTTGTATTTGTTAAGAGGTGGGCATTGTCAGGCTGTTTTGCTTTCTGCTCTGAAGACAGCCACTAGTGGTATTTGTTTAGTGCACAAAGTGAACCACTTCACGCACTACCTGAAGTTGCGAAAGAGCTAGAACCCTGTTTTCATAAAATGCTGGGATAAAACAAGCTCTTTTGACGTCTAAAAAAACCATGTGTCATTCAAATAACTATAAAGGACTAGAACATAATTTTTTTTTAGAAAAAAAAGAAAAAGAAAATGGTCCTTTGTGCCCTTGGGTCTCCAGTTAGAAAACTGCTATAAATGGCTTTTCTGGTATAAAAGCAACTACATAATAGTAATGCTGAAAATTCAGGCAAAAGGAAAAATAAATACGTCGTTTCCCTTGTACCAGAGAAACAGGCTTCTTCAAAACTACAAGCTGCCAGTTTCAAAGTAAGGGGACCAACCCCTTGAAGTGCTCTAAAGTCATACTGAAAATAAGATAAACAAGTAACAGGATGAAGAGAAGTACATTCACTGTACAAAAGTTCAACTGAAAACATACCTTACGCCACATTAGTTTGTAAAGTCACCTAACATAAGCAAAAGTGTATTAAAAAATATTTAATAAAAGGACTTGCAGCAGTTTCAGTAATTTCTGTCATCCCGATTTTCCTTTTTGTAAGAACTACTTCATCAAGCTGATGACAAATCATACGTGAAAGTTTATTAAGACAGAAGAAAAACAGGGGTATCCAATTTTACACTCAAGTCACCAACAAATGCAAGTCTTTAACAAGAAAGCTTCTGTCAGAACCCAGGAAACAATGCCATTACGCTGTGCAAACACCTTTCAATGAAGTATATAAAGCTTCAGGCAAAGCACCCAGTTTGTCTATCCCTATTGCCTGACGCTAATTACTCTTGCTAAAATTTTGTCCTCCTGCAGTGAAACCGTTGCCCAACTCTGTGAAACCATTGCCAGGGATCTTTTCCAAAGTGAAGATAAAGGAGTCTGTGAAAAGCTGCTTGTGATAAAATTTATTCTATTGAAAGAGCAATATTTAATATTTTACTGAAAAATTGGCAAAATTTTCTAATTTGGGGAAATATAAACTGAATTGAGTGGTGATTTTGTGGTGGTTTTATTTAAAGGGTAATGGTTTAGCCAAGCTGGAACATGGAAGATCACACTTGATGTGTGCTTGCATCCAGCCAGTTGAATAACCACATACAGGATCACCTACTGCTGCTAGGCAGCTTTCAAAGGTGACACTCCAGCATCCAGTCTGAAGCTCCTCTTAGGACTGTAAATTTCATTTGTACATAGTAATTGTGCACCATGTCCCTTTCTGACTTTTGGAAGCCACAAAAAAAGGGTTCAAGAACAGCCACCTGGCAAGACTTGCATCTCATCAGAGTAACTTTGTGACCGTTGTTATTCCTGTAACTTGACAGCAGAAACCTACATTCTTGTGGCTTGCTACAGTTTCAACCCATGCAATTTTGGAAGCTTTCGTTTTACTTTCCTCCCTCTATCAACCATGAAAGAGGGACATAAATTGCAAGGCTGAAAAAAACAGGGCTTCTGTCTCCTCAGAGGTTGGAGAGAGAAGTCAAATCAGCCACAAATGGCATACAGAAATCTCAGAATATGGAGAACAAGATCTGCCCACCCAACTACTTACATAAGACCTGCCCAACAACTCTTCTAGCCATTGCTTTGCGCTCTACTGAACAGAGACACTTACAGAGGAATGGGAGGAATAGTATCAAAATATATAGCTCTGCATCACATTTAACCTTTTCCCCCAGCTCTGAAAGACAAAAGCCAAGATTTCTAGCAAGAGTGGCAGTGTCCACAGCACAAGATCAGAAGGAAATTCTGTGAACTGTGGAGAGCTCACCTTCCTACGCTCCTTCTGCTGCTGTTACGGACTGCGCTCCTTGTCTCAAGCGGACAGCTAGAGCAGTCCAACAAGCCAGAGGGACCTGTGGCACACATTCTTGGCTCTGCCATTTCACCTTTGGTACTTAAAGAAACAGGTCCTGCATACGCTACTGAGTCTTTCAGCCATATACCATACAATCTGACTGAGCATGAATAGAACAAGACTATTTACATCTCCCATTTTGCATCAGGATTTTTTACTTTGGTTTGAGTCCTGATCTTCTGTGGAACTCATATGCATCAGTTAGGTAAGAAGCCTAAATGTTTAGCTAGCAACATAAGCTTGTCATGAGGAAGATAGTTGAGACGAATGGACCCGTTGACTAAACCCAGGATTTTAACAAAACATATTCTGTCCATATTGCAAAAGAAACATGTGGACAACTGTCTTACAATAATTCTAATAACCCCCTAAGGCAGAAATACTACATATAATTCCTCATTAAAATAGGTAAGTCTTCAGTTTGGGGGAAAAAAAATACAAACACCAATGAAATAAGCTTTAAACCTGGTGTGCCTCAAGGAAAGCTGAGTACAAAAAACAAACAAGAGACCAAAAACGTATCCTGAACGTTTACGTAGCCTTACATGTACTTTTCTGTGAAATATAAGTTAAAGAAAAATAGCGGTCCTATTCTTAAGTGTTTCTACTTGGTAACAAGAACACAGGCAACAGGGGAGGCACATTCTAAAATAAAAATACAGAAGAAAAAAAAGTTTTCCGTGTTTTCTTAGTTCTCTGAAGTCTCATCCCTGTGACAGCACAAGTGAGCTGTTAGGTGTTAACTGTAATTACAAAGAACAGGAGCATGTGCACCCAAGCCAAAGCAGTCTGCTCGCTAGCTATCTAGTTACAAGTACTTCCAAAGCTCTGTCATCCTGACTGGAAGATTAATAGCTGCTTCTTCCTGATGAACCCTTGAAACCAAAATTGTGGAACTTGCTGATGGTCTCCCTCATGTGTTCCATTTATGAACATTTACTGTGAACCACTCTATGGTTTTCCTTCCCCATTCAAAAAGTTCTTACCCTTCTGTAAGGCAATACTTAATCACAAGCAATATAAAATCATCTTACTGTCGCAAGGGCAGATCCTACAAATCCCTTTTACTGGGTACAATCTTGATTCTGTTGTACTGCACAGTAAGAGGGGTTTGCAGAAATATCTACTACACGGTTTTTGGAAGTTATCCAGAACTGAATCTCAGTCTTACACCCCAGATCTCAACCCCAGGCTGTGTTTGGAAATTCACTTCATCTGAGCATCTTCTTGAAATCATTGCTGCCCATTCCTTTTCCTTGCATACAAGCCAAGGCAGGCGCAGAATCCGATGACGCTGACAGCAAGGCCTAGTAGGAAGGCAATGGCATCTCCGGCGTCCAGAGCTTCAACTACTGGCAGCAGCAGCAGCAATGAAACGAGGACCAGGAAAAGTTTTGAGGTGTTCTTGGTAGAAGGCATGCTGATGACCAGCTGACCCCAAGGGGAAGTTAAACGAGGAAAGTGGTGGGAAGTGGGTACTTAGCCAGTATCTACAAGGAAAACAAAAGGAATGTGACAGGATTTCCCTTCCTTCCCCCCTGCAATTGTCTTGCCAAAAGCCAACCAATGTGATTAACGTATTACAAGTACCTGTGTGGGACTCAGGAAATTTAGGTTTTATCTTCACAACTGCAAAAGTAAATGACTTACTGTCAGGAGATACCAGTAGCCACGCTGGGTTTGCTATCGTGTTATGCAGCTCCGTGGAAACTAACCTTCTGAAGTCTTACCGCGAGGTGAAGTCAGAAAAGGCTCTCCTGCCTGCGTCCATCCTTCGTGCTGTGCTACAGGGGCCTTTTTCACTGGGGGTTTACGGCGGGGCAGCTGCTGCACACCATTTACCCACGCCTCCTCCTAAGGGGCGTCCCGGGGACCGCTGTGCACGGGGAGACGACTGCACACTCCTGCGGTGTGAACGTACCCGTCAGCCCCTCGCCGGGCCAGCGCCCCCCCCGCACACCCTTGCTGCGGGACAAACGCACTTCTTGTTTCCTCCAGCTCCGGAACCGCCCTCGGAGGCGCACGCCGGCACCCACCCGGCCCGCCTGGTTCCCGCAGAAGCGGCTCAGTCCCAGTGTACACACGGCAAAACACCGCGCCCAGTCCCGCCGCGGTGGCCGAGGCCACCTGGGCCACCCGGAACAAGGGCTTTTCCGCCATTCCCCGCGGCGGGGGCCACTGACGGGGCTCTGGCCCGCACCTCGGCCGCCCCCCCCCTCTCCCCCGGAGGGGGCGCGAAGCGGGGCAGCGCGGCCCCCGCGCCCCGTCCCGCCCCAGCCGCCGTGGGCTGGCTGCGGGACGGCCGCTCTCCGGGGCAGTCCCCGCCCGCACGGCGCCCCTCAGTCACCTCCTGCCGCCGGCTCCGGGCTGAGGGACGTCCCCGCTCCGCGCCGCGCTGCCCGGCGGGGCCCTCAGCTGCTGGGGGTGCCGGCCCGCGCCGCCACGCCACGCTCCCGCAGCCCGGCAGCGGCCATGACAGGAAGGGGCGGTGGCGCGGCCAGGGGCGGGCGTGACCCGGCCGGGCCACCTCCCTCTCCCGGTGCACACCGCCGGCGAGCGGCCTTCGCCCCTCTGCAGCGACCGGCAGCCGGCGCCCGGTGTGGTTCCCGGGGGCGGCTCGGGGGCAGAGGCGCTGCCAGCAGCCGAAGGGGCACCAGGCCGCTGCGGAGGCCGCCGGCGGCCCCGGGGGGATGGAGCCGCCTGCCGAATGCCGGGGGCGGGGGGGCCGGGCGCCACCGGGGAGCTCCGGCACCGCTGGCCGGCCCCCGAGGCCCGGCCTGGGGACAACAGGCTTCTCCGAGAGCGGCCTCCGGGCAGAGCCGTGTGGTGGCCATGGGGCGCTGGGGCGAAGCTCAGCCTGGTGAGGGCAGGGGCCACAGGTGCGGGCTGCGGCTTTGCTGAAGTACAGTGACAGAAATGTACCGACTCGGGCCAGTTGTCTGCTCTTTTCTTTGAAAATAATCAAGTAGCACAAGTTCCCTTTAGTTTGACTACAGGCAGTGCCTGCTTCATTTCAGATGTAGGTTCTTGTGCAGCAGTGGTAACGAGTACTGACCAGTGCCATCATAACCAATTCCACCTCTGTTAAAGCGGTTTTATAGGGTGGAAAGCAGCCCCGGTGCCAAAAAACTGAGAAGTGTTACAAGCCAATTACCTGAGATCACCCCCAAAACCTAATTCAAACTCGTCTTGATTTTTATCTTCTTTCTGCTTTGGACTAAGCTGCTTGTAGAAGTACCGTGGTGCACCGTTCTGTTACACAGAACAGGGTCGAAATGTCTTTCTTGTATATGCCATGGGGGGTTACTAGCTCGTTCCTAGTTAGAGCTCAGTCTTTATTTTTCAGTGGAAAATCTGTGTGCTTAGGTTTGGGTAACAGATGTGTAAGCAATTATTACAGATTCAAAGTGTGTGTGTCTTTAGAACCTTGCAGAAATAACCGGAAGAAACTATGCAACATCAAAATCAACCTCGAATTTGTAATCTGTTACGCCAAGCATTAATTTGTGAGTGAAAACCCATGCTCTCACAATATTTCCCTAGACTTGTACAAAAACCCCAACTTTTGTGAACATTTCTCTTTGCAGAAAAAATTTCTGATGAGCTGCTCAAAGAGCAGTGGAAACCCAGAGATGTTCTTCAACAGACATACAGCTTTGCCTCTGCCTTACGTAATTTCACTGTAATTGCCCTTGAGCGACCATTCTTCATGCTTATAGGGACTTTGTAAGTCTGAGGTGGGATGTTACTATTGTCCTGGTCATCATTCTTTTATTAGTGCCCTTCTTGTCCCCATCAGTCTGGATCCATCATCTGTCAATTGTCTCAGACAATAAACTTCCAGGGATAGGAAGAGTCTTTTTTGCTCCCCCTTTATACCAAGTAGGGTGAAAGCATTTTCTTCATAAGCAGCAGTGCCTAGACTCTGTGATAATTGTATAACGATAATAAATATCAGCATAACTCATAAGCATCCTTTTTATTAATCAAATGCCTATTTCACAGTTTTTCGGAACTGAAAAACTTGATGCTTCATGTTCAGTTTTGAAAGCATTTTCTCAAGAAGCTAGTGCCAGATAAACTTACTGGAGAAAAATCCTGAGATTTCTGAGAAAGTTGTCATGGCATGGAGGAAAGTAATGCTACAATGTCTGGCCCATTCCTTAATGAATTACAGATAAATCATAACCCCTATGGAACCTGAAGAGTGGTAATTTGACGTGCAGGAGGCAGGTGTCATTTTAATCACTGCTGTCATCTCAGAGAGTGGGCCTTGGAGTCCTGGGCCTCTTAGTTCCTTGCTTGGCCTATTTACTGCATCCCGAGCCGCTGACAGGTAAATGTTACGCTGTTCTGCAATGTCAAAAAATGTTTAAATTATCCCTGTAAATTTCAGTGCTGTATTTGCTGTCGCCACGACTGACCAACTAAAACTTTCAATAGTTGTCATTCAAACAGATGCGAAGGGGGTGAACAATGGCTTTCAAGTCTATCTTTTATAACTAGAAAAGTCAGTACCAAAGAGCTGTGGCATCTTTGGACTTCAGGTTTTTGAAGCTGAGGAGTGTAAAATCCAAGGGAAGAGTGGGCTCAACATACTCAACTTACTGTCTCTCCCCTCTTCTCAACAACTGTATGAATTTACAGGCAGTTGAAATGACATGGAGAAGTACAGTAGGGATGTGGAAAATATTGATTGTAAGATATATAATTTACTAGTAATATCATGGAAGTGCCATTGAGAGCTAGAAAGCATTGCCGTTTGGGGATATTTCTTTGGCTTATTAGCTCTTTCAATGCCGTTGCATTTTGTTGCTTTGGCTTCAGAAACTGTGCTGTTTTGAAAAAAAGCCAACAAAATCTAAACAGTGGAGGAGGCTCTAGTGGTTTTTGTGCTGTCTGAATAGCAGAGAAATGTGTATTCAGCTTCAAGCTCTGCCATCAACTTCCTGCATCACCTCAGGCAAATCTTCCTTTTGACCTATCACTGCTTTGATTGCTTAGCTCAAGCTATTATGTAACTAATATTCAGAGGAAAGACAGAGAATTCCCAGAGCTGACAAGCTAAAGCTTTGTAAATTTTGAGCACAAGGCTAAGGAGGTATACGTGAGACTGGAGATTGAAAATAAAGTGCACTTTATGGAGAGGAAAAAGTTACAAGATAATCAGCAGAGCAAGGCTACACCCTGAAGGCTTTTTTTTTTTTTCCCTGCTACTTGGTTGTCTTCTCTTGAGAGCCATTTGTTTATTGCGTGACCACACGGATCCGAGAAGCTTTCTGATCAATTTTTGGACCTCAGTTGTAATGCTGTAATAAGAAATGCTAAGTCTGATTACTGATAAGACGTTGACTACAGGGCAGCGGTTATCACTTCTACATCAACATGTTCACCCTTGAGCTACTTTTCGTGGTGGTACTTAATCGTGACATTTTAGCTGTCTATCACTATGTCGTCATCTCTTCATTTCACTCACAGATCTACATCCAGGCTTTCTCCTACAAAAAACGTGACCTGCTTTATTTGGACTTCACTGGATCCTTCTTTTTCTGGGAGAAAATAGGCTCCACCACAACCACCTTGTTTTCTTCTGCAGAAAAAAAAGCAAAGTTAAAGTATGGCATGAATTACTTCTACCACTAACCTTTTCCACATTTGCTTCTCAGTCCGCTGTCACACAAATATTGACTTTATCCTTTCTCTTCATTATCCCCTCCCTTCCTGTCTTGTGTTTCTACTTCATCCTGCCTTCTTTTTTCTCTTCTATTTCTCAAAGTCCTTAAGCTTCCTCTCAAATAAATGTAGGTAGCCACAGGCCTTCCCTGTCATGAGAAGACCAGTTGGATTCCCTTCCTGTAACTATCACTTTATCTGTTTTATTCCTGTCATCTCTAACCTTTCCAAACAGGCTGTCCAAAACTACTGTAATTACATCCTGCATCTCCTTCAGTATGGCTCACTCCTTCCTCCATCAGCTGGAGCTGCTGGCAATGGTATCTCTAGTTAGCATCTCAGATGTAAAGGCCTGTGTTTCGTCGTTGTCTCTTTGACTGATGGACTGCTTTTGAAACTCATTTCCTCTTCCCAAATCCAGTAAATGCTTTAAAAAAAACACAACAACTTTCTTCCAAAAAAACCCCTCCTTTTCTGATTCTTCACTTCTGTTTCTTGAATCTTTAGTGCTGCTGAGAGTGTGCTAGGCTGCCATCCGTGTTTTTTCCTCTTGACTCTCTAGACATTGTCCCTGGCCACCCTTATCAATAAATACGGCTTTGAATGCTGTCCTTAACTCATGTTTTTCTTTGTCTTCCCTCTGTTTTTATTCCCACTTGATGGTGTTGAGGTCTTACCACATGTAGCACAGCAGCTCCCAGGCCTAACGCTTCTCCTCTGACTGTATGACCTGAAGTCATGTCCTGACAATTATTCTTGTCTCTCACTGTGACCCCTGCAGCTTTGTTTATTCAAAGTGCTGCTGCAAAGGGGCCTCTCTCTGGTTTGTCATTTTTACTGTGTTCCCTCACTTCTTAATCCTCTGGTGTTACATTTCCTCTTTTGCTGAACCGAAGACAATTTTCTTCTCAGTCCTAGAAGGTCTTTACAGTATAATCTTCCTTCATACTGGCTTATCCTATTGCCATGTCAGGAGGTTAACTTCTACCTTTCTTTTGTCACCCCTGGCAGACTCCTTTTGATCCCTTCAAGAAGCAAAAGTTACTTCTTTCTGAGAGCATGGAAAGGCTTACAGAAAGAATTGCGCCACTTTTTGATGGAAAATTCTTTCCTTTGGTACCACATGCTTCCTGCTGTCCTTTACACAGACATGAAAATAAAGGATTAAATAGCCCAGTCATTCCTTTTTCCTCAGTCCTTTGCTCCTTTAGCCTGGCAGGGGATCTCCTCTGCCTGCTGGAATCTCTTTGAGTTCTCTTGCCAGCGCTTCAGAGTTGTCTCTGTGCAGCGCTGGCTGGAGCAGAGAGGCATGGAGGCAGCTGCCAGCCCTGCAGAAAAAAGCTCTGGAGTTGGTGCTGGCAGGAGGCGGGAGCAGCAAAACTGCAGGAGTGAGTGCAGAGGATGCCAGCCAGAGTTAAACACCCATTGATTGACTTCCCCACTGAACTCTGCAGGGGAATGTGAGAGCTACCCATCAATAATGGCAAATCCAGGGATTCCCTGTGATTATTGTGAGCGCTGTCATGCTTTTTCTGGATTATGAGTAGCAGGCTCCTGGGGTTTTTGTAGAAGCAGAACAAAGTAGAGGTAGATATCAATTGGAATGATGCATCCAAACTCCCTCCAGCTTTGAGGAAGTGAAGTCTGAATCCAGTCGTCTTGATTTCAGTCTTTGTACTAATGTAAGCTGTTGAGATGTTCTCACATTATTCATCAGTGTTTCCACAGGTACGTTGAATAGTGTGTCTTGTTTGTCTGGTTGTTTTTGAGAAAAATAAATTATTATACAATATTAGCAAGGAAAATGCATACAGCACAAGATGTTCAGCTTCAGAGGGCCTGCTGATGCCGCCTTCATCAGTATTGAATGGTAAGCAAAAGAAGATTCTGTTCAACACAAGAATGACAGGATGAGATTTAAAGGTGGAGTAGCAGCTGTCTTCCACACATTGTTTTGTATATCTTTTTGTCCAAGTTATGCTGTCAGATGTTTTTTTGACTTCTGTGCATATGGTTATAATAAATAGGAGAATCATGAAAATAAAAAGTGATTTAAACAGAATAAACTTCTTGTCACGGTTTGAGGCTGGGCCGGCCATTAACGAATGACAGGCGCTCTTTACTAACCCCTCTCCCCTCCCAAAAGGGAAAAGGAAAGAGAACAAGAGAGAGAGACTTTACAGTTTGGAAAGGAAAACTAAAACAGCTTTAATGAAACAATAGCAATAAAAGAAAAGATAATAAGAATAAGGAAAACAATGAAATATATACGATATATACAAATATATACAAAACCGATACCGAACCCAACTCCCCCCACCCTGATGACAATACGTCACCACCACACCACAGGGCTGGCACTGGGGCAGTCCCAGGCTGGACACGGCAGCAGACAGGGACGGGATACAGGAGCTGGACTCAGGCACTGGATTCAGGGATGCACGGATCGGGATTGACGACAGAAGAACAGACAGAGTCCTCCTCAGATGTCGGCCATCAAAGAAGAGAGCAAGAGAGCGAGACCCTGGTGATCTCTCAGCTTTTATACTGAATATGACGTATATGGGATGGAATACTCTGTTGGTCAGGTTTGGGTCACCTGTCCGGTTCGCTCCTCCCTGCAGGTGCGACCCTTTTCACTCCCGGCACTCCAACACGGAGTACGAGATTTAGCAGTGACCTTGGTCGCCATAAGAACAAGTATAAGCAAGGGCCTCTCTGTACCCCATTCCTTGGTACGAACTATAAACATCAGCCTTATCACTGCTCGAAGCAGTCACTGTCTGGAAAAACAGGCTGCTGTTTCAGAAAATGCCGTTAGTTAGAAGAGACTTAACTGAAAATTTAAAGCACTAAAACAGAATTAGTTCTGATTTAGCCCAAACCAGGACACTTGTGTAATCATATATTTCAAATCTAGATCTAATCCATATTTGGATACCTGTTTATCTGTAGAAACATGTCAATAGCCTTTTTTTTTTTTTCCAGCTTTAGGCGTTATTAGAAAAAAAACTTGCCTGCTTATAGAATCATAGAACGGTTTGTGTTGGGAGAGACCCAAAGATCTAGTTCCAGCCCCCCTGCCACGGCTCCATCCAACCTGGCCTTGAACATTGCCAGGGATGGAGCATCTACAACTTTCTTAGTCAACCTGTTCTAGTGTCCAACCACCCTCAGGATGAAGAACTTCTTCCTTATATCTAGTCTAAACCTGCCCTCTCCCAACTTCCAAGTATTAGCCCTTGTCCTATCACTACATGCTGTTGTAAAAAGTCACTCCCCAGCCTTCTTGTAGGCCCCCTTCAGGTACTGGGAAGCTGCTGTAAGGTCTCCCCAAAGCCTTCTCTTTTCCAGGCTGAACAAGCCCAACTCTCTCAGCCTGTCCTTGTAGGAAAGATGTTCCAACCCTCTGACCATATTGGTAGCCCTCCTCTGGTCTGGCTCCAACATCTACATGTCTTTCTTCTTTTGGGGTCCCCAGAGCTGGATGCAGTACTCCACATGGAATCTCATGAGGGCGGAGTAGAGCGGGAGAATCACCTCCTTCAACCTGCTGGCCATACTGCTTTTGATGCAGCCCAGGATGCGATTTGCTTTCTGGGCTGCAAGCACACATCGCTGGCTCATGTCCAGCTTTTTATCCACCAGGACGCCCAAGTCCTTCTCCCCAGGACTGCTGTCTATCCACTCGTTGCCCAGCCTGTGACTGTGCTTGGGATTGCCTCGACCCAAGGTGCAGGACCTTACACTTAGCCTTGTTGAACTTCGTGAGGCTGGCCTGGGCCCCCCTCTCCAGCCTGTCCAGGTCCCTCTGGGTGGCATTCCTCCAGTGTGTTGACCTCACCACACAACTTGGTGTTGTCGGCAAACTTGCTGAGGGTGCACTCGATGCCACTGTCCATGTTGCTGACAAAGATGTTAAATAGCACCAGTCCGAGTACCAATCCTTGAAGAAAACCACTTGTCACTGGTCTTCACTCAGACATCGAACCATTGATCGCAACTCTTTGAGTGCGACCTTCCAGCCAATTTCTTATCCACCGGGTGGTCCATCTGTCTAATCCGTGTCTTTCCGATTTGGAGACCAGGATGTTGTACGGGACAGTGTCAAAGGCTTTGCACAAGTCCAGATAGATGACAACTTATATCGACAATTTATGGAGCTCTATCCATCTAAATCTGAGTGTGTTAATCATAAATGAGAAAACTGGTATTATAAAAATTGTCCCTTATATTTGCATGCCTAAAATATACTTTTTTCCAAGATTGATGCCCAAAAAGGAAGATTGCTGAAATGAAAAGATAATGTGGGAAAATAAAAGGTTAATGTCACGCTCAAGGTGGTGTATCTTTGGCAGAAGAAGGGGCAGAATTCAGAAGGAGGAGCTGTGCTACAGCCAAAACTCACTACCTAGGGGAGGGGCATCACAGAATCGGTGAGGCTGGAAGGCAGCTCTGAAGATCATAGGATCATAGAACGGTTTGGGTTGGAAGAGTCCTTTAAAAGGTCATCTAGTCCAACCCCCCTGCAGTGAGCAGGGATATCTTTAGCTAGATCAGGTTGCTCAGAGCCCCGTCCAACCTGACCTTGGATGTTTCCAGGGATGGGGAACCTCATGAGGTTCACATAGGCTCACTTCTCAAGCTTATCCAGGTCCCTCTGGATGGCATCCTTTCCCTCAGGAGTGTCAACCGCACCACTCAGCTTGGTGTCATCTGCAAACTTGCTGAGGGTGCACTCGATCCCTCTATGTCATTGATGAAGATATCAAACAGCATTGGTCCCAGTACTACAGACCCCTGAGGGACACCATTTCACTGGACATCACTGGATGTCACTGAAAAGAGCCTGGCTGTGTCTTCTTTAACCCCCATCAGATATGTATATGTATTGCCAACAACCTGCCCAAGCCTTCTCTTCTCCAGACTAATCCATCTCAGTTCTTTCAATCTCTTCTCACATGCCAGATGCTCCAGACCCTTAATCACCTTTGTGGCCCTTTGCTGGACTCATTCCAGTATATCTGTATCACTCTTGTACCGGGGAGCGAAGGACTGGACCCGGCACTCCAGATACGTCTTACCAGTGCTGAGTAGAGGGGAAGGATCACTTCCCTCAACCTGCTGACAGTGCTTTGCCTAATGCAACCCAGGATGCTGTTGGCAAATGGTACAGCCTTACACTGCTGCTGTGCTCTCCAAATTTTACATTGATCTGAGAAGTAGAGGGATTTTGGAGTAGTGTATACACCCCTCGACAGCTGCTCAAGTTATCACACTCTTATTAAATGCTCTGTAGTTCTGGGACACTAATTAGAACATGCTTTCATGTAGTCCTTGTAATGGGGCCATAAAAAGCCATCTCAGTGTTTCTGTTCATCACCTCAGCATGTGCTTTAGAGGAACTTTTCGGACTGACTCAGATCTTTCAAAACCCTTTTGTCAGGGTCCAGTGTCAATCTTCTGAGCAGGGACCAGGCTGCTCAGCTGTTATGCAGGAAGTGAACAGTCCTGCCACAAGACAAGCAAGATGTTAAGGTGACTAGATTTTTATGGAAGTATATCTGAGGCAAGAAGCAATTACATTTATACAAAGAATTAAAAATTAACAAAGCCTGGAGAAGGAAAACAGGAAAAAGTAAAAAAATTTGAGCCACATAGAGTGAAACTCAGGATGAGAGTTGCTGAGGACAGAGAAGAGAATAAAATTAAACTCTTTAAAGGAAGTGTCATAGTTGCAGCTGACTGTTGAGAACCACTTAAAATGTTTCAGTTCATCTTGGGTGTCTAGTGTTTCTGAGCTTGAATTCCCTATCTACAGTATTGTCTCCTTGACACGTGAAGGAATTTTACCATTGCCTTCAGTGAGGCCACGATTCCACCTGTATCTGAAAAATACCATTCTTCCCAATATTGCCAAAACATCATAATTTTTCTGGTGGATGCACAACGGTCCAATGGTAGTGGTAAGCCCACAGGAAGTCCTATAAATAATTACACTGAAAGTCGCTTACCCTAAAAGCTACATGCATTTGTTTGGTAAATTGCTGAAGTTTTGCGGTTGCAAGTTAATAAATTGTATTTTATTTGTGGAATGTATTTCCTGTATCTTACCTTACCTTGATCATAGAAGGCCCTAAAAATACTTCATAGAATACAAAGTAAATTTGGATTATTTCAGTGCCAGTCTAAAGGGAAGGGACATCGTTCATGAGGGGCACGTCTAATGAGCCAACTGTCCGCTTTCAATAGCCTGCAATTCATTCCAGCACTTGGTTATTTGGCTTCCTTTTCATTAGCAAAATAGTTTGAGTTTCACTGTTGAACTAAATACACAGCTGTCATTACAAAAGACACCGTGATTCAGAAAAATATAATGGCTTAATGCCTTTGTATTTCACAGATTACACAAACTTTTAAAGGAAAATGCATTTAGCTTCTGTTACCAGTCTGAAAATTCATGCACTGAGAAATATCACTCGTCATGTGTGAACTGAGAAATAGAGTTGTAAATACATATAGTTAAAACTGACATCTCACCTTAATGGGTCCAGAGACCATGGTGATAAAAATCCGAGACACATGAAATATGGAAGCTATATATATTTTATGTGTATGTTTAGTAATAATACATGTATAAATAATAAAATAATAATAGCCAGATTAGTATTAGATCACTCAATCCAAACTCACCCACCAAAGTTATTGAAAAAATGTTTTCATAGATGTAGTAGGTTTTGGGTGTTGTTTGAATATTAGCTTTTGTGCATGGATTTCATGGCATGCTATGAAGGACAGTGGGGATGGTCATCCCCATTTTACAGCTGGACTAATCAAGACGTGGAAAGACTAAACTTCCTGAAATTCTTGTGGAAGAGCCACAGCAAAGTCAGGAAAGGATCCTGTGCCTTCTTATTCTTGCCACTTCTGTTCCCATTGTAGCTGGTGTTAACTTCCACAGATTTCTGTGGAAACAGAAAAGGAAAATCCCTTTGTGAAAATGGGCTGTCTCTGTCAAGATGTGTGGAATTTCCTGCCAAAACCACAAAGCCCATGAATGTGGTAGGAGATGTATTTTGCAATGACAAAGTTCAACCTTTTCCGTGCTGACTGGCCTTATGTTCCAGCTGAGATACAAAGATAACTGTGATGGAAGCTGTAAAGATATGTACAACGTACATAAATACTTCATGTCACTATTTTCAAAATTTATTGGTAACATCTTAAATTGTAAAACATTCTGTTCTACCAATGCTTAAATTGAAATGGGATAGAGGCTGCTTCACTTAGAGTGCTAATTGCTGTTTTGTGTAATCACTCTTGAGAATCAGTTCTTTCTCCAGAGAAGGAGTAGGAAAGATTACATATTTTATGCATTTGGGAAGTGTTACTTCTCTTCAAAAGTGTCTATAAACATGGTCTGCAATTGTTTCATCTGTGGCTGTGAACTCATCAGTATCAGAACAGAGCAAGGCTCAAAATTTCTCACTTCTTAGATAAAAGACCCAATACCCATGATAAGTGTGTAACACACACACACACTCCAACATGTGTTTGTCTATATGTAAGCATATGTATGTACATATGTACATATGCATAAACGCACATACACTCTTGAAGTATTTAGGATGTTTCACTTCCCTCTTAGTCTGAGCAATGTGACAGTCTGCCCATTTGGCTGACATCCTGTGAAGCGCTTAATCATGTGCTGCCCTGTGCATGTATACGTGGTACCCAGACAGGCAAGGAATGAATCAGCTGTTTAAGCTTATCCACATGGTTGATTGCTTCTTGGTGTCAGGAGCGGCACATTCAGGGCCCTGCCAGATAAAGCCCTAAACATGTATCCCAGCAAACGGAAAAGGCAATAAATTCCTGCAACTGGCATCCAGCTTTCTGATAAGACTTTTCTAAGTATTACGGTTGGATTTTCAGTGTATAGAAGCTGGGGTTTGTGCCTGTGTTAAGTGCTGTTGTACACCTCTGAGTGCAAAACAGCAGTGAGAATTCAGACAAACTTTGTAATTGCACGCAAACATGTAGAAAAGGCAACTATCTTATAGACCATCTGAAAACGGATTCTAACATGTGATGCTTCTAAGGATGTGGAGAATAAACTTCTAAAAAAGGGGTGAGAGGAGATTACTAAGTTTGAAACAAATTTTGTCTAAGCATCTGCATTCTAATGCTTTTGACTAAATTATAAACACGTTGTCTATCTGTTCCCATTACAGAACATCTTGAAAATATTTAATAGGTGGTGCTAATTGCTCATATTCGTAGTCTCTGGGGACTCCTTTTGCCAGTATCTGTCATCTTCTGAAAGTGTCAAGCACTGCGGGATTCAAAATTTACTCTGACTTTTTTATGACTTGCAGTCCAAATAGAGACAATAAGTCACACTTTCTCTTCAGCAGCCTGTAGTAATGTAGCCTCTTATTTATCCATGATTGCAGGCAGTTAGAAAGCATATCTCCATTAGGCTGCATATTTTGGAACACAATAGCTGTATGCAGATTGGTTTAGACATTGCTTGAGTTACAAACGTTGTCCTTTCGTTTCATGCCTTTTTCTTTTTTTTCGAGGCATCAGAAAAGATTTATGCAGGTCATGGGGAGGCTGTAAAGGAGAAGGTTGTATAGGTCAAAGAGAGAGATGACAGGAGCATGGACTGGTATTTTAACAGTAGATATGGAGTGAAAAGGTTGGATTTTGATTTAAAGAGGAAGCTATGCCAAGGTCTATTGATATTTAGGTGCCTGGCAGAAAGTATGGGTAGAAGATTGCACTGCAAGCTGCAGGTAGCAGTTGTATTCTTCATACTATGGGAAAGAAAACAGAAGTTTGGTTTTGATGAGTTTTAAGGTGTGAAGCCGGATGGAGGCCATCTAAATTTATTGCTGTAAGGCAACAATTTCTGATCGGTTCTGTAATTCATTGCCACCTGACCAGGTGCCTTGCATTATGATGCTGAGGCTGTCTTGGGAAGTCCCACAGAACTGGGGTTGTATTGGATAATACAAAAGAAGGCTAAGAGTTAACATTTTTTCCCAGACTCAAGCCAATGGCAGTCATTTAACTTTAGCAGGGTAATTGTCAGCTGAGTATGGCTAAAAGAAGAATGCTGGTCCAGGAAGGATTTGAATTAATACACAGACGAAAGGCTGCATAACCCCTTAGCAGCCACTGAGAAATCCTCATTCCTAGTTTCACTGCTCTAACAGTTTTCTGTAGTGAAAGGTCAGCAACTATTACTGAAAGTTCTTCACGCTGTCGTCCTTTGTTTTGCACAGGATCACTTTTTTCTTTGTGCTTGGACTAAAAATCTCAACAGCAAGTCATTGTGACAGTAATATATTTGTAGAAAATTATAGTGTGCAAAAACTGCTCTTAGGAAGATGAGGAAACTTACCTGGGCTATTTAATAATCCTATGGTGTTTGGCTTTATTCATATGTCTCTGTGGAGTGTCAATTGTCCTGCTGTCTACATGAAGAACGAATGATAAGCCCTTGATGTCAGTTTGAGGTAGGAAAAGTGTTACTACCTGTTAGCATTACAAATTCTAGTGAATTACTAATACAGAGCTCATTGCTTTGGGCTGTATCTGGAGTTCATGTGTTGAAGAACGCTACTTTTCACCCACTTAGCTGATACTAGAACCGTAACTTATTCCTGGAAGTGGAAGGTATTTATTATTATTTTTTTTTCTAACAGTTTTCTAAGTACCTGCTCTAAGTTTAGGATAATTCTGAAAGTAAAATAAACCTTATTGACTTGTTTAGTTCACTTCCTCCAACTGACATTTCCAGGCTTCTAAGATGCAGCAATCATACTTTCCTGAAGATCTCAGCATTAAAGAAAAGCATATTACTTAGCCTTTAGATGCAGTTGACCTTATGATGAGACAAGTAATGAGAGAATTAATGTTCTTTAATCCTCCCTGTGATCATCTAAGTAAATTTGGCATAGCACCTTTTTTTTTTCCTTTGTTCTTACTCTTTCTATGAATTACTGAACTGAGTTATGAGTTCTGTTTTTAGTGTTCCAATTGTGACATCTGATTATGAGTAACTGAATGCCCCATGGCTTTATCAATTACAATAGCAATTTATTGGTGGAAAGGCAGTAGACAATTCAAAATATAAACCCTTGAAACCCATAATCTTGGCAAATATAGGTCAAATTCATCAAGCAGACTTAGGTTCTAACATACCTCCATGTAATACCACTGCCATTGGTACTGCCTGGCTGCCTCTTAATCCATAAGTGTCTATAATCTTGCCACGAGCCATATCAGAACCATCTGTGAGTTGACACTGCTCCGTGGTTAACGAGCTGCCCGTTGATTGTTCAAGACATTAATTGACAGCTCCAGAAATGGGATTCTCAATACAGTGAGAGGGGCCTCCACTGTGTCAGCACAGCCCCAGACTTTGTCTGTGCTCGAGATGTGCTTCAACTGGGTGTAGCTTTCGCCGCAGCCTAGGAACCAGGTGTGTAAATGGCAGTGTGTGTACTGAATAGTGTACTGCATGGAACAAGACCTTCCGCCCAAAAAGTTCATCTTCGAATCTTTACTTGGGCCTGGTTTAAAGTAGGGACTTGAACTTGCCTTTTCCGCATAAGACAGGAGCGTCCTGGCTGCCAAGCTGCTCTGCCTTTTAGGAAGGCAAAATGTCCTTAGGTGCAGAAAGATGTATGGTTTGGCGTTCCAGGAGGAAATGAATGATGAGTGTCCCTGGAGAGGTCAGCAGCTTAGCTTGAGTCCACAACCTTTTCATGTGCGATCAAGTCTTATATGGCTTCTGAGGATCTCGTAGAGCAGGTCTCTGCCTGCCCCCCCTCACCCCGCACAGCGCCGGGACAAGGAGAGCCTGGGGATTGTGCTATATCAGGCTGGAATTATGCTCCAATGTGACCCAGCACTAGTGGCAGAGGGCTTAGATGTCTGGTAATCAGCTTCCAGGCATGACCAAGAACATCCCAGAGCTGGGCACTGTCTAAGAAGGCATATAGTACCCTTTGCTTGTGACTGCGCAGTGCTGGGGATCCTGCCAGGGGTCAGCCTTAGTCCACGTTTGGCTCCAGTCAGCAGGATGGAGCTGCAAGGGCTTTGCTGTGCCGCACTCGGACTTTCTGCCTGAGCTCAGTCTTTAAAAGCACTATCTGCTAGTGTTATCTTTTCTGTTTCCTGCTGACAATTAATAATAATACTACTAAAAATAGCAGTAGTATATTCCACCACTATAAATACATTAAGAAACAACCAAATAATACCTGTGCTAACCATGTTCATTTAATCTTTGCATTGCTGTTGGATGAGTGGGAATCCCTGGTCCCTTAGCATGGCTGCTTTTGGGGGAGGCTGGTCTGGGTACCTGTTTGTGCCATGGCCAATTTGCTGTGCTTGGTCCCTGTCTGTGGCCTTTTCAGGCACATTTCCCAGTCCTTCCTCTTCCCCAGTCTCCTAAACACCTTTGTCTGTCTCATACTTGTCTGCTGAGAACAACTCTTGCATAAGCCATGGGGCAACCTCCTGAGAAACACTGGAGGTTGGTGGCTGTAGTTTCTCATTACAGAGATGAACAGTGTCATTTTCAGGAAGTGGTGGCAGCTCCTAGAATACTGATAGGCCTTCTTTTAAACCAAGTTTGTCTCTTTCTCACCCCGCAGTTCTTCAGTGACTCTGACATTGTTTTCTAATGGTGCAGGTGTTTTTGGTTTTGTTTAGCAAAGTGTCAGGAGCTGTCAGCACATGATTCATTGATATAATTTTGTGATTATATTATCTGTGCAAGGAATTATAGCAAACGGTGAAGAATGATATGAGTGGAGAGTGAATGGAAATGCAGAAGCACTGGAAGGAACAACAGAAAAATGGCATGTGTAGATGATACCTATATTAGCAGGTCTTCAGGATCTCTGTGCATCCATATACAGATTCTCAGGACACCCAGAAGTCAACAGACACTGAGTAAGTCTTGATAACTAATAGAAGAAGAACGGGAATTACACTTCCTTTACAAAGGATACAGAAAAGCACATCCAAAACTGCATGTCACCACTAACCTAAGGAAAGCCCAGGAGACATGATGAGGACTCAGTAGCTGGCATCCCTTGCCTTCTGTACTGCCCTAGACAGACAGACTGACCACCTGGGAACCGGTTCATTGTTTTAGCATTTTTTATTCTGGATTGGGAGTTAATATGGACTCAGTATCATGTATATAGACAAATATATAATTCTAAATTGCTTAAGTTAGTGTCCTCCAAACTGTAAGCCCATTGTCAGACACTGCTGTCAGATATAGCAGATTTGACAGGAAAAAATTCTTGCTTAACTATAGCTGTAGCTATCTTGGGGAAATGTAGTAGGAATACCTCATTTTTGCCAATCAGTGTAAAAATTCTAAAAATTTGAACTAGTTAGATATCATGGCATTAACATTGGCCTTTAATTTTGTTCATTTTGTGGTAACAGGCCTTCTTCAGTACTCCCTCTGGATATATTCATGCAGAATTTAGCTGTATATTTATTGTCATTGTACTTCAGGACTGATGATTCTTTTAGGTAATTACTTGTGTAAATTCTTATATTAATACCACTGTGTCATATCCGTTGTGTATGTTCCAGTAGTTGTGATTACAGCTTACCCGTACAGACAGCTAGAAAAGAAACATTGATGGGTCTTACAAGAAATCTTTGTGACTCTCCTTGTCTGTTGAAGCAGGCACAATGGTAAAGCCTCAGATCACTATGAAATACCCTTGCATTCTGTATTATTCACATCTTTTCATTCCAAAACATAGAATGAAAATTATAAATTGCTTTTGTTTAGCAGTTTAAATTGGTTTTATGTTTTCCCTCAGATGAAAATGTCCTTTATGTAGGCCTTACTCTAAAAATACATTATATTTTCTGGTGAAAAGCCTTGGGTGCCAAACTCCAACCCAACATCTTCCTAAGATGTTTAACACTGGTGCCACAGCATGCGTCAGGGCATTTTCCAGATTGTTGCCAGATATGAATGCCTTAGAGAAAATATTTGGTAAATATATTTGATAAATCTGATAATTTATCAGCCCTATTCCCTGATATTATAAACTGTATACAGTGGTGATGTCAAATCCTGTGGCCTGATTTTATGGCAGCTGGTAGTCAAAAGGCTCATGCTGACTACGTGCTTCCAGAGCAAAAAGTAACTGGAGTGATCAGTGATTGCTTGCTCACTTCCTCATTAGTTATAATAGGAGTGAAATGCTTAGGTGCTTCCTTTCTTTCAAACCACTTTTTCAGTACAGTACCCAAGCCTGGCAAATGCATCTTTACGACGAACATTATAATGCTCCATCACGTGTACCTGAAATAATGCTTAAGTCAATGACTAATGTGTAGCCTCCCCTCTCCTGGTCAGGCATGAAAAAATGAAACTCATAATCGGTTACATGCACCAAGACCCCTGGACTGGATAGGACAGAGAGAAAACTGACCACCCAGGTCCCACCTGTCCTGCAGAAGAAGGCCGCATCTGGCCGGTGACATGTCCTGCCACAGCTGATCGAGCAAGCAGCTGTGTTAAACACCAGCTGTGAAGTATCGTACTGCTAAAAGCTTGCCAGGTTTCCTATATCGTGTTAGTTCTATGGCTGCACTTTGGTCCCTTAGTACAACGGGCTGTGAGAAAAAAAAAAAAGCTTTGAATTTCACATCAAAGCTCCCTCACTAAGAATCCAGGCCTTAAAAGACACAATGGGCGTGTTCAGCCTGGAGAGGAGAAGGCTCAGGGGAGACCTTATAGCGGCCTTCCAGTACTTAAAGAGGGCCTATAAGAAAGATGGGGGCAATCTTTTTAGCAGAGCCTGCTGCAACAGGACAAGGGGTAATGTTTTTAAACTAAAAGAGGGTAGATTTAGACTAGATATAAGTAAGAAATTTTTCACAAGGAGAGTGGTGAAACACTGGAACAGGTTGCCCAGAGAGGTGGTAGAAGCCCTAACCCTGGAAAAATTCAAGGTCAGGTTGGACGGGGCTCTGAGAAACCTGATGTGGCTAAAGATGTCCCTGCTCACTGCAGGGGGTTGGACTAGGTGACCTTTAAAGGTCCCTTCCAACCCAAACTATTTTATGATTCTATGTCAATCCCAGCCCCAGAACTAGCAGTAGATCTCACTTTGTTCTTGGAAACAAACAACTTTTCCTTTTCTAAAAATTCCCTGTTTGTTAGGACTTTGACATCTCAGATGATTGACCCTGTGCTGGACCTCGTAATGGGCAGGGAGCTGCACTTGTACCAGTCTGTTGATTCTGGGAGAGATGGAGAGAGTCTTTTCCTGGGAATGTGTATTAAGCAAGTGGGGAATGAGAACTTGGCAAAGAATAACAAGGACTATACAACCTGTGCACCCAGATGAACCCAGGGAACCTGCATCTGTGTCCAGGGCTCCAAGTCCCAGCTCTCATGCAGCCCTTCTGCATAGCCTTGGCTCATACTGCTCAGACAGAGTGTAAGAAATTCTTCATAAAGGTCAGAAAGGTAAAATTTTAGATAGGACTGTGGAGACAGGCTTACTAGCTGTTGAAGCCTTCAAGAGGAAAACACAGCATGGAAAGGTGTAAAACCTTAAAGGAAATACCCAAGGAGGTTGGTCAAGGGTTAGTCAGGAATCATAGTATCATTGAATTGAATCATTGTTGTTATCAGTGTCGATGGAGCTGATGAGGGACGGCAGCCAGCAACACCTAGGGTCCCTTCCAGACAGTTGCAGAGGATGAACCCTCCCAGCCTGTAAAGACTTTTTAGGGCTGGTAAGCATATTAATGCCCAATAGCTAGGCATTATAATATAACCAAGTTTTACTTTTAAGCATGTATATCCTGCTTGAAAAGACTGTGCCCAACTGAAGATGTCCAGATAAAGTGACCCTCAAAACAGACAAGAACAGCCAAAAGCATGAAAACTGGCCGTCAGTCAAATGCCCATTACAAGGTCCAGCACAGGGTCAATCATCTGTGATGTCAAAGTCCTAACAAAGTCCTAATTTTTAGAAAAGGAAAAGTTGTTTATTTCCAAGAACAAAGTGAGATCTACTGCTAGTTCTGGGGCTGGGATTGTCATGGAATCATAAAATAGTTTGGGTTGGAAGGGACCTTTAAAAGTCACCTCTTCCAACCCCCTACAGTGAGCAGGGACTTCTTTAGCTAGATCAGGTTGCTCAAAACCCCGTCCAACCTGACCTTGAATGTTTCCAGGGTTAGGGCTTCTACCACCTCTCTGGGCAACCTGTTCCAGTGTTTCACCACCCTCCTTGTGAAAAATTTCTTTCTTATATCTAGTCTAAATCTACCCTCTTTTAGTTTAAAAACATTACCCCTTGTCCTATCGCATTTTCTTATATCTAGTATATCTATGATTCTGTTATGCCTCCTAGAAAGAGAAAGAATACTGGCATGACAGCCAGGAAACCTGGATTATATTCTTTATCACTGACTTTCTTTCCATGCCTTTGGCAAGCCATTTTGTCTCTTTCTTCCCCAGTTTCCTCTCCAATTCCTCACTGATACAGTTTATAATCTCTTTGGGACAGGAATTGCTATTCACTACATGATGGTAGAGTGCCTTACAGCACAGACCTGACACTGGGAATATTGGGTAAACTAGTCACATCAGAAAAAGATGCAATTTGAACTCGACCATGGTCACTACTATTGTGTATATTCATACTCTGCAGGCATACAGGATAATTTTCTTTACATTTATCCCTGGGTAAAGACGTGCAAACAGCCAGTTATGACAGCATACTTAGCTGCAAGCTCATCCTAAGCTCACCTGCAAAAAGTTGTTTAGCTATTGTTACTTGGAATATCATTGCTCTGTATATATATATGTGTGTATATAGATATAGTAATGGATATATATGTATGTAAATACGTATACTATACAGATATTTGAAGAGAGAAAGAGTATGGTAGTATTTATAAAATGTTACTGTCATAAACAGCTTTTTGGTGTTTTTTTTTCTTCCTTGGTATGAAAATGTTATATACTGAGAAAATGTCAATTTATGCACCTGTATCTCATTCTGTCTTAAAAGAAGATGTGACCAAACCCCATGAAATAGAGCATACTCTGCTTTACCCATTAGCAGAAAAGCGTGCCTCTCTGGTTTAGAGACAAGGGCTGACAGAGTTCAGATTTCTTAACATCCATGCTTTTATAAAACATTTCAGACGTCTAGTGCTCGCCTTTCTTTTCTCTGTGCCTCACTGTGCCAAAATGGAGTATCATGTCCAGTCGCAGTTGGACTTCACAGCGTACCACATCACAGTAGCAGTGTCAATGTTTAATACTGTCTATAGCTTTAATTGATGGCAATGCTCAATGTAGAAGTACATTTTAGGGCACTGGAGATGGACCAAGGATTCATATTCTTCAGGGAAATGATTAATTTTAAACTTATTTCTTTCCTTGTGTCTATATTTAGTGTAAGAACAAATCATTTTCATATAATTTTCTGTTCTGGTTACAATCTTAAGGGTGTCAAGGGAATGGATAAATGGATAAATGTTCTGCTATTTTCTCTTTATTATTATAATTTTTCTCACAAGATTGAGAAAAAAGGGAGAATATAATGAGAATAAAAATGCACAGTATTGAAGCATTAAAATTTGGTGATAATTCATTCCTGTGACAGACTACAGCAAGTACAGAATGCAGTGTAAGATATATTCATTCTCCTGACAAAACCTGTAGAAGGAGTAGGAAATGGTATAAAAGTAATTTACTCTTATGACAATCGTCCTAAGGCAGCAGTCTCATGTCCTCTTAGAAATGTCTCTTGTGACAACATAGCTGCGGATATTTTATTTAAAGATAATCAGTTCAGATTTATTTCTAATGTATGGAAACAATGCTGGGTTTTGTGCATAGGTCATTAATTCTACTTTAAGAATATGAATATCAGTTTTTCTGTCAGACTATTTAAAGGAAAAAATGTCTTCACTCTGAATTTTTAGATGTTGACATTGATATAGGAGCTTTTTATGATGAGATCTAGCAAACTAAAAACAATCAGGTTTTGACTTTTCCCTGCGTGGGTTTAGCTCTGAAGTACTGCATTATTTACATCAATGAGAATGGTAATGGTTCGATTTAGAACTCTGCTCCTCGATTGAGGTGTGAAATAATAGAGGCCATTTTTTCCAAGCAATGTTGGCATGAGCTTTGTGGGCTTGAAATACGTCACTTGAAATTACATGTCCACACAAAATTTAGCAATAGTAAACACTCAAATAAAAAACTATTAAAGCACAGAGCATTATCTCTTTCCTTAAATTGTTTCAATTGAGTTTAATATAGTTTTACTGAGAAATTGTCTCAAGAACTTTACTGTTTGGTGATTAACCAATAAATAGCATGCAATAGATTTTAGTTTTAGATGGTATTTTGCCTGTGTTAGAAGTCTCAAAGCGCCTGCCAGAAAGGTTTAGACACTGGAAATGCTGTAATTGTCCAGGTGGGTGATGTAGTTGCTATATGCTCAGGAATAGTTTACACAATGCTGGTGATTAGAAGGGTTTTTTCCTGTTCCCAGACAGGGGCTTACACAGACCCTGGACTAAGCTCAAAGGGGGAGCTGAGCTTTCCTTTGGGCAGGGTATCAAGGAGCTGGAACAAAGGTGTCCTTAGTGTGTATCAAACGCCCAAAGCCTACCTCAGAGTTGCAGAGAAATAGAGATTGTATTATCTCACAAATGGTTGTCATGAGACTAACTTGAAAGAAATCTAAATCTAGTCATCTGTCACCCTGAAGGATCCATGTAGTAAGGTATTTAAAGCAGCTAAGATTAGAGTAGCTTCATTTGCAATTTAAATTTGCTAGAGACTATTTTTTGAAAGCATATACGAGAGTCCTAGGATGTGAAGTGTAGTTCAGTGGGGGGTTACATTTGAATTGCATTAAGGTAGTATTTCTCAAACTATCTTTTGCCCATGTCTGGCATCTAGTTTTTCAGGGACGGCTGGAACGTGTGTACACAACGACCACCACGCACCATGCTCTGGTTTCTGCCTGTATAGTCCTGGCGCAGCGCTGCTCTTCTAGGCTGCCTTCGCTACTCTCGACCAACTTCTGCAGGCAGCGCTTGCTCTGAAGCGGGTCTAGAGCCGGCACCCACACAAGAACATGTTTGAGTTTTACACTTGGGTTAAAAAAATTAAACACAGGTGATGTGGAAAGGTGCAGGCCTGCAGATCTCTGTATGGTGTGGGGAAGCACTTTCCTCCAGCACAGAAGTGCCTAATTCATGGACAGGATCAGGACTTGAAATGTGCCTGTCTGTAGATGGCTGGCACTAGGCTAGTCCTTCCTCAGCCAGCTTCCTGTGAAGAGACCTGTCCTTGGGCTGTAGGTCTCCCTGCTTACTGCAGAGGAAGCCTAGGGGACTGATTCAGGAGTTTAGATTCCAAGTGGTTAAAAAATGCTGCAGTACTCTGGGTTGCAGAACTTAAAGATTTTTTGGTTTTTTTTGGAACTGACTCCGAACTACCGTTGGTTCCCATGAACATGCCAGACAGCGTTTACAAGATAAAAACCCTGCAATTTAGAATCACAAATAATTAATTTCCCTTCTCTTCACTGCTTTGTCAGGATGACTTGAAGGATTATGATAGTGCAGGGCCCAAAATAAGAGTTCTCTTTCCTGCTTAGCAAACCAACGTACTCTCATCTCTGTCCTGCCACAGGCTCTTCTGCTCTCATTCTGGCAGTCTAATGTAGATGTAATATTTCTCCTTGGTATGAGTCGTTCTAAAAATGAAGATTATCTTTGTACATAATCTTGCAAAAGTACCGCAGATTCAGTTCTATCCTGCTAGAATTATAAGCCTGGATGGTAGGAACAGCATCAAGTAGAAAACGTTAATAATGGGAAAGATTCACGCACCATTATTTGAAAAAATGGGGATTTTTAATGCAAGAAAAAAGCTATCTGGGTGCTACCAGCTTAACAGGGTTATTTCAATGAGTCCCATCTTACCCCACTATGTTGAGGTTTTTGAGTGGTCCAGTACTCCTCAGTCACTGCGGATATACACCTCATTCTTGCCTTGCAGGCTGCTTTTGGGGCAGTTCTGGTCCTAGCACCACCACCAAGTTTTTAGATATGCTGGGGCAGATCACTGTATCCCCAGTGCTGTTCTTGCTTCTCCACCATAAAGTGATGACAATTATGCCTAGCTACTATCCAAAATATTTATCTATAAGCCCTTCCAATTGCTTTAGACAATTAATTAGTAATGTTTGTTCACTGTTTTTAATGTAGTCCATGTATTGTTACTATTCTTTATAACCAATATGTTCTTTCATCTATAACCCTGCAAGAGTCAGACTCGTTCAGTAACCAAAAGCAGAGCCCAGGCAGTACAGGAAAGCACGGAGCAAATGCTTTAAAGATCACACCAAGGATAACTCAGGACAAACAATTGGTTTAGGAGCCAGAGAAAAACATGATGAAAAACAACAAAGTGAGAAGAGGGCATGCAGCAGGGCAGAATATTTATCCCCCAATTATAGCAATGCACTGTTTAGTTTGGTGACTATAAAACCCATGCTGAACTAGGATGCATTTCTTTTCCAAGAGAGAATATGTTTGTGATAATAATAAATGATCATTGCTTTTTAACAATGCAGGAATTCTGATCAGATGCCAGGATGAAGACAAAGGAGGTTGAATTTATTTAACTTCTCTCAGGTAAACAAGGGGTCATATACAGCCATACACAATAGAATTCAGATTGCAAATGGCAATGTCTTCTACAGAGTTTACAACAACATCAAAACTTCTTTGAGTCAGCTGCTTGCATAGGGGAGGGAACTCATGATTGTGAGAAAATGTTAGTCTTTAGAGTTTGCAGCTGATGCCTTTAATTTCTTGGTGGAGATTAAACAATATTTTTAATCTCAAAGCTTCTCTAAAAACCTACTAACAAGAAATGCTATAATGAAAATCCATATGATGCTAATTATATTGTCAATAATAATGAAAATGTTTCTGTTGGTCTTCGGGAAAGTGGGTTAGATATCGCAGTGTCTCTGCATAGAACTTGCCAGCTAAGTGCATTTTTTTCTGGAGACCTGTCAAAACCTAACACGGCAGTATGTTCCTTCTGCGTGAGATGAAACAGCTACACTGCCAGTAAGAATATGTCAACATGATAAATTTTCGCCTCTCTGGAAGTGGGCAGCTTGATGATTGCAGCCTGACTGTGACACCGAGGAACATTACTGTCGACTTCGCTACCTTGGATCAGAGAGGAAATACAAAGGTATGTCAGCCTGGATAATCTTTTAAAGAGTTTTAAAATGCAGACAGTGGTTTCCTCCTCTTGAAAGACAAATTGCATGTCAGAGGTATCACTACGCACTAAATAGCTGTGTGGTGGTAGGATGCTTTCACCTGTGTTCTAATTCGTTCCGGTAAAACAAATTCACACTGAATAATTTGGATTTGCACTTCCTGTATATTTCTTTGTTAGAAGGTAGGTCTCTTGCATCAGCAAGAGCAGAGATATCTCCTGAAGCTAATCTGTCATGGCTGTCTCCCCACAAGGGCAACATCACTTCTTTTGTATGTCCATTAGCAGATCTGTCACAGGGGGGATGCTGTGAGCATGTTTTCAGTGCTGCTATTCTTATTTTTAAGCTACCTTAAATAAGACTTTTTTTCTAAGAAGAAAGGCCTCTTGGAGGATATTAAAAATGACATTTTTCATGTTACTTTTCAAAGAATACAGTAATTATGCTATAATAATGTTTTTTGCTTCTGCAGAATTTTGCATTTATTATTCTCCAAGTGCCATAAAGCCATTTTCTAATGTATGTCTTTAGACAAGTGGATTAGCACAAATCTAGGCCTCATTCTCTTCCCTCTTGTGTTGGCTCTGCCCTTGCAAATAGGTTAATTTGAGTAAAGAAAATGAGGCTTTATTTTTTCAGCCTGGTAGAGGGACTGACTTCTTCAGACCCCTGCCTACGTCCACCCCATCATCCCAGGGAGGGCTGGAGGGGGTGGTACAGGCTGTGGACATTGGCCACAGAAAGTGTCAGGGAAGGGGAGGCGTAAAGCTTCCACGTCTTCACGTCAGCGCCTTGCTCAGCATGAATTAAGACATATTGAAGAGACCAAAGCTGTGAAGGCATTTTTTTTATTTCAGTCACACTAAATACTGTGTGGTGGAGGTATGGCCAAGCAAGAGCAATCTGAAGGCAGTCTTCATGATCATGAAGACAGTTGTGTGTAAGCAGCCCCCATAAAACTCAGTGCTCTTGTTTTCCAGATACCACCTCTGGGAACATTTAGTATGATTGTGACTGTAGCTAACTGTGGGGACAGGGATAGGGTGCAGAAGTATTGGAGATGTATCAGGAAAGTTTCTTGCTTAAAAAAACTATCTAAGATTTTTCTACCTCTCGATCTGACCTGGTTTAAGATATCATGCTGTCCTTTATCTTCCCGAGTGATGCGGTAACAGCTGTTGCGGTAAGATGGATAAATGTTTTGTTTCCTTCTGAAATGTCTTTGGGAGAGAGAAAAATTTTCATCTTAGTTCACAGAGATGAATCTTTGAGAATTTCTGGCACAGTTGTTTGTACCTGTACACAACACTGGCTTTGCTAAGGAGCTTTGTACAAAATGGTATGGGTTCATACCATATGTGACATAAGGACCACTGCATGTCAGAGAGGCTGCAGCTTGACTTGGATTTGGTGCTAGAAGAAGCAGTTACAGCAGCACGGCACACCAAGAGCATCACACTGTCAGCTGTGGGCATGCATAGGTGTGTAGGCATCCACATGTTGAATGCCCCGCCAAAAAACTCACAACCTGAAGCTGTTTTAGGAAAAGTCAATACATCTGTACTTGTCACTCAGGGCCTTGCACACACACTTTAGCCGCAGATTGTAAGAGTGACAGTCTGGTCCTAGAAATATGTTTTGGTAGCAGAAGTTGAGGCTTATCATGCCCAGGAGCCACCTCATGCTGTAATAGGTGTCATTGTGCCCACTGAAGGGATCCCAGATCTTCAATACCAATTTTCTCAACGGAGCAGCTTGATTTCCTCCCACTGTGCTTGTAATAGCTTAAGACAGAGTATGAGAAATAGGTTTTATTTCAATAATCACAACATTACAGAGAGCTTCTTTCAGTCTTGTTCATTGTTGCCGTTAAATTCTGAACACATAAAGAGGCAATATTAGGTCTATATTTTTAGAGTGATTTACAGCTGCCTCACACATGCAATTCTGACATAGATACCACTGTTGGTGTGCTCTGTTAGAAGCTGAAAAAGTTTTAGTTTGCTTATTTTCTCCTACTGTCTTGAGTCTTTGGGGGAACTAAGTCCATTTCAAACCAGCTTTTGAACTTGCTGGAACTTTCTGCATTTCTTTTCCTATTCTTCATTCTCTGAAATTTGTGTACATATGCTTTTGAATATTCATGTTTACCCTCTTTTCTAGGATTTAAGAACTTCTCCATTGTACTCCTCAAGTTGCATGTTGCCAAGTAAATTGAATAGAAACTACCTTGTTCTTGCTTAATTTGAGTTTTGCTTATTAAGCTCAGCCAGTTCTGAATACAAGCAAGCTGCTGCTTCCCTGCATAACCTAGAAATCATCAACACATTTAAATAAGCTCCTATGGAATGTACGTCAGCTTTTCTGAATTTCCTAGTGGTGGTTTGTTAGCTGGCAATAAGATCACAAAAAAAGTTTCCTGGCCTATGTTTTTTCTTATATTATTTTTTCCCTAAGATCACAATTGTTGATATATCAACATTTAATTGGTGGGTTTTATACATTTATGTATCATCAGGAAGAAATTCCCACTATTCATAACCTCATCTCAAATTCTTATCCTTCTTCATACTTCTCAAGAAACAACATGCACTGGCATTTTGAATCAAGGCCATAAATCTCTTAGTTCAGGCTCCTTACTATGGTAAGTTTCTCTATTTAAAACTACACTTCTCAATGTTCAGCTCAGTGCTTTTTTGTCCAGTAACTAATTTGGAAGTCGGTGACCTCTGTTTTTGTAGCTTCTTCGTCAGCATTTTCTCTCTAAGCCAGATCTTTTGCCTTTGGTAAGTCCAAATCTCTGTAGCCGTAAAGAAGTCATTGATCAGCTGGCAACATTGATTTTGTTGCCTGGAAAGCATTTGCTCATTTTCATCCTTGTTTTTACCTCCTCACTGCGAGGGAATTGATTTCAAAGGCTTAATTGCCTGCTTACCACCTATTATACTTTAAAGTATCTTTTTTGCTAAATGCAGAATTCAAAGCAATATTTTTACCATTATCATATTTTACCGAGGACATAACAGGAAAAGAATCATGCAGTTCGCTATGAAAACAGTGTCTGCACCATTTTTCTCAGAAGTAATTCTATACTTTGTGGCATATCTTGAATGTTTCTGTGGAACTTAAACTACTGTTGAGCAAATGTTGATTGATTATTACAAGAACAGGGCTTTTTGGCAAGAATTAAGCTTAACGTTGGCAAGTTGATTGATAATTATTAGAGTGTGAAAACCAACACAAATACATGCATTATGCAGGGAGCTCAGTCTCAAACCACATTTACAGTTACATGTTCCTCTTGGAAGTGATTCTAGAAGCCAGATTTACACTATTTAATGTGAAAAATAAAATTTGAATTGGTAATATTTACTGCTGAAATATCCAAAAGTGTTAAAATTAGTTAAGTATCAAAATAAGGTAACCAGTATGTGTAGGAGGTCTTCATCAGCAACATTTGTTGCTAAAATGCTTCCTATTCCTTTCTGTTCTCTTTAGGCGATTCTGCTGTGATATTTGTTGAGGAGTTTCCTTTTGCTTTTGTCTTCAGTGATTGAATTGTAATTCACCCAGAAATTTTAGTGAAGCCAACCATTTACAATTTGGTAAGGGGTTTTTGTTAAGAAAGAGGAAATACTTCTGCAAAGTAAAAGTGGAAGCATTTTCATCTTGAAATAGAAGGAAAATTTTCTTCATAAAATCCCAGGGAAAATGCCATGAAAATAAAATTAAATAATTTAAGTATGAAACAGTATCTAGTGTTGGGCTGGTATCTGCAAAATCCAGGATGTAACACTGGTATCCAGGAGTTCTAAAATTGGAGTGCTGTTCTACAGAGAATGGTATCTGCACAAGGAAATTCACTGGCTGATATTGCTTGTTTAAGGTAGGAGCCTCCAGATCTATTGTAGCTGCATCTCACTTGGCAATGCTTCCATTTTATCCAGCTGGGCATAACTTCTTACATAGGGGCTGCTCCCACTTCTGATTTCCTCCACCTTCCTCTGTTGTGTGTCTTCCTCTTCCTCCTGCCCCGACCAGTGCCACAATCATGCATCAGCCTGACTCTGTCACCAGTTACTTGCAAGTGAGGAAATGTGCTTCTCTAGAAGTTACTTAACCTATTTCAGACAACTTTATTGGGATACTAGGAAACACCTATTTTAGATTTCTTTTTCTCTATGCTGGTCATTGGGTGAGTAACTCAAACTTGGATGTCCAGGTTTTTAAACGTCTTAAGTTACAGCAAATGAATCATACCCATCATTTCCTAAATCAAAAGTTTTACTCTTGGGAGAAATTTACTGCTGTAGACTCAGATGGAGAAGAACACGCTCCTAGCAAACAGGCTTTTGAGGATCCAGACTCACAGGATGTAACAGGTACTCTGTGATTAATGCACATTAATGGGAGTCACACTGCTATGGCATCACCAGGCTACCTTTGAAACAGCCCTTTGCTCTTGGAAAACTCTTATTTATCATCTTTACCTGGAGGTTGCAGATATTCAGGCTTTCACCATGAAAAAAATTTTAAGGCCTGTTTTCCCCAAAAAGCTTGAAATGCTAGTTTGAGACATACTAGATCCATAGTTTCTTGGGATATGGAGGAAAAAATAATGAATGTGGTCTTGTTTGGGTTTTCTTTTTTTTTTTTTTTTTAAGTGTAGTATTCATCTGCATTGTGCCTTGCTTAAGAGATTCTTGTCTGAATGTCTTAAGGTCTGTTAAGGTCTGGAGATTTTCAAGGCAAATTTGGTCCGCATGTGGATTTTAGAGCACTTGGAAAAACTGATGATAAACAATAAGGTCATCTTGACATTGAATATGATGATGCTATGAACCAAGGAAAGCTTCTGTAGTCATTCATGGAATGTATGGATAGGTGTTGTATTGTGAAAATACAATGGGTACTTCTGCACCTGCATATGAGGATTTTGATTTGTATTTCCACCTTCATTTAGATTACTCAGGAGGTAATGTTATCTTCAAAAATTCCTATGTTCTCTTCAGAAAATGAGAGCTCTGATTTGACCTTCTTTAGAAAGAGACGGGGTAATTGTAGAAAGTGCATCAGCTAGCAAAGTTGCTATAAAAAAAGGAAAAGGTGAGGTGAGTGTGGCTGTTTTAGGATTATTCAGTTTTCCAAATAAATGGAGTAACTGAAATATTTCCATTAGGATCTAAGGATCAAAGATCATTAAAACTGTGGAACCCTGGTTTATGTGGAGAGGGGTGATTTTGTTGATCATGGATTCCCATCTAAGTGAGTTGGTAGAATTGAACAGTCAAATATTGAATGACATGGAGAGTAATATAGCTATTTATGTAACCACATCATACCTTTGATACTACTGTATCACATGCATAGCTCAAAATTTTAAATGTTTTGAGGTAGGAAACATGCTCCTGTGGATAGACTGAAGCACAAGGCAATGGGGCCAAGACCTAAAATAAAATAAAAATAAAAATATGTATAGTTGCATAGATTCTTGTAGTTTTTCATTGGATTTCCATGGTCTACCGTGGGGTACTGCCTTCAGAACCTAGCTCTCTATATGCAGGGACATTATGCATTGCATGCATTTACTACCTATTCACCAAGTACACAGTTATTACATAACATAATATATAGCAAAGGATGATAGAATTATTATAGTAAGATCATATATTAAGACCTGTACAAGTCCCAAAGTTTGTCATGATTTACTTTTCAGACCTCTCATAAGTTGAATTACATAGGTTGACCACAAACTTCTTCGGAGTGAGCGATTTGACCTGCACGCAATGTAAGGGCATTGCTGATACGAGGAAAAAAAATGTGTAGACATGGTTTATGAAAGCAATGTTCAAATACAGACTGGTAACATAAACCAGGCTTCTAGACTTGTATTTATAATTAAATCTGGGAGCCACTTCATAGTCAGATGACAAAGTGCTGAAATGTGAAGAGCTGCAAAAATAATAATTCTTATATAAGTGGAAATTGCAAAAGGGTTAAGATCATCTGGATACTCTTTATATTTTTCCAAACTGAAGACAGAAAATCATGTCCGCTTAGAGATACGTTCAGCTTTTGCGCTTACAGTCCCAAAATCTGAAGTGCTTTTGATTGAGAATATTTTGTCACCAGTTTTATGAAGTCTTACAGAAACATACATTGCCAATTATATAACAAAAGCAGTGGATCAGCTAAGTGCGGTTAGACCTTCTGCAAGCAAAATCGACAAAGGCCCAATTCTCTTTCAGCTTTACAGAGAGACTCCTTTGACTTAATAGATTTGTTCCCTTGTAATTGAGGGCAGGACTGGGGCAGAAGGGCATACTGGGAAATTCATTCTCCTGCCTTCATAAGTAAGGAGCCGATTCTGACATAATGCGATTCTCACATAATAGATGATTGTTACATATGTTGCGAAACCCACTATTGTGCCCTAGAACTGAGCCCAGTGTTTCTATTTTAAGCACTGAAATACAGTCTAATTAGTGATGTACTTACGTATTATTCCTACACCAGAGAAATAGCTCTTAGAGAAGACTTGCACTTGTATAACATATGTTTATTTAGCTTTTCGTAGATGTATTATCTAACTATTGCTCTTACGGTTCAGGCCATGGATTATTAATTGAAACAGTAAAATAAGCAATCATCTTTGGTTGCCATAGCAAAGCTGCCCAAAATATAGTTGCTGAGGAAACCACACTGAGAATATAGAAAATATATAACCTAATAATGTTGATATACAGCTTTAAGACTACAAGGATATAAAATATACTTGTGCTCTTGCTGGGAGATTAAATACTGAATCTGATACATGCTTTTCCATTTCTTTTTGAAAGTCTTCCTGTTGCATGTAAAGATATAGCTTACCTAACTATCAGATATGTTATATGCCTGATAATCTTTAGACGATGTAACGATTTAAAAAAAATTCCTACTTCATGAAGGGAAGAAATGGACTTTGGAAAAAGGTCATAAATGGATGAAAAGTGAGCAAATATAATCATGGCAAATGCTGCTTTTGTAATACAAATAAAGAGCTACAATGATGAGAAAAAGAATAACTAAAAATATATTTTTTCCCTAAAGCATTGTGGAACTTTATTTCTAATCATCAGAAAAGGCTAGAATGACCTGCCATGTCCAAGATGGGTCCTGTAACATATATCGTATCTTTTCTGACCGAAGCATGTATATAACCCTTTTTGATATGCTTCCAGTATGGAGGATTTCCAGACCTCCCCATGCAACCTATTGAAGGGCTTTGCCTCTACACTGTTAGTTAGATTTTCCCAGTGTCTGCCATGAATATTTATTGCTGCAGCATGGGCAGAGAACAGAGTATTTAATTGCTTTCTGCAATGAAATATCTCTCAATGTACATGAAGACTGCTACCATATTTCCAAATTAGTCGTATCTTATTTGATTAAATAACCACAGTTTTTCATTTTTCTTGATATCTTTTGGTTTATGCTTATATTGCTACTGCTTTCTTGAAATTCTGTGCTCAGAAATGGATCCCATATTCCAGCTGAAACATAATCCATGCTAGATAGAGGAAGGGGACTGTTTTGCTTATCTTCACATATTGCTAATTATAAATCCTAGCATGGCTAGTTGTTCTTTTCTTGGGAGTAGGACATTGTTCACTCATGTTCAGTTTGTGATCCACTGTAATACCTAAGATTGATTTTTAAAGAACTGCTACCTAAATCATATGTTGTACATCCTGCATTTGTGCAGTCAATTATTGCTAAGAATAGAAACCTGCATTTATTCATGGTGAATTGTTTCCTGTTCTTCAGTAGATCATTTCTTGTTTGTTAATAATTGAACTCTGATGATGCTAGCCAAGATATTTGCAGCCCCTTTTAGTTTTGTCTTTCACAAATAGAATAATCATAATAATGCAATAAAAAGAGCATAAGAAGCCTTTCTATTTAATCTTCAGACTCTTAATGAAAATGTTGCTTAGTACTAAAGCCAGGACAGACTACAGTGGAACTTCAATACATCCATCTATTTTTGACAGCCATCTACTGTCAGCTGCTATCTAGCCTCTGGTTGTCCAAGCAGTTTAGCACCGTGCAGTAGGAGATCGAGCAAGACCATATTTCCCTAACTTACATATGACAAATCTGCTAGATTGCTTTCCCTAGACATTCAGCAGGCTGAGACTTCCCGTTACCTAAAGGTCCCATACTTCTACCTCCTGCAGACAAAAACCTCCCTTAGTGTAATCTTCCTTGTCTGTAATCAACTGCTCCCTATGACTGTACCTACGCTCTTTTATTTTCTTAACCTTGAATAAACCTTCCTTCAGCTGATTCAATTTTATCCATATTCTGGGTTAGCAGCTTGGAGAAGCTGCTAACTTGGTGCTGAGTATACAGGGTAACATCTCATTATTTGCCTACTCTTAGTTTAAAAGCTATATCTTTTAATATTGACGAATGAGTCATGTGATATTTTCCACAAAATATGTGCTATGACTATTTAGTCACGTCCTTAATCATGTAGTAAGATTTCCAGCTCTTCTTATTTATCTTCAGAATTCTGGCGATGACAGGCAGACATTTAGAGTATTTAACAGATCGACTCACCATCCTGTCTCTCTCTTTCCTATACCCTGTTTTGGATAGGATTAACTTTTTCATCTGAGTTTAGACCTTTCCCAAGGCTGCTGCTGCTGCTCTTGTGTTTTGTCACAACACTTTCACAACAGCATGTGACATGAGGAAGACTCTGTCTTTGCCTGGTATCACAGGGAAAATGACCATGGAAGGAGTCAGGTCCCTCCTGACAACACCGTCTTCATAACTGTGCACCTACTGCTCCCGCCTAACCCAAACCCTTCAGCCTTTCCTGAGGACCTTGCACATAATCTCCACCTGGGTCATGTCAGGGCTGGGCAGGAGGGGGCTGGTAGTAAGTGAGGCTGTGTGACAGGGCAGCCCAGTGCCCCGTGGAGCTGTAGCCAGAAGGCAGCTCTGAGGTGCCACCAGGAAACCCAGGAGGCAAGTCAGGGTCAAGATCAAGACCATCAGGGCACAAGGCTGGATGCAGGCAGAGCTGCAAGGTACCTCCAGCAAGCACCAAAGGAGGGGGCCTGGGCTCAGTGCAGGTCCCACCTTTTAGGAGAGGCCCCAGAGGAGCTTTTTCACAGCCCTTTTTCACAACTTCGCTGTTTTCTGTGAAGTTGGTTCCCAGGTTACATGGCTGTATGAGATCAGGGCAGACCTTAAATGTGGGTGGTTAAACCCCAGAGGAGAGCTACTGTCATGATTCAGTTCATTTGGATCTCTGAAATTTACAGGACAATGTACTCTGTAACTTAAACTTTATTTTATGAGCACATTAGGAAAGAAAACAAACAAACACAACAAACAAGGGCGGAACCCCGTTTGTACAGACTGGTTTTACACGTGAATTCACTAATTCATCGCTTAATTCATGAGGTTTCTAACTCATGAGTTCTCTGATTCATAACTCGCAACTTGTAACTTGTGCATCTATGAGAAAAATAGTTATCTAGCCAATGTTGAGAGTGCTCATCTTTCCTCCTCTGTTATGGTGTGGTCATCCCCTGTATCACACCAGGAAGCATGAAAGCCTCAGCAGCTCAGCTGCTGTTGGATCCACTTCAAATCTTTTTGGGTAAGCTGACATCTTTATACCTTCCAGCTTGGAAGTTTGGTCTATCCCATTTCTGTGAGTTAGCAGATTCTGGGGAAAACTGCCAGTCAATCAATATGCAAGGATTGTGGCTGCAGGAGACAGCAAGTTGCAGGTGACCGTGGCTGTGTAATGACCTTTAGGCCTTTCTGGCCACAATGTCCTGCCTACGTGTTGCTGCCTCTTTGACCTGATGTCACAACTCCCAGCATATATCAGGCCTCAGCATGAGCTGTGTGTTTAGCCAAAATCCGAGCAGGAGTTGAATGAAAGTTGCAACTATGGAGAAAGGCAGTTAGAGGCTGATCACATCAGTGATAGCCTGTTGGCGCTCCTAAGCCATGGCAGGTTATTTATGGCAGTATCCTCAGTAAGGATAAGTTATTACTTATCCTCCCGTAAGTGAGGGAGACAAAATCCTTGGACATCTTTTAGTTACTCCTGAAAGGTGACACAGTTCTTGGTCTCCAGTTGGTGCCAGAATGGTGTACCGCATTATGTTGTGGCAGGCACATGCTTTAAAACTGCAAGTTTCTTTACACAGAAAATTGGTCATCCACAGACTCATCAACAATTTTAGCTGAAAAGTTCAATAAGGTTTTTTAGAAGTCTGAGCTTAGGAGGTTGTACAGATTGTTGCCTTAATGCTCCCTAAGCAAAGCCTGAGTAGTCTGAAATAGTTCTGAACTGTGTCAATGAGTGATAGATTAAAGATTCCCCAGATACTGTATACAAAATGACACCAATGACCCGAATGGTTCCTTGAAAGTTATTTTGCTTTATTGTGTCAGTGATCCACAGATAATAGGTCTCTGGGGGACTTTTGAACCAGGTTTTTCAATTCTTGAGGCTGTAAGGATGCTCTGACTTGCCAAGTCTAGGCAAACTTTGGCACATCTTGAAACCTATTTGAAGGGCTTGAAGCGATGTCTCACAGACTTTTATTGAACTTGTAACAGATTTAAAGGAGGAACAGTCAGGAAATGCAGTGATTCTGGACTGGGGAAAGACGTGAGTGGGAGGGAAATCATGCAATGCTCAGCCAAAATCTTAACTGTAGAAACAATTTTCGGGCACAGAGGTAAAAAAATTGATTTCATATATTTTCAAGCCTTGCAATAGCTGCAAAATATTGTGTCAAAGTTTCTGACTTGCTGCAGACTCACAGTAGAATATATTGACATTCTTCTGCTAGAGTGAGAAGTAATAACACAGTAACAATTAAAAAATGGCAGAAGGAAAATTTCAGAATTAACTGCCACTGTTTCATACAATGATGTGATGTGGAAGCGGGAAACTTAGCTTGGGAAACTAAATAAAATCTGTCAGCAATGGAACATGCTACTGGAAAAGGCTTAAGTCAAATAAAACATTTCTACTTACTCAGTCTGGTGAGCATGACCTCACAAAAGCTGGTATGATCACATAGTCATGTCTTGTTTCATGTTTTTATTCTCTCAAATTTAATTCTTACATTAAAAAAACTGTCATTAAATAAATTATTAAAAAATGCATTTATTACATAGCATGTCCTTATTACTTTTTCAGGATAACTCTTTTATGAGTAAACCATCAAATTAGAAAGACTTTGACCTTTAGAAAAAGACAATTCAAAATGTAAACTCCAGAGGATCATTAAATGTTTTTGCCAAATTCTATATTTTCAGAAACATAAATCGCAATTTAGAGATCTGGCTACATTTTAACAACTTGTGGATGAATAATTAATACTGATCATGAATTCTTATTATTCATAAATTCTTGTTGTTCGTGTCTGGATCCTTGTTTATTCAACTGAAACAAGATTACTTCGGAATGTGGACTGAGCTTCACTAACCTTAGTTTGCATGGAGTATCTTTGCAAACAAATTCTTATTTTTGAAGCATGCTTGTTTGTGAAGCATTATGAATCCCAGTGTGCTGCTTAGGCTTTACTTACACATCATTAGAGTACCCTTTGAATGTTTTGACAAGAAATGTAATAACTACTGTGCCTTTAAATGACAAATGACAATTCAGCAGTGTACACTTTTATAGTGATACATACCAACAATCAGAAAATTTGATTGCTATCTTCTGTCAAGCCAATGATGTGAATGACAAGTGTCACTCTTCCTTAGTGGCACAGCCAAAACTGGTACATGATACTCGTGTCTAGTTACATGAGGCATTTAGTTAACAAGTGGTCTGCAATAACTAAAATAGGTGTGTGAGAAAGGTTGCATTGAAATGCGTGCTGCATACCTCTTTTTCTAATGTTTTCCCATTACATGAACACTTTCTGTTCTATTAAATTCTGTGTTAAATGAACACTATAAGAAATACAGCAAGAAGAAATTATTCTCACTTATCATAGTACAGAAATACAAAGATTCAAACAATAACATCAAATTATTTTTCCTTATAAGTTTCTTCATGTAAGGCTGCACTTACTGTTTTGAATTCATAGTTTTAAAGTTGTGCCTCCATTACATTACAAGTTGCAGGTGGCCTAATTAAAACCAAGACTTATTAAGAGTCGAGTGGGAAGATCAAATCATAATGAAGGAAATATTATGAATAATATATAGTCATTTATATGCAGCAGAAGCTGAAATAGGTAGGCAAATGTTGAATTAGTTATCTCAAATTTATAGAGAGCGCGTTCCCCATTATCCCAGTTGAACCTTCAGAGGATCCAGACTGTCACACACCATTCATGTCTGTCGTAGCCTCTCTACCTCTTTATTTCACCTGTTGTACTTCAGCTTCTTTAGTACATCTAATTATCTAATTCTAATTAAAGGAATCTATAAACTTTAAACTGCTCATGCTCATATACATCCAAACCACTCAAATACTACTGGAGGCTGTACACCTGTCCCAGGAAGGATGCTGAGAGACAAGATAGTTTGGCAAAAGTAGAGCGCTTACAAAGAGTGACCTTAGGCAAAGCACGAAGCTGGCATATGCCACATGCACCTGTCAGTTGTGGTGGAGACTGATATAGACTGAGAAAGAAATACGTTTCAAAATGGAAGCTGAAATAAATGCTTCAATGGTGAAAACCCAAACTGTGCAGACATTGTTTGTTGGCGTGCCACACAGCCTGCACATGTGTTGGAAATGCATCTGTCCTGTGGCATTCTGAAAAGGACTGGAAACAAAAGAGAGGCATCCTCATTATGTGGCATGTTGCATCCTGTATCAGTGTTTCAGTGTGATGCCAGTTATGTTAGAGCCTGTAGCAGTGACAGGAAATACAAATACAAGATGCCTTTGATAAGCATTCTCCTTAAAAAGCACGAATGATGAGGTAAGTTGTTTAAAATGTACAGAATGGGTGGACTGAACCATATCAAGAAAATTATGATAAGTTGCTATTCACTGCAGTGTTTTAATGCTGCAATATGTTCTGCACTGAGCTTTTTTCCACTGTTTTTCTCTCTTCGAGATTTGTTGGATACAGTCCTGCAAGGACATGTTCAGGTAACAACTCATGTCACTGATCCTCATGTAACTGCAGTCAATGGTGACAACATCTGTAAGCACAGGCATATATGGTTTCAGAATAGGAGAACTTTATACGTATCTTAGAAAGCACTATGTACCACAGAAAACCCTGCAGCTTTTCTCATTCTTTTTATTTTGTTGCCCCAAAAATGCAGGTGTTAGCTTTTTAAATCAAATGAGAATTCATGCCACAAAACGTTGTGCGTTCCATTTGTGCTACACATAATCTGAAGAGACTGGGACACATACACACAGAGAGAAAAATAGTTTTAATCTTGTTGGGAATTTCTTGTTTGTACATCTTATTTACAGTCATACCTTTCTTTGAAGAGCTTTGCCTGATGCCCAGAATGATTGGAAACAATGCAAGTGGAGTCCATATATGAGGGTTTAAAAATGAGATCATAAAGATGGAAATCATATTTAAAATACTTTCCATGTGCAACAAGCAACACCATGCAGTGCCTAACAATATCTTGTGATATTAAAAGAATTTTGGAAACTAAATTAACTTTTATGCATAGTTCATATTTCCTTTAGCTCAGACAGTGATGCCAGCATGGTTCTTTCAGTTAGTTTAATGTTCTTATGCCTGATTACACTGCTGGCATGTTTGTTACTAGCCCTCCAAGCTAGTCTGTGTCTTTAGGCACAGCCCTGCACAAGACAAGCAGCACGGGCTGAAGCACCACAAAAGCAGCCCTTGGAGGCATTGTGCATCAAGGACACTCCTCCTCTGCTTATATGTTTGGGGCGAAGTGAAAACAGAAGGTAGGAAGAAAATTTCCAGCAAATATAATAGCTCACTGCCTTGCTCACAGTGGCCAGATATTCTGACTGCAGAGTATGGGGGTGAAGATGGAGCACTTTTGGATGGAATTCACTTTTACAAGCATTTCATTTCACCTCTCTGTGGTTGTTTACTAGCCCGAGCCTGTTTTCAGGCTCTCAGGGGACTTGCTCTCCTTTTTGCCAATGAAATGAAACGAACAGGCTACCTCGCAACACAGTGAGTGTTTAATGCATGATAAAATCAGACTTTCAGCCTCAACTCCCATTTCTAAACCTGATGTTGGAACTATATAAATGACTTAATGGCCATTAAGTACTGAAACTTTCTCAGTGATCTCTCTTAATTTCTTTAAGGTCCTACCATTCCCCAAATATGTTGAAATCTTTAATTCTGAGGGGAGGAGGAAGTTCAAGCAACTAGAAAAAGTGCAAACTAGAGTATATGTCTAACTCTGCTGGATGTCTTTGAGACATTAAAATCCTGTGGGACTGGCAAGTTGGATCCGTTTGAGTCTAGACCCCTCATTATGAATTCTGTGGCAGTTTGCAGGACCATTAAGCCCAGTTCCTATTTTGCACTTTTGTGACATCTGTCAGATCACTATAGAAAAGACTTTGTCCTGCATTTTGACAAGAATTGTGGAAGGGGTCTCACACTGCGGTATGAATGGTAGACATTTCTGCAGGAAGAAAGGTTGGATTTCTAACTTCTAACCAGCTTCCAAAGAGGGCTATTTTTCCCTCTTCTGTTGACTGGGATTCTCAGGATACAACTGTGCAGCACAAAAGCATGCTTTGTGGAGCCATCTGCGCTAGCCTGGAGAGCAGAAGTATGTAGCTATGCTACCCTGGTTCTCCTCCAGAGCAGATATATCCTGTTGTTAATGAGCATTAAATATACAGTATTAAACCCATGCATAATACTGTAAAAATTAATGTTTAATCATATCTCCTGTATGTTAGCCAACTCAGCTGTCTTTTCACAGCATTGAGTTCTGTCATATAGACATATCCAAAGGAATTGAATCACTGGCCTGAAGGAGCCTGGGCAGACTGAGGATCTCAGCTGTCCAATTCCCTACTGACATTATTGGTGGAAGAGCTTTTCTTCCACTAATATTTGCAGACAGCATTTAATAGAAATGGAATGTCAATAAAAATACAGTATGTTCTTATTTGTAATCTTGCTTTCCCATTTCAGAAGGAAGAAAGATACTTTCATAGAGAAGACATGATGAGTTGGCTAAGGGGCACAGATAGCTTCTTGGCTCAAATGTGGAGGAGGAAGCACTATGTTGACAGTTGCATATTTCTGTAGATTCCCAAGGAAGACCTAGTGGTAAGGTTATTATTTACTCACACTAGCATAAAAGACTTGTATTCATTTTAAAGTAACTTTCAAATTTGTTCTTTCAACATAGTTTGAATGCATGGTTCTGTTCTTTTTTGAGAAAATGATTCCACTAAGCTGACATAATACATACATAACAGCTATAGAAAATAATATAAAAAATAATATTAATCCCTTGCATAGAGAGAAGATCTTATGGCAGGATTCAAATGGAGAAGACTGCTGCCTCTTTCATCTTTAACTGAAGTGTGGCCCCTGGAGACTGAAGGTCGCTGCATGCAATGTTTCATAATGTGATATGCAGTATCACAATGCTCCAGCCTGATCTCAGGGGCAGATGGCAGGAGTCACAGGTACAAATATACAAACTTACAATTTCATGCTGTTTAGATCAAGATGAAATGCTATGTGATGGCACCTGTAGTCTCTGAAGTCTTTGCAGATTTTTCCTCTGCATTAAAGATGAAAAGACTCATAGCTCAATAGACTGTTAGCCTGCTTTCCTTTTTTTTATTTTCATTCTCACTCTCTCTGTCAGTTATTTCCCCCACCACAAACACATTTTGAAGTCACTGGCCAATTTCCCCAAAATTCTACTGAAGAAGGCTCAAAGACATTAAACTGTTAAAAATGTCATAAAAAGCAGTGGTTGAGTAGAGGACAGATACCAGAACAGGAGTTCACACTGGCAAACACCTATATAAATGCCTGCACTGGCTGATACGTGATCTGAACAGTTATTTGTTTGGTTTGGGCTCTAGCTGGCCAGGGACCCTGTGCACTGGCTGCAGTGCAGAATAGCTGGGGAAGAAGTGCTAATCTAGGATAGAAAAGGGAGCCGGGGGCTGGAAGACACAAGCAAAAGTGGGGCAAATGAACCGAAGGGGCCGTGAGTCCAGTGCCTGGGGACCAGCGACAACTCAAGGGCACTACAGGGCCAGCAGCCTGCATGGTGTGGGTAAAACAGAATTTTGTGGAAGGTGGGACCACGAATGTACATCAAACTGTGGTTAGAGCAGGGAAGCCTGTGGAATATGCATGAAACTGGTTCTACTACATACAGAAGCAATTTTAACAACTGCAAAGAGGCACTATAATTTGGGGACTTGCAGCCGCCCTGTTGAGCATGCTTTGACAAATCTGTGCTGATATCAAACTCCTAAATGAAGTCAGTGTAACTACCATTCGTTGTAAACATGTGTGCTGGGTTGACCTTGGCTGACTGCCAGACACCCACCCAGCAGCTCTCTCACTCCCTCTCCTCGACAGGACAGAGGGAGAAAATAAGATGAAAAGCCCATGGGTTGAGAAAAGGACAGGGAGATCGCTCCAGTTACTGTCACAGACAAAACAGACTCCACTTAGGGAATATTAACTTAATTTATTGTGAATTAATAACAGAGTAGACTGGTGAGAAAAAAGACAAAAACTAAAACACCTTCTCTCCCTCCCCCCTTCTTCCCAGGCTCAACTTCACTCCTCCTTTCCCAACTTCTCTACCTTCTCCTGTCCTGAGTGGCAAAGGGGGATTGGGAAAGGGGGTTGTGGTCACTTTGTAACAGCTCCTCTCTGTTCAAAGGCCAGTTCTTAATCCTGTTTGCTTCAGCCTCACTCTTTACAAAATGGAGGTAGTGATGCCTCCTTATTTCCTTAATGTTGTAAGGTTCCAGTCCTTGAATGAGAGAGGAGAAGAGTTTACCAGTATATGGTATTACTTTTAGCAGGTGTCCTACCTATGTGATCTCACTCCCCTTTCAAACTGCAATTTAGATGTCAATCTCAAATTGACTCCTCCTAAGTGAAAGGCTGCATTTAGCTGCTTAAACATGTTTATGGCCATTTCAGATACCTTTCATTTCCAAGACATCTGCAGGGGGCTTTTACCTCAGACAGCCTTCATGCCCTCCTGGAATGGCAATGAGAAGTGAGGTGCCACACCAAAACATATCTCTAATGGTGGTCAGGTCCTACATTTGGGCAACTCAATCTGGCCTGAGGCGTATGATGTCTTCCCTGCTACAGAAAGAAGGGAAAAGGTGACTGCCTAACTCTACAGCCAGTCTGCTGCTGTGGGTGCTTCACGTGCATTGCAAGTTAGAAAATGGTTTGATAATGAAAGCTTTAAAGTGTTTGAATCTTGATGCAACAGTGGTGTGTATGTCTTAAAGTAAACCAAGATATGTGGCGTATCCCACTTGTTGTATAGTACTGGCTGCACAAGGTGTTTTGCACATGGAATCGTAGAATCATAGAACGGGTTGTGTTGGAAGGGGCCTTAAAGATCATTTAGTTCCATGCCATGGGCAGGGACACCTTCCACTAGACCAGGCTGCTCAAAGTCCCATCCAACCTGGCCTTGACATCCCACAGTTAAAGCAAAAAGATGTGATGATGTCTGTGGTGGATTTAAGAGATGAGAAAGATTACACTGAAAGAAGGAGGGCAAACCTTGTTGCACATGGTGGAAATGTCCATGTCTCAGCTGATGGAAGAGGAGGGAGGAAGGAGCCAGGGCCACCATGGAGATGCAGGGGCTGTCCTGCCTTTGGTCCTGCCACTATTCAGCCATTCACTTTGTTTTGTTTAATAATCTGACTAATAAACTTGGTTTGCTTTTTTGTTCTTGCTGTGCAGTGAATTACCAACAAGAATGGCTTGCTCATCCCTGAATGTGCCTATGCTTCCTCTGCAAAGCCTGGGTAAGCCTTCAATTATTTTTCATCTCTGGATGAAAGTCTTTGAAAACAAAAATTCAATATGAAAGTCAGAAAGCTCTGCGGTGTGTGAGGTGTGTTGTTTATGCACCATTTTGGTAGAAGAGATCAGCATATATTTTTCACTCCTTTTCAAAGATGAATATGTTACAGACCTCACATCACTCAATAAGTTTTTTGGTTCTTAAACTGACTATTATAACTAAACACTATTAATTTAATTCAAGGGGAAAAAGAAAAGGAAGACTCTACAGAACTTTCTTTAAGGTACTTGATTGTTGTTTATGAGAGTTATTCTATTGTTGGAAATTTGTGTTGTTGGAATTTTTGTTATTGAAAATAATTGCACTCCTTGTAAGAGAACAGTTACTACTTCCATCAGACCTGACACTACAGAAAGCTAAATCCTTTACTAGCCAAATGGAGTTGGTGATGGCAGACATAAAAACATTAAGTCAAGGGATTTCAAACACTGATCACATAAATAATGAATGTGGCTGAAAGCAAAACCTAAGAAAAGTTATGAAGTTTCAAAATACATAAAGCAAGCTTATCTTGTTGCTGTGAACCTACCCAGTAAACTATACATTTCACTAGAAATTCTGTAGAAAACATGGGATGCAAGCACGTAGAAAGGACAGACATTTTGTGAAGGTGTTTCATAGTTCTCAGTCTAACCAATGAACAAATGAAATTGCTCTGCCAGATGCTAATGTTCTGAATGTGGATAGAAGCTGTCTGAAACACCTTGCCAATGCAACACTGTGTATTGCTAATGTTTCTTCTGCATCAGGAAACCAACCTCAGGCTATTGAATTTATGCTAGATACCGAACCAGTGTTTTCTGTACTACCCAAATTTCTTACAGTGCTTTAGAAGCTTGCTGCTTTCTAAGCCTAGTGTGCTTCTGTGTGAGGAATTGAATACCTGGGTTTGACTTTCTTCAGGCGAATCTTAGTTTGATGTATAGTATTGCCTACTTCAGAACTGTGCATAGCCATATTTTCGTCCTGGGCGGAGGCTTCTGGATTGCACCAGCTAGTTCAGGTGTTAGTGGCCACTCAATGTCTTCAGTGTCCTCAGTGGGGGTTCCAGCATCTGCTGTTGTAAAAGGCAGTGCAACCCCCGCCACCACCACTTTGCTTTGCAAAAGTTTGTCTGCTGAAATAAAAGCCAATCAAATATGACATTTAGATGATAAATTTCACCACTTACTCTTGCCCATTAGAAATGGAGAGAAGTTTTACTGGGAGAGATTAAAGCAGCCCAGTGAAGCACCAGTGAAGAAACACTTCTGATGAAATCTCTTAGTGCTCAATGACAACTCTCCCCTAAAGGAGATTAAAAAAAAAAAAAAAAAAAAAAAGACTAGGAGTATTTGTCCAGTTTTGTGGATATAGACCTGGGATGACTGAGAATCACTTACATATATGAAATTAATCTTTCTAGAGCATTGTGGAGCAAATTTGTTTGTTCATTTCACTTCTAAGTTATAGCATGTGGACCATTATATTGTTAGGACAGCAGACACCTGACAGCATTTGTCACACCAAAATGCTTGGGTTTATATGTGCTGGAGCGATTTGTACTCCATGTAGTTAAAAATGTCAGTAATTGTTTAGTTGGATCCAATTTTATCTTGATGGTGTATATGATTTTAAAAAGTTTAGTGTAACACACAAAACTGTCTGGTAAACTATTTGCATTAGTCCTTTGTAGTAACTTTATTAGTTACCAGTAAACGACAAGACATTTAGTAACTTTGTTAAATGTCCTGCCAGACAACTGGTTGGGTTTTTTTTTGTGACACATAGCTTTTGCAGACTAAGTTGAAACCTTACCAGTCAACGCCTTGCTGTTACAAATATACCACTAAAAGTCAAGCATTTTTTTTTTATCTTCAGTCTTTTATCACAGGATGCAAAGTGGATTCAGAATTATGCTTCAGTTGCTTAACTCTCTAGACCACTGATTTGTAAAATTTCAAGCTAGTCCTGGATTGCTGTTGTGGAAACTCCATTGAAAGTCAACAGCAAGTATAGTACTATTTGTTTTTGTGGCACCCATAGTTGAGACAAATTACTCCTCTGATTATGGACTTCTTGTCCAGTGGTGGCAGAATCATTGCAATTCATTTAAAAAAATGAGTGAAAAGGAAATAGAAAATGTGATGTTCTCAGGCTCACAGATCAATGTCATGGAGGGAACTTGTTCATTCATTACAAGCATGTACACAGTAGTATGATTTAGTTTTGTTTGATATACTGATTTAAGAGAAACTACAGAAATACCTGACAATCCAATGGCTAAATGTTCTCAGATGCCTTGATTGATCTTTAGTACAGTTATTCATACTAAGCAACAAGTTTCCCTTACAAGATGGATGTAAGATATCAGATGTTCTTTGACTTACTCTCTTAGAGATGCTACAGGCGAAATGTGCAGTTGTACTGTTAGTCTGGACTGGATATTGAAGTTAAGGCCACTTTGAAATTTTGCTGCATGAAGGTCACAGTATGGGACAGTAGCCATGCATTGCACTGTCGTTCAAATTTGTCCTTTTCCCTAATCCATTGTAGGAAGAACTTGTGGTACCGTAGTGCCATTTGACCTTGCAGATCATCTCTCTGACAGATTACTTCAGGAAGGGATCAGACATAATGCTTACATTACCATTCACTTTCAGCAACCATAAGTGAATTCTGCTTTAGGTGTCCTGTGGAGCAAGAAGAATTAATGTCTGACACCAAATTGCAATATATATCCTCAGGATTTGAAGCTTTGCTCAGAAATATTGTGTTGTAGAAGATTGTCAGTACACTGTTTTTAAGATGGTGGAGGAATTGACTGCTTCAGTGTATGTTTGGAAGAGATTTTACTGAAGCAAAATTAGTACAGCCTTGAAAAACTTTGCTGCTGATTTGCTGTCTTCTGAGTGAAGTAATTCAAAATGAAGGATGAAAACTTCAATGCTCTGCACTCTGATTCATGCCTTTTTTTTCACCTGATTATCAGCTGTACAACGTATTCTGGGGGTAGGGATCAGGACCACTCATTTCTACCCTGTCCTAAACGAATGCACGAATCACAAAGTCACAGTGCTGGCATCTTCTTTATTTGCTCAATTTTTGATCCCATGGTTCTTGCTGCCTTGGTTTTATACTGACTTTGCTTTGGCAGGAGGGGTGAACAGCAACTTTAACCTATTGTTGTGTTTGTCTTCTGGGGAAGTTTGAAGCTTGTCAGTTGGAAGAGAGCCTAAAATGCATTTTCCACTTTCTAGGTAAGTGACCTAACCACAGTGCTATTCTAAAGAATGTAGAGAGCAGCACCAATGCCATTACTGCTCCTTCACTCCTGGTTTCAAAAGTAGATGTGATCAATTAAGCAGCTACTACTAGAAGATGTCTCAGGCTCTGTAGAGGGGTGGGAGAATAAAGTCAGCAGCTTCCTGATGCTTTGTTTTGGCAGTACCTGAGCAGTATCTTACTTTGTAAGTGATATTTGAGATGTCAGACTCCTATAGTTTCCATTCCCCTTTGCTCAGTGCAGGAGTCCTAAGGTTCGAAGGTACATAAAAGTCACAGAATATATTAGAAATGAAAGTTTTTAATTATGCTGGACATTCCCTAGGCTATTGCCATCAGTGGTAGAGAAGTGACAGCAATATGCATGGGAATGACAAATGTAATTAAAAATGTTGGTTTCAAGTAGAATCTGTGATTTTTCTGACACCTGCAATGTCACAGTCTTTAAATGGACTTCATCCCACTTGAAGGCTGACAACTTACCTGAGCCTCAGGAGAAGAGAATCAACTGGGATAAAAAGAGAATTGTGCCAAATCTTCGCTCTTTAAAATTCACACTGTACTTTCTCTGAAATCTGAAAATGTTCCATTCACACATTCTGCAACTGGCAGTAAGCTGGGACAGTGTGTTTTGCCCTGACATGAAGATATGGTTGGCCGTGGCATAGGCAAGAAGAAAACCTGAAGCAGTCTACCCTCTGAGTGGAAATGCAAAACAAAACCATTCTCCATTGACAGAAGTGTCAAGTTTTTGAATGGATGCAGTGGATGTCCTAGAGGTGTTCCATGGACACCAGGATGTGGTTCATCACACACGGTTTTAGAGGTAAGTAATGTAGAAAACTGTATCTGATGTAGAATCACAGAATCACAGAATGGTTTGGGTTGGAAGGGACCTTAAAGATCATCTAGTTCCAAACCCCCTGCCATGGGCAGGGACACCTTCCACTAGACCAGGTTACTCAAAGCCCCATCCAGCCCGGCCTTGAACACTTCCAGGGAGGGGGTATCCACAGCTTCTCTGGGCAATCTGTTCCAGTGTCTCACCACCTGCACGGTAAAGAATTTCTTCATAATATCTAATCTAAATGTCCCCTCTCTCAGTTTGAAAGCATTACTCCTCATCCTATCACTACAGTCCCTGATAAAGAGCCCCTCCTCATCTTTCCTGTAAGCCCCCTTTAAGTACTGGAAAGCCACTGTAAGGTCTCCCCGGAACCTTCTCTTCTCCAGGCTGAACAACCCCAACTCTCTCAGCCTGTCCTCACAGCGGAGGTGCTCCAGCCCCCTGATCATCTTTGTGGCCCTCCTCTGGACCCGCTTGAGCAGATTAATCTCTTTCTTATGCTGGAGGACCCAGAGCTTCACACAGTATTCCAGGTGGAGTCTCAGCAGAGGGGCAGAATCACCTCCCTCAACCTGCTGGTCACACTTCTCTTGATGCAGCCCAGGATGCGATTTGCTTTCTGGGCTGCAAGGGCATATTACTGGCTCATATTCAGTTTTTCATCTACCAGCACTTGAAAGTCCTTCTCCACAGGAGTGCTCTCGAGACACTCATTGCCCAGCCTGTATCTCTGTTTGGGATTACTCCAACCCAGGTGCAGGACCTTGCACTTGGCCTTGTTGAACTTCATGAGGTTTGCATGGGCCCACGTCTCAAGCCTGTCCAGGTCCCTCTGGACACCATCCCTTTCCTCCAGCATGTCGACCGCATCACACAGCTTGGTGTCATCAGCAAACTTGCTGAGGGTGCACTCGATCCCACTGCCCATGTCACCAACAAAGATGTTAAACAGCATTGGTCCGCTTGAGGAAAGCCACTTGTCACTGGTCTCCACTCAGACATCAAGCTGTTTACCACGGCACTTGGAGTGTGACCATCTAACCAATTCCTGATCCAAGGAGTGGTCCATCAGTCAAATCCATGTCTCGCCAGTTTAGAGAAAAGGCTGTTGTGCAGGACAGTGTTGAACAGCGTACACAAGTCTGGGTAGATGTTGTCAGTTGCTTTTCCCTTATCCACCATTGCTGTAACCCCATCGTAGAAGGCCACCAGATTTGTCAGGCATGATTTGCCCTTAGTGAAGCCATGTTTGCTGTCACCAATCACCTCCTTATTTTCCATGTGCCCTAGCATAGTTTCTGCTCCATGATCCTGCCTTGACTCCTGTGACAGTAGTCAGCCGTGACTCCCGTGATAGCCCATAGAGAGAAACAGATACACTTGCAAGGCTTAAATTGTGTGATCTATTTTATGTGCATACTTTAGGATGCTGCAGAAGAACCTATTTTCCCCCTATAAACAGTAAAATATGCAAGTCCAACGCAATTACAGGTATCTACATTGTAAACTTTTCAGTGCTGAATCAGATGGACCTAACCCCATGTCTATGTAAGTGTGGTATCTTCAACCAAACAGGTGGTGTTTCAGCTGAAATCTCTGTGTTCAAACTGTATTAATCTACAATAAAGTCACTGTATACACTGGAATCCCTCCTGATCTAAACTTACTCTCAGTGTGGATTTAAACCCTTTGCTTTAAATTCATCTGTATCTCATAGAATCACTTGCACTTTGTTAAAACAGACCCTCGGAAGAGCTTGGGAAGATTTTTTCTTCTTCCTTTGAAGATGTTAAGATCTATTTAAGACGTTGCCAAGCTGGCATTGGCTGGATTTAGCGGGAGTGAAAGTGGGGAATGAGGACCCAAGATGGCATAATAGAAGTATCTGGACTTACAAGCAGACAAGTTATGATGGAATTAATGCAGCTACTAGTGCAGCTTGAACGCTGACAGAGAAGAGACCTCATTGTTCTTGGTGACTTGTATGCTGGTGTAGGAAGGTTAACTGCATCTTTTCAAATTTTCAACCCTGCAAAATCTTCCTCCAAGGCTGCTCTAGAACAATGAAACCTTATGGAAACTTTATATTGCCTCCCACAGCAAAAGTTGCATTTATGCTGGTGCTCTAGACACTTCAATGGCAATAATATTGTTCAAAAGAAGGCTGAACTGTAAGTATTTTTCAGAATTTCTGGGTTTATAGAACATTTAAATATCACTACAAGAACCTGAGTTGATTTTAGTTATCAAACTATTTATACAGTAACCAGAATTACATTTTTTATTTTGGGGAGGTAAAATTAGCTCTTTAGCTGTTACTTGAATCGCATAGCTTCTACACCATCTGACTTGCTAACGAGCTTGTCACCTACATACATTAATGCCAAAGATCTGATGTCAAGGACACATACCATGTTGGTACAGGCTGTGCAGTCCAGAAGCTGATATGCTCACTCTCTGGGGTAGGCATCTGTCTAGCCAGTGCAAGCAGCATGCCCTGCTGTCATTCCAGAGGGAAAAAATGCTAAGTGACAGCTTACAAGAATTGAAACAGTGAGTGAGGAATAACAGAGAACAGTGGAAGAGAGAAAACCATAAAATATGGTTCCTCTCCTCCTTATTTCATGAGAACCCAAATTTAAATGAGTATATTTCTTCCTGGCTGATTGCAAAGAAAATTAAATTCTTGTCTCAGAAAACAAGTTTGTTTTATAGAGAAAATGGTGCTATTACTAATGAATTTCCTTTTTAGTAGAAAGTGCCAGACAGAGATTATCACTAAACCAATACATTTACTGTTTTCATAATATTTCATCATTCTATGCAGCTAGCTAAAGAGGTCAGCAGGCTGCAACCTACAAGATGTAAGAAAGGAATAAACGAAAACATGGGTATTTGACAAAGCAGTTGCCAGAGAGGGCTGATTAGTCAAAGAGAACAAGGAAGGAGCACTGGATCCCAGCTGTAGCTGGAAAGCATTTGGAGGAAACTCTTTAAGCCAGACCCAGGTTCAAAGATGGAAGTGAAAGAACTGTGGCTGGTCATTGTGCAGAATCAATCCAACTAGCTTAATGGTCAAGAGAAAATGGGACAGCTATTAAAAATTACATACAATATATTGGGTTTTGGTGGGTTTTTTTTTTTTGTTTGGTTGTTTTTTTTAAGGAAATCGTGCTATCAACTAACCTGGCTTCAGTAGTCATTCTGGCTCTTCTCTGACTTCCATTTGTTCTTCATCTTACTTGCATAGTTTCTTTTAGTACCAAGATTTGTGGATCATTATTTTCTTCTTCACATCATGATCCTATAAAGCCTTTTCCTTAAGGCTCTACCCAAGATTTACCCTGGCTTATTACTGCCCCTTTTCAGTTTCTGAAAGTGTGTGAGAGCCTGACTCCTTCCTCTCCACGGGTTTGGGACTGGGTCTCTCTCTATCACTGTGACACTCATTCCTTCAGGTCACTTTTTGCTAGGATGAGGGGCAATGGTTTTAAACTAGAAATGGGTAGATTTAGATTGGATATTAGGAAGAAGTTCTTTACCATAAGGGTGGTAAAGCACTGGAACAGTTTGCCCAGAGAGGTGGTGGAGCCCCCATCCCTGGAGACATTCAAGACCAGGCTTGATGGGGCTCTGAGCAACCTGATCTAGCTAAAGATGTCCCTGCTCACTGCAGGGGGGTTGGACTAGATGACCTTTAAAGGTCCCTTCCAACCCAAACTGTTCTATGAGTCTGTGATTTTCTGCAGTGCTCCAGCAGTCTGTCTCAAAAGCCTTTCCTGCCAGCCTTCTTCTGTTGATCAGCAACATTCTCAGCTGCGTTCAGTGGTTTATTTTAAGTGACTCTTTTTGGTGATCTTTGTCCCCCTCTTTCAGCAAAACAGTTTATTTGCAGTGTAGATACAGCAATGCAGGCTTTGTTCAAACATTTGCAAAAGCCTGGCTGCAGTATCATGGTACTCAGCATATGGAAGTAGGCAGAATTTGTCTGCTTTTTCTGGAAAAAAGCCTCTTTTCTGCTGTGGTTAGACTGCCACCAATATTCAGGATAGTAAAGTATAAGCTATAATGATGTCAGTCCGCAACTGCAGTGCAGACATAGCTAATGTCTGTTTAACAATTCATGTATGTGAAAAGCTGAAATGCGATGCTGATTTTATTTGATATTATTGGTGATCATCGGAAATCCACCTCCTGGTGGGGCATACTTATTTTAAATAAATATCATGTATTGCAGAGAATTGGCACAGCGGGAAGTCACAACAATCTCTCTCTTGGTAGCTTTTGCTAAATAGGCTGTGAGCACACATCCATCTCTTATTCAGGGTCATATTTTATTTACTTTGTTTTCAGTTGTGCTGATTCCTTATCCTAAGTTTTCTTTTATTGCTCATTTTATTTGTGTCAGTTGTAATTTTCCAGGTCACTTTGTTCAGGCACCTTTTACCATATGCAAAGAGACTCTGCGAATAGGATATACACAACTTACAAGTACAGAATCGCTATTTAGTGGGTAACACAAATACAAGATAGCAATGATTACCCTGCTATTCAGCTACGTGTTAGTGAGCTCACCACAGAGCCATCGCTGGTCATCAGTCATCAGTCATGTGGGGAAGGACTGGACTTCACTGCTCCCTGGAGAGCATCCTCAGTGGTGGTGAGTTGCTCTTTCCCAAATTGCTGGGTTTCCCTTTAAGATTTTATACCTTCCAAGGTTCATGTTTTTCCTTTTGAACTTTCCTCCTTAAGCTGCTAACAAACTGTCTCAGCAACCCTGTGTCTATAATTTTACCTTCCTTATCTTACCTGCTTCTGCCCTACATACCTTTTCAGTGCTCTTTCTCACAGCTTCACAGTTTCTTCAGGAGCCTGAGCCAAGGTTACATGGCTGGGCTGTATCAGAGCTGTGCCTCAGATTGCAGAGTGCTGAATCCCTCAGAGGGGTGGCAGTCACACTTCACCACATCACTTTTCATGTTGGAGTGTCTGGCCATTTCTAGAACTAGCTCATGAAGAGCTCTGGAGATTTTCCTGGGCAGGTGTAGGCTTGTTAGCAGATATATACTAACTTCCAACAGGTTCTTTTCTGAACTTGCAACCTTTTGTGGTTTATTATTCACTGCTAACTCACTTGCTTGGGCCCTTTTTCTTATTCTTTAAATTGATTCCAATCCAAAGTAATCACAAGTATTCCTCCCCCAAACAAAACAGTTGCTTGGCTTACGTTAATTTATCACAGATGAACAAGAGCATACGGATTCCCAAATCTTCACTTAGTCTTTGCAGTTTATGAGTCTACCATTTCCTTTATCTCTTGTTAGGAAGCAGAAATCTGTGGACTACCCAGAGTGCTTGGGCTGCTTCTATTATCTTGTTTCTCTCTGTGGAGTGGAAGATGGCTACTCTGGGATTCAATGAGATTGCAGTCTGTCCTTTAATCAAGCTGAGGTACTTATCCACCTTTAGCTGTCAAATCCAAATTCCCATGTAACCCTGTGGAGGCCTTTCTAAAACTTTGTGGGAGCACTGAACGAACAGGGTTAGCGCTGATTTGGTATGTTTCACATGCCTCTAGGTGCGGTTCCGACCTAATGCAGAGGAGCTTCCTCCCTGCTCACTCGTGGTGTAGACAAGACAGAAAGTTGATCTTGGAGCTTGGTCAACACCAAAACTGTCATGAGTTTCACTCTTTATCTCTCAGTAGACTTTTCAGCAGGACTCAGACTGTAAACAATTTTACGTAAAGCAACAAGTTTTTAGGTCTGTATGTGAGATTTAGGAAGGAACTATCTTGTATCAGTGTATTTAGGACTTGTGTCTGTAAAATGTCCATCATCACATTGGACAAATTAGTCTCGGAGGTTTCCCTCCAGAAGAAAGCATCTTACACATTTGCTTGTAGACATTCAGCTTCCAAGATGTCTAGCTGTGATTCACTAGAGACAAGTCTTTCAAAGGATTGTAGAGATAAAAGAACATGCATTTTTTTGATTTCTACTTGAAAGACACAATGCAAAACTAAATTGTATTTACACTATATTTTACTGAAATGGCACTTTCCTGACATATATACTAATCCATAGCTGTCTAGATTTAAGAAGTGTTCCATGTATTTCTTTTCATGTTTTCGTATTTTCCCTGTAATGAATTTACTCTAAGGGACACTTGAGTTTTGCAAGCCAAAGAAGGGAAGCACTAACTCCTTTTTCAGCACATGCTATAAAATTGGAAGAAATCAGGTTTCGATAATAAACATTTGCCACTATAAATGGGCCAAAGTGCCAGTACTGGTAAATGCTTGACAATCGCATTAATCACTGTGAGAGAGCAGGCTTATGCAACCAGACACCGTGCTCTGGAAGTGCTTGGGCATGCATTCCCTTCCGAGATGGATTTGTAGTTTGGAGAATGGCTGGTTGCTACTAGTCATCAGTGTACACTGTCCATTTTGAGCAGTGAATTCAGAGTAATTCAGCCTCAATGAATCCTGACAAGCAGAAATGGAGCCATATTCTATTTTCTGAAATGTCTTCTCTCATTACACATTGGTGCGCCTTTGACAGTTTCTCTTCTTGCTGTCATAACTTCTTCTGTCATCCAGCTTCCAATGGGCTCAAAACTAATGACTGCTGATATTCAGGGCTTCTCTACTCATATTATCAATGCAGAGTTCTCTTAATTCCTTTTTTATACCATATGATGGCACAGGCACAGCTTTTGTGGTAGCAACTTTCTTTGGCTTTCCGCAGGGCTTATTGTATATTGTAATGGTGTTCAGAGTTATATATTTATCAGGTGAACATCACTGTCAATAGAAGCCAAAGCATTGCAGCAGGAGATATTCAAGGTGCTACACCCAGTCTGAGAATGACTGACATCAATCATATCTTTGTCTTCAAGTAAATAACATGAAAGTTTAGTTCATCAGAAAAGTAAACAGAAGTTGTAGTGTGTGTTTCATACCAGCCACTTTAGACATTGTACTATTTTGCTCTAAATTTGATGAAAAGATTGGAAGGTATATTTGACAAGGACTTTTTTTTTTCCACGTACTATCCTGACAGCCATATCAAGATATGAAATTAGAGTAACAAATTTCCAATAAGATATAAAAATTACTATTAAGATGAGTTATTCTACTGTTTCCAAAGTGAGATTATGAGACAATTTCAGAAGCATAGTAGTTGTCCTAACGCTTTCCAGCTTTGCCATTATAGATAATCAGAGAGTATTCGGTCCTGGGCTTAAACTTTTTTTGCTGAAAGGATGGCCTGTACCTATTACCTGAGAATTCTTTAAATTATTTAACAAATCTTCCTATACTTTTGAACCACTCATATTAAAATATTTTTTATGGTGGCCAAACATTGCCACATATTTCTATTACTTGTCACCCCTGTATTGCCACTTCAGATCTAGTCAGTGGTTGACATATGACCTGAGGAAATACTGTGATCAGGGAACTAATCACCAGAAAATCTACAGAGTATGTTTAAAGATGTTGCTATACCCTGTATGAATTAAAGAAGCAAGCAAGTACAGAAAGCAAAGAGAATACCCTGTGCTTAGATGTGGCCTGATATTTCAAGGTTTTGAACATTTGAAGCTCCATTTGGCTTCAGTAGGAACCAGGGTTATTCAAATCAGTGAAAGCCAATCCAGCAGAAACTAGACTGTAACAGTCAGTATCTGTGGCTGATTACTTCCCAAATCATGTTACAGAATAAAACAACATTTAAAAATGAGTCCTTTTTCTTATCCAAGGAAATACTTCATGTATTTTTTGTGAAAAATTGTGAGTTTTCAGTCTCCCTAAAATAAAAACCTATACAAAAGCTCCTTCTGAAATATGATTAATAGACACAAAATTTGGTCATATAAAAATACTCATTACTTCTGGCTATTGAATTACATAAAACAATGGAGTACTTCATAATGTTTAGACTATGACAACTGGAAAGCAAAGCTAAAGTTTGGAACTGGTAAGCGGTATTTCATGGAAAAAAGGCATTGAACCAATATCCTAGGATTTTTTGGAGGCCTGGGGTCACAGGGTGTTCTGCACCAGCTGTGGTGGGGGGAGGTGAAGAAAGAGAAAGACAGTGCAGGATCATTTCTGCATCTCAATGAGAAAAGCTTGACATCATATGGCTTAATAAGATAAGCTTATTTATTAATGGCTTAATAAAACAGAATGAGAAGAGATAGATAGTGAGTAAATCTTACGTCTCTTCAGATGCTGGGCACCCTGCATTTGTGCAGAATCAGACAGAGCCCAGATGGATTTTCTGACAGTACACTGTTCCTGTCCATGGAGAGGAGCTCCCCGTTTTAGACGTTCAAGCTGTTATATAATTTCCTTACAAGAGAACTCTATTCATAAAGGATATTCTCATTAAAACTTCTTGCTGCACTGTTAGGTAAAGGCAAGCCACACAGGTGGCCTTGTTACAGTGAGCTGAGCTCATTGTTTGGCCAAGGATTTGTGCAGCACAAGGCAGGCCTGTGCCTGTTCTGGTTATTCCCTATGTGGATCACTAGCTCCCAGATGTGTAACAGTCTCCTGATCAGGATCAATACACAAGGTTAGAGTTAAGGCTTTTTTGGTCAAGAAAGGTGACCATCCCTTTACCATCCCTCTTCATTATTTTCTTAGACTCAGTAGGGCTAGAAATCAATCAAAAGGACATAGAGGTTTGAATAAATACAAGCTTAAAATATTTTCTAATAATTTTAGCTTCTAGGCACATTGAGTTCAATTGTAGCTGAAATATTTAGAGCAGAAAGAAACAGACATCACTTTAACCAATGCAATTTTGGGTAGAATTGAGTAGTATGATCAACTACATCTAGGAAAAATGTTGACTAAAGCCATTTAAGAGAGATATGGCTGGAGAGAGAGACAAATAACCAGAGTCTTAAGTACTAGGATTAAAAAGCTAATTATATGTAAATAATTGGAAGGGAAAAATTAAGTGTGTGGGCGGGTAGCTTTTGTATATCAAAGCAGAAGACCATGGGTTTGTATATATTTCAAAATACAAATACAGAACAGTATCTATACACAGGAGATATGCTGTAGAAGGTTTGTGTTACAGGCAGCTGCAGAGACGGCTTTTCTGGTGGGGCATAGGATATGGATGGATATGGATGGAGTATCAGTAAGAAATACCTTCCTTGTTCATTTCACACTTCCTACTGGCATCCCATGCACTGATAGGCACTGATACAGCACAGATGAAAAGACCTGTCAATAAAGGAACAGGCTATCAAGACTTCTTTCTTGCCTCCAATAACAGTTCTTTCTAAATGTTTCAAAGGAATATGCAAGAAACCTTGGAGAAGAAAATTACAGGAAAATCCGTGCAAAGGAAATTTTCTTCACAAAAATGACTAGTTTAAGGATGGCTTACAGAGAAAAAAGGTACTTCCGGTAATTTTATTTGTGAAGTAGAATTTGGATTCATAAGGTGTAACATTAATTTTAGGATCTTTTTCTCTAAGAGCTCTTTAAAAAAGTATATAAAATTTACATTTATCAACACTGAAAAAAAATCTTTATTGTATGTCCAGAATAATTCTTCTTATTAAATTTATTTTAAAATGTTCAGTTCATGATGGATATTGATTTCCTTTGTTTATGAGCTTTAAGTTTAATTTAAACTTCATCATGCAATTTATTCCTCAAATTAATTTTAGAGTTATACCTCTAGAAATGTCTTTTTGTAACTTCATATTCCATTGTATAATCACATTGTTCATTAATTTCTAATATATACATTTCGTTAATAACAAATCCCTATGTTTGTAAACGCATTATTATTATTATTCAGTATTCCAGATCAAAGCATCCCTTATAATAAGCCATAATGATATTCTGACAAAGACTTTCTTAATACACCTTATTGTATTTGCTAGTTTTAGTACAGAAACCAGCATTTGATTCTTGTCTCAGGGAAGAGTGAGAATGGGAGGAAGGAATCAGTGTTACTCAACCTAGATTGTATACTGGGCTTATCAACATTGTGTCTGTGGCACTGGCTGTAGATAAAAGCAGTTGCATTTTGATTTATATCAATGTTTAAAATAACTGAAATGGCCACTGATTGATTTAAGCGAAGGCTCAGATAGATAAGCAATTTATCACAGCTTTAAACCTTACATTGCTGGAGGAACATGGAAGCAATTTTGCTGTTTTTCCAAAACCTGACTTTTCTCATGGTCAATGTACTACGGCATAATGAGTTGCTGTGCAATAGTATCTCAGTGAGGACAGGTAATGCCAACTCCTTGTACCTCTCACCTGCAGTGTGAAGGATTCTCTTGGTATGTTTTTCTACCACTCCATCCGTAAGCTTTTCCAGTGAAAGGAGATGATCTGAGGTTATGTTATCCTGGGTGACTACAGATACTCCAGATACGCTAAAGATATCAGCATGTGTATTCTGCCTTGCTTGTGGTGATTTAGAAAATGAAAATGAAGAAGATTGTCACAGGAAAGTGTAGATAACAGCACCAGTCTTTTGGGATGTTTCTTCATTCTTCCTGTGTTGTTGTTTTTTTGTTGTTTTTTTTTTTTTTTCTAATATAGTTTTCGATTCTCAGCAAGATACTGGGTTGAAGTACCAGATAGGAGAGAAGCTATGACCATCTTGGTGAAGATCATTAAATCTTGAAATATCCTTAGAAAATCCATTCCTATATTGTTTTCAGACAGGCTTTGACTATATGTGTTGGAGAGTTTACATAAACAGAACATCAAATGTGCCCATTTCTATACAATATTTTTGACAAGTACTTTGAAATTACACAAATTCAGATGAATCCCAGTTCTTGGTTTTCTTCACAGGCCCTGTACTTATGCTGGATGCCAAGGGATTAAATCATATCTTAAAAGTGCCTCTGTGTTCTTACAATTACCTGAATTTCCCATATACTCTATTTTATTTTTATTGACTTTAGGAAGAGCACTCCCTTTTCTCTGTCAATGGCTTTTGGAGGAGGACACTTAACAGCAGCATTAATGGCTTGCAGCTTGAAGAAATTTTCTTATCCCAAGGGCACTGGATATTACAACAATTGACACAGAGGTGCTAGCATCAGCAACATTGTGCTTCTCACTTTCACTGCTAGTGGCATTGATGGCCAGCTTAGAGGGGGCTTGAGAATATCAAGTGAGGAGCCTGGGGACTGAAGTGGCAGCTTTTCTTGTTTTTTGTTTTAGATTTATGCATTTTAAGTCACTCCTCATTGATGTCTGGGAAAGACTCCTAGCAGAAAAATACACAAGAGAAAAAGTAAAATTGTGGAATGCACCAAACAAGAGTTCCTGGTGGTGACAAGGTCAATCCAAGAAAATAATTAATTAAATATTGCAAGTGGCATTTTAATTTCCCATTCCAAGCTGGTGTCTTAAAAATGAATTTACTATGCTCAGGAATGTGTCTTTGCAGAACAAGAGAATGAATATTTCTCATTTGTTCATCTCTATAGAAAGCAGGAAGATCCAGTAATAAAGTGATTCTTGGTTCTCCAGTAAGGAAAGATCAGCCAGAATTTGCTTATGTCTGGTTTTCTCGCTCTTCCTATATATATCACAGCTTTTAAAAAATTGTCACAAATGACAGATGGCAGTGATAGATTCACCTATAGGCCAGATGGACTAGAGGCCTGGGGCGACATAAACTAGGACAGCATAGAGTAGTCAAAAAGGGAAAAGTGATTGCCTCAAGATTAAAGGCAGATTTGCAAAATTTGACTCTCCCAGTCATCTGGGTTGAGTGATTTATTTTTTTTCCTTAATGAGTGGTAGATTATCTTCAAAGCTTCAGAGTGACTAAAAGCAGGGATAGTGCGACACATTTTCTATCACTGAAGCATGTGATGGAGATTTTCAGTTAGGAAAGTGGGTTCTGTTCTTCTCTAAATACATATTTTCTTCATTGTTTCTTTAATGGCCTGTGGTGCAAAAGAGTATAACAAACATTAAAGTATTGCTTATTCTAATGATCCAAGAAGAAAAAGATGAACACCTACAAGTAATGGCTGCAGTTCACCTTACCCTTTCTTGGTGGTTATGTATGTTTGCTACAAGCCAGAATATAATTTTAGCCAGACTCCTGAGTTTGGCAGTACCAAGTTGGGCTGCCATGTTCGTTGTCAGAGCATGGTAGGAATGATGGACAACCATGGCTGCAACCTTATCACAGTGTCAGCAGTGCTGCAGACTTGCACTTGGAGTAGGGCAGAGGACTTGTGGCAAAATATAGGACCTCTTAAGCTAAAGGAAGGACCTGTCATGGCTTGAGAAAAAATACGAAGAATTAGGTATGTTGTGATGCAGATATTCACTGCTGGGCTACAAAAATACCTGGAGAATTAAGGGCAAATATTTTAAAGTTTTCAATAGATGGAGCAGAGATTAAGACAGTTTTTATTTATCCTTAGGGTGACAGAAAGTGTTATTTGATCAGCAAGCTATTTTCTTCATAGTGATTTCATTTAAAATAATATGGAAGAAAATAACTCTCTTTAACTCTGGTTATTGATTAATATCCAGTACTGGATATTGCTTAGTTTTTTGGTATATTGGCTTTTCTGAAGTGAGGTACAAGATGGGTATGCAGTAGTTTGGGAATATTTTTTTTTTCTGATTACCATAAAACTTCATACGTGAGCCAAACTTTTATGTGGCTGCCACTTCAGAAAAGAAACGTGTTGTGCCTGTTGACTGATGGATCAGCAACCATTAGTGCCACTGGCAATACTCTGCCACGAGAGGAAGCTCACTTAAACTGTCAGCATGCCAGCGATGGAGAGCCTTTATTTCGTAAGAAAAAGTTTTCCAAACTTGTTTTTCAGATCAGCAATTCTTTAAAATGTTGTGAAAGCCTTTTTAGCATTCAAGAGCTTTTACATTTGTGCTATTTAGATCAAATAATGCAGTAGATGTCATTTCCTTTCTTCAGGTAATTTGCCTTGGAAATTACGTTGAGTTGCAGATGCCTTAACCTGCTTGGAGACAGGTGTTTCTAAGGTTAGCTACATAATGGCACAGCATTGCTTACCCAGGAGCGTGGCATATCTACAAAGCAGGACCCTGGAACATCCTAGCAAGTGCTTAGCTACCCGGCATGTCCTCCCCTGTAGCCAGAAAGGAGTGGAGGAAGCCGTCCGGGTAGCATTGAGAGGTGGCACCAGACAGGCCAAAGAAAGCAGAAGTGTCCTCCAGGGGCCATAATTGGCACTGAAGGCTCTCAAGGACGCCGTGACTCTCCACGGAGAGTGTTTCAGCTATGTTAATTGATGTAAACCAAAGTCTAATGGCTTTGCAGAAGTTCACAATGCAGCATGAGGGTCCAATTCAACTACTTTCTTTATCAATGTAAAGCAGAACAATTGAAGAACAGGCAACATCATTATTATGGTGACCATGCACTGGTTTTACGTTCTCATAACGTTCTGTAATCGCAGTCCTGATTTACACAGCAGCGTGCACTGTGAATCCTGTCCAGTACATTTAATATCATGTTCCTTTTCTTATTTTCCTTATTTCTTATTCTGTTTTATATGGGAGTACACTGTGACAAAATATACAGCAACCAACGTAACAAACACCTTGACCACAGAGCAATTTCTGTTGGGGTGGATGTGGTCTACAGGCTCTGAATCAGGTTCTCTGAGCAAGGAGTTGTAGTGGTTCAGGACACAGTGGTCCTGTGGAGCAGAATAACCTTCTGCTGGAGGTTGTCACAGCAGCTGCACTGGCTACCGGGAAGCAGCCAGCTTGCCTTAGCTAGTGCAGTTTGCAAACCAGCGTTTCAGCATCCTTTCGGAGGCAGTTCAGACTCTTAGAAGCCCTGTGCATTAGAGCAGCTGATGTGGGATCGGGCTGCTTTTTAATGCGTTTGCTACGGGAGTGGTAGCCTTCAACAGAAGCAACGAAACAAACAGCTGAGGTTGATAATGTTTTAAACCACCACAGTGAGTTACTGGCAGTCATCTGTTAGAGCTCAAGCCCCCTACAGACCATAGTAGATGGTATTACAGAAAGAAAAAGCTTTTCTGTGGGCAGCAGCATTAAAAAAGCCTGATTTTCTACAGATTTTTTGTGCTGTTTCCATTAAACCCTCCTCCACTAGCACTTTCTTAGCTATGTCACATGCTCCAATGCTTGTGTCTCAGCCTTCAGTATCCCCCACAATGGTACAATGGTCCTTCTGATCCCATATTATAACTGCGATTGCAAATTCTTTCAGGTTAAAAACTGAAGAAAAATTTCATGAGCAGGAAAAACATTGTACAGCCTGGTTCATCATCTGATTTGAGAACTTGATACCATTATTAAATTAAAAAAAATAATCTGTTGAAGTGGCTTTTCAATAGGAATGGTGTTTTTAACTAAAGGAATTTAAAAGTGTTGGCTAGCCATTGAGTTCTAAGCAATCTGGAAGATGGAAGCATCCTGTGATCATCTTAAAGTCTATCTTGGCAAAACAGCAGAGGCTTCTAGTTTATCATTAAAAATACTGTAGGAAAAAATATATTGGTTTTAGTCTTTGACAGGAAAAAAAGTACATTTTTTGCCAGAGGGAAAAAAATATTTCTAACTAGCTCTACCCAGTGTGCCTCTACTGAAATAAATAAACTTAGGCTGAAACAAAACTAGGAAAATAGATGAGGAAGGATGGGGTTTCAGGAAGTATCCTACATCCATCTAAACATTAACTCTCACAAAAATGCAGTGCTGCACCTTTTGTAATACCATGGTAACTCACTTCACACCTGCAAAAAGAAATAGCCTTGAAGCAATTGGTTGCCCCTCTCAGAAGTCTGTTTTATAGCATACTTACCAGCATGCAATTGTTTCTGCTTTTTCATACTTGACTCTTTGGAGACCAAAAGCTGCAAGATGTGACAGTCTGCATTTTGATCGGATGAGACTGGCACAGAAACTGAATCCCAGTACTTACACCACAGACCACTTAGTGAAAAATGTGTTGCAAAAATAGCTTATTTTTTTCTGAATGTCTGTGTTTGTATTAAGGTCAAGAATAACTTCAGTTTATTTCCATTTATGCAGATGTAGCTGTTGAATCCTTCAAAAGAATTGGAAAAGGAAGGTAAGAGGGAGAGGGAGGGAGAGAGAGGCATAGCAGGGAGAGAATGAAGAAGATGTGTAAATGTAATAGAGACATAAGACTGGTTTGAGACAGAGGAGGAAACAAGCACAAGGCAATAATGGTGGAAGAGACAGAAGAGGAGAACTTCCTAAATGAAAGTAGACAAAAATGTGAAAAAGAAAATCTATGGAGATAAGTTAGAGAAAGGAGAGGAAAGAAAAAGGAATGTGAAAATTAAGCTTTCTCTTATAAGTTTCAGATTTAGTATGTGTAGTGTGCAGCAACTGACACAATTCAATATCAGTATTTTTTACTTCTATTACTTTAGCTCACAGTCATGAACAGAATGGTAATGTCTGAAGAGGTGGGAAGTCACAGAACAAAAATATGGCTATCCTAGACTATTTGCAATCTGAAGTTAAAACAAAAGACAACGTATGATACAGACAAAAGAATAACACAAGGAAATGTTCAGACAGCAGTGACTGAAGGTGTTGAACAGGCCTAACTCATGTCAGGTGTTCCTAAATGTCACAGAACAGGAGGATTTAAGTGGGAATTTAATGGATAACAATGAAGAAGACTTTGAGACAGTTATTGCAAGGTCTTCTCAAGCATGAAGAGCAATAAGGAAGAAAGACCCTGGGTCTAAAAGTTAAGAGGCAGTTGTGACTGAGTGGCTACTAGGTCACAAGTCATGAGTAAACCAGCAAATGCATTTTGATAATGTCAAGAGAGCGAGCTGGAGAATGACCTTGAAAATGGAGATGACTAAATTGCATTTCGGTCTGAAGAGAAGCACATGCTAGTGGAGAAATAAAGGGGTGAAAGGGCAGAAGAATTAGGCTGAAATCTGATTTTTGCAGTGCTCATCTTGGAGGACATGACCAGCACAAAACTGCATTCATTGAGACCAAAGAAACAGACACTACAATAACAGAAATATGGAATGATGAGGGTTTGGGCAAGACTTTCAATTAGGTGGTTGGATGAGACCTGTATTGAATGCTTTTTTTATTTAGATGTAGCCTTGGGGACAAAAAAGATCTGAAGTCAAGGATAGTGCTCTAATAGTATCAGAGGTCTGTTCCAACCTAATGATTCTATGATTCTATGAATTTTGGTCCTGAGTAAGAGATGAAAAGGTGGGACTATCAGAAATGACTTATGAGGAAAATAGCACATCTTAGCACAAGATGGGTTAATTGAAAAAGTCTTCAATGAAGTGATTGGAAGAAAACATTTAGATTGATATCTGGACACCTGAGATAGTAATAGGTGGTAGGAGCAGAAGTTGTATCCTCTGAGGACTATGTAAGGACTTGCTGGAGCAGACTTTGAATTTCAGATCTTTTGTTCATGGAAACAGCTACAGAAAAAGACACTTAGGCCCATGAATCCTGTTCCACCCTTTCATCACCAGAATGCTGATGTTACTAAAGCTTTATCAAAGCAGTCACAGATTTTTTCCAGCAAGTGAGGCTCAGAACCACAGACATGAAATGGTTTTAAGAACTGGGCTGAAATATGCTCTGGTAAATATTTCTAACAGCCCTAAAAAGCATTAAACATCTCTCTGCAGTGTGCAGTGAAGTCTCCTGGAATATCACCAGCAAACTGATTTTCTCATGATTATTAAGGTGTGTCAGGAGTTCCAAGGCAGAGAAAATTTTTAGCCTATTTTGGCAAAACTTCCTCAAGCCAGTATTTGGGGGCTTTATGTGGGCATTCCTGCAACTAGCAGGTTTGAAATAAAAATTTGTGTGTAGAAAAATGTGCTATACATATGAGGCTACACTGGGAAAGTAGGGAGGAAAATGTAAAATCTGATGGGTGTAGAAAAATGAAAAGTGACTCTTTATAAACTTGTGCTTGTTTTTAGAAACTTAAAATTATTTTACTCTTTCTTGGCTGGCATTCTAAATACCAAAGTAAATTTTAAATTGTGAAGGTCTGTGTTTTCAAAAAAAAAAAAAAAAAGAGGAAGTTTCACTTAATAAAGCAGGAAATTAGTCATAGTTGAAGGGTTGTTTAATAAAGTTTGGTGAGCAGCTTTACTGAAAAAATTCAAATTACTTGACCACCTTCTTTGAAGAAAATTGAAGAAATTTTGTTATGAAAAACTGTAGCTGGCCTTTTTCATTCTTCAAATAGGTCTTCCTATGTATTGTGCATATGTGAACCGAATATAATGATAAGACTGAGCAACTGCTACTTCAGTTAAACATAATGTTCTCTTAAAGTGGATAATTATCAATATTGTTTTCTAGATGCTACTACAGGTTTTATTTTGCACTGTCATAATAATTTTCTTTGTCTATTTTTCACTGCTTGTTTTCTAAAAACATTTATTCAAAGTGTCATTTTTATGCCTTGTGCAACTACTGTATGTCGTCATGTGGTTGGAAAACAAAAGAAGATAGATATGAATTGATCATCCTGAACAAGTCTGCTGTTCAGGTATTACAGATGCACAAATTCTGCACATTTTTAAGAAGTATTGGCTACACAGTTGTGTCTCAGACCTTAAAGGAAACGTTTGCTTTGAGTCTGCCATTCTTCCTTTTGTATTTGTTTGCAATAGACTTTCAAGTGCTCAAATTTCTGTGCATGGAGTGGTCCAGGATTGGTATATTGCATGTCTGAGTATTCACAAGTGAAGAGGTACATAGTTAGAGAATAAGACTGTCTAGATAGTGGGAGAACAGAGGCTCCTCAGGACTGGTTCTTAAGTCCAGTCACTGGAAGTGCTAGAACAGCTGGATGAAATTCCTTTAGGCGTTTGACTGACAAAACTATTTTTTTAAATAAGTCACCAAGTTAGAGTAGCATCTTAACACTCACAGACCTTTTTCTTGCCTTTATTCTGGTTATGTGCATGTGTACTCACTCCTGTGCACACACACAGAAATGCAATCCTACGCTCATTCTTCTGACTTTTTGCAGGTGCACAGCTGTGGGCTGAGCAAAAGAATTCAGAGTTACAGGTATCACAGCTCCCTAGAGCAAAAGCCTCTCGGGTAACCAAATAGGCCGCAGTTCTTGTGTGCAGATGTTGATCCATGCTAATCTTTGTCTCCAGTCTCGGGATTCTGAGGTCAATTCTTCCAGACTCTGTTGGTTTGTATATATTGAATTTGTGACCCAAACCCAAGTCTCTGTTGCATGTATAATCAGACTGCTGACAAATCAGGTAATGTTTCTCTTTCCCTTCTCTGATAAAGCCGTGTTGCATGGAAAATAAAATAAAGTGACTGCATTATCTGCCATTATTACTTGTTACCTGATTTACTCCTTATAATTTACATGATTATGTCTAGATAAATTAAATTTGATAAAATTAATGATTAAAACAGCAAGATAAGTGAACAAGCTGAAGGGGAGCAATCGCTGTTAATGAAAGAAGATAACAGAATGCACTGGAATAATTACTTTTTTATTTCTAATCAAATGGTATTCTTTCCTTTTCTTTCCTCTTATTTTTCTTTCTGCTGTCGGCAATATCTTACTTAAATATTCTTGAAGATCATTGTTTGTTTTTAAATTGAATAAGGAAACAAAAGTGATTAATCATTTGTACTTTTTTGTGAAATCACGGTGTAAAATGGAAACACAAAGTTATCAGGTAAATTAAAAAATGGCTGCAGTAAAACCAACAAAGAAACTGTTATCATACAGAGGTCAACAGCATTTAGGAACTGAAATATTTGCAAAGCTTCATTAATTGTAACTTTTTTTCCCCAGTATTAACAGATACATGAACTGTCTTCTTTGGCTACTATGATGATACTTTTGAAGCCTCAGGTTCAGATTCCCTCACAAGAGTTTGTGGGGAACCGTCCCATTTCTTCTTTGGCTCAGAATTCCCTTCTGCTGTGTTTAATGAGAGCAATTCACATAGCCTCTGTCCATTCCCATTCCTAAGTCCACTATTCCACACTTGACACTTACCATCCTGATATATCTGTAATGGAGAATAGAGAAAACCTTTTCATTACTGGTGTTTGCACAGCAAATCTCAAGATTTCACGCCATTTGCCTTCATAGAATCATAGTATCATAGAATAATTCAGATTGGAAAAGACATTTGAGATCCTCAAGTCCAACCATCATGGCATTGCAGCCCCACATGCACTTCTCTTTTTAAAAGGGCTTCCTCTAGCTAATGTGAAATTTCTGATATTTTAAGTGTATCTATAAAGCTCTAATGTTGTTGGAATTTAAAACTCCTTTGAAGACTGCTACTCATTCTCTGTTGGCCAGGAGATATTTATGTATGTATATTCTTAGCCATGGAAAGTTATTACAGAATTTGTAAGAAAATACACTGAGGTCTGGCTCTGTGTGGGTGCATCTAAAAACACAGTACAGAAAAGGTGAAAGGTAAGCAAATGTGGTTTTAAGGACTGCAAGTCCCAGCTCGGACTGTAAGCTAGTTCACACCTTAATGGATGATAATATTCTGAATATACGCACTGTCCACAGGGTTTATGGAAAAGAGTGTGCTGAATGACCCACCTATTGTTTTGCACAGATACTCATGGACAGAGCACTTTTAAAAATCATCTTTTATTAAGATCTTTTGCATAAGAACATGTTTATGTGTGTAATCAGATTCCTGAATAGGATGGTCAGTCATTGTCCAGAAGGCGACAGGAGTCTTTGTTACAAACGTCCCTTGCAGTGACAACTTCAGGTGTATCAAATTAGATTATTTGAGCTTTTCCAGTGGATTCTTATAATTCATCTGGGATGTGGTCCTATGTGGCTACTCCAGCATATGCATGAACCATTGCTATTGATTATCTTGAATTCTGTGTAAAAAATATCCCATCTTAGCTAAATACAAAATACTGTCCTGTGTGATCATTTCTACATCTTCAGGAACAGTTGCTACTGACTATTTAAAGTAATCTATATAGATTTTGGTCAATTCTATGGCAGAAACTGCCTGGGGGAGTCCCTGGGACTGCCAGTTTCTGCACCCAGGGAGTTAATCAGCACAAAAATAGCGTTTAGTAATTGGACTAAGCGCAGCAGGAGGTGCCTGGGAGAAGTGGCTGTCCAAAATTCCCACCTGGAAAGTTCCGGTAAGGGCTAGTCAAATGCTTTGTTGTGGAGTTCAGTCAATCACCTTCTTTCAAGTGAGTATTTGTATCAAATAAGCCAGTCGAACCATTCCTCTCCCTTGTACTGGGACTAGCTGAGGGCTTCCTGGGCCACCCAGGCAAACAATGTGTAAGTGAGCTGGGTGCATGCACAGGCACAGCCCTTACACCCAGCTACACCACAACAGGAACTTAAATTTTCTCCCTATATCACAATTTTAACTTAAATCCCATGGATTTGTCACAATTAACAGAATTTCAGAGAAAAGGCAGAGTCCCTCATTGCAATTATTGCATTTTGACTCTTTCAAAAAACTCAAATCATGACAGGTAAACTTACCAGTGTTCAGTCTGACAAGGACTATCCTCTCATCACTCAAAAGGTATAGTTATTTTGCTATTGGTTTCAACTGGTTCCTAAAACACATGCGAACTCTTGGGACATCATATATTAACATCTGTAACACTAATGAGTACTTAACCATTAATACTGTAGTTCAAGGTGTTTCCTAACCTTGTTCTCCATTCAATGCAGACGGTGTTAGGGATCATACTTAATACAAAGGCCGACTACTGCTCCTGTGTCTCCCTGTCCAGGGAAAGGTTGCACCCAAACACACCCAAATGTAGCTGCATACCTCTCACTTGCATAGGAATTTCCTTTCATCATGAAGGTGCAAATAGAATTGGCTCATCCAGGTTTTTATAGCCCTAATTCAGTTTTCGTTGAAGCCTAACAGTGGTTACTGACACACCTGCTTTCACTTTCAAACCCCAGAGAAAATCCATAGTACCTTAAAATTAAGAAGGTTTAAGGATGTTTGTTTGTTTATGATTATGAGAGATTCCAACTGTATTTCTGTAAAAAGGCATTTTATTAAAAGAATTAGAAATAGTTTCTGTTTATGTTCAAATGTTGATAAATATTCAGTGAGATGTTGTAACAATAACTGCATGTTTGATGTTTGAAAGTTTTAGGGATTACAGTTGTTAATTTCTTGATATTTAATTGCTCCAGCAGGCTCATTTTAATTGTTTCTGCTGCACCAGTCACTGAGTATCAAATTCAAAAATAGTGCAGTAATTCGGTTGTCCTCTGAAGAATTAATTTGCCAAATTTGGACACGAAATCTAGTGAAATAGTGACATTTTAATCCTGCAAATCTCAAACCATTTAACTATGAAGTAGCTACTGATGTCTTCATAGTATACTGTCTCATGCATTATGCTGTCTGCTTTAAAGACAAAGACTTAAAGAAAGTTACCTAGTAGCAAGGGCAATAAAGTTCACGATAAGGTTCGAGCTACAACAAAAATAAGTTATTATATCTGTTAGGCAGAAATACAATGTTATTTGGATGTTGAAATTCTGTCATACGGGTGAAAGAGGAAATATTTGTCATGGAGGCTCATTTAAAACACTTTTCAGCCATCTTTCAGAGGGCCCATAGGTTTGCTATGTTGCAGGCATTCCCAAAGGAGGTACATTGGCACAGGCATAGTCAAGGTAGTCAAAGGGCAAGAAAATGTAGTTTATTTCTGGTCTGTCATCCCTTTACCTTCACACAGATGAAATGTTGCTCTCACTGAAGTCTATAACAAAATCTTTGTAATAGATACATGCGTTTGTGTGACTGTGCATGCACTTGTGCATGTGTGTACATAATTATGAACACATTCCAGTAGGAAAAGTACTGATCAAACTGTTTTACCCATTTTAACAAATAAAAGGCATGATGTCATGATTCCTGACCATTCAGTCAGTGTTGTGTGGCTGTATTTCAAGTCTTGTAGTCCAGCAAAAAGCTTGTGTGCAGTTTATATGTAAGGTGGAGTATGTGTATATGAATAGGGAAATTACAAGCCAAATGTGTTATATTTATGCATGTGTGGAGGGCTAACTTGTTACAAATATATTACAGACTGCTGCCATAAGAAAGTGAAATGGTTAGGGTGCTGCCAAGCATTACTCCTGTTCTCAACGCTTCATCTGTAAAAGCAAAGTCGTGTACCTTTTTACAACCGATAGCAATCACAGTATTGCTTTGCAATGGTGATAACAAAAGTGCAGCAACGGAAAACTGTACCTGATCTTCAAAGAACCTGCCTTCACTTAGACACTTAATTTCACTTAACTTTTATAAGTAAGCACTGTGCCCATGGGCATTAAAGCTACCGGGTTTGGAATTTATACTGCAGTGGGTCTATTGGAAGCCTTTATCAATATATGGAGATAATAATGTATGGGGTCTGATTCTCATTTCAGATATATACCAATGCACAGAGTTGACTTACTGACTTCAGTGGGGTTATTTACAATGTATGTCAGTGTAAACACAAGAGAATCACCCTGATTGCAACCAAAGGTTACTGTCTGCTGGCTCTGGGGTGACACATTTTTCTGGAAGGCACAGCATAATCAATCCATAGTCAAAGAAGGTCAGCGGTACTTTGAAGCACCCATTTTTTTTTATCTGAGAGAACTGGCAGGGCAAAAGAAGAAGGTTATGAAGATCAAGCCACTAATGGCAAAGGAAGGAGGTCTAGCACAGGAAGGAGATTTAGAGGGGCTGCTAAGCAAAAGCAATTAAACTCAGGCAAGTGTGCTTAGAAATAATTCTCCATCTTAGCAACTTTGCGGTTTAACTCCACAAAGTTTGTATGACAAGAGTAAAGGAATGATCTTCAAGAAAAAGATTTTGAAGAGAATGAAGGAAATCATCTAACAGAAAAATAAACCAAAAAGAGCAACAAAAAGAGAAAAGAAGAAAGACAAAAAGAAGGAAAAGAATAAAACAAGGAGACGTTAAGGAAGAGAGAGAAATTTTGTCTTTTCTGCCAAAACCAACATATCTTCTCACTCATGTCTGGGAGTGCTGTCTAGAGAGCAGCTCAGTAAAGATGAGAGGAGGTCTCTTGTGTTATGTTTCAGGCAAACGTTTATTGCATTTACATCTAATGAAAAATTCTTTTGCTTTAAAAAGCGGGCACTGCAGACGACATCTACAGGTGTATTTATAGTCCAGCACATCGCCAATTATTTAATTTACATTTCCATAGTAACTGTTAGCAGAATCCAGGCAAAGAAAATATGTGCGGTCTTTGTTCAACAATTACACTGCCACATACCCAGCATTGTTCAGTTGTATGCAGCAGTTTAAAAATATATCCCGTGGGGCTTTTTCCTGCTGTTATTTCATTCTGTTGTGGTAGCACCTGGAGTTCCTGGCTATAAAATATCCAAAACCACAGGAAAAGGCTGTTCTCCAATCCAATTAACCAGCAGTCCAGATTTATAATAATATGCAAAAGGCATGCAGAAGCATAAGGGGTGAGGACCTAAGGAAGGGCTAAGGTGACGATAACCATGGGTTTCCTCACGTACAGATCAAGTGGTTACATAAGCCACAGATGACACTCAGCATCCCCCAAGCCACATGCCGGTGACCTGGCAGCACTGTGGTAGGAAATGCTGAGAGGAGGATTTAGAACATAAAATGTTAAGACCGTGAGGAATGTTGACATAGAATTTATTTCTCATAAACTTACATCCATGTGGAAGTTGAGGAATCCTCGGGAGAATAAGGACCACTATCACAAACGAAAGTAGCTACGTCCTTTTACAATGCAAGGAAAAAGCTCATTGGTCTTGTTTTTGCAGGAAGCACAGACCAAATGGACAGGGGTACTACAGGAGCGGTCAGGGTAATCAAATTGTGCCTTCAATAGGGTATTGGCAAGGTTTTAAAAGGGATTTTTTGGAGTTCATTTTCTGCTAACTACTGAGGTGAAGAGTGCATTCAGGTCCTGTTGAAGTCAGGGGTGAAAAATGGTGACTTTTTTGTGCCAGAAAGTGTCTCTGCAAACACAAGTTCCTCTTTTCACCATCAGCTATCATTTTCCCCTCACTGACCATGAAAAGAAGTGGTTGCCTCAGGTAATTATGTGTACAGGAAGAAATTCTCACTGCTTTCCGAATATCACCAATAATACGTTTAAGTGATTTACTGTACCTTGTAATTGGTTTTCTGAAAATATGAATATTTTACTGCCACTGTGGCAACTCTCTGTAGCATCTATAATAGTGACATTCCACAGAACATGATTAATGAGTTTTATTTTTTGCTCTGTCTAGAAGTAAGAAGGTTAAAAGTTTTAAAATTATTTTCTTTTTGAGAACGTGCAAAAAGATCATAAAGCTGCGTCTGATCAATGTGTGAGAGCTTTTTCCGAAGGGCCAAGCAACCAAAATAAACCAGCAAATGTTAGAAACAAGCTAGAGAAAGCCCATCATGCATAAAGTATTGCCATCTTAGTATCACACACTTCTTTATAGCTAGTTTGGGGAGGAATTAGGCTATCTTTGAGTACCTGATGTGAGAACACAAAAGCAGAATAATATCCATCAATACTGAAGCCTACTTTGCTGTAGTAGGTGCCTTTGAAATCCCTTAAAAATATACGTGGGGTAAAATATGACAAATGTGAGAAGAGCCTTTTGGTACCCTGTGCAAAAGTAAAAAGAAAACCAGCCTGCTAAATTATATGAGAACTGAGATAATGCCAAACACTGAGTTCGAAACTTACCCTGGAAGGTTTGCAACCATGAGAAGATATTTTGCTATCCATTTCTGCTTGCTTATGAGCAGAAGAAAATATATGATGATAAAATAAACCCTTTCTGTTGAACACACTCTATGCTGTTTTAAAGACTAGTTTCTAGAACACATAGGAAGGGTGCTTAAATGGAAATAAGAATATGAGTAATTTCAGGTTCCTTGGCATCCAATAAAATTCACAGTCCTGGGTGAGGCACCCATGGTCTCTTATATAATGCAAGGAGAAAGCTTTATGCCTAAAAAACGGTTTTACCAAAGCAGAAATACAAAGGAGAGTAGAAGTGTTTGCATCCTGCCTATGGCAGGCAGTTAACTTCTCTGAGCCAGAGATGGGAATCTCTTTCATAACAAGGAACTGAGCTTACTTATTTTCAGCATTCAAAGTGAAATTGTTTATTCCAAGAGAGGACTGGAAGACCGAGTCTTGATGCCCTTTTAACCACTAAACTGGTAGCTAGGGTACTTATGAAGATGTAAGAGGCTTAAGCACTGACCTTAGGGCTCTGTTTTAATAAGAACAGGAGGTGGTTCAGAGTTAGCTTTACCACTATGCCCCATGGAAGTAATCTGAATTTGCATTTGCTAATTGTTTGCAGGCTAATTCATAGTCATATATGCCTCTTCTGCTATATACCAGACAGTCTGATTAGAATAGTCTGTAAAGCTTTAGAACATTTGAAGGGAAAGACAAAGACAGAGAGGCAGATGGAAAATCAGAAAAAAAAAGGCAATGGGGGATAACGTATGACAGATCATGACAGACCAACCTGATCTCTGTCTTTGTTGACATAGCAAGCATTACGAGCAAAGGAAAGAGAGCAAAATCTTCACCTGCCCCTAAATACAGTTTGATGGGGATGACAGAGCACAACACAAGAGCTGTAAAGCAGGAAAAAAACCTGACTAACAAGGAGACTGCTAGAAAGAGAACAGTGTTGCTGGAAGAAGGTAGCTAGTGTAATTCCTCAAGGGTAGGTCTTGAAGCCAATTATATGTAATGTTTTTATTGGTGACCTTGGCACGAAGAGTAGCTGTGTGCTGATGAAATCTGCTGATGTCACAAAGCTGGGAGCAGCAATCAATACAGAATATCATATAGGCAGAGCTGGATGACCTTGAGGACTGGAGTAATAGGAACAGGAGGATAACGTGTAGTACCAAGTGCAAGGTCAGGCACTGAGGGACTAAGAAGAACTGCCATAAACTGGGAATGCAACAGGTGCAAATGAGAGGAGGGTGATTTTGTGAGTGTAAGTCAACCACAGAATGTCTGTGAGCCAGTTAAAGGGTATGACTGTCAAAAAAGTACATGCAAAGAATTTCCAGTGATGCTAGAAATGGACAAAACCATTACTCAAATGGTCAAAAAGACATTTTTTAAGAGTATATTCAAGTATGTACATGAAGATCTCCCTAAAAAAGTAAAACTGTATAGGTGCTGCAATGAAAAGAGGAACCTCGGTATATGAATATGTGAATGAGTTACAGCAAATTTGGGAAGGGTGTAGGTTTAATACGTATCATTAAGTGGTCTCTGCTAAGTGTTTGCCTGCCTACACTTGTTTCATGGTGAATTCAAGGTAGTTTTTCTTCATTCTCACTGAAAGATAAGCTGTTTTGAACTTACAAAGGAGAAATATGGCAGCTTCCATGAGGTGGCTAATGAGGTATATAAAGACATAAGTTCTTGTTCAAGCAATCTTACCCTAAAATAAGTTACTTTGCCCAATCTGGCCAAGCAAAAGATGGAAAGAGACAGGATTCTGTCTGTAAATATGCAAAGGAAATAGACACCAGAGCTGAAGTTCTTTCAGTTAAAGAATAAAGTAGCCTAAAGATGGAATAGTTTTTAATTGGCTATTTTTTGGATGGAGATTATCAAATAGTTACTGAACACAGGAGGAGTGGGTGGTCAGAAGTTTTCCAATAAGCATATTGAGGGCAAGAAACCTAACAGCTTTGGGAGATATAACTTGAAAATATTTACTTAATGACTGCTGACTCTGTGATTATTATTCTTCTTAGCAAGGTGTTTCATGTGTGGAAGAGGTATGAGATGGTTATTTAGGTTGTGAGAGTGTCTCAGGCCAGGAGACAGTTCTCTGGGAAGCATTCCTTCCTTTTTCAACCTTTTACTACCTGATTATGACAAATAAAGACTCAGTGCAATGCGCTTCTATGTTGTTTGTCTATTATTCTAATCCTGTTCCTGAACATCTTATAGTGCTCCTGAGCATTGTAATGAAAAGAATACATAACTTGAGCCTATTTAACAAAAATAGAACCTCTGTCTATTAATAACACAGTGAGTAAATGAGCAGTGAGTGTATGACTGAGCACAGACGAATTTCAGTGTTCCCTTACATGCTAGTATGTTTTTCTCATTTATATTTTTCATCTGACTTTTAAAAAATTATAACTATGAATCCTCTCTTTCCTGCCATATTGAAATGGGGGAAACTGTTAAGATGGTGACTGGTGACATACAAATGTTATTATACACAGTTATTTACAAATTATATAAAATTAAATATAATTCATTTAATAATCCATGAATTATTTAAAAGAATGTCCAAATGCATTTGGGTAGCCTGAAGATGATATAAAAATGGGAATTCCCATAAACACAGAAGAAAAGCAGATGCTCACATTCTGTGTTGAGGGTCTCTGCCCTGAAAGGTAGAGTGATAAGAAAACTTGGCAAAGAAGACCAAGAAAAGATACCTTTCTAAGAAGCATGTGTGTTAATACATCTGGTGAAACAGTTATCTACTGGCACTATCTACAACTATCATGTTTCCATGGATACAGCAAGACTGTAAATATTCTTAAGGCATACATTTTTGACTCTTTAATTGAGACCCCAGTTTGGGAAAGCATAACTTTAAGCACATTTCTCTCTTATTAAAGGGAGAAAATGGAGGTAGGGAATAGACGACTCCCATGACTTGAAGATGTCTGAAGGGATGTTCTCACAAAATGAACAGAGACTACAGACAGAAAAACTTCCTGGCTGTCTGACTGTAAGCAAATGGGACTGTTCAATTGCAAAGAAAGACTTAAACCCCTCAGCAAAATGTGTGGACCAAGAACAAAGAAGAAAAGTCTAATATTTATTGGCGGGAGTCTCAACAGAACAAAAGCAAGTTGCAGGAAGCTCAGCATGCTGTTTCATTTTTCCTGGCTGCTTTGCCTATGAAGAGCAGAAACATAAGTTGCTTCATGCTTCATTTTCCAATCTTCATCAGCTGACTGATAAAATTAGTAAATAGTATTCTGTCTGTCCCTTTTCCCCCCTTTTGTGTCTATTCATCTGGGAGAAGAGCTGGCCTTAACTTTGAACCGATGACTTGTGAACAGTTTTGATATTTTGAAGTTTGTCTTCATGACACATCAAAAATATTTTCAGTATTTCCCATGTTGTGGAGTTTCAAAAAAATTACCTTGCAAATTTTAATTACTTTAATGAAAATATCTGAAAAGGAATCTGTATTTCTACATGTTTTTATTACTTATTCATAGAGTTATAACACAGTATTAAAGGAGATGCTGATTAGTAGAGATTTAAAACCTTCAGGTTCAAGCTCTCTCCGTTTGTTTCCTAATGAAATAGTTTTATAGCACAGTCTCCATCAAATCAGTTTTGATAAACGTCTTTGACCAACTACAGCTAGTAATAACAGTTTGGAGCAAAATGGTGACAGTTAACCTGTTGGTAAACAATTTGGCTTACCTGCCTTAGAAATTAATTTTCAGGAGAGCAGCTGATGCGTTTCTTTTGAATGAATCAAGAGCAGTCAACATCAGAAACCAGGCAAAAAATTTAAATTGCATATTTTACTTTTTTTTTTCTAAATTTTGAGTCACGTATTTCTGTCTAATCCTTGTAGTCTAAAACTTAATACTTACACTGATGGAAATATTACCAAAATAAGGTCAACACAGTTTATGACCGGTATATTTTTAAGTGACAAATGTTAATCTGGCAAATCACTGCTGCAAACAACCTGATTATTAAAGTGCTGTGCGACCAGCAATTCTTGGCATTACTGAAAATCATGCAATACAATCCTATACTCCTGTCCCTATGAATTAAATGCTGGGCAGGTGTTATGAGGTTTTTGCTACGAAAGTACAAGTTTTGCTCCTGTATCTTTATGTTATATAAGTCCACAGAACTAATACATGAAATATGTTTTCCTAAAGGAAAACATAGGCTGTGCCTGACATAAGAGTTTGATTCAATAACACATTTCTGATATTGAGCTTTATTAGATAATTCTAGTTCTTTTTAAAGCAAAATTGCCCTTCTTTGCAAAGTGGTTTTCCCAGTAAAGTGAAGTCACAAAAAATACTATAAATCACTTTGACCTAAACAAAATTTGAAACTGTTTAAATTCTGTGACTCGTAAGTCACAGAATAATTAACAAGAAAAAACATAGATGATATTTTAATTCTATTAGTTACTGAGCAACAGGTTGTGAGATTCTGAGGTTGTCTTATTTTGATAATTAAAAGAAGGGTGGTTTTTTTAAACATGAGAAGACATTTAGGGACAGACTTTTTGGCAGGGCCTGTTGCTATAGGACAAGAAGTAATGGTTTTAAACTAAAGGGGGATAGATTCAGACTAGATATAGGAAAGAAATTCTTCACAATGAGGGTGGTGAAACACTGGAACAGGTTGCCCAGAGAGGTGGTAGAAGCCCCATCCCTGGAAACATTCAAGATCAGGTTGGACGGGGCTCTGAGCAACCTGATGTGGCTAAAGATGTCCCTGCTCACTGCAGGGGGGTTGGACTAGGTGACCTTTAAAGGTCCCTTCCAACCCAAACTGTTCTATGAGTCTGTGATTTATTTCTGTTCATAAGCCCATGAGTTAATTTATAGATTTAAATTGCATTAATCATCATGACAGAGTAAGAAAGGACTTGCTTTGGCATTTTTTTTCAATTTTCTAAAATTAGAGCATTGTCATTGGCCTATCAATAGAATTCAAAATATTCATTTTCTACCTGCAGTGTCTGCTGTGGTCAGTCCCTGGCATGCTGGGACTCCCAAACTGTGCCAGGAACTCTCTGGGAGAGTGTGGGTTGGCTCAGGCACAGCTGTTCCCAAAACTGCTGTGCCAGCTCTGTGGTGTGGGCACTGGCACCGCTCAGTGCAATAGCATCAGTGTTAACCTCAGTTCCTACCCTGCCAGTGAACTGAATTACATAGCTGCAGCTGGTCCTGCGTTGTGCACAGGATAAATGATCTCTTAAAATCTCTTTCTGGCTCCATAGCAGCATGCAAAAGCCTTATCATGATATATTAAACACTGCTTACTTCAGTAAGATCTTTATTAAGACAAATTGAATTAACCCATTCTGGCACTCTGAATTTCAAGAATTTGAGTCCTGGACAGTGCTTCCTTGAATGTCCATTCATGATGATTTAACTTCTTATTGCTGCACGTAAGATTTTGGAGCAGGGATGGTCAGAACCTGTAAGAAATGACCCAAGATTCCTATTTGCCACATTTTTCATCTCATTTATCCTCTTGAAAATTACTTGCTCCACACCTTGAGAATCACAAAACCAGGAGAATCAAAGAGATCTTTGCATCAAATATACAAAAATCACACAGGTTTTCAAGTTTCCACTGTAAATCAGTGGGGGATAATTCTGTGGGACTGAGGACTACCCTAGAATTCAAAAGTGGTAATTAGAGTATTTCAGAAAAAAAAAGTGGTGACTCTTACAGTAGGCTGATGTCACAGGCATGAAGAGTGCTGAGCCGTGGATCCCAGGGAGAGAAAGAGCAGATCCCCCAGGATGTTTTAGTGTTCTAGTCACAAGCTTATTTCAATGTGCTTTGCATTCTTCAAGATCTCCTATGCAGAGTCAGGCTCTGGCCAGCCAGGGGGGACCTTAGCTTTCACTTTGGTGGCAGCCGTACCAAAAAAGTCCTAGATCACATTTTAAGAAGTACTTGGCAATTTTGTACTCCTGTTTCTGAGGTTGAGAAGCGTTCCATTTTTTTTTATGGAATTGATACAAAGGTGGTATTTTTTACAAGAAAATAAAGACCAGCAGTATCTGAACAGTCAGGGCTCTGTGAAACACAGCTGTTGCCTGCTGTTTGTCCCAAATGGGAGGATTTGTTTTCACATCTGAAGGCCAACCCAAAAGACAGAAAGGGACAGTTTCCTCTGTGAGGGTACAAATCACCACTCGTAGTGATTCTAAAAGAGTGAAGAATTCCTTAAAAAAAAATTTCAAAAATAGTACTTTTGATGTGAATATATATGTGAGATATAAAAATACTTTGAAAAAATGTTTCTTCTTATGCAGTAGTTAAATTCTGAAAAGTCATCACAGTATTTTTTTCTTTAATGTGACTTTTAACCAATCAGCTTTAACCAAAAAACAAAAACCCCCTTCTTAATTCAAGTCTACAAGTCAGATTAATATTGCAAGGGACCTGACTGCCCTCCCCTTCCAGGAATGTACCTGGCTGTGCCCTGGATAGAGGCTGACCCAGACCCCTGTCTCCAGAACTCAATCTGACCTGATTTGCTGACTTGAGGCTGCAGCTCCCAGCTGAGATCCTGCCCTGCCTGCCCTGCCCTGGTGCTCAACCCTGGCTGCTGCAGGGAGCCTGGCCCTGGGTCTGCATGAAGTCTTGTCCCCATGGCTCCCCACAGCCCCAGTTTTACCTCCAAACCCTGCAGGAAGCTGTGGTCGATGTGTAGGTGCAGATTCTGAAATATATTAGCTCTTATTAAAAAGGTGGGTGAATACATACTGATTCAAACAGTTTCAGAATATCTGCTGCTTGATGCAAAAATTGTTTCTCAAATGTGGTCAGATCCAATAGACTGGAACAGTTGAAAAGGAAATTTTTTTATTCTTCATAAATTATATGCAATTTAAAGTTCTTGTGTAGATTAAATTATAATGCTTTCATGCAGGAAAATTTTAAAGACAAATAGAAAAGGTAAAAAAGTTGTATTCAGGTTTAGTCCATAAGTGTCTGCTTCCATCCTTGTTTCAATTTTCTCAGCTCATGTCAGTTTTCTGATTCAAATTAAGCACAGTATGGTTTACATTTAATTTATGTTTATGTGGAACATGGTCATTAAAATACCAAGCTACAGCTTCTACTGCAGACCTACAGCAAGTAGCAACATCTATTATTTTTAAAACCTGATCCTAAGATAGCTTTGATTGAAATTCACCTGTCTGCAGGTGCTTGCAAACATATTTAAATGGATTCGAAACACCGACACCAAGATGTAGCATAAACATTTCATATCTTTTATTCTGTATCTCTGCTAAAACAAGAATTTCACCTTCTAGGTACAGAATTCCCATGGAAATCAATCTATGGATCCAGCAAAAATAACCTCTCTCTGCTGAATACAACACTATTTAGTTATACAGCTAAAAATGTGTCAGGCCTGATTCCCTTCTATTTTAAGGCTCCTCTAAGTAGAACCTTTTGAAGACTTATCAGGACAGTGAGAAGAACTGAATTTTGCAGTCTAAAAGATGATAAGCCAAGGCTAGGTCAGGTTTGGGTTCCTCCTTTTAATGGAAGGGGAAGGCACAACATGGTGGGGCAAGTGCTGGAGGAAAGACACTGGAAAAACAGTGTCTCATCAGCTTGTTTTAGAGAAAGGCAGCTCATGGGTCTTCATGGCTGCGCCCCACACACTGACTGCTCCTTCAGCAGCAGCAACCAAGGACTTACCACTGCTCTTCCACAGACACAGGAGGCAGTGAGAAATTCTGCAAAGGCTGTTGTTGTAGGTACTTGTGAAAAATAACACCACTCCTTAATATTTAACAGTGTTGTGATTAAGGAACCTCAGTTTTACCACCTGTTTTTAGATGTGTGCTAGTTCAAATTATTATGCCAAGTACTAGTTAAACCTGTAAAGGACGATGCTTCCAGGAGCTGCATTTTTATCCTGGCAAATGAAGAACTGGCTGATGTTATGCCTCTTTTCACTTTAGAAATATCCAGTTCAGTCTCAGTATTCCATGAAGTCTTATAAATCATGGTACCTGTGTGCTCTATCTTATTGGTAGTCAAAACACCCAACTTAATCACAGCATTCTTTAAGCATTGCCCCTAAATTTTCAAAATGGGGAATGTAATACAGCCTGCAGCACATTTCATAGCTATCTAGTCTGGTAGTAGGATTTATGGAGACTTCATGTGGTGATGGCATTAAACACAAGCTATTCAAGCCAGTCGGTGAGCTAGGGAGCTGAGAGGAATTACTGAGATCCACCATGAAAAAGAGCAAGAATGAAGATTAACACTGTATTCAATACAAAGGGTGCCTCTCTCTTCTATACTCTGAGAGATCATACAGGAATGTGGATTTAGCAGCTCAGTTCTTACAAAACTTAACAGGAATTGCACACAGTAATGTCTATGTATTGCTTAAAATGTAGTCTTGGATACTTATGACTTGGACTTTCAGCATATTCCAGATGTAGTATTACTAGTGGTGTATCTATATGTCTGAGAATAAGGGCTGTTTGAGCAACTAGAAAATGTCAAGATAGATAATTATTCATTAAAAAAAAAGCAAAAATCTGCAATGGATGTTATTCACATGATATTGTTTAGCCATTTATAGAGCTGGCTTAATAAAGGCCTGTGAATGAGTGATGCAAAAATTGCCAAAATTTACAATGACTTCTTTATAAAGATATTTTCCCTAGCTCTAAATAGAATTTGGATCTAAATCATTACCACAGAATGCAACACGAATACTGAAAATGAAGGGCTCATTTATATCCAAGCTTTGATTTTATCTCTTGAGTACTCTAGATAAAGGACTGAAGAGACTGAAGGAGCAGGTGATAGGTATCTAAGGAGGAGTTTAAAATGGGCTTTATATGTTTATCGTTCTGACTGTAATCCTTACTCCACTGCGGTCACTTCTCTGCCTCCACAGGCACTATAATTTTCATTTTATTGTGTCCCAGGAACTGAAGTTTCTGAACATGCCCAAAGCTGCCCTTATCTTTTTGAAACAAAACCTTTCATTGCCTGGCAAAGAAATGGAAAATGAGGTCTTCCACCAGACTCCCAAATGAACTCTTGTCAGCCATTCTCAGTATAATTAATGGATTAACACATGGTAGGTCCAAGCTCTTACAAAAGAAGAAGAGTTATGGTGCTGGATATCTTTTAAGTAATTAATTCAGGGTGCTGAACGAGAAATTTTCAGGCTTCAGTGTCCTTCCAGGTCCCAGGACCTTTAACGCATTTTATTGAAAGAACTGTTTTCTTATGCCTGCATAATTACTGCTGTGCTGAATTACTCTGTCAGTGCCTGAACCTCGTTTGCGGGCGGGCACATAGACACTAACAGAGACTCTTCTCCATGTTAACTAGTTCTGACTGTGCTGCAGTCCCTCAGAATAAGGGTGGAAGTGCCTAGTTGAGAAGAAAAGGCAAAGGATATCTCAGAGTCACAGCGTGGTGTTTCACATACTTACTCGTCTTAATTTTACTCTAAGTTTGTTAACTTTTCTATTCCAAAAGGATGCATATTAATTAAGCCATCAGATATTAGTTATTCCAGAATGGCACTTTCTCATCCTCTTTTACTTGTAGCTCTTCTACTTTAATAATATTAATCAGAGAGGAAGGTGAATTTAGTTATCCCACAGCCCTGGGGGGACCGTAACCTTATCATTACCCTAGGATTCAGCTTTCTGTGACCAAGAATCCAAGGTCCAGCTCTTATAGTGTCCACATGCACAACCTTGGCTTAGACTTCTGAGGGAACTGTGAAGTGAGAAAGAGGTGTAAGAAAGGCAATGGAGTCATGTTACGCAAGACAAAAAGGCAAAACTGCAGAGAGAGGTGAGATTGTTGAACCTGGGCTCATTAGCAGCTCGAGGCTTCAGGAGGAGAAACCCCAACTCATAAAGATACATAATTCTGAAGGCAATTCCCTGGATTTGGAAGATAGCAAGTCAGCAGCATGGAGGAGCTGTTCTTGGGACCAGTAGAAATCAGATATTCCCCATCTGACTGATGCCTACCTGGCCAGCAAAGACAACATTGGGCTGGTAGGCTCATTAATCTTAGATACTTTTTGTTTGCACTGATCAATAAATAACTATTTTATACTTTATCTGGTGCCTAACGTGCTTGCAAAGTCTCTTTGTACATGAAAAAAGGCACCTGAATGAAGTGTTGCAAGGGGATTTGGTTATACTGCCCTAATACTGCCCTCTCTCACTGCCCTTCTATATTTAGCTATGATGACAGCCCCATGAATATGTTGCCATTGTATGAAGTGGAGCAGTGCTAAACAGAAGGACTTGGGCTTGTATCTCTACTTTGACTCAGAGAGAAGATTTGAAACCCAAGAAAATGTACAAGCTGGCTCACCACTCAAAGGACTCTGTCTTACTGTCTTCTGTGGACACATTTGCAAGATGAGAGGCAGCAGCACAGGATCCCAGCTGAAGGAAGATGTGGAGAGAGTCAGTCAGACACCGTAGCCAAGCATCTCACTCCTTAAGCACAGATAGCTCCTTACTCATATGGCTTTGGGGATCTTTTGCCCATCCTTGGTACCTGCATGCCAAAGTGCCTTTGAGTTTCTTTCTCTGATCCAATAAGTTGTTTATATGCATGACTTGCCTTAAGCATGCAAGGATTATTTGTACATTTAAGTTACCTAAACAATTAGGATCTTTATTAAATGGGAATTTCCATAAAATATAGTTGTGACTAAATTAGGGCATAACTTGACCCCAGGGTCCTGTAAACCTGTTTGGGTTTAAATGTTTGCTCTGTAGTTAACCTTTGCTTTAAAAAACTCTAGTTTGATCTCTTAACCTAAATACTGTTAAACACAAGATTTCTTTTCTTTTCTTGTATTAAGGCACATTCACTGGTCTGAGTCACTGTACTTCTTATTTCAACGATGAAGTGGATTTGACAGCTAACTTGCATTAAATCTCTAAAAATAGGACTGCATAATGAAAATGCTGACAGACCCTTATCTGTAGTAACATTAGTGGGCACCAGTTTAACCAGGAAATGACTTTCAACTTATTTACTGAAAATGAGATCAGGTGACCATTTTTAATTCCAGTTAAAATATGCAGTCATGCATGGGCATGAGGCTGAGATGGCCTTTTAATAAGTTTGTAATTTGGTTATCTCTCTGAGCAGACATAAGGATTTATCTCAAACATAAAATTTATATTAATTTTTTTAATGTTGAAGAAGCTACTTCGAAGGACTTTTTTATTAGTTAGAGTTATAACTGTTGGGTTTATCTTGAGCACTTCTCAAGTTTTCATTATTGGATTTTAACTTATTATATAGCTAGGCTTCATCTATATTGTAACCTTTCATTATCACTGTTACATTGATTTCTACAAGCCTTCAAGGCATAATTGACCTTTGTACATGAAGGAGGCACTTCTTTTCTCTGTATTATAAAGGTGATCCATATGTGTTATTAAATCATTAAAAGACAACATTCATTGTCCTTATAGTCACAAAAGAAGAAAACAGATCACAAAGATGGAACTATAGAATTATCCCTACGTTTTTATCACAATTTGTTCCATGCAGCTGTTACATGTATGTTGTCATTGTATGCTCTTGTACAGAACATGGATCAAATCCTTATCTGGGGTTTGGAGAAAACCAGCAGAGATGTTGTCTTATATTTTCTTACATCAATACAGGACCTTGACAAAATTTTAGAGAAAGAAAGTCTGATTTTTCACTCTTTATTTGATTCAAAATAAATTGCTTTTTCCATTTCAAAACTGCAGGTGTATTAATAAACTGGAATCAAGATTGCATATTAAACTGGTATTAAACATTCTTCTAAAGTGGTTTTTTCATTATACAATAAGTATAAATTACAAAAATAAAACATATTTTCTTAAATCTGTAAATGTCTTTTTTCTGTGTACCATTTCCTGGTTTTTATATTAACTTCCAGTCGGTAACCAAGTTTCCTTATTAAGGAACACTATTTTGGTTACATTGCAAGAAAACCTGATAACTGCAAAATGGCTGCTAATAGTTTTCCATGTGAAAGTGTATGATGATATGGTAATTAATTATGTGATAAGTGATCCTATGGGAAAAATGTCTTTTATAATTTTTTCTGTATTTCCCCCTTCCTCCTCTTTTTATTATGTGTCTGGATTGTACTCTAGCTCCATCAACCCCTTCAAATTTTGTAAAACAAAAAGTATTCTTTTCTTCATATGTTTTCATATGCTTTTTGTGAGACCTTCAACTGCTCTTTGTGAGACCTTAGCTGAGCACCCAAAGCATATGCAATTGCTTTTCAGAAATCAAGAGTGGATCAAGATCACTTTCTAAGGATAACCTCAACGTCTCAGCCAGGGCTTGGATGTATGCCAAGGAAGGAGTACCACGTACTTACCCTTTTCTGGTACTTCTCCTCAAGCTACTGGTCACTGTCAGAGACAGGAAATTGAGCAAAAAAGTCCTTGGACTGGACTTTTTCCAGAGATTTATCACTTGGCTGAATCTGGGTAAGATTTCACAGGTTTGATAAAATTTCATGTGAAGTGTATGAATTAACTGTTCTGACTGATGTGAGCTGCCACCTTGGAAGCGTGAGGTCAGGAGAGGTTTACAGTAAGACTGCCAGGCTTCACGTGGGTACAGCTGTATATTGCATCTGCTCTCATGATTAGAAATGACTGCATCATTTCCGAGAAAAACTAATTGGGTGCAGGCATCAGCCAGCATGAAAAATTTCCTAAGATGAGATCTTTTTGTGCTCTTTCTTTCTCTGTAGTGCAGAGTGAGCACAACAGTGCTAGCAGGAGCAGGGGATACCACCGTCTTAGGGTGCTCACTGATTGGTCACACTTGTCAGTACTGGATCTGGTCGCCATTGACGGTATCTTCATCACACATGAGCACAGATAACACAAATCTTTCTTAGATTATGTGGTCATCTCAGACCAATTTCTGCAGCTGTAGGGTCAGGTTGCATGCTTTGACATCTCTCTGCTCCTTGTGGGCTGCATTAATTCAGCATCCACAGCTCCTGGGCCAGATTAATGCAGAGGAGGAGCTATGTACCTGCACCTTTCCCTAAATGCATAGAGTAGCTCAGGACAGAGTACTGGACCATTTGGACACAGGACTCCTATACAATGACTTATCAGCTATTCCTTGTTTCCTGGAAAGAAAAAACAGCAGTTGCGTGGAGGCCTCCCATTGCCTGAGGCTCACGTGCCTCCAGTTTGGCTCATCTTGGATTTGGGGAAAGTATGATATATTATTTTTATACAAACAGGCTTGTAAAAAGAAAAACACACAGTAATTCTAATTACACAAGCCCTTTATTTCACAAAAAACATGTATGACTCATGGAGGATGTTCACCATAGTTTCTCTTTTGTACTCAAAGCCAAACTGAGTTTATATTAAATGTATTTATTAGCAACATCTGACTCTTATGTGAGCTACTCAATTAAGAAAGGATTTTTTCCCCCTTAGGTTAATTGTGTTTTCTATTGCATTTAAAATATCTGGTTTTTATTACAATGAGGTTATGTTAATGTTCTGAAATTCAGATCAGTTAGCCCATGTAAGAAAAGATAACATAAATAAAGCATACAAGCTTGCTACTATTTTTAAGCAAAGTGTCAATCAGTATGTGTATAACTAATCATCAGTAGCCTGTAGTCTAGAAATCATTTCAGTTTGACAATTCAGAATTTTCTGGATGGGTTAATAGGCAATGTATGGGATTCATATGATGCATGTATGTATGAGAGAGAGAGAGAGAAAGCTATTTTTCCATTCACATATTAATTCTGGTTCTAATGTCTTTAATTTTTCAGATGAAAGCTGAGAACCTTTGAACTTCTCATCATATGCACAGGATTACTAATAAATGAACCATCAAAAGGTCTATTTCAGAGGAAAAAAGGCCAAATAAATGGTGCTAGAATGTTCTGCACAATTCGATTTCATTTGGATATAAATTTGGAGGGTTTGGTTTGAATCTATAACACATAATTTCTGCAAGTATTTTAAATATTGCTAATTTCTCACTAAATAGTAATAGTGTTGAAACAAGGCTAGAATAACCAGCTCATCAGTGGTAAGCTATTTTATGCTTGCTGCTGAATTTTACATACTACGCATGTATATTTAAAACATATATATATAAATATAGGCAAAGACATATAAATAGTTGCTTATCGTTGGTGTCAGTTCAATTTTCTATCAAAATCAAGCTTGGCACAGATTATTCTGGATCACCACCACTAGAGAAAATAATTAGAAGATGCTAGCTTAAAGCATTAAAAAATCAAAGGGAAAGTTGCCAAATAATGAGGTTAGTTTTAAAGTCATGACAGTTAAAATTGTTAAGTTTTTCTCTGAATTCCTGAGAACCAAAAGTTTATGTTCTTCTAATGAAACCAGAGACTCAGGTAATAACATAGCTCTGGGAATGGAAGTTTTGGGAAAGTGCTGAACATCTCAAGATCTACAAAAAGCGCTTGTAGAGCTGAACACTGCCATCTATCTATCTTTCTGGCTTTTCAGTCTCTGTGTACTGGAGTACTCTAAGCAGGTAATACAACTGTCCATTGACTTTGCTCAAAGGTATTTCTTGGCAGTCCAGATCAGTGTGTATGAAATGATGTGATGAGGGCTGCCTGAACTTCAAAACTGAACTGCTATTCCAATTTAAAATATTAATCTAGTTGTATCGTATGTCATGGTGACTATTTTCTCTGATCTTGTTTTGCTATAACTATGATGTTCAAAACCACGTGACAAGCAGAATGGAGGTTATGCTACTAATTAATAAAGCCCCATATTATGTGGCTCTGGAAGCTTTGTATTTCTCTAAATTCTGGTCTTTAAACATCCTACTTAAATGTACAACTATGTGAACAGTTAAAATTTTTTAAAACTTGAAAACTGGGCATTAATTAGTGTAGTCTAATGACTTAAGGTTCAAAAAATAGCTAGTCATTTATGGGTGAGGGTTTAGGAGATCTCTAAGCATTGCCTGATGATCAAGCCCTCTGAAGACATCTCAGTCTCCTTTGACCTCTCTCCCCTTGGATCAAGTAAATCCTTCCTAAGCAGGCAAGTTGCTCGCTGTGATATGTACCTATTCCACTGCTCTCCTCCTGTCTCTCCAGATTTAGTAAAGCAAAGACTGAGATGCCACGTATCCTTTTGTTGCCAAACCAGATTTTACTTCATAAAATTTTCTTGTAGACAGCAATTTCATTGCCAACAACCTCTTATTTCTTCACAGATTGACTTACCTTACTAGTATTTAGACACTACACTGACAGGTTTATTGGCTATGCCCAGGACAGTGCAGTGACAGTGCAGATGAACAGCAGGGCAAAAGTATTTCCAGACAGATGTAATAAGAAAATAAGAAAGGGAAAGCTGCTGTTTAAATTACAAAACAGTATTTAAAAAATACTATTCTGACACAGTTTATGCTGAAGTAGTGCAGGCCATGCCTTGCAGTTGTGCAATACGAAAGGCACACAGTGCAGTGGCCCTGTGTCCACATCCAATTGATCCTCCTTGGGGAAGAGGGCAGAGTGTGAGATCTCTAGAAGAGGACCATCAGAGAGCATAAATATTGTAACCTGATTGAATCCTGAAGAGGTATGTGGGTATTTTAAAAGCCTCAAAGTGCAGCTGACCCCAGACTGCATGGAAACCATGCACAAGTCATGAGAATGAGACCAAGGGCTCCAGTTGTTGGTATTTATATATTGGTATTTATATATAGGCTTTCAACCCAGAATAAGGGAGTAATCTGAATGTTTGTATTGTCAGAGGGAGAGGAAGACCTAAGGTGGTTCTTTTAGCAAAGAGAGAGAAAAGATAAAGGAGGTGTGAATGGCTAGGCTAAGGCAGCAGGGAGGGCAGTGTTGGCTCCCTGGGAAAAGCAAAGTGCCTTACTACTAGACTGAAGGGGAACAGCATGTTATTTGTTGCTGCTCATGGCTATGTGACTTTGCCTCGTTCTTCTATTGAACTGCAAATTGACTGAATATGCAGCTCAGCCTTAGAAACGCTGTGGAATTCACTCTCCTGACTGTCAGGAGACAAGTTCAGTCTGTGATATTTCTGGCAGATCCAATACTATGCTATGGCATGATTACAGTATGCCAGTAGTATCCCGATGGTGTTATTTTCATGCAGGCACCCCAGAAGTATGTACAGACAGGAATGACTTCCCAGAGCTGAGATGCTGAGAAAGGAGCTGCCATTTCTCCATCTGTCTGCCCCTATCATGTTACTTGAGTTCCATCACTGAAGATGAGGCTGCCATGAGCTAGCACCATGTCACGATTAAGTGTACGCTGCTGTAAATGTCATTGCACTGGTTCATGGCAAGACTCATTAAAGATAAATACATATAGAGATAGCTATTTAACTTTTCTTTGTGCCTTGGAAAAAACTTCCTCAGGTATTTAATCTTTTGAGCCTGTTTGTGCCTGCTTACCTTCAAAAGGATCTTAAACCTTTTTATATAAAGAGATATGGATGAGGCAGTAAGTTTGCAGGCAATAACGAGCTAACTGCAGACGTTGTGGAATTCGTGTCGTGTGCAGGCTAGTCACCAAGTTGTTCAGAAGCTGATTGCCTGAGGAAAGGTACTTGCCTTGCCTTTGCAGAGCTCTTCAGGATGTGAACTGAGCTGCTTTAGCTTTTCAAAACCTTCCTGCTCTGAGTTCTTAATCACATATGTAAACTGGCCAAACTAATTTGGCTCATACCTGAGCCAGGTTCAAATAAGCGTTCGGAAATGCTTCTGAAACAATGCTATCTGGCTGATGTTGATTACCAAAATCTTGTCAAGAGCACAGAGTAGTATCTAGATTGCGGGTTCATGAAGAAGGAAACAGATTTTGTTATGAATGTGAGCAGTACTGAGCATAGCAGGATCTCAGTCTTGAAGGAGTAGCATCAACAGTGTAATACGTACAACGTGAATTTCAGATAATTTTACTGAGGCCAGTAAATTTATAGTAGATTAAATTGTAGGGGATTAAAACATGGTGGGTTTTTTTCCCCGATATATTTGCACTCTGCATGAAGATACAGTTGAAATGAACCATTCAGATATTGAGCTCTTAATCTTTTCTCTTTTTTAATATACTGAAGTGCTCTGAAAGAACACAGGCAGCTGAATTGATATGAATGGAACATGGCATCTTGATTTGCACACACTCAAAGGTCAGCCAAGGGAAAGGGTGGCATCACTATGAATTTGCCCATTAATTTAAATTTATCTTAAAGATTGGACCCTCTAACTCTGAGTGCAGTGCTAAGTGATACCGGTTGAGCTGGTGAAGTTGAGGTATTTATTTCTGGCAGGCTATGACACCTCTAGAAGCTTTCTGTCTTACCTCAAAACAACATAGAGAGAAACAGAGGGCTGATCACTGACTTTACTCCCTGTACTACGGCTCATGAGAGAGCTCTTTGATGCTGGCTGGATTCACTTTGATACCCCCTTCTGCCAACTGCCACTCTGGGTATAACCAAAGGAAAGGACAGGTGAGGTGAGGACAGGTTATTTTTCTTCTACTGGTGAATGTACAAATGTAGGAGAAATTGTGAAAAGTCTGAATTATGCCTGTCTGCCTAGCTTCTGTTGTAGACAGCTATACAGATTGGGAAAAAATATCAGTCTAGCTGTTAATTATTAAGGATCAAGTGCTTCCCTCCCTGTAAAGAATGGGTTGGTTTGCTGTTATGCAGATGTTCCCTGTCTGGGTGACCTTCTTTTTGGTCTGGTTTCCATTGAAATTTATCTTTGAATAAGATTTTGATATAACGTCTCATATTATCCTGCCATTTAGAAATTGCATCCAAGAAAAGAAAGTTTTTATAGTCTTTTGACAAGTTTATAATGTTCACACTTTTGTGGTCTTGCTAGTCTCATTAGTAAATTTGTGTGTATCTATATGCACACACAGAGTATATTTGTATTTGGTCTATAAACCATCATACTGTTGTAACACGAAGGCTAACATGTGAATCATGGTTTGTGTGCCTCGCACCCAGACTTATCACAAGCCTGCTTGAGATAAAGAAGGAAGTGAAATATTTTGTAATATCTACTTGATTAGCATAGTTATGTAAACCCAACAAAACTAAGATTAACATTACCATTCTGCAACTGTTTGAAAGTATCAAATGTCTGGCACTCTTTCTGCAAGCAGGTAACACACATCTGAAGAGACTTGAATGGACTGGCACCTGGCAGGTCATGCCCACCTGAATAAGCTAGACCAGTCTAGTTCTGAATCATGGAATGAGGAAGCAAACCTTTGGACCTAACTGGTCTTGAACCACAGGGAATGTATATAGAAATGCCAGTGATTTGCAACAGAGCTTAAGGAAGAAAAACAAGACTCCTGTTCTGGCTCCCGTTATCAAACATTTTGATCTCAGAGACTAAGAAAGATTAAAATCTGCAGGCACCAGAGCGAAAATCATGGCAACAGGCTTGACTAATATGTTTGATTAATGCATCAGTCAGTTCTTAACAGATAGGTTGCCTATTAGTAGCACATAAATAAATTAGTGTTTGATGTTGGGGTCTGTCCCAGAATACTTCCATCATGACTGTATCTACTTACCTAACAATAACAGCTGCAACACTGCCTTAGCATCAAATCTGGCAGTTAAATTGTAATTGTATGTAACCCAACATAATCAAAAGTCTTAGAACTTCCATGAATTTTTTAAGATAGTGCTTTGCTTTGTTTTTCCCCCTTGCGGTTTGACTTTGGCTGGTTACAGAGCAGTACTACTAGGAGGCTTTACTTTGATGTCATCAGAATAGTCACAAGAACATTGACATAACTAATATGTTGCTAAAAATCTATCAGCAAGTGTAACCTTTCATTATGTCACAGCTGAATAAATTATTCTCATACTTTGTATGTGTATCTACCTAGGCATATGATGCTCATTTATGACAGTTATCTTCTCTTAAAAGATAGTAATTCTCTTGCAAAAGCAAATGAGGTTATCTACCAGGCACTGGTCATATCTTAAATTATTTGTTCACCATTAACCTTTTGTAAACTTTCTAAATAGGATTTGCACACCAGTCTGCAAAGGAACAATTGCTTTCATGAAAATTGCTTATGAATGGTATGCAGGATGAATGTGTATGTACCAGTTTGGGACAGGGATCTTCCAAAAGCACCATACTAGTGAGTGTAATGCCTTATAATTAGATACTATACACACTTGTAATGTTTGGTATAAAACTTCAGTATTTGTCAAATACCACCAAAATGAAAGACATCAAGATGACCTGAATAACAAACTCTGTTAGTGCTAGTATGATATTTTCCCACTCAGCTTTTCAGTAGGAGTATCTCAGAGTAAGTTTATGCAAAGCTGATTTCTGAATATATCATTTGAAAGCTGCAGGAGTTGTTGGTGGAAGATTTTACCCAGGGAGCCTTTTTTCTATATTTCAGTCATGATAGCAATATGGTTGAATCTACTTGTGTGGGATTTAAAAGGGGCTCTTGTCAACAGAATTCATTTACTCACTACTGTGGTCTTTCACTGAAGTTAAGCCAGCCACTTCCAGTATTTCTGATGCAGAGTTAATTTGGTAGGTAGTATTTCAGTGTTAATACCCAAATAAGCTGGTCTTGCTGCAGAGTCATAACTAAGCAGCTTTACACCTGCATCTGCAAAACATTAGTTTCTCATTTTCCTCTGATTAGTATCACTGCCTTCATGTACTCACTAGAGCACAGCATTAAAAGTTAAAAAAAAAAAAAAAAGGCAAAATGACTAAAAATATTTTACTTCTTTCTTACCATTGAAGTTACATGTTCCAGTGTAAAAGTAACACTGAAACGGTAAATATGAAATATCAGCCTTGACAAGTCTTTTACAACTGTATTTCTTATACATTGTTTTGGAGAAAGAATTTTGCAATTCAAATATTTTGGCACAGGTTGTAATGAAATTATGACTTGATTGAGACATATGGCAGCAAGGAAAAGAAGAATAAATAATGTCTTGAATGACTAGTGCTTGAATAAATCTTACATATGTATTTGCTAATTGTAGCAGTTGTAGTTGTAACCACTCTCACTTATTTGCTTTATACATATACTCGTAGCACGTCTGCCTAGAAAAAATTTATTTGATTTTTGGATTGGAAGTCTTCGTGAAAGTTCTTCATGTAGGCAGGTTAGTGTCTCAATATTGGGTCAAATGTGCTCAGTGCAGGCAAGATTTTTCTGTTCTGTGGGAGGGCACTGCAAGCGGGTAAGGAAACTGAGGCAAGAATCCTGTCTTTGCTGTGTCTGGCTGCCATAGGCACACGGACTGGCCCCTACTACAGGCTGAAGGATCCAAGGTAGGAGAAGGGCAGGGATGGGGGATCTGCTGCATGGGTCAGGGTTGCTCTCTAGAGCCATTGAAATTATTCTTAATAAAGAGTTTTACTATTGAAAATGGCCTTTTTCTCTCCAAACTGATTTATGTTTGTGTGAAAGTGTGCCATGACTTCTTGTTTACTACAACCCTTATTTGCCAGAAAAAAGTCCATTTATGTCTCCCCTCTTCAGAAGCATTAAACAGCCTAGGAAAAATACCCAGCCATTTTCAGTTGTGGGGTTTTGTTGCTTTTTTTTTTTTTTTTTTTCCCTGTGTAAAGGTAGCACCAGTTAAAAGAGCTTTTAAATTCTTCAACAAAATGTAATTCTCATTTTGCCTCTAACCCACTGGGATGACACTGTGTGAGAGAGATCATGCAAAGGGTTTTTGGCTTATGAGAGAAGGGAAGAGCTAACTACAATTGCTAATGGCAGCCAGGGTAGCTGTGCCCATTCTGCACGGCTACATATACTTGTCGTGTGTCTTCACTATTTCCATTGACAAATTATCTTACCTGGGGGGAAGTAAAATGCCCCCAGGAGTTTTGGCCAAAGTATGTCTCTTCTAGACATTGCGTTACTGAAAGCCTGTACGTTAAAGCTGCAATTTTCCCCTAAAAGTAGCTTAAGATCAAGGAGCTTAATTCGTAATCTAAAGAGAAACCCAAGGTCTCGATCCCATGCTCATTAAAGCCAGCAGGAGTTTTGCCAACATTTGGAGTAGGAACAGGTTCAGGTTGCAAGTGAGTCTACTTTCCCAATGACTCCTTCATTTCGTTTCAAACATTTGTCCCCTTTTTTATTCAGCTAGGAGGTTTCTGTGAAGACTGCTCTTGAATGCTGTCTTTCTTGTAAAACGTTCAAGAACTCACCCAGCTAGGTCAAACTACAGTGAAGAGCTTTTTGAATTATCAAACTTTTGGAAAAAAAAATAAAAACTAGCTGATTCTTAAAGGGCTTAATACCCTGAAATGTGCTAAATGAAAGTGTTATGTGAATGATTTCTTGATACACAGGTATATTCTGAAAGTCACTTTAATGCAATATTTTCTTCCTCTGTAACACACTGATCATAACTCAATTCCTTTAAAAGAATTCATTGTTCCATATGATTGCTGTATTAAATAGCTTTACACTTCTATTATTCCAACTGGAGCACCCAACTCGGTGCAAGATGCAACGGTTTTGAGCCAAGACTGTGTCTTTTCTTATTTAGACATCAGCAGGACTGTGCTGTGCTGCTCCCATTGCTCTGAGGTTAAAGCCTGTTTTGTGAAGGTGGCTGTTCCATGCTCTTTTGTAATCGTTCTTTTCTTGGTTGTTATGGAGATAAAGCTTATGCTGTCCCTTTTCTGCTTACTTTATCACGCTCCAGGTCCAACAGCACAGTAAACAACCTATTAGGCAACCTATTCATCTATGTCAGTGCTGCAAGTTCAGACCTCTAATATTTAAGTTATGAATCTTTTTTCAGGTATGTTTGTCTGGAATTGATTCAATTTTTTTTACTTCAAATTGCACTAGCTTTTGTGGGAATTTCAAAAAGATCAGGAAAACTGTTTTGGTAAATACATTTTTCCCCCAAAACAACAGTGTCAGTTGTCAGCTGAGCTTGTGTTTCAGCTATTAAGTACAACATTACCCAATCAAATACTTTGCACGTAAAATAGTTGATAACACATAAGATATTTCAGATTATTTTCTCAAGAACCTCAGTGAACGAAATCTTTTTATTTTCTACTAGCTGGTTATCTACTTGAAAGCCTGTCTATGATTTTTTTAAAAAATAATGTTAAATGATGTTGCCTTCCTTCTTTGCATTTCCCACTGAGAAATTAGATGTGGTTTTCTGACCAACTAATTGCTCAAATTTACTATATTCCATTGAAGAATCAATTCTGAGTATGTCCTTATTTTTAAACTTTTTTTTTTTTTTTTCATTTAGATGACATTAGCCCTGAGAAGTACCTATGGAAGTGTCATGAATTATCTACAGAGATTCTGAACCCATCTGTGCTTCCAACCTTGCGGAGAAATGTGCCAAGTCAGAAATTACTTGGTTCTTGAATGTTGTCTCACAGGAGGTGCAGCTGAGCGGTGGTCTTTCCTGTGAGCTAGTCTTTCTCACTGAGCTTCACCTCCCAGCACAAACTGCAGCCACTCCACCATGTCTCCCCACCGAGAGGCTCTTCCGTCCTGGGAGAGGCAGCCAGACACGGTACCCAGCCTATGCTGGAGAGTATTGGTATCAAACCGTTCTGGAGGTGTGTTTGTGATGAAATACTAGCTCTCTGCAGGGGAGAAATCAGTTCTCAAACACTGCTTGGGAAGCAGGTTTCTGTTGAAAACCTGAGATTTCTAAATTCCCTGTATCCTCAGTCACACAGGTAAAACCTCTGCTGCACTGAAATATCTGAACATTTAACTGCATTCATAAATTGCTGGAGAGTCTTTGTTCAAGGGAAAAAACAAAAGCATTTCTGGCAGCTACAAAATAAGATACATAGAATATCTTCATGGCTGTATTCTGCTCTTCAGGGAGCACATTAAGCATAAGACATCAACCTTCCTGAAATTTGTTAAATATAAAAGAAATGATCCTGGGAAATGCTTTGGGAAAGATCTCTGCTTATGGAAACATAGTGTTAGATCATCTTCTTATAACTCTTGGGGAAAAAAAAAAAAACAACAAAGAACAACCTTTTTAGCTCTCTCTTTTGCTCCGTTCCTGTAGCTTCCATTATGGATTATTCTATTGTGAGACTTAATCCTGTAGATAAAATGACTCCTCTTACTGCTGTGCTGACTTGGGTATATCACATTATGCAGTAATTTTCTTTTAATCCTTATCAAATAAAAGACATGCTAGGACAGTTTTGTTAAACCAGCTATCTATTATAGCTTTATTTTTCTTCCAGTCAGTATCAGTCATGATGATTTTAGAAAACTTTTCCATGACACTTCAACAATGAACATGCAATATGTTGTCTATTGCTTCTAACATAATTTCTTTCTTTTTTTTTTTTTTTCTCTAGAGGAACTTAATATAATTTGTAGATACTAGTCAGGCTGTGAGGACAACTATCTTTATTTTTAGCATCAATTTTTCAATCTCCATAATGTCAAGGGAGGGAGTTCAGTCTTGGTGTGGGATTCAGTGGAGTTGTGTCTGAGAAAATCAAGGCTGAGTCTAGCTTCATAATGTTTAGTATTATATTACAGTCTTGTAGCTTTGGGGTGGGGGGTATTAGATCACAATCTTACAGCTGCTTGTAGAGGATGAAGTGCAGCCAGTCCTGCTTTGTCACCACCGCATGATGAGGTTGTATAATGGAGGAAAAGGCAGGGAGAGATGTACCGTCCCATCTAACGTATAAATTTATGTCTCTATACAACATAGTTGAATGTATATGTGTGTGTATGTATGTATGTATGTATTTACTCCTTTTTTACCCTGAAACAAGAAAAGAGAGATGCTTTTTTTTTTCCAAATTTGAGTCATATTTAAGTCCTCAATTCCTTGTTCAGGATTTTGTGGTAGGTTGACCTTGGCAGGGTCACCTTGCCACTTAAACCCAATAGAGATTTAAAATAAAATGCCATTTCTTTAACATTTTTAAAGCAGATGTAGTACTCATATAATTGCCAGTCTTGGATTTCTACGTATTAGTGCCTACTTATGCTCCTCTTATGCTACCCCAAAAAGTACACTTCAGCCTTAACTGGGTGGAACTACCTCTGAGAGAAGTGGCAGCTGGTCTTTCTGCTTGTATTCAACCCTTGATCCCTCTGCAGAGAGTGGCACCGGCAGACCTGATGCTGGAGTTGTGAGCATCAGTCTTAGTGATAATGAACAAACTTGGTATATTATGTCTGTGCTTTCCTGTGAGCAAGTCTATGCCTCCACTTTGTCCTCTAGGGATACAGCAACTCTTAATAAATATTAGCCAGTAATAAGGCATTATCAGTCAGGGTTCATCACTGACTGGCATGGAACCAGAGGAATAAATGCAAGTCAAAGCTGATTGATAATGACTAACCCCAGCACCATCTGTCAGTGGTACATCTGTCCAAACCCTGTGGTTCTGCATCTTGTCTAGCACCACTTTGGATGGGGCCGAGCTGCCAACTTTGCTGCATCTTGGCTTAAGAAAAGAACCCTTTAGGAATGAGCTGCTGTACTGCTAAGAGGTTCCTGCTGTTGAGATGCTAGTGCATACCATATACAACCATTTCAGCAAATTCCAACTTTGTTCTCTATCAACAGTTATGTAGAAATATTTCACTGAAATGAATTGCTGTACAATACATCAGCCTTGTCATATCTCCTAGACTCCCTGACCGCACAGATTAATCTTGGAGGGAGAAATATATTTCCCATATATTTACTGTTTGTGGAATCTTATGGAGAGAGAATGCATGACGGCAAGGTATACGGTTTAGTCATCTCACTTGGAGGGGTGTGTATTTCTCAGGGGTGATGAAGCAATGAATAAATTAGGTTATATCAAGCGAATACTAATAAACATTGCGCTACCACCACATATGCAGCATAAGCTGTGTCTTACAGAAAGTATTTAAGAAATACTTCAGAATTCTACAAAATGTTCTACTTTAATTCTTCAAGTTACAAACCCAGGTTACCTTAACACAGCCTAGGAAAGAGAAAAATAACTCTGCTTAAAATGCTTCTGACAGCTTTCTCATACACTAAAGTGTCACAAGCTTAAATCTGAATTGCAAAATCCACCAGAAGAAACAAATGTTGTATTGCCATCTCTTGTCAGAGCTGATTTTTGAATCCTACTGATAGACTCATCTATCCAAGCTTTTATTCTGTGGAGGAAGAGCATCTTTTGGCCCTCTTGTTCACAGAACTCAACCGTCTTCTGTTCCCACCCTATTCTGTAGGCCAGCAGTGCGGCCTGTCTCTCCTCCAGTAGATCACCTTCTGGGGCATCAGCAATTTGCAGGTGGGAAGTGTGCCAGGCTGTGGAGCTCCTCTGAGGACCCCACTAGGGAACAGTCCTGGCTGCAGGGCCATAACTCAGTCTTGCTCCTGGTTGCCAGCAGCTGTGGTTGGATGACTGCAATCCACTGATCAGCTGTAAGTGGTGTAGAGAGTGAAAAAGTGGAAGAAAGGTACAGGGTTATACCACATAAGCATCCAAAGATATCTTTCTTGCTGAGGGAGACACGTGGGGGTGTTGGCTGGCTGAGTTTGAAGTTTGGTGTGAAGTTGGTAGTCTTCATATTTGAGAGATAAAACTACGTGTGCACCAGACTAATGGAAACAAAAGGAAACATATCTGCATTTCTAGTTGTCTAGAGCAGACGTTTTCTACCTTCAGTTTCAACAAATGTCGTTAACATAAAGCTACATTTAGCTTTAACATGAGATTTAACTTAGCCAGTTTGGGCTGCACAAAATGAAATATTTAATATGACTCAGAGAGTTGGTTGGTTCTTTTGGATAGATTTCAGTGTTTCTAGGTAGTCGCTTAAAAACCAAGCCACCTGAGAACACTTGTCTTTCTCTGAAAATAAGTCTAGATTAATGAGGGAGAAAGAGTGCTTTTTTTTCACAGCTTGGTTCTGTTAAGTGCAAATATTCTGAGATAGTACAGGCACAGGAGACCTATATGCACTTTTATGGAGATTGTGAGATCTTCCATAATTTAACGAAGTTATCAGCAAGACTGCTGCATAAAAGGTTATTTTTATGGAAAAAATATTTTTGCTGTTTCAGCACCCTGTCACTGATCCATCAACTTCTGTTTTAACAGGAAAATGTAGTGTGATAATTGATTGTTATGCTGATAGTTAAAATAATGAAAATAAGATATAATGAGGCAGTCCTGAGTGAAAATATTCAGATAAACAAATGTGATCTTAAACAGCTCTACATTAATTCTAGATTTCCGCAGAACCAGCATTCAAACATTTAATTGCTTCTGAGCCGTAAGGATCTTCATAGCAACCAAAAGTCAAAAGAACTTTATAATTTCATTGTAACATTTTTTCTCCTGAAGGCTTTTTGCAACAGCTTACTTTCTTTCCAAGAAAAAAAATATATGACCCTGGTCTTAGTTCAGTTTAAATGAAAAAAAGCTCATTGCCATCCTTTCTGATAAAGTTTAGTTGTCTCCATGTGGACTAGTTGTTTAGACTCTAGTTGAAGTTAGTGAAGTTCTAAGTGTAATTTATGGTACTTGGATATCTGAGACATCTATATGAGACTAATAAATACAACACAGAGCAAATGGAAGGTCTCTGTACTGGGTGTGCACGACAATGTTTTGGTAGTGGGGGGGCTACAGGGGTGGCTTCTGTGAGAAGCTGCTAGAAGCTTCCCCCATGTCTGAAAGAGCCAATGTCAGCTGGCTCCAAGGCAGACCCGCCGCTGGCCAAGTCCAAGCCCATCAGTGATGATGGTAGCACCTCTGGGATAATGTATTTAAGAAGGGGAAAAAGCTACTGCACAACAGCAGCTGGAGAAAGGAGTGAGAATACACGAAAGAAACAACTCTGCAGACACCAAGGTCAGTGAAGAAGGAGGGGGAGGAGGTGCTCCAGGCGCTGGAGCAGAGATTCCCCTGCAGCCAGCAGTGAAGACCATGGTGAGGCAGGCTGTCCCCCTGCAGCCCACGGAGGTCCATAGTAGAGCAAATGTCCACCTGAGCCCATGGAGGACTACACATCAGAGCAGGTTAAAAATAAAAGAAACTATGAAAATACCAGAGACTGTTTTTTTAACCCTTGTATAAATAGGCTGAAGTAACACCGGGCAGGTTGTTTTTGGTTTTTTTTTTAATTATTTGGCATTGAGGAAAAAAGGAAACAGATGAACAAAAATTAAAAGAAACTGCCTTCTTCAGTTAATTTTTGTCACCCTGTAACTTGTCCTGCATGGGTCATCCAGGCAAACATTTTCAGTAAATGTTCAGAGGAAACCCTCAAGTTTCTCCAGTGTAAATGAATTCAGTTCACTTGAAGACAGCTATGCTCAGGTCCTACTCAGCCCTGTTGAAGCTTCATCTGGTGAACAAGGGCTAGAGGAAGATTTGTTATGAACTGTAGTTAAACCAAAATTTTGCAATTCTGCTTGCTCCAGCTGACAAAATTCATGATAAACAGAAATAGATCCTCCTGCTTTGTCTGTGATTGCAAAGATGCCCACTACTTTTCTGGGCTTCAACTTATAGTACAGTTAAACGGAGATTTTTCCCTGTGCTTTCCAAGCCAGAGAGGCGCATATATATATATATATATACACATATATACTGCATTTATACACAATTTTGGAATTCCTAATGAGTCCCTGGGGAGTCCCTGCTACTGATCATGACCCTGCTGTGTTAAGTGCTCAGATTCAAATAGATGGCTCAGCTCCAACAACAGGCATTTCTTTCAATGTAAGCACAGAGGTGATGAGTAGATAAAGGGGAACAGATCAAAGGTGTAGCCTAAATACTTTGGTATTTCAAGCATTTGAATTTGTGCCACAGGACTGAAGAAAACCAGTTAAAAAGAAAAGGTGCATCTTAGCTGGAATATTCTGGATACTTATGCACGTATAGAGGGCAGAGGCATTCATCTACGAGACCCAGAAAAATCAGGAAAGGAGCATGGTAGTCACAAGTCATGCTTTTTCTGGCACTATCTGAGGAAGATCGTGGTTGATTATTCCCTCAAGCCATACGTGCTCACCCTTCAAGAGCTTTTCTAGTCAGATTGCAGAAAAAAAATTGCATGAAAAAAAGAGACTTGAACACAGCAGAACCTAAACGAATTTGCTGTAAATTCTGTCCTCTACCTTCATCACTTTCAATAAATATAATGGCTTCATTTCTCTGCCATGAGTGAGTTTTTACCTACCACAGATACTTTTATGGATCAGACAGAGTGCACAGTGAACAGGTCATCACCTCCATAGAGGTGACACATTGCATTTTGCTATTCGCTGCTTATAAGCTGGGATTCTGCCTCTCTGCAGAAGAGAATGCACCTGAGGTGGCAGTATGCTTGTGCAGATATTAGTATTTTATTTACCTGGGTTTATGAGAAGATGATGATATCTTGTAGCTACAAACCTATGCACAAGCAACTGAAATATGTTCTCAAGTGAAAAGCTATTGATACAAGGAAGAGATTTTGTGTTTTATGAATCCAACTGCTGTCCTACTTCTGTTAACTACCTATTAACTGTTGGCTGAAGGGTCATCAGTGATTAACCTATAAGTGAGCAATTGGAGAATTAAGAGAGTTTGTTGATGTGAGTCAGGAGGACACTGAAAGGACTGCAATGCTGCCTTTCCTTCTCAGCTCTGGAGCTCAGGTGACAAGGTATCAGGGATATCATGGAGACACCAAGAAACTACCTCTTGAAGAAACTTGTGGAGGAATGTGTCTGCATGGGCACTAAATTATTTTAGTGTTAATGTAGTATAAATGCTATGTAAATGAATATTGCAGCTGAAATCCTATTAATAGAGAGAGGAGAAGAAAAGAGGCATATCTGTGTAGGAAGAATGCAGTATCTCTATTAGCTAATTCCATCTTATTTTTAGTTGTGCAGAGCATTCCAGATAATATTTAACATTGTATATTATTTATATTTTCTCCGTGTATTTGATGTTTCCTTTCCTAGGAGCCCTTCCTCTGAATAGTGGCTGGCAACCATTAGCATCCACTTATTGGTATTTTAGTTAAGTTTCTCTGAAGCCCGGTGCTATGTAATGCTTTTTGAACAGATAGAGAGCTCTAGCTCACATGCCAGCAGAGAGTTAAGCTGAGGGGCAGAGAAGGGAGAGCTACAGAGGAGGTTTTTCAGCAGCCCCCTTCCACGTCACGTGGGCACAAGGAAACAGTTAGACCAAACTGGGCAACACAATCAGTGGCTGACACAGGATGCCAACTGTCTGACGGCTGTCAGGCTCCTGTGACAGGAGAGGAGGGGTGTTATGCTTTCACTGTGTTAGCCCTGTCAGAAAACATCCATCATAGTGCGGTGAATGTCACTCAAAATGTATTGCACACTCTCCACCTTTAATATTCCGCAGGTGCCGTCTTCAATTAGGCATGAGACTGATTTGCCAGACAACAGTAGCAAAGGGCAAAGAGGATCCCAGATTTTCTTTCAGGCTTCAGACCAAATTGCTTTTATCCCTGTAAGGAACCAACATTAAAAGCTAACCCCAAATGCTCTTGAATTTAGGGATGTGGGTGTTGAATTTTGAATTGAAATTCCAGCTTTCTTCACTTTAGGGCATTCATATTCAGCACATTAGAGCAAAAGAGGCTTGATCTGTCAGTTCTTATCCTTTGAATATTGTACCAAGCTGGTAGGGCACACTTGCAACACTCGCTGAGATATGTGCTTTCCCTTCTTCTTTCAACTGATGAAGTGCAGAAAACTGCAACACATTTATGAAAAAGATCTCGTATTTGATCAAATTGAATGTGTTAAGAAATATTAGGTCTGATCGTAGTTGAATTTCCACATCACAATGGGACAATTAAAGAATGGGAGTCCCAGGAGGAGCTCTGGTCTCCTTAGCCTAAACCCTCTCTTCACCTACGTGATAGTACATGCTGCCGTGGCAGCTGCTGCCACTCTTAAATGAGCATAACATGTGCTCCCATCTATATGTGCAGCAATCTAATTCCCTGGGGCCAGAAGCAGTGAAAAGCCCTGTCTTGCACCTATCATGAAGCAACAGTTGTGGAGGCACTAACTTGTAGCAGGGCTAAGATGCATGTTTCTTACCTGCATTGGTGTTGGCTACTGCAGTCAGTTCCCTCACTGTAGATACAAGAGGTACATGAATGAGCTCAAAAGTGCTTGCTCCTCTACAGTTTCTGAGGCTTGTGACAGTCAGAATAGAAGAAAGCAAAATCTAGTGAAAATTATATGGCATCCAAGGTAAGTGAACATATGTCTCATGCATCTCTGGCAATGTGAAAAGATGCCATGTTATATTCTGAGTAAAACTGAAGTGCTAGAATGAATGCAAGAGGACCAAATTATATGATGATAATATGGTGAAATATCAACCTATGAAAGGTTTCTTCTCATGGCTATCCAGTAACACTTTGCTGCTGCAGCAATCTGACAACTGAATGAGAAGATAATTTTAACAGGGGCTTGGGACAATTGCAGCCCATTAAAATGAAGGTGGCTTGTTCTGAAAGTATGTAAAGAATATGCAAGTGATAGCAGAACTTCAATAAAACAATCAGGATGCCCTTCACCTCTGGTCAACTTATGTTCTAAACAAGATGCGCAGTAAAGTTACAGTAAGGTTGTAATGCAAGCACTGAAAAGTTACAAAATGCCTGAATTAAGCTTTCTGTGTATCTATCTGCATTTCTGTCTGTGCAGCCCTGGGCTTTTCCCTTGCTGTGTATGAATTGTGGCAGTTTGACTGAGGATCACAAACTATTTTTTCTGCAGGACTGTCTCATTCAGTGCCCTGGGTGGACAGCACTCAGTGATTGAGTGGGTCCTCAATATTTTTGTTTTACCCTCATATTTCAGTGCATGGCCCATGGACACATTCACTTTATGCTACTCAAACCCTTCCATGTGACAGAATCACAGATGTCCTCAGGGGATTTTTCAACGGTGTTACTCATTGTAAATTTTATTCGTGCAGTATTTTTTGTGGTATGAGGGGTGATATTATCTGCATTTTATATGTGGAGAAAGGCAGGCAGGTTAAGATTAAAATTAGTTATAATTTGGGCAGCTAGTTTGAGGCACCAAAGACCATGTATTTTGTCGAGTATTTACTACAATGACTAATCTAGCTTTAGGTAGGAACTTTCTGGCAGGAATAGGGATAGGATTATTGTTAGACTGTCTTAATCACAAGACCACTCTTTCTCTTAGAGAAATCCTGTCTTACTCAACACAAGCCTTTTAGCCTCTGTTGCAGAAGCATTGAGGGATCTTACAACAGAAACTTGAGTCATCCCAGAAAACGGTCCACTTCATGCAACTTTTATTCTGAGTGTTTGATTCCACCATTTGAGCTAATGGAGAAACTGGGGGATGATGGTAAGTTCACATCTTTCATGTCATGCAGCCAGTGTTAGAAGTAAAATACGAATATTACACAAAACTCAACACTGACAAGTCCAACCTTTGGAGGGTTTTGGAAGTTCACCTTAAATCTAGCTGATTTGCAGTATCGTTCACTGAAGGCAGAGCAGTGTGGGGTGCAGCAGCATAAGCAAAGTGTTTCAGAGGTCATGGTTGCAACAGAGCTACCCCAGTCTCTCTGACGGGAACAGCTGGAGGGAAGCAGATGGCACCAGGTGTCCAGCATAAAGCCTTGACATGATTAGGAAGAAAACTAATGAACAGTTATTGTCACTCACCCGTACTCCTACATCTTTTTACATCCTCTTGGTATTTCTTAGAATAACTCTGGATGCCTCATGGCAGCTGTCACATTAGCCCTTCACCAGACAAGGAGATGAGAAAATAACTGTTATGGCTTTAACTGGTCACAGGGTTAGATTTCTCCTAGCAACTTTTAACCTCAAAGCAGAGAGCTGCTTTAGATCTTGTCAATATATGTTCCCCTTAAGATAAAGAATATTAAAGTTTATATCAAGTCAACAGTTTTATTTAATCTGTTTCTTTCCATGACTTTAACCCCTCCAAATGCTGGGTTCCTTATCATATACCTAAAGCCTTGGACTCCTCCCACAGCCTTTCCACACGGGTGCTTACTGCCCAAACCTGCTGTCCCCTATGGACTCAGTGTCTCTGCTTCCACACCATGCACTATACCATAGCAGGGCTCCTTCACACCCAGAGCCTGGTTCCTTGTCCCAGTTTTTCCACCTCAGTTCTGTCTCCTTATGTGACATCTCCTGTGAGGCCCCTTCCTGTATCCATCCCAGAGCCTTGTTGAATCTCAGTCCCCCTCTCCCAAGCCTCTTATTGGCAGCACCTTTTGCTAAAACCCTTATTGCTCATCCTACTTGATTTTCCTCTTCCTAATCCTCATCTGTGCTTGTTTCAATCGTCCATCTTGCCTTGTGTCCATGCTGTTCCCAGCTGGGCAGGAGAGATGGCCTCCCTGCTTGCAGCTCCTGAGCCCAGCGCTGCACAACTGGGGCCAGCAGTTATGGGGACAGCCCTCCTCCCTCTTCTGGTCAAAGTCCAGCACAGTTATGAGCAACTGCAACCCGGGGCTTATAATGCAAAGTGGCAGATGAGTTTAACTCAGCATCACTACTCACTCTGCCAGTGATGGTGGCATCTGTAGCAGTCAACAGCGAGCAGAAGACAGCTGATGTGTGTCACTTGCATTAGCTGTTCTTACACAATGAAACCATTCATTAAAAATTTATTTTTGTTTACTGAAGAGCTGGCTAAATTACACAGTTCCTTCTGCTATCTCTATATCTCTGACATGCAGCTCATATAAAGCTAGTCAATGGGTAAAGAGAGAAACAATGGACAACCTCCTGAAAAAAAGTTCGAATAAGATATAAAATACCCTTGTCCCCACCAAGCAAACCCAAATTCTGTGCCAACACAACTAATAAAATTAAGGCTGTTAACAAAGAGATATATCAAAATTCAAGGAACTGACTGCCTACCTTGACCTGTCTAAATAAATACAGGTGTATTTATATGACAGCCTCATGAAATAGCTAATCTTCAAAGCATTCATACTGCAAGATATTGCAATGATGTAGAATTTGTGTGTGGAAATTTTTTTTGTTAATAATTTAAAATCAATCAAATGGCAAATCGAATTGGCAAATGGAATTAGCCAAGTGCGCTAAGCCACTGCTGAATGTGCAGAAATGGGAGCGTCATGTGTAAGTGAAAAAATGTGGAGCTTGCCTGCAAGCATTACATTCTTTGAACCTGTCCTCCCATCTTTTAGGGAATGGTCTGTGCCTTTCAAAAAAAACAAGAAACTTGGGGAGAAAACCATGGGGGAGCAAATATATAAAGAAAATTAACTAGCTGGGAATGACAGTTTATAATCTAATAACTGGTATTGTTTTGAGACATTTAAATTAAGATTCTCGCACTATTAAGAAAGCTTGGAAAATTCTAGAGTACAAAGCTGCAGCATAAAACATAACAGGTTTGGAGCATGAAGACAATGATCCATCTAGTGCTGTCCCTGCACCTCAGCAGGCATGATTCTTCAGAGGAATGTACTGAAATCACTGTAATTGACAATTGTGGAGTCATCAGGGAATATTTTTTCCCAAATCTCCTCACAGTTAGGAGATGAGTTATAGATGTACTCCTTCTGTAATTGCTTAATATCCTGATAAGCTCTCCAATGCAATGATAACCAGTGGGAATGTAAATATGATACATTAAAAATAAACAAGAATCAAGAACTTAAAATTTCCTTTTATCAGTTGCAAAAAGTTGATTTAAACTTTCAATGAATAGTTTAACTATACTTATCTCTTTGTGGTTCGTTCTATTCATAAAGTAAAAAAATAACTTCCAAATAACACTGGGGGTGAAAACTTTAGGCTGGTAATGTTCATTATGAAATGTTCTGATATTTTACATGATGCAAATCAGATAATCTGAACCAATAGTCACTATGAGGGAGCAGTTTTGGAGTAGGACTGTCAGTACTGAGAGAGACAAATTTGATTCAAAGACTATATGTTATTATGCCCTCCCCATAATCAGGGCTCCCTGTGATTAATTATTGCCACTATTAAATATTGGTACATTGCTTCCATTCTGAATGCTTTTAGTTTAAATTTCCAGCCATTCGATATTGGCTTTGCTTTTTTTCCAGGTTAAAGATTTCACAAATGTTTTGAAGAAGTGAATTTACTTTTGATTATTTATTTAATGCAAAACAATTTTGGATACCTTCAATAATTCTTCCTTAGTCTGACAGCTCTTCTAAAGTTCAGTAAGGCACAGCAGACATCAGGCAAAATCCTTTAAAAAAAATCTGGGATTCTAGGACAGCCAGTGATGCACTGGGATAGAAACCATCTGCCTGTAGCAATGCCACAGGATGTGTACACAAGAATCTGTTCCTCGGTGGACACCAGGGTGAAAAATGCTGAGAATAAAAAGAAATGCAAATGCAATTGACAACATCCATGAGGACAAAAAAGCCTGAAAGGACTAAGCATGAGATCTGCCACAAATCTTCAGTACCACTGCAGAGCACTCCCCAAAGGGACAGATGGTATAAAATTCTGCAGTCATATCTAGTCAACCTGAATCCATTTATAAAATCAATATTACATATCCTTTTAAACTGGTTATCTCCTTTTCAGTGGTTATCATCTTTTAGAGGTCATGCTCAGATAAATTGAGAAATCAGACCCGTACTAGCTTTATCTGATTCTTTCCCAGCCAGAGAAACTGCTTTAAATGTCCATTTAATCCCACTCCACAGACGTCATAATTTATTGTTTTCATTACTGGAAGAAGTAAATGAGAGAGATGAAGACTGCATTGTTAGAATGCATATTTTAAAAATTATTCTAAATTACTTTTAAAGGGTATTTTCTTCATTAGACGTTTTAGTTTCAATTTTGTATGATTTAAGAGGGTAAAATCCAAATGTCGTTAAAGGCAGAATATTTACTTGTGTATCTACAACAGCTAGATGAATCACAGATCCTTCCAACTCATGGAATTTAAGGAAGAATCCCTTTTGGCCAGGCTGTTGGCCCTCCTCTGGTCTCCACTTCTTTGAGGGGGTGGTGTGTCTTACTGTCTAGAAACTACAGATCAGGAATTGTAATACCATACAATATCACTCTGAACTTTTTAATAGACAGTGAGATTTTTGCTCAGTTCAGCAGGAGAATAGCTTCCCAGACAATTATGCGAGTTAGGTGGAAGTCTCAAGTCTGCAGCATGGAAGTACAGGGACAGGAACAAAACAGAGACTCTGCACCCCTCTCAATAAATCTTACATCAGGCCAAGGTGGTTTTTTTTGAATGAAGGTTCAGTTGTGCGGTCCAGAAAAGACAAACTTTACCTGGTTTTGATACTTGTACTGCTACAGTCTGGGAGTTTTCCCCTGCCTGGTGAGTCATAGTCATGTATGCAGAAAACTGAATCAACACTGTGACCTTACTAGACACAGGTACTGCACAGATATAATGGTTTATCTCATGTTTACAGTGCAAAGTACTAAAAAAAATGAAACCAAATTAAAATATGATTCACATACTAAAAGTTGATTAAAATAGCACTGATCCCCGGAACAGTGGTTCCCTTATAGAAAGATGATCCAGTTTATTTCATCAGTTATTTTGTTCAGTCCTAGATCTGCAACAGGTGTCCAATATCCTAGCACTGGGATTTCCAACATGCACCTTGTGGTGCTGTGGACACTCCTTCAGGAATAGTCTTAGTGTGACAGTATTCTGAAAGAGTCCTGGAAGCAGAAACCAGAGCCTGATCCTCCCTCTCTGACTTCACCTTAAAAGTCCTGGTCCTCACACTAGTCACACCTCAGTAATGTGAGGGAAACAGCTCCAACAGGAGGGACAAAACGGCCATGCCTCTTCTGACAACTTGGACACCAGAGAAGTTTCCTGGGAAGGTGGATGCAGATTCCCCTGGCCCCATGGTCTGTGGATGAGTGCCATGGATGAGCCCACTGCTGTGCCCTCCCTGTGTGTACCTGGGGGTCGCTGGCTCCTCTGTGCACCTGGAGCCCCACCTGGGCAGGGAGAAGGGAAGGGCGCCGGGTCTGTGGGCTCCAAGGGACTTTGTGACACTGTCTTGGTAAGAATTGAGGAACTTTATTCATTAAAAAAATCAAGTGTCTACAGATTCAGGCATCGACAGTCAGACAGCAGTGGAGCAGAGTTTTCAGGGATCTATATTTGGAAGTCCGCAAAGGCAGTTCGGTAGGATGCCAGTGTGACAAATGTGACAGGCTTATATGAATCTTCACCTCTTCTTTAGAAAGATAGTTAACAGTGCTTGGAGTTACCGAGGACGCAGATGCAAGATCCATTTCATGCCATGACTTTTGTCGTCTGACTCTCAGACTGCATTGGGAGGAGAATCCAGGTGCTGTGTGCTTCACCAAATTTTTCTTCTGACGCCATCCTTTCCTTGACACTTCCAGTAAAGCTCTTCCCCCTTCCTATTCCCCTCCCCGAGCCAACAAGCTCTTTAAATATACAAGTGCAGCTGAAACTTTCATTTAGATTCCTGACGACTGGCACCACAGCTATTATATCCCCAGACTGACAGTTCCTGCTGATTGGTGCCACTCAATTCAGAAAGCAATATCGCTTTGATATATCAACCTGGCAACTGCCTGCAGGAAGCTATTCTAGTCCTTCTCTCTGAATTTCACTCTAAGAAATATACTCCTTTCAACAGGATTTTTCAGGGAAAGAAAGGCAAAACATTTAAGAGAGGGGATGGGAAGCTCAGTATGCCCCCCATAGCCTTACACAAGAGCACCTTTTTTCTTATTGAGGAGGTAGTAACTCTACAGGAGACAAAGACCCCAGGAAGAGCCTTTACTCCAGGATTTTACACATTTGAAAAATCCAGGTCTTATTCATAGAAAAAGGAAAGGGTTTTTTAAAATTTACTGCTGACCTATACGTCCTTTATGAAGAATTTGACATGTTGGTGTTTTAAGAGTATGTTGTTTGATGTTTCAGCTCAGGCTTTGTTGTGGAGCTCAAGGGTCAAATAGTCAAGATGTAATGGAGCAAAAACAGTTGGGAGAGTTGTGCTCAGCAGCACTTCAGCTGGGAGGATTAGGAGAAAGTTCCCTGGGATACTTACAGTACTCAGCGGCCGCCAAGTTAAGGGATAGTCCACTTGCCCACTGTGGGAATCTGCCTGTGCTAATATTTATAGGTGAAAAGTAAAGACAAAAACATAATTTTTAAGAATTTAGCTCAAAGGTGGAAAATAACACAACTGGAATATAAGAAGCAGGTAAATTATTTTTAGTTAAACTTTCTAGAAGTAAGGAATCTGAAATCAAGGAGTTGTAGAACCAGAGTACAATTAGATCGAAGTCAATACATATTCCCATATATGTTCCCACTGATGACCTAGTATGAGGCTAATCATGTTCTCTTGCTTCTGACTGCCAAAGTGCTTTCTATTTTTTCCAAAAGACAGTATTAAACCACCTTAGTCGTGACCAGCTTTTCCCAATCTTATTTCAAAGAGTGGCCTCAGGACAGAAATTTTCCCTCTGTCTCACGGCACAAGCAAAATATGAACTTGGGTTCCCTGTGCAAGCAGCTGGGGCTGGCCTGCCAGGGTACTTGGACTTGCACAGAAGAGAGTCTTAGGGATCCATCCCTTAGCTCTCCTGCAGGTCCTCTGCTTACTTTTTTAATGCTTAAGAAAGTTTCGCTTCTGTTTCTGGGGAGGAATTGCCTGGCTACTACTTACTTTTATCAATCTTTCCTATTCCTAAGTAATTGCTTTTCGTAGGTGTAGGTTGTTCTCACAGCAACAATGCAAGTCAGAGTCTTTGGTTCAACCTGAAAGCTTTGGCAGCAGGCATGGATGTACGCTGTGAAATGTTTTGCTAGAATTGCCAATAGCAAGAGCCCAAGGACTTTCCGGAAATGCAGGTGGCTGCTTATGATTTCTTCATCTTCTCTGAATGTGATTGCATTCCCTTTAGCTATTGTGTGTATCATCCTTCCATTTAGAGTTATTTTCTTAAGTGTATCTGGAGGGCAGTGGAAGGTTTTAAGTGAAGCTGTATTGCATGCTTCAGTAATGCTGTATGAGAATATTCATTCCATGGTTTATTTAAGAAGGAAGCAGATGTTTTTGACATGTCAGAAACTTAAGAGCACTTTATCTTGGTGAACTGCTTCTGTCAGTTCCTACAGATATTATTCACCTGTGCACTTCCACAGAGAAAGAAAGAGTATTTACAAGCAGCAGAGAACTCCTCCTGAATTATCCATCATGCTGCTTCAGACAGAGGTCACAGCATTTCTGTGCACTTTGTTATTAATACAATTGTAGGTGGAGCAGGTGGCAGCAACTATTACATTAAATCCTATTAATTGAACACCTGGTTAAAATACCTATCTTTTTTTTTAGATTGCTATGTAGGTACTAGCTGTGGTGATTTAAAGGCCAGTTATTCAGCACATTTTCCCAAAGATTTGTACTGATTTCCTTGTAACAACAAAACCACAGTTTCTTGATCTTCTTACCCTCCCTCTTCCTGCTATCACATCCTGGTCCCATTGTCAGGGTGTAACACTTTACACTTTATCTGCCTGTTTGCTTACAGCCAGTAAAGTAATTAGGTCTCCTGCTGCACCCTTATGATGAAGGAGATGACATGATGTAGAAGAGGCTTTTTTATGTTTCTTTCAAAGCTACTGTCACCTGCATGAAGCTGTATTTCTGAATGACTGTATTGCCAAGAAGTTAGAACATGAGGTAACTGACAGCTCTCAGTATCTGCACACCCTCACATCCTCATTTACATGCATGAAAGTGAGTGAGAAAATGAAAAAAAAATCTGTATTACCATGGACTGTTAAAGCAGCCGCATATAATATTAAAAATCCAGACTTGTGGTGTTTGTACTGAAGCTGGAAAAACATGCAAACATGTCCAATTGGCAGGTAAGTTGATTAATGGACTACCATCTAAGTGGAGCACTAGAGAATCAACGGGTTGTGGTCTGGCCATTGGTGACATACTGCACTCATCACATCTGCTAGGCTGTGCACATACACTGTGTCTGAGAGGAGCAGTACTGGTTGCCTTTCCTTGTAGTCACCCTAACCGCACTATGAGACATCTTGGCCTGCACAGTGAAATGCATCTCAAACCCCACATGAGACGTTAAAAGAAATATTGCAATGAGCCTACTGCATCCTTTCTGAGCGTTCAGTCAAGTAAAATTTGAATTTAGAACCGTGCTTGTTCAGAAGTGTATAAGCCTCCCACCCTGCAGGACAATATTTTGGATGGTATCAATAATGATTTAAAGAGTCCATTGTAGGAGGAAGAGAAAATTTGGTGCTGCTCTTGTAGATTGATTATCTTTTTTATGTAGACAACATAAAATGCACCCAAGGAATACAAAGGGATGACAAGGGAAATTGTTCCTGGAAAATGTTTCTATTTTTGGTGCTGACTCCCTCTTAACACCCTTTTCGTTACAGAAATGCAGCACCTGGTCTGACGGGATGCTCATATAGGTAGCAAGTCCTTCTCAGTGTCTGGGTGTTGAAGGCATTGATTTATCCCAATGTGTCAGTCATGCCTCACAACAAAACGATGAGATTTGCAAACTACAGGCTTTTTTTAGGCATAAAATGGAGAGGGAGAATTTTTTTTAAAAAAGGAAAAATGCTGAAGATGGAAATGACCCCTTGGGATTGACAGTAGGATCTGTGTGTTTTTCCCCTAAGCATTCCTGGGCCAGGGCAATCCCAAGCACAAATACAGGCTGGGCGATGAGTAGATCAAGAGCAGCCCTGCAGAGAAGGACTTGGGGGTGCTGGTGGGTGGAAAACTGAATATGAGCCAGCAGTGTGTGCTCACAGCCCAGAAAGCCGATCACATCCTGGGCTGCATCAAAAGAAGTGTGGCCAGGAGGTCGAAGGAGGTGATTCTGCCCCTCTGCTCCACTCTGGTGAGACCCCACCTGCAGTACTGCATCCAGCTCTGGGGCCCCCAGCACAAGGAAGAAATGGACCTGCTTGAGCAGGTCCAGAGGAGGGCCACGAAGATGATCAGGGGGCTGGAGCACCTCCCCTGTGAGGACAGGCTGAGAGAGTTGGGGTTGTTCAGCCTGGAGAAGAGAAGGCTTCAGGGAGACTTACAGTGGCCTTCCAGTACTTAAAGGGGCCTACAGGAAAGGTGAGGAGGGACTCTTGATCAGGGAATGTGTTGATAGCATGAGGGGTAATGGTTTCAAACTGGAAGTAGGTAGATTTAGATTAGATATTGGGAAGATATTCTTCACTCTGAGGGTGGTGAGACACGGGAACAGGTTGCCCAGACAAGCTGTGGATGCTCTCTCCCTGGAAATGTTCAAGGCCAGGTTAGATGGGGCTTTGTGCAACCTGGTCTAGTGGAAGGTGTCCCTGTCCATGGCAGAGGGGTTAGAACTGGGTGATCTTTAAGGTCCCTTTCAACCCAAACTATTCTGTGATTCTATGATTTCATAGAAGCGGGCTGAGGTCCTGAGGCTGCCAGTCTCTTTCTGTCTAGCTGGTTATCACTGAGATGTCTCCCAAACATGAGTAAGCCTCATGGAGGACAGCAGTGTGGCAGGTGTGCCCACCCTGACCTGAAAATGACTAGGGCTTGCTAAAGATCAGGTCTTTCAGCAGATCAGGCAAAACACCTGGAGATGGGGGCTTTATGGCTGTTGAAAACCTGGTCACTTTGTTTACCTTCTGCTAGTGCAAACTGATTAGAAATGACCACAGGTAAGACTCGACTCGGGTATAAATGGGGCCCTGCCAGAGAGCTGGTTGGACTTGGTCCCCCTTGGAGCAGCAGGTCTGTGGTCAGGGACTCTCCCTTTGTGTTGGGACACTTCCTGAGGAAACTCCCTGGGATTGAGCGCCCTCACAACCGCCACCTTTGGTGGGTGAATAATTCTGGATATATCCTTGAGTAAGACCTTTCCCCTTCTGGGTGAGTGATTCTAATTCTAAGTACCATTAAAAAAGAAATTTTCCCCCTTTTAGTGGATGAGTGTCTGTGCATTTTGGATCATTTTCCTAAAAGGCCTGTTTGAAAAAAACTTAGGAACTCTTAAGTCAGCTGTGTAGTGGTATATTCCCAACTGATATCTGAACTTTTTACTTTGGTCTGTTGGAGTGTTATCTAACTTCAGGTGGAATAAATCCTGATTTTGAGTAGCTGCTCTGTCTGTTTTGGGAGCACCTCTGCCTGGCACCTGTGTTTGTGGTTTACTTAGATTTGTAGTGGTGTTCTGAGGGACTGCTCTATTTGTTGTGTGGGTGCCTCCATGACAACCAGTACTGGAAATGATGAGAAAGCCATGAAGGTTTAACTTGTTTCCAGTATCCCATGCACCTCTTCATTTCCCATTAATGACCTTTCCACTTGATAGGGCTGACAGCTTTGTTTGATAAATTTAATCAATAAAAATATATATGGATAAAGAATGTCCTTTTCTTCATTCCCCCCCCACCCCCAGCCTGTTCAATGAAAGAGTCTCAATATATTGAGCTTAACAGGGAGCACGTTTTGCTGTTTTCTTTGGGAGGAAGGAAAAGGCTAAGACACCCCAGGGAATTCTTGGAAAATGTGAAATACTTCACTACATGAATCTACAATCTGATTTATAGTGTGTGCAATATCAGCCATGTCTGGGTGTGTAAGATGTCAGTGAAAGAGGAGATCAGTGAATGGAAAAGAAAAGGGTGGGGGGAAAAGCTGCAGAACTAAATCCAAGCCTTTTGTAAGTGGGCATTACTCCTCTGGTTTCACATAAATGATGGATACTCAGCAAGTATTCTGCTGAGAAGGACAAAATGGATATAAGGTTTTGACAGACTGATTCCTGGGATTCAGTCACTTCACTTGTGAAATGTCTTCTACACTGATTCAGAGGAACTAGTACCAGAAGACCCACTGCATAAATACGCCACCTATATTTCTCCCACAGCAACAAAGAGAGATGAGAGTGTTATCGACAATGAGTCAGACCACTGAATTCTCTGTAAGTACTCTCAGGACAGCATGGTGAATTTATAAATTTTCAGCATTTTCCGGCTAATGGTTTTATAGCAAGAGCACCTTCACAGATTCCACTCACAGCTATTTGCAAACTTCATTGTTAATGGGAAATACTATTTCAGCTTTGTCAGTTGCATTTGTAGAAAGGCTGCACTGTTGACAAATTTTTCCGAGTTGGCTGTTGTTTTCCTACAGCAATTCTGTACATTTTCAAATGAAGTATTTCTTCATAATAAGATATGTCAAACTTCATTTTTCAGTGAATCAAAGAGATTCTGCATTGAAGTGCCTGGGGAGACCTTTAGAAACAGAATCATGCCTAGAATTAAAACTTGAGGTTAGGCAATTTTTCCTAAACTTCAGGTTTAACATCAAAGATTCACAGAAGATGATAAAGGATACCCTCTGTAGAAGATAGTCCAGTATAATTTATAACATTTGATTACTTTCTTGTTTTGCTATATTTCAGTGTTCCAGCTTGATAAAGTTCCCCTGACACACTATTCACATCTGTGCATTTACTTGAGAGTATGTACTTCTGGAACCCATCAGAGGCACTTCCTGAGCCTGTGATCTGGTCTTATTTCCAACATTTAAGAGGCGCAAGGCCTGATTTATAATTGCTTGGAAGCTTCCAAAAAATCCAGATTCTAGAGGCAACGATGTTAGTGCTTCAGAAGGTGGCAGTCTGCCTCTGAATTGTAAGTGAAAACATGCTCCAAAGTCAAGGGAACCAGAGAGGAGGCAAACAGTGCATAAATCTCAATACTGCAAAGTACTAAACACTGCGGTACTACTCCAGTAAAGCACTCAAACAAGTAACGAGTCCCTGCCCGAAAATGGACCCATGCAAATGTGCTGGGCTGGATTGAGTCAAAGTCTTTGGTACTTTGGAAAGCCGGGCTTATGCCTCTTTCTGTGATACATGACACATAGCTGGGTTGTTTTCATCAATTCTAGTAATAGTTTGCATAACTGAGTTTTCCTAGAGTGGAGTCAATTTATCTATTTCCAACAGCACACTGGTGGGCAGAAAAAGGAAGAAAACAAATAAAGCACCCAGGATGTTATGAACCGTTGACTTATATTCGCAAAAAAATCAAGTTTATGTAACGGCTTAGTTTCTGAGTACCCATTAAAAATCAAGATTTTCAGAAAATGACCTACATTTGCCTTATGAAGATTGTCCCCCATCAGATACTTCAAGATGTATACTGATAAATAAAGGCATTTAAAATCAACAGTTACTTCGAACAAGATAACTGCCTTAAGTATAGAACAATCTTAAATTGTGTCTCTGTGTATAGTTGTGTGTACATAGATATATATTTATATATATATATGGCATTTTCGTGTTCATGAAAGCTTTATCAGACACTATATGGATGATTCTGAGTGGATACTCAACACCAATTCCTCTACTGAAATTGTGAAAAGATACTCACATTAAGAGAAAAAAACCTGTAAGTATATTCCAAAATTTTTACCATAGCTGTAAAAATTGTGATGTCCCAAGAAAAAGAAATCTGTTTCCTGAATTTTTCAGTCTGTTTAGAGATGAAGGCTAAATGTCTCTAATGGTTTGCTATTGTATAGACATGAATAAGAAGGAGGCTCCTATCCAGTTTGCTTTGTAATATAACACTCAAAATATGTTTAGAATATCATTTCTATGATCATGATTACCTAGTCATAGTTTTAAAGCTTGTTCCCTTCCCAAAATGACCACTAAGAGTTCATTGTATTGAAATATGTGTATCTTGGCCTCTTCTGACTCTGTTCTGCACTGGAGTCCACAAGTCTTAGAGTACTCATGTCACAAAATAGCAGATAGGAAAAATGAAAAAGTTACACTCAAGACAGGGTGAGCTCTCTATCTCTATTATTTTTACAGCAAGAGATTTCCTTTTTTCTATTTTATAAAAACCATGCCTTTGTAGAAAAGATTTCCTTCACCTCCGCTTTTCTTCTGTGTTGCATCTCAGGCCATCCAGCATTCACTGTATTTCTGTGCAAAGCATATGTTGTTCCTTGAGATCCTTTAAAATAATACAGATTTTGCAATTATTCTGATTATTTCAGTGCTGTTATATGGTTTTACAAAACTTTTACTTTTTTTTCTTTAATTTTAGGAATATTAGAATAATACAAGAAATAAAATTGTTTATGCAGGAAAAAATCCATATAGAAATAAGTTTTCTTTGGACAATACTACGACATTAAAGTAGATAAATAGAACAGCTTCATATAAACATTAATCTTGCAGTGCAATAAAAATGATTAAACACCATAGCAAAATGGAACTATCAGCACCTGACCACATCTGTGAAATATTTCAGATACAGAGAGAGTCTGTAATGTGTTTGTTTTGTTAAACTTAGAGCATAAAATAAAAACATTCACTTCTGCATTTTCCTGATTTTTTTATTTCTTTACAAAGGGAGCATCAGTGCATGTGAACAAAACAGTTCCACTCAGTAGGGCACATAGCTCAGAGCATTCTGTCCCATTTTCAGTGACCTGGAAAGCACAGAGGCTGCTGTGCTGAAAAAATGAAATAAAGAAGAAAAAAGAGAAAAAGAAAAAAAAAAAAAGAAGAGTAAGAAAAAAGACTTACCAGGGCAGCTGTAGACAAATAGTACCTTCATTATCAACATAAATTTGAAACTCATCAGTTTCCTTGGAGAAAAGCGATTATCAGGGAAATGGAAGCATGGGGCTCTATCTCACCATGGATTCATTTGGGAAATGGTGAGAAACAGCAATGATAATGAATTTGAAAAGCAACATCTCTGTTACTGTTATAACAAAATAGTAATAAATGAAAGACAAAAAAGCCAGACATTGAAGAAAACGATGGGACAATGCCTCTCAGAGAACTCTTATCCTGCAGGACACCCTTGACTAAAGCACTGTTTTATTTCACAGTCTTTCTTTGTGGAGTATTACACAACATAATGATACATTATTCTGGTTATACAAAATCAATTGAAATAAATTCCAGAATTATCACATAGTGATTACAACTCAATACAGCTATGCTGAAATAATTAAGACAATAGGGCTTCTTACCACTGCTGTATACATGACCACTTCCATAGTCACCATAGCTAAAGGATACATGTCACTGCTTCCTCTTCTCTCCTATAAAATGACCTTGTCACTCACCTGGCAAGCATTTAGCCTTCAGGGCAAGACACAGGCACAAGAGGGGATCAGTGCAGTGGGTATTCATGGAACGAGTGGGAAGGGAATTTTGGCAGCAATAATGCTGGGTAAGGTAGAGATAACACTCCAGATGATGAGAAAGATCACTGAGCAGGCACTGTATGGACATGACAAAAGCTTTGCTAATAGCAGTAGTGATTCATGTGGAGTTTCCACATGCCACAGAAGGTGGCAGGCAAAATTCAATGGAGCTCTCACATTGGGTATGGGAGCAGTACACGAGCGGGACCGCAGGACATGCAAAAGTGATTAGTCAAATAGAAGAGGAAAAGCTATTTCTTCAGTAAAAAGTCTCTCTGACTTAGGGCCATAACGGTTGTTACTGTCTGTTTTTAATGAGACATCTTGTTGGTGGCCAATGGATAATTCTCAAGCACTGACAGCGCAAGCTCGACTCAGGACATTGTGTAGTGGAAGAAGTGCAAACAAAGAGGTAAATTTCCAAAAGGATAAGACTCATGTTTGTGGATAAACTTTGCCTGCAAAATCTACATCTATAATTCAATTATGCATAGAAATTTGAATGGTCCTACTTCGGACTACCAGATGGCCAAAAAGGTTACCTGGAGAGAGACGCAAACTGAGCACACACTTCAAAACAAAAAAGCATGTTTTTTCTTTCAAACTGTGAAAGATGGCCTTGATTGGGCTAAAGATACCCATTGGTGACTACCACCTTCACTGTAAGTTATTCTTAATATGCTAAACCCAAATATCTGTAGAAATCCATATTCATTTCTTCTCATATTATAGTCAATCTTTAGGTATTATGGTGCAGGAAAAAATACCTGGTTGACATTGGCATCCTGCATCTTCTGTCTTTGTTCTAGTCTTACATATAGCTGAGAGCTGGTCACTCTTGCTAAAATTACTGGCATTCGAAGTAGGTAAAAAACAACAGTAAGATGGAAGCATTGGAATAAATAAGTACGATGCAGTGGACATTACAAGGACTGGTATTTTGTAAATATATTTTTTTTGTAAATATATTTTTTTGGTAAATATATTTGTAGACCTGCAATTAACCATGTTTGGTTTTAAAATTGATGAGATGTATAACAGCATGATGGATGTTTTCTTTATCTTTCCTCCCATGAAGAATATTCAGAAATAGGATAAACTTTATATTTAAAGTTGTCAGCAATTATTCCTGCTTTTTAACTGGAGAAAAAGTGTCAGATCTATAAAAATGCCATTCCAAAATAAAATTGGCTTTAAATATGAAAATTCTCAGAATTATACTATCAAAAAATAAATTACTATCACTGATATGAGAGACTGTCTCATTCAGAGGAGTCCTATAAAAATCTAAGATGCAATCACATCAACTAGCTCCTCAATAAAGTAAAAAGCATTGTGATGTGGCTTTAAAATCATGTGAAAATCAGATATATTGGGGGAAAATAGTGCTGGAATGGTGACATCTAACACATAAAAAGGATATTAAAAATATCACAAATCAGTACTTCGAATATTTTACTGATATACTGTTATGTGTTTGTAGGAAAAAAAGGAAGAGGTAAAACTCCCTTATTTTAAGATGCCGACTTGTTGAATGAAGAAGTGGGGTCACAGAAGAATTGTAATCTTTGATGAGCATATTATGTAAAAACATTGAAACTATGAAGAAGAATTTTTCTAAGTGTCCAGTGTCTGTACAAAAATCATGTCATGACATTAACCAGGTTGAAGCCAGATACATAAACCTCAATGCTAATACCCATATTTGCAATTTTAAAATAAAATAACAGGAAATATTTGTAATTTTAAAATGCAATACACATTTGCAGTCTTAAATAACACATGTAAGAGTGCAAAAGTGAAATGTATCATTTAAATAAATCAGTTAAATGTAAGATTAACATATGTGGCAAATTCTGTCAATCAAATATGTATTTATCAACAAATTTCCCAATATTTCTGATTGGTTTTACTCTCAATGCAACGCAAATTGTGTTGTCTGTGTCATGAAATTCCAAATGAGTTATAATAGATAGCGGTGCACACTCCACTCAGCTCTGCAAAACTACTGGATGTGAGTTTATTTGCACATTAAAATCAGTCAAATAAGTTAGCAGAAACATTAGAATATACAGGAAAGCAGTAGTTTAAAAATAGTATTAGAAAAGCAACATCCAGACAGATTCAAAAGATCAAGCATTAGCTGATATTAAAACATTCCATTCTCAATGTCCATCAGACGCTGCAGTCTATGGATTCCTCTCTGGTTTAAGTCACATCAGAAAAAGCTATTCTAAGAACAAAAACTGTCTTCTGGAAAACAATGATTCTTTCTGGAGATCACTTTTCCTATGTCTTGTACATTCTTCTCTTTTTTTTTTTTTTTTTCTTCAAATTCACTCATTTAGAAGCTTCTCTTCTGTTTCTTCATCAGCACTGCTTATCACCTTCCTTTACTCTTTTTTTTCTCTTTCACAATTTCTCTTCCCTCCCCCCTCCCCCACTTTTAACTATTTTTTTGTAACTGCTTTCCCACTAAGTCTCTGCTTCTGGGGGCAACAATAATACCCCGAAGTCTTAGCAGTTCGATACTACCAAGTCTTCTGCAATAGTTTTGCAGAAATGACAAGGTCCCTTGGAAAATGCACTGACTAAAGAGAAGACAGGCTCCAGTCCTGTGCTCAGATCCGTTATTATTCAGATTTTTTATTTTGAGTAAACTTTTGAGCTTTGTTGTCTTGCTGCTTTTAATTTGCATTTGTATGGGCACAGGTAATAGAAGGTAAGTCCTTCAGTTTTAATTTGCTTTTTATTTTTAAACCAGTTTGTCTGACCAGGTATAGGCAAGAAATACGATGCTCCCAGTGAAGTGTGTTGTAGTTGGCCACTGCTGTTTCACATTCACCAATGGCTGGTTGGTTGGTTGGCTGTTCGACTGAATAGTGGAAGTTTAAACCCCTTGACCTGCTACTCTTATGGAAAGTGCTGGCTCTTTAGTTACCTGCACCTACATTTTAGCTACCTGTATCGAGAATCACATGGGGTACTCTCCAGTGCTAATGGGCACCTTGGTGGTGCCACAGGGTTCTTACAGAAAGTTGTGTGCAGCAGGATCAGGGCCCTGAAATGTGTTTTGAGGGCAGCCTTTCTGTACATGCTTACAAGGACTGCAGGTGCTGTCGGAGGGGTCGTTCACGCAAGCAGTCCAGACTGTGTTGGCAGAGGGAGAGACACACCAGGGGTGGTTATAAAGATGAATGTCCTTTGGAGTTTCCCTGTCATGCTAACTGAGCAGCTCTCAACGTAGCCTGCAGTTGCCTCATGAGCAAGGCAGAATGAATAGTGAAGCAGTTTGGCCTCAAAGATCTTGCCAAAGATGATCTAGAGGACCCTGAAATACTGTGGATTTTTGCTGTGAATGAGTAAATAGGTCCTTAAAGTGTAAGTGTTGTTAACAATGTATGATCAGTCAGGAAAGGCTGTGAATAAATACCTGAAGTTAGCTAAACATCTCATGGCACTTCAGTAACGTCATTACTGTGCAAGTTGATATGAACTATATTTTATAGTCCCTGCAATAGGTGTGTGAATGTTTAACTTCAGAAGGATGTTGATATTTGTCGTGAAAAGGGCACCATGCATACATGTCATCTCTGTGTCCTCTTCTTTTTCTAGACTTTCCTCTCCCTAGTTTTCTTCTTTTGCCCTCTTTTTTCAATTTTATTGTACCCTTTCTTCACTTTTTCTCATATTCCTTTCTCTCCATCTGTTCTTGGCAAGATGTTGAAACAAATCTTAATATGTGCTAATGAGTATTCCTAAGTACATTTAAAATTTACATAAGGAGGAGCAGAAAGAGAAAGAGTGAGCTGAGGAGAAGAAAGAGCACAGCTCAGTGTTGCTTCCAGGTTTACCTCATTTCCATAGTCAGCTGCGGTAAGTCCTGTGGCATTTGTTGTGGCAGGAAGGAAAGAAGGGAGAAACGCACACAGAGTTTATTTTATTTTTTTTCAGAAGGTAATGTTGAAATTCCACAGAACCTCTTTCAGGCTCCCAACAGAGCTGCTTAGTCACTGTGATATTTTCCAAAACACAGTCATTACCTGTACCTGAAGATTAATTTCGAAATTAAGAAAAAAACCCAGCAACACTGTTTTTCCGTGTATGAAGCTGAGAGCAGAGCAAAAGCAGTTATGTTAATTACATGCAGCTCTGCTGTTTTAACTCCCCCAAAATTCACAATGCAATGTAAGAGCCCCAGTCCCTTGTACCAGGGGATGAGGCCCCATGAGGATGAGGCTCTGCTGCAGCCAGCGTTGGAAGATGAAGAAGCTGAGGAGAGCAAGAGCAGCCTGGTGTACAGCAGCATATTGCAGTGCTTGCACATGTTATGGGGCTTACAAATTTTGTACCAGCCAAGTATGGATTTGTTGGGCACAACAGAAGGAGCCACCCTTGGAGCACATGATGGAGGACGCAGGGGGCACCATGGGCCTCATATGGAAAGGCTCCTCCAAGGACCAGTGGCACCGGGAGAGGAAGGGTCACTGCTATGTTGCCGTGGAAGGGAAACAGCAACATCAATGCCGTGAAAACTGCTGTTACCCTCACTTGCGCTTCAGTCCTCATCTGTTAAGTGGAAGTAACACCTCTCTGGAGGGCTCTGAGGAGAAAGCCATTAGTGTTGAAGAGCTGCTCAGACACTATAATAGAGGAGGCCATATAAATACATATAGCCCCAGCTCCTAATAAAAGGGAGACACTGTCTTTATGTGAATGAAGGAGGATGCCAAACTTCACCCCTTCCTTACCATTGTTGTTTCTCTCCTGCGGGAGGATTCCCCTTAATAGTCCTTGCATACTTTTTCCTCTCATGGTGTACCAACATCTCCTACTCCCCTAAACACCAAGATGCCAGCTACTTCCCAGTGAAGGGGCAGAAGAAAAAGGCCCATTTCTAAAAGTTTAAATCAAGCTATAAATGATCAGGCAGGTTCCTTCTTCTCTGGATTACTGGTTGAAACGTCTTCGGTAACTTCTCTACTGAAAGGAAAGCTCTGAAAATGCGTGTCAAACTAAAGCGCACCAGATCCCAGTCCCACTCCTTATTTTCTCAGCCTCCTGTGAGTCCACCTGTCAGGCTACTGAATGAGGCTCCCAAGCTTGCAGAGCTCAGGCACGTGGGACAGTCCCACTGCACAGACAGCAGTCACGAGCTGCCAGATGGGGAGCCAGAAGCTAGATTTCACAAGAGATGGAGCTCCCAGATGTGTCTAACAAGTGTCCATCCTGGGTAAGCCATGTCCCTGCTCACAGGTAGATGAACTGCAGAACCTGCTGAGCAAAATTCCCAGATCTCTGGCAGGAATTTGCACAACTTTTGGATAGAAATCTGCCCAATAGTCCAAGTTCCTTCAAATGACTGCCTGTGTTTTGGCTGTGGCATGCTGAATTAGAACCCTCCGCACAAAACAACAGAACAGCATTTTGATGGAAAAGCAGCTTTAGCCAAAGAGATGTCTGTCACTGAAATCCATATTCAAAAGTATTTTGTTCTATAGGCAGGATGGGACTCCTGGTAGCTCCCATCCCCACAGACTGTCTTTCTAAGAAGAACCAAAAAGAAGCTGTGCCACAACATGGGAAGAGGTTTAACCTCCTTTCACCCTTTCACACTGGGATCATTTCTAGTCTTGCACATGTATAAGGATCTGGATCTGCATTTATACTTACATATTTAGATTATTGTTACTGTATACTGTCTGAGCTCTAAGTAAGTTCTGTATTTTTCATCGCAGCTCTCCTGTGATCCTGCTACCTGGTTCACAAAGACTGTAGCACAAAGCACAGTTCCTTAGACAGGAATAGGTGCTGAACAGAACACAAATCTCAACACACTGCCTGTTATTGAACGATCATTTTCATATTCCTGTTTTCACAGCTTCTACCAGCATGTTTTCTACTTGCAGTCTGTTTCCTACCCTGAGAGATCAAATGAAGAATTGCCAAGACTAGAGTCTTGTGAAGATTTCCTTCCTCAAAGCTGTTTCCACTTATTTTACTGTGGAATGGAAGGAAAAGACAGGGTCAGTTCTACCCCTGTCTTGAATTTTGGAAGGACTGAGTACCAGTACATATGCACCAAAATACTTTCCTTCAGGAAGCTGTGTTTTATTGCTTCGCTTGGGTTGAACTATATGATTTTTGTATTTACTTTGTTAATAATAGATTCTGTATATGAATAATTCCAGGTTGCTTAAAATATTTCCAGCAGAGTACAATATGTTATTCAGATTGTAGCGGATAGTAATTTCAGGACTTCCTGAAATTAGCACAGTAACATCATTGATAGATACCATATAGACCTTAGAGTATCTTTGATAGTAACTTCTCTCTCTTTCACCTTTTGTCAGAAAAACTGACCAAGTTTTTTGCCTCTGTGCCATCTGGGGGGATTTTTTCTAATGCAGCCATTTTAATAGAACAAGCTTTGACAAGTAGGCGGTGTACGGAAAAGCTGGGAAAATGTTTTCAAATAAATAGCCCATGTTCATGAAAAATATTGCTTCAACCATAGCTTCAATACATTTCCACACAACACTTTAAGGTTCTTCTCAGAGTTCCAGTTATCTACTCCTCTTCATGCATCGTCAAAGGATCTCACCTGTAGCTTCTTCTTATTTAAGAAGTTGGTGAAGATTTCTATATTTGCATCTAAAAGAATTGCCAAATCAGTCATTTCTAGGTTGCTTCTATCTTTATATTTACACTACAGAATGGAGTGACTGAGTCTAGGCAGCACAAACTTTTCCTTCCTCTTTGATTAATGTTAGATGTACAGAGGAGACATGGTCTTTTAATAGAGAAATCTTATGAGATTACCATGTTTTAACACATATCTGTGTGCATATCACTGTAGTTAAGAGTCTTGTCAAGGAAGAAAGAATGAAACTTCTAAGCAAGCTGAAATTGAAACACTTGGACAACTGATGCTCTCTGGGCATCCAAACATAACAAAGAGCCACTTTTTTTTTCTTGGCACCTGTTTAATGAAGAGGAGCCCTATGTTTTTCGTGGAAACAAAGCTTGCATCCAGTCAGACATCTCCCAACTTCAATTACGTACTAAGTTGGCCAAAACTGCTATCCAATTATCCAGCTTCTTGACTAACTCTTAGTGTTTCGTTTTTTTCACCAGCACCTTTATAATCCCATCTAGAGTCTTCCCTCAACTTATATTCCTGAACGCTATCTTACATTCAGGAAAGATAGTGGTTGCAGTTGTTGAGAATGGGAAAAATATCTGACTGTCAGGAGCATATGGTTGGCAGCTGAATGAAGCATATGTCACTTTCTCTTTCAACGCAGTCACATAGATTTTGACGAGCACTACAAATAGTACCAGGCCTTTGAGACCTTGGAGGGAAGGAACAGTTACACGTCACCTCCCTTTCTATTTCTCCATTGGCTCCCCCATCTTTGTTGAACTGAACACCAGCATGCTGTCTTCACTTTTAAGATTAATCTCAGTTTATATCTCCCCTGCTAACTCTTCCTGTGAACTCACTCTCAAACTGATAATTATGACAAGATCCATCTTAAACTTTTTAAACAAGAAATATTGTTGCTCAAGCTGCCCCCTGAGGTGCTACCAATAAATATCTCAAAGCAGCTTTATTAATTCCTCAGAACCTCTCCCAAAATTTCTTTGCCAATACACCCACAGTAAACATGTTTGTTCAGCAGAAATATGCTCTTTCCTCCTTGGCTTGTTTGGAATTGCTTTTGTAAAGAGCCTAACACAGTAGGGTCATGGTCAGTGAGTGCACATGTTATTGCTCTAGGCACCACCGTTGCTGTATTATGAAGGTAGACACATGAGAGAGAGTTCAGTTGCCTAAATACTCTCATGACATCTGTAATGCTGAAAAGTACCTGAGGTGTAAGCATAGGGCTCCAAGGATGGAGATCCCACAGCTCTGTGGATGATCTGTTCCAGTGTTTGAACATTTTCATGGTAAAAAATGTGCTCCTTATATCAAATTCAAAAAGAATTTCCCACATTGCAGCTTGTGACTGTTGCCCCTTATCCTTTCACTGTACGCCTCTTGAAGAGGCTTTATCTTCTCCTTCTCTGCATTGTCACATTAAGGAGGTTTACATAAGAGCCCCTCAAATCTTCTCCTTTCCAGTCTGAACAAGCATTGTTCTCTCAGCCTCTCCTCATACATTGTGTGCTTCAATCCCTTACCATCTTGGAAGCCTCCCCCGGCCATGCTCCAGCATGTCAATGTCATTGTTGTCATGTGGGGAGAAATGACATTGATTCCAGTGTCAGACAGAGAGAAATTACTTCACCTGACCTGATGGCTGCACTCATGCTAGCCACAGCACGGTTGCTGTGGAGACACACCACTGGCTCATGTTCAATTGCTGTTGACTGAGTCCCCCTAGGTTGATTTTTTTAATTTTATTTTTTTTTCTTTTGGCAAAGCTACTCTCAGGCCAGTCAATCCCCAGTCTATAGTGCTGTGTGAGGTTACTCTATCTAGGTGCAGGACTCCGCATTTGCTGCAGGATATCAAATTTTTTTGATGTCAACTATTTTTTCCTACTTTGGAACTGCATTTCTTCATGTGGTGAGAGGACTTTTATTACCTCTTCAGTCTAGAAGTGCAAGTAATATCTATTTGCAGCAGTAGATAGATATACACCAAGATGAAATTTTTCAAGCTTTGTAAAATACCAGCTGATTCTCTCAGAAAAATAGGAAATGCATTTCCCAGCCTTGTAAACACACAGATGGGGTTACCTCAAAGTAAATGTTTTTATTAGCTAACCAATGGGAAGAAATGTTTTTAGGGTGGCCTAAGGACTATGCTTGGCTTCTTCTTTCAACCTCCTTCATCCTATTCTCTTGTAAGTTTTTAGCTGTGAAGTAAAGCACTCAGGAAAGAAAAGCTGATTATAACAAACACCTAATAAAAAAAGCATAAACACAGAGAAAGAAGAAAGAACAGAAGCTGCAGAGTTCCATTTCAGGCATTTGTACATAGAATTTTGTACAAATTTCGTAACAGATGCTGCCAAATTTAATTATACTCAACACCACAAACCTTACTCTTGTCTATGCAGTTATGAGGAATTTGATCACAGCCGAGATACATGCATTTCTACTTCCAATAGGAGAAAACTATAGTGTCTTTGGATGCAAACTGGTGGATCTGCCTTAGAAAGGAATCTGTGAGCACAAAGTTTGTATGCTGTGTCTCCACCTGACATATTACTCATGATAAGGAACAAAAAACTCTACAAGGTGCTACTACAAAGGCATGATCCACATTTTGCTGAAGTCAACATGTGTTTTGCTCCATAGCCTAAGGGATTAACATGTGGGGACAGAATGTGCCAAGATAGAATTGGAGGATACTAGGCATAGATATGTATGCACTGAGAACCATTAATACATCTAGTAAGAAAACTTTCCAATTTTCCATATTGTTTATCCCTATTATTATTATTTATTTGTTGCTAATTCTCAAAGAGTTATGATTGTGGTTTCTATGTTCATTGTCCTGGATGTTGGCCAAAGTCAAAACCTCTTAGCAGAATAGGCCCTGAAATGCAAACTTGTAAATCATTGCTTGTATGATAGAACTTCAGGCTGAAAAGCCTTATACAAAACATTCCCACAATGCTTTTCTTAAAAAAAAAAAAAAAGAAGAAAAAAATTGAAAATACACAAGAGAGTCCTGTTTAAAAATTCTAGACACGAAAACAGCCAATGATGTCAATGTTACATTCAGTAAAAGGCATTTTCTTTGTTGAAACGTCATATAATGTCACTCAAAAGTCACTGCTATTCTTATTCCTCAAATAATTTATGCTGTAGATCAGCTTCCTCTTTCCAATGTAACTCCAGTTATGCCTTTTTCCAAAATATTGAACTTAGTACAAGCTCAGTAAAGGTGTATTTTTTAAAGCCCACCATTTAGCTTTAAACACTCAAGCATTGAGTAAAAGCTCTGATTGAAAGCAGAAGAATAGAACCAGGTTTTGAACAGATGTTGGAATTTTTTTTTGTTTTAATTGAGGCAAAAGATTCTAAGTTCAGATGGCATGAATCAAAGCACTCATTCTGGGGAAAAATTACATGATTTAGAAACTAACATAGAAAAACAGAAACATTTTGACAGACTGTTTAAACTTTTATCTAGTTTGGGTCTGATGATGAATGGGAAAGAGGTGAAGGAGAGGATGAAGAAGGGAAGAGAGTCTAGGAGCTTTGGTAGTTCGTCTTTAAGTGGTCTGAATTTTAAAGCACTTAGATCTGAGTTACTTCTGCTTTAAAATTCAAGGCCTTCTTTTCAGTACTTTCACTTGGATTAGAGATTTACTCAGCCACAGTGTTCCCCTGATGCAGCAAACTGAAAACTATTTCAACCAGCCAAGCTCCAGGGAAAGGTAAGAAACATAAGAAACACAGAACCAAGATGCTTCAGACCTGGTGCTTCCAAAAAAATTATCTTTTAACTAAATTTGAAACTGCACTAAGAATCTGGAAGAGCTGGAATAGAAGACATCTGAGAACCACTTATAATTTCCTGATCTTGTGGACTACATTAAGATGGCCCAGCAAGTCACAAATTACTGTAGCTTTTATCCCAACTTCTAGCAACAGCAGATGGAATCTGCAAATCCTTGTTCAGGTTGAAAAATGATGTAGAAACTTGCCTTAGAACGATATTCTTTCAGCAACAAGCACTCCATCCAGCACAGAAAGTGAGAAAGCAACCACACTGAAAGGACTCTAACACTTCAATTTCATAAGTTCATGATCAAGGAACACCAGCTGTGTTCTTATGTCTCATTTTTTGTTTTGAGCAGCCTCTACAGAATGATGCAACATTTCCAAACACGTGTACATATTTGACATGCCATCCAGCAGAAAATATGCTGTACTCACACAGAAATTACTGACATTGACTCAGACACCTCAATGTGTCAAGAGGCTAAGCATAGAGAGTTCCAAAGCCAGGCTGAAGAGGTGTGTGTCTAAAGCCGTTTCTCTGTTTCTTAGACATATTGTCTGTGCAGCTCTGAATCACGTACCTCTGCAGAGTCTGAAACCTCTTCAAACACAGAGGCAATTATCATTACTTTGGGTAGAAACAAAGAACTTTGAGTATGAAAAAAACGAAGAATGGACAGAAGAAGAAGAAGTAATATTATCTTCCATCACTGATGACTCACTCTCCAGAAATGTGAGATATATTTTTTAGGATGACTTCAGGCTACAGAATAATAAGCAGAAGTAGCTATTTGGGTGGCAGAGAATGAAATCAGTGGATACAATGACCATTAATCCTTTTTTTTTTTTTTTTGGGTCCAGTATGAGGAAGAGTGTCCCTCTGATTCACAGAATTGCTTAGGTTGGAGGGGACCTTTTGAGATCATACTCATAATCTTCTTGGACTGAACCTGCAGATCAAGACCCTGGGTTTAGTGTCCACAGAACTGTACTGGAGGCCATTATTTACCTGGTTGTGACATTTAGCAAAATTACAGAGTCTGTCCCAAACAGACCTGAAAACAAAAGCAATAAACTTAATGAAGCAGGTATTTCCACAAGAAGGTTTGGAAGTTTCTGGCCTCCTGCTTACAAAGTGTTTCAGATAATATTCATACGTGCATTTCACTGTAGCTTTGTTCTGATGACTGGTCTGTCATAATGGGCTGTAATTTGACTCATGACAATTACAGATTTTCCATTACCGCCTTTCAATCAATCTTTTCAGAGGTGTCTCATTTAGAAGGGGCCTGAATTTCAGCAAAGGAAACTGCAAACATTTTATCCATTGTTAACAACTGGTACTTTCATTTTAGAATTCATGTCAACTCCTGAAGTTTCTTTGGTTAATAATAAAAACTGGGACTTAGATAATAACTCGTATCAGGGAATATTCATACCACTTATTAAAAGTAGCTCCTTTGTAACTGCTATAACGCCTGAGTATTTTTCTCTCTGTTATGAATGAGAAAATGAGTCACAGCTAAAGGACTGAAACAGGGCTCCAAGTGGCAACTGTATTTCATAATAACAAAAGGTCCAGTTACTTCAGTGGGAGCAAACTTACCCTAGGTGACACAGAAGATGAGGGTAAACACAGTAGTTCAAGAACAGGATTAAGTTCCAGATTAAGACTGAAATTTAGGGCCTTGCTTAATTTCCTAAACACAGGCATCTGGAGCCATTTGAAATGGCAGGGATGATACAGGAACCGAAAGCTACATGTGCCTTCTTGGACTATCAGCTGGAAGCCAGGCTAGATGCTATTTGCCATCTAAGTTGGCACAAATGCTTAGGTCTAGGTAACTGAATCAAGCTCTGAGTGTCTACAGCTAGTGTCTTTATGGGAAGGTAGGTATCCACAAAAGTCATTGGTGATCTAGTCAACATAGTCAGGGGAGCCTAGAGAGCAATTCTGATCACCTGCAATGGACATTTAGTGACTGAAAATTTTTCTGGACTTCTTCAGCTGCACAGGCATAATTCTATTGCCTAAATATAGGTGTTAATACCATTTCACCCTGTTGTAAATTAACTATATATTTGAGGTCAAAAGATATGATGTCGGTCCTTCAGGAAGTGCATATCCTTCTGGAGCGGACGCTGGAGGCCAGGAAGGCTACCCACAGTGTCTATAATGCCATCAGATCCCTAAGTTTCAGTTGAATCATACACCAAGACACCTCAAAGTAGGTGTCTAGATATTTATGTTTATGTGTGCCCAGGGGCTAGGCTCATTAGGTAACTAGCTAAGTTATGTTTTTTCAGGCCAGATGATCCTGACAAACAGCATCATTAGCTACTTAAAGACTAGCTGATTATATTTTAGAGCCATTAAGAGTCATATTAAAGATACTGTGGGAAAGAAATGTCATATCAAAACACCAGAAAAAAGGTAAATCTTCCAGCAATATGAGTAAAAGGAGGAGCCAAGTACTACAAGCTGTCTGAGTTACATTCAGTTCTTTCTATACAGTTGGACAAACCATCACACCAGGTCTTCATAAGCACCTGCAAGGCAACAAGGAAATGAACATCAGCAAACATGGATTTGCCAGTAACAAATCACATCTAGCTAATCTAATTTCCTTCCACAGCAGGATGGCAGGTTTTGTGGACAAAGGAGAAACAATAGATGTCATGTATCTTTCCTTCAGAAAGACATTCTCTCTTGTGAAATTCTCATACACTAATAAGGAAATATCGGTCTAAATGATAACACTACAGCATAGAAAACTGTACACAGACTGTAATTGTTATTAGTTCACTGTCAAGATAGGAGGATGCACAGAGGGAATTTTGCAAGAGTCCATTCTGTTGTTCTATTAGATATTTTCATTAAAGTATTGGATGATAGAACAATGAGTTTACTCATTAAGTTTGTTGATAATACCATACTGAGAGGGACAGCCAGCATATTGGAGAATAGAAACTACATTCAAAATAGGCCTGTTGTTAAATTTGAGAGATAGAATGGAAAAAAGGATGAAAGTCAGACCCATAGAAAGCACTACAGCTGGGCAGAAATACTCAAATGCATAGATAACATACAGAGGAGAAATGGCTGGAGACCACAAAACTGAAAAAGAGAGCTATGTCATGCTATTGTGAAATGGTGAATAACACGAATAGATGTAGAAATGTGCATACGGCCTCTAAAAGATGTGAAATCATTTTGCTGCTTAGCTATGTATTGGATATCGAAATGAACTCAGCTGAAGTATCATATGCAATTTAGAACACCACCCTAACGAAAAATATGGACCAGCTGCTTAGTCTGGAGGAAAAGAATGAGAATTTTCAGAGGACTAATAAACATTCCCCCTGCAGAAGAGTCAGAAGAAGTGCAGCTGGTTAGTCTGGAGAAAGAAGGTAGAAGGGGTGTGTGTCATCATTCTTGGCACCTGTATCACACTGCCTGCTGAAAGGAGAATACAAACAACCAGCTTTGAAGACCATGTTGACTGGGAAAAAATGTGGGGTTAAACTGAAGTGTGGGAAGTTTAGAAAAAATTTTGAATGTTCAAATGAGAAGACTGGAAACTAACTGCCTAGGAAAGCTGTGGAGTTTCCAGTGTGAAAGGCCTTTAACAATACATCTCAAGATTCATCTAGTTAAGTTGATTGTGCTTTAGTCTCTCCAGGAACCTTGCAATAATAACATGGAAAATAAACAAATTTCAGTAGTTTCAAAAAAGAATAAGATGGATATTATTTTCATATAATTTCTCCATGGAAATGTCAGAAATAGAATAAACAAGTTGCATAAAAGGAAAAATCCTATGCCTAACTGAAGATTCTATGATTCTATGATTATGGGAGAAGAAATTGAACAGTGCCAAATGAGCATCTGCCAGTGCTCATTCAAGGACTCAAATGCACTTTTCTTAGTTACTATAATTGGTCTAAAAGACAAATGGAGACACCAAAAGCAAGTAAATCATAGATTTTCCTTAAGATAAAAGAATTCTTACACTATTATTTAGAATGTTCTTTTAGTTTTTTAAAAAATAACTACTTAATAGTTGATAATCTTTAGTATTTCTTATAGTAAGTGAAAGTAGCTTGGATTTCTTTTCTAAAGGTTTGATGCAAAGCTTTCCAAGCAGATGGGAGTGTTTCCTGCTAGCTTTTGAAAATCTAAACTCTATTTACTGATCTGTGTATTATTATTTTTTGTCACATTACAATAGGATTCAGATGTTCTGACCAAAATACAATAAATATAGAAATATCTACTGTGACAATAAAAAGAAGGAAACAAAACAAAATTCCTACACAAAGAGTTTACTGTCCTTTTATCATGGTACCATCTATTTTATCCAAATTACTGATTAATAGAAATAAAAGCAAATCGACTGTTTATTAGGTACAAAGTGTATTAGGTACAAAGTTGTGAAAAAATCCTTGAAATGTTGAAAACTGTCAAAGACTGAAGTCTTTGAAATGAAATTTCTTCTTTTCTCTCTGTTCTAATATAAAGCTTAAGAACTACTGAACATGATCCATACAAACTGTGCACTGCATACAGTTAATTAGCAAATTAAAGCATAATAAAATAATATAAACCAGCAGCAGCAAATAAGCCCATCTCCACAGTAGGATACTGCAAATGTTTCAAAGAATAAAGAACATTTCAATTATAGGCCATACGCATATTATTATCGTGCTATGCTAGCCAGGTTGAAATTAGCTTCCCATTTTTCATCTCCTTCTTCACAACCTGCACAAAATCATCTAATCCCCTAAGATTTCTACATGCCACTGAAGTCTGTGAACTTTCCACCCAAAGAAGTCTGGATTTAAATCAGAAGCACAATTCATATAGTGCAATCTTCCTTCTCCTCCACTGATTTTGCAATGTTGAAATGGATAGATTTGGGCCAGAACCATGGCTACCCATGTATCAGATTAACATACAGCAGAACCCTACAGTCTCCGAGTTTCTCCAAGAATGACAAATTATATTCAGTTTCTGTTAAGCCTTTTTATTGCACCAAAGAACGGTTTTCAGAGAACATATCTTGCCATTCTAACTATTTTTGTGTTTATATATACATTGATACATAGTTTGTTTATTTTATAAAATTCTGTATTTTCTTTAATTCCGCATAGTAATAGCCTGGTGTGCAACCTGCAGGTTTGCTTTTTTTTGTTTTGTTGAAGGAAGTTCTCCAAATGCCTAGAGAAAAAATAAGGAAATACTCCTTATGAGTACTACTACTACTAAGAATATAAGAGGAAGCTGGATCACATTTTAGAGGCAGGGATAATTGCGGTGCATCATTCACAGTTTGAGGAAAGCAGCTATCATGTTCACTTAGCCTTGTTTGCTGAGTTGCTTCTTATTTTTTAAAAATAACAAGGGGGGAAATGTCAAACTCTCAGTATACTCACCCTGTGGCTAGGTTTTCTACTGCCTAGTGTAACAACACCTACCTTGTGTATGCTTACTAATTTTGAAGACATATTTTTTTTCTTCCCATGCTTCCCTAAGAAAAATAGTGATCCAGTTTGAAAATTTGGATTTGGATCAGCTAAAATGTACCATTTGATGAAATTTAAGCAATTAATCTGTTCTGAAATCCAAAACATCCAAAAGCATCCCTTCACTGAAATTCTCACCAATATCCCAAAACCTATTAGTGTAACTAACTTTGTACAATTTTTGCTCATGCCACAAAATTTTCTGGTAAAGGTATTTTGCAGAAATGCTATTTTACTACCTAAACCTACGTTATTTTGGACTAGATTCTAATTCTTACTCAAATTAGTTTGTGTTTGTAAAATCACTGGCTAAAATGTACAAGTAGTTCAAATTTATAAGCGCCAATTAATAGCAGTATCTTTTTGCTACCAACACACTTGCTGCAAGTGATTTCCTGGCATTCATATGCAGCACATATGCTTCTTCTAAGAATAACTAAGAAACAATCTGCCTAGAAATTATCTACCCCTGGCTCTATAAAGCACTGTTCATCTATACTACCAAAAACGACAGCTGGTTCTAGCCTATTTACAAAAAAAACCCCAAGCCCACTATTTTCATTACTGTTGCTGTCATCATGCAGACACTTAAAAGAATGCAAATGCTATCAAAGAACCAGCTTAGCATAACCATTCCTGTAATGAATGTTATAATCTTATATAATTTTATGTAAACTACATGATGAAACTGTATAGCAAAACCAGTACTTATTCCCATTGCTGACTTTATAAATAAGTACCTTGTACTCATCTCTCGCATGCACGCTTCACAACAAAAAAGCCATCTGCCATCTATCACAAAATACTGTCATATTTTTGGGTTCATAGTGACATGCAGGTGTCTACCCGCCATTAAATTTGCTTCCACATTTTGTGTCTACATTGTGCGCCTTGTTAAATATTTGCTGCCTTATCTAAAGCACCCAATTTTCTACCAGTTAACTTCTCTAACGAGTAAATTTCTGACTCTGGAGCTGCGTATGCACCAATCATATCATCATCGTACCAGCTTGTTTCATGCTAGCAAGTCACAAAGAGCTTAGTTAGATATGGCATAAGACAAAACTGTGGAGACCCCAATCCATTTTTCTTCCGTGCCTAAGATATAGGAAAACCCAACTGAATTCCACTTTGGTACTTTCAAAGGAATGAGGCTGAGAAACATGTCTGTTAATTTCTCCCATTTGTACCTCAAATAAAGAAGCATTCATTGGGCCAGGGAGACAAACAGGAAACTTGACCTAACGGAGTGCCCATGTCAGATGTAGGCACCTTAGATTTGAGTCTCTACTCCAGTGATAATTAGTTATACAAAATGAAAACACTTCTATAGGAACAAGAAAGAGAAAATTTTCTGAAGAGGCAAATTCTAATCTGTTCTCCAAAACAGGCAAATGAGGGTATGAGCATATGTTTCTGCTTCCTTACATAAACATACAGAAAAGCAGACAAAAATGGGGAAAAAAAAATAAAAAGGCAGGTAAAATCTGTCTGTGTTCAGCGTGAAATGGGACTGACGTAACTTAGATGAGAGACATGTTCCTCTTCGCTGTCTAGTGTAAAAGCTTGGACTTGTCTACTCTAGAATGCAATTCAGAGGTACCTGCTCTAAATCACTCTCTTCCCTCTTACTGTATAAACCTAAATTAAGCACATAAAGTAGTACTGTCCTTAGCTGGGTAGTATCAGGCAGTACGACAGCCTTGGAGATCAAAGCAGCAAAACCACAGGCATGGTTTAAAGATAATAATTCTACCCATAATAGCTATTGTCTCTCTTACCTTTTTTCCTAAATCTAAAAATAGATACTGCAACAGTCTCATAACGACTATATTTAGCCCCTCCTCCCCTCAAATTAATCTCTGCTGTGGTACATCTCATTTTGGAAAGCCACCTGAGGAAAGTACTTTTGCATAGACTCTCTGGATATGAATTATCTTGAAGACAACAATATGATGGCAAATATAAAGCAGAGAGGATCTATTTCTTTGTGTGTGTGAAGAATTACATGGATTATTAGTAGTAAGAATAAAAGCATAAAAGGCGGGACCCAATTTAAATATCTAAAAGCTATAAATATGCATTTAACTCATCATCCTAGGCTCCCTTTATAGCTAGGAGAACAGAGAACAGAGCCCTCCAGAGAGTGACTCCTACATTGGATGCTCAAGGAAAGATTCACTTGTCATAACACAGGTGCCTGCTGTCACTTTTGGCACTTCAGGTTAGCAGTCTGCATATCACAGGGGCATGGGTGTCCTACCTATCCTGCATCCCATCTGACAAATGCATGCAGATATTTGGATCTCAAGAGGTCCAAGATGCCCATTTTGGGGAAACTGGTTCTTGCTTTTTGCTGATAATGAGATGAATTGCCTCATAAAGAGACCTATTTCTCTCTGTTGATTATAAAGTATATCTGTGGTAATCAGCTTTGAGCTAGATGCCCAACTTTCAGATGCCTTCAGGGCAGAAGAATCTGAACTTCATGAACCTTTGGCATGAAATAACAAAGTCAAATGAGCATAAAGAAATTCTATAATGTGTTTTTATAGGCACTACTAGAAGAAAATATTATGATAAATAATGTGGGGGTTTTATTTAATTGAAAGTGTGTCTGCTGCATTTTGCAACATCATAACCATCTCTTTTCCCAAGAGCATCTACAATAATTTTCAAAATGCTAATATGATGTTTTGCAATGTATTTTGACATGACGCAGTTGTGGATGTAAATGAAGTTGTTGGGGTTTTTTCCCTTATCCCTAGTTAAAATATAGAAGACCAAGATACTGTCTATTTGGAAGTCACAGAATAATATGATAATTTATTCAACAACAATTGCAAGCAGCAACCTTAGATTTATGATTTTTCAATTTATTTCACTAGGTGGCAAAAAATAGTTTCTCTGTTAACTTTGCTTTTTTCAGGCTCAAGGTTACATGTTTCTTAACCTTGGATTGTATCTCAGCAGTGTTGACTGCTTTAGTGAATATTTCATTGCCATTCTGCTCATTATAGCACAGTCTCACACTATAGACAGGTCAAAGAAACATATATATGCACAGATATTGAGAAATGAAGTTGTCAGCATCATTCAGTATGTCACATAAATATTTCTCTTAAGAATTATCTTCTGCTTGGTGGAGTTTTGTGTTTGTATTCATAAGTATGGCTCCTTTCTGATAAAAAACAAGATTATATAAATTTTGTTTTTCCCTCAGTGCCTGCAAAACATTCTAATACTCTGCTGCTCTTTGCAGTTTCTCTATCATGTACTTCCTTTACCATTTTCTGATTCTCACCGATGTTTATTCCCTATTTAAATTACTTTTTACCACTCTGATGCACAAACCTAGGCTTGTTGCATACTTTCTGTGGTCTGTTTCTGTTCTTTCAATCTCTGCAGAACTTCAACTTTAATTAAAGTGAAATATAAAAAAAAGTCAATATTTACAAAAATGGTCTAGGTTCTGGATGTGTTGACTTCAGGATTTATACCGCATTAATTTTGTTAGAGGAAACTTACATTTTAGTGGCTGTTCTGACTCTACATTGCTAAGTATTTAATCCATAGTAATTGCTATTAAAATATCTGATGTTTGTCTGTACAGAGTGTGGTTAGACTAGAGAGCAAGGATATCACTCCAATTGTGCAATCAGTCCTCCCAAAAATACATTAAAGTTTTCTGCTTTCTTTAGATGGGCAGATGGATTTGATTCAGCTCAAATAAAGACTTGTGGGAATTCTTTACCTGGTACAAACAATGCCTCTGATGGCATTCAGTGGTCTCCTCTCTTATCTCAGAAGTATGAGGACAATTTGGATTAATTTATCAGAATATTCCTGTATGGTAAAACCAATTGGTCAAGCACTTGTCCACACCTCATAGAAAGAAAACCACCCAAAAGTAAAGCAAACAAGTGTATGTACTAGGTAGCAGCTGTCTTCTTATTCATCCGCCATTCTTGGCAATCTTTAATATATTTTCCCCCATTATATTCTAAATTTGTAAATTAGAACGATCAGTAAATGAGCGTGTCTCAGTATATTTGGATCTGCTTAAGTTTCAACCCACATTGCTTTAAATCAGGAAAACAATCTCCCTCTTTTTCCCTTGTATTTTCTAGAGAATAAAAGCTTCAGGAATAGCATGCTGGCCACATTAATCACAAGCACCTTGTTTTCAAATGCTATGCATTTTGGATATGGAGAGGGAATAAAAAATTGGGTAAACTTCCCAATGTAAATGCTTGTGTCTTCATGCCAGTTAATCTCTGACCATTTCAGAAGAAGTAGATGCCTCTATTGGTAAAAATAAAGACATTGTTCCCTGTTGTTCCTGTATGACTTTTCATTCTTGCTTTCTTGCAGGAATTAGTTCTCCGCAGTCTTTTAGGAACTAGGATAGATGAAAAAATAATGCTGTTGAGAAGCCTTTTTAATGCAAGACTTCCATTCCTTGCTGATTTTGCTGCCTGCCATTTCAGGCAAGGATAACTTCTGCAGGTGGCTGTGTCACATGATTTGTCCATATCTTTTAGAAATAGAAAAAAAAGCCCCGCAGTTCCTGCAAGAATATTAATACAGAATTGAAGTTAAAAGCCAGGTTACATTGCTGTAGCAACAGGACTTGCACATTGGAGGGCTAAACAGTTCCCAAATTGTCTTGTGGCAGGATAAATCCTGGCTGTTGAATGAGGGTGCTTTAAAATTAAATACTCTACAGCTCAAGTAAAGGGAAAGAAAACAAAAAAGCCTGACTGGGAAAAGATGGCAAACGGGGTCTGGGAATCTGTGTATCATCAGTTGTACTTACCCTGCTCCAAGATCCATTGTCACACAACGAGGCCATACAAACATGTGTGAACAGGAACACCTCAACTTACCCAAAATGCAGTCTTTCATTTGTTATCTGTGAAATACAGTGGGATTACAGTGGCCAATATGATGTCCCCCAACGCTCATGCCACTGGCTGTTTCAGACAAAGATGCATTACTAGGGATACGTAAGGGGCACAGCTGAAGATCTACCAGCTACTGAGTGGATATTAATTATCATTACTTAGTAAATAACTGCTAGATAATCCAGGCAGCATAAAGGGCAATGCTGGAACAATTCCAGTGTGGGAGACGGATAGATTTTCATGTGGTTACTACTGCATTTTCTTCTAATGGTGCTTGCTTGGTGCGTAGGTATATGCTTCCTCTGAGAGCAACGAGTTATGCCTCTAATAGGTAAATCTGGCAGCATAATTTTTAGACCCTCAGAGTGAAATACTCACTTGTGTGCTGAGGCACTTGGCTTTCTTTACAGAAAGGGAATCAGGCACCTCAGAAAAGGATGTAAACAGCAGGGGGTCCCTAAAGTATTGCATGGTGTTTGTAGCAGTGTGCTTGAGAACCCATTTCTCTCCAGAGCCTAAGTACTCTGGAGAAAACCAACACTGAAGGAAACTGGATTTGGGATTTAGAAGACAAAAATACGTTATTTTTCAATAGCACACTTGCAGCTTTATTCTTTCAAAAAGCCTAAGCAGGCTGCCTCTTTTGTTGAAGGAGGTGGCATCCACCATTTATGATAACCTTGCGGTTAGGCCTAGGAAAGCTGAATTTGATTTCCTCCTTCTTCTTTCTGAAAGACTGCCTTAGCCACCAGGTGTACTCAGATATTCAAAGCAAGAGGTGTGCAATTCTGGCTTTAGAAAGATTAATGCATAAATGGCCCCACATGCACTTCTGTAGTTAGAAGCACCTCACTCAGAGTGTGTCTGCCCTCCCTCAGTATCAGATAACCTGAGCTCATCTACGTGAAAACACTGATCAATCTTAATTTTGTCATGTGACTTTTATATTAGGAAGTAAAATTTACACCAAAAAAAAAATCCGCTTTACCCCAATAATACAATCCACATGAAAAACGTCATGGAGAAAAAGCTGAACAAAACCTCCTTGCTCAGTCATAATTATGCTGTACCTCCTCCCACTCTTTGTCTGTTTTGATGATAGGCTTTGTAAGTAGAGATCTTTTCTTTATTTTTTAACTGTGAAGCAGCTACCGTGCTGCTGGTGTCATAAGATAAATGATTAATAATCATCATCATGAGCGAGAGCAGAAGGGCAAACAATGACCCCAGATCAGTACTGAATCCTATTGTTGGCTGACAACAGCAAGTCACAAGTCTGACAGGTTTAATAAACTGGTACTGATATTTACTAAATTTTTTTTCAAGTTTGTTTCAGTTGGATAAAGAAGGACATGCATTTTATCAAAAAATATGCAGCAATAGCCAAAAGATCTCAGCACCAGGAGGCCTTATTAGAATCCACGCCTAGAAGGAATCAAAGTAGGATTAGACATTAAAACTGGTAGAGATAACAGGCAGCGCCATATTAGAAAAAATGGGTCATATCACAGAATCACAGAATGTTAGGGGTTGGAAGGGACCTTGAAAGATCATCTAGTTCAACCGTTTCAGGACTGTTTTGAAGCATATGTATATTCAGAAAGAGCAGCCAACAGAAAGGTGTACTTCCCTGACCTTTATTTTTCCTTTCTGCCTGAATAGATGTAGGACCTTTCTCAGCCCACACACTCTTTTTTTTAATGATAATTTAATCCCTCAAACCCATGATCTCTGTGCACTGTGTCTTGTTAACGGCAACACTGTGATGCCCGGAAATCCAGACTGCAAGGTGTTGTACAGAGTACAAAGACGATATAAAGCCAGAGAAGTAAAAGGCTGAATAGTAAAAAGGCTGAATAGTAAAAAGCCAAAAGAGATGCTGGCCACATCTTGGCTCCTTGGCCCCTAAAAATCACTGCTGTCAGAGTACCCAAAGCAGAGCATCTTGCTGAATCAACAGCATCAACCTAGAGGACATCCTGGTGTCCTACTCGAGTCCTCACAACACATCACACATCACATTAGTTAAATTTTAATCACAATACCTGCAAGGACCAAAGAAACACATTCTATGAAGACCTAAGATTTAATTGACAACCTAGCTAACATTAATAAGCAAACAGTAGTGAACAACTTTTCACACCCAAATTGGTACTATAAACTACATCTACCCAGGACATTGCATTAATCTTCTCTGTATTAGTGTAATTCAACAGTACAGAGTTCCAGGTATGTGACTCTGTGTTCCTCACCAACAGCATCTGTCCAAACATCTGGAAGTAAAGACCTAAGAAAATAAAAAAATGAAAAACGGAATAGTGACTGGTGGTCAATAAGAAATTGAAAAAACCTCAACTATTTAAATCAATACTTTTTGTTCTAACATAATATGCATTATTGAATACCAATATGGACTTGCAGAAAAGGACCCAATGTCCTTCTTAATTATAAATAAGGATTTACTTTTTTTTTTTCTAAAGCCCCATATATAACTAGACTATTCTTAAGCTTCTCAGAATACTCCAAACACTCTGAAAACTCATGTTAAGACACTGATTTTTTAATGTAAATCACTCCCCTTCAAGTGACCATTTAAATGACAGTAATGCAGTGGCTATCTATCTACATGTACATGTTAGGTATGTGAAGGACTCCTCAGCTTGCACAGAGTCTCCTGTAATATCGCCATCATTGAGGCTGATGGAGAAGAAAGCAGTCAGAAGAAAAGATGATGGATCAGGAAATTTTCAGAAGAGCACAAGGGGTCAGACAGTGGGCTAAAGTTAGAGCAGCCCTCATACTGCTTTGTACAATATTTTATATTTGGTCCAATGATAGAAACTTTTACTGATTACCGGATCCTCTGGATTTTAGTCTTCTTTCTTCTGGAATAATGAACATTCATGTAAGTCTCAGATTGATGATGAATATATTCCCTTCTGTTATCAGAACTGGTTGAAAAAAGCATCTTTGATTAGCCTGCTGGGTTGGACAATGAAGTCTCTGTGAGGATCATTAGTGGCCAGGTAAGTGGAGGCTTTTTCTGAGCTGTCTGCCAAGCAAAGAGAGTAAGCATTTCACTCTTCCAAATCCGAAACTTTCTCATTAAAATTGATAAAACTAAGAATCTGGTATTTTTTTAAACTACAACCTCTAAAGCAGAATGTGCTTTTCAGCCATGCTTTTAATGTATGGCATAGTTCAGAGATGGATTTGAATCAAAGCAAAAGACAGACTGTAGCTGGTTTTAGATTGGTGAACAAAGGCAACAAGCAGCCTCTGGGACTTGTCTGCCTTCATATCCTGTGTAACACACTGTAATATGGCTTACAGTTATGATTATTAACACAATCGCAGAATTCAACTAGCCAGAACATTCCCTGGGACTTCCTCTGGGATTCGGCCCTTTTCATATCCTTCATATTCTTGCCTTCAGACCAGTTTTGTGGTTTTTAGGGACAGTGCCATCTTGCCCCTATGGCCTGTATGCATTTCTGTTGTCCTGACATGGAGAATGAAAGACTTAAGTGACAAGCAAAACAGAATGGCTGAAGAATTTCAGTGCTCCACTCTTCAAACCATTTTGTTGTCTAAGAAATTCCCTTCAATCTAAATATTTTTACACCTCCCAAAATCTGAAGAGGTTCTGCAGGTGCTGCTAGTTAATAACTGTTTATAGAAATATAACCGAAGGTGATATTTCATAGCAACAAAATCCAGTTTAGCTTAGCATAGCCCAGCTACAGAAAGAAAAGATTCCCATAAGAATATGTGGGCTGACCAAGACGTGATCTTTATTTATGTCCTTTCCAATTCTCATCTGAGTCATAGAGGAGAAGGTTAGAGTATAGTGACTGCACAACAGTTTGGAGTAGCAATAGCATAGTAATCTATGCTTACCTTTGAATACACATCTGTGTGTGGTTGACACAGGTAGTTCTTACTCCCATCAAGCATAAGCACACTGATAATTAATAACGTTTGATCAAATGGGGATCGCTGACACATGAAGTTCGTGTTTCTTGGTACACATTAAAAGTATGTTTCTCTTGTAGTGATAATTTTGAACCCATCACCATTTATCATTTCAATTAATTGAGGTACATATAATCATGTTTTAGTGAATTTCTAACATCCCAATTGCATCAGCAATTCAAATAATTGGCCAGTTAAAACATATCCTTTGTGACTGCACTAACCATGAATCTGTTGACCTCAGAATGATAATTATATTCAATGTTTGTATTTTTTTCAGTGTCATCCTGGACTCTCTTTTTCTCTGCTTGTTTTTGTATTTTGTTACATTGTCAGCTACATGCTTGCATTTTGACATTACCCTTGAAAACTCCATGCTGCAAATATATTTCCTTTAGAGAGGCTTTACGCAGAGACTGTCAGTCCTCTGCCAGAAGAAAAACTGGGTTCCCCGGTGTAGTTCTGGAACTAGACTGAAGCTAGGTCATGTTTTAATAGCTGAACGACTGCACGTGTGACTGGATGTGTGGGTGGGTATGTCATTCCCTGCCTACACTGTTGAAGGTCATTTCTCACTGCATGAAAAAAGGCAAACTTTGATATTAGCCATTGTATAGGACAAATTTTTCATCTAGACAGTTAAAATCAATGAAACAGTGGCAATTTACTCCAGAAAAGAATAAAGAATAGTATCCTGTGAAATTAAGAATCTTTTACCTAGAAATTTCTCTCTGCCTTTTTTTTTTAATTATTATTTTTTAAGAATCATGTCGGAAATATAAAATAGAAAGAACTGTTTTTTAACTGAACTTCCAAGCGGTGATTCTGTCAAAGTAAGAAAAGGAATAACTCCCAATATTAGAATTTGATTTTTTAACTTTCCAGTCTGTTTCTCATGAAATGTGCATATATTTCAAGCACTTAAGTCTCTTGTATGAATATTATTTACCTCAAGAAATATGAAAGTTTATCTATTATGAAGACCTGAGGAGATGAAGCATCAACTTAGATATATCTGGAGACACTCTCTTTCTTGTGACAGAGATGCTAGGGAGATCTATTTTTGTATTCCACAGTAAAGAGGATTTCTGATTCTGATTCTTTTTGGGAAAAATGCTTCTTTTAGCCACAAACATCAAAGGAATTTTTTTTGGCGCATGCACGGAGCCAAAGCTACTACCAGATGTGAGCAAAGTGACAATATTGCAGTGATGAACTGAAGTTAGAGCAAAGAATTACACAATACTGCAAAATTACTAGCAGGAAGGAAAAAAACTGCTTCCTAAGAGCTGGAAGTAGCTATATCCTTACCCCCTTTTGACCGTCTAGCCTCCTGTTTGTCCAGGTGATGTATAATCATATTCGTCCTGTGGGCTTTAGGTCTGTTCATAGGCAGTTTCTCAACAAGTAAGACTTATGTCTGAATAAAGACTTCTTGATTAAGACTTACTTTACTGTGTGACATCTGATATATTTATACTAATATATTTTTAGGAAGTGCAACATATTAATGCAAATTGAAAACAGAGAGATGATTGTGTTCTGTCTTCTAACCTTTTGTCTCAACTTTGACATAGGTTTATCATCCAGAGAATAACCACTGTGAAACATTCCCCTGATACGGTCTTCACATGCTCTTGCCCTCTCTTTCTCTTGTAGTATTGATTTTTGTTCCTGTCCTGGAAGCACAACTCGACAGGTCATTCTTCCAAATCCCAGTGCTGCAGCACTGCGGCTATTTTTTATCAGTGGTCAGGGAACCTGAGAGTTACAGCTTCTCACTGGACAGAGCTCTGTTAAAGGGTCTTTTGAAGCGCTGTACCAAGCTCGTACAATACAGTAGAACCTGTGCATTGATTTCTGAAAGAACGCTTGCAGCAAATTTGTCACAAATTCTTTGGCCCATACAGAGGTTTCCAGGTTAACAGCCTCGCACCTGGGAGGAAGCTTTGGAAACCTAGTATTCATTAGTTCCTAATTAGCAATTTTCACTTGCTTATCAGAGGGGCTAGACGCCAGTAGCTCACAGCTGTTTCAGTGAGAAAGCAACAGTCCTGAATATCAGCACTTTGTCTTCATCCACCTTGAAATATAATGAAGTGCCTATAGATTAGTGATTAATAATCACTTCAGATCCTAATTACTAATTGTTCGAGTCTGCAGTTTATAATATATAATATATTATTTCATATTATATATTTTTATATAGTACCATATCCCATTATATAATAATATATGATATTATTTATTTTCATATAGAAATTGTAATATAACATAACATAACATAACATAACATAACATAACATAACATAACATAACATAACATAACATAACATAGAGTCTGAGGTGACATGGGTCTCCTTCCTCTACTGCTTTCGGAAAATCTTGATTTCAAATTTCAAAACAAAAAGCATGTTGAAATCATCATCTTCGCATCACATAACTCACCCACTCTAGGTATTTCTTTTTCAGTTGTCCTTTAGTAATTTCACAAAAATAAAAGTCCCCATCATTAGATTTTGAAGGAACCACTACCAATAACAGTGGTCATCTTAACCAGAAGCGAGATTAACATCTATCTGTCTTCTAAAGTTTTCAGTTTCCAGAGAAACAGCATGCATAGTGTGAAGTACTCCATCACGTACCACTGAGCTGAGGCAGAATATGAATCTGTCATCTTCCAGTCCACTCTGCTCTCCAACCTTTCCAGAGATCAGCTTATTATTTGCTGATTCTGCATGCTTGATTGAAATTCGGTTTCTACAGCTTTCATAAGCTTATGCAGACCCCAGCATTACATAGAAGGTTGAAGAATAATACATGAATGAAAGCTTAGAGAATAAGCTCCAGAGTATAGTAATGAGGATGGTGGGGTGCTAACTTTATTAATCTCAAACTTGTCAAGAAATTTAGCTGTGCATAGCAATAAATGATATAGTCTTGTTAAGCAATGTGATTCATTGGATTACGAAGATCAGAGATTCAGAAAGAAATCAATCTATTTTAGAGCCATCAAACCAATTGCAGCGGCAACTGCAATATTTTAAGGGGGCCTAAAGCTTGATTTATTTTACCATTTTTATACCTTGAATGGGATTGCTTGTAAAGTCACATGCAGTGCTGCTGCAAGCGTACCTATTTCACAACCAAAAAGAAACTCTTTGTTTGCTATGCCTGATGACATGAAAATGAGTGATCCCTAGTGAGAGATTACCGGCTGATTTTATGCCATTTCTTTCGATTCTAAACAAGGCAATTACTTTTCCTTAAGAAGAAATAAAAGTTTATTTATAGTCTTTAGAGCCATGATATTCTCTTTAGTGGCATACTGAGTGATAGCCTGAAAGATTTTAACATAGTCATAGTAAGATTTCATTCTTTTGGCTATTTGTGAAGAAGGTGATCTTGAAGCAGATCTCTGGATACATCTTTGAGGCCTCAAAAGTATAACATCTCTGAGGGTGCATCAACAAGAATTCAGAGTATTTAATATGAACAAATTCTTGGCAAGACCCTACATAACACAAACACAATATGTAAATCCAATGAAGGATGAAATGGAACTAGTTAGATGCAAGTCAAAGCCCTTTGATAAGTCACAGCTAATCAAATACAAATAAAAGTAGGTGCTGAATTTTTAAACAAGATTCAGTTGATTAGATTGGGATCATTCCATATTATCCAGGAGCAACAATTTTATGCAAGATGAACAAACATCAGGAACATTCATCGTTCTTTGTTTTTTTAAAAGTTTAGTTGTGCGTGGGTTCAAATTTGTCTTTCTCATTATTGCTGAATTAAAGTGATACAATATTACAATCTGGAAAACACTGATTACATTAAAATAGGTTTTAAATATAATGTTGAATATAAAAATGAAGACTTTTTATTAAATATCTGGCTGGAGGCAGACATTAAACAAATAGTAAGGTACTGCAGGACAGAGTTCAGCCATTATTGCCTTGTGATTCGGTTATCATCAAGTTTCATCACCCATCTTGCTAAATCCTCTATTTGACATCTCTCTTTTAGTGGAAGACAAAAGCAAGAACAATTTGCTGCATAGAAGTTAACCTGTTTTTCACACACCTCTTCAGTCTCTTGGCTTTGAACACTCCACTCACAGAAGGCACACTCCAGCACACTCTCTAGGACATAGAAAGGTTCATTCCAAACCTGTAAGTTCTCTGCACAGGACAGACAATTTCAGTTTAAATGCAGGGTTAGACTGCACATTCTTGATGAATCATCTTTCAATCCAGATGAAACAAAGTTTATGTGTCCAAAAACAGTGTATGCTCCCATTTGAAAGTACTTCATAACTCGATGATTGACAAAATAAAGCTGTCAGAAAATAAATGCCAAAAACGCCAATGGGGAATGAGAGTTATTCCTAGATTGTGCAGTCAGTTGGGGAATATGGTTCAGTGGTCCTACCAGACCTGGGTTATCTTCCTGTTTCTGTTATTTCCACATTCACGCTACTTCACTTATATTTACCTGTTAGACTCCTGTTTGGACATATGTCTGTTTTTTTTTTTCTCCATCGAAACTAAGATGACAGAGGAGGCTGGCCTGTGAGTGCAAATGGAGAGCACTCTTGGACTCAGCATCTCAGAGTTAATCCTAGATGCTGTGTGTTGTATATGGCCTTTCAGACAAGGATAACATGACAGTTGTTGAGTGCTTAGCAATGTGGGTCTTCCCTCATAAATCAGGACCTAAAAGACATGTCTCAGTTGAAAGGGAAAAAGTTATCTTCTTCAGAGAGGTGCCTTTTGGATAACCGTTATTAATATCTATGATGTGCTCAGCTGCCACCAGAATGGGTACTACACAAATGGCTTAGAACTATGCATCTTGAAGCATCTTGAAGCATGACAATATGAGACAAAACCACAATCAGGCCTTCAAGCCCTATTTATAAAGCCTAGAGAAAGGTTGACCTTGGTTCTTTGGCCTGACTGAATGAGTCACAAGAGACAAGGGTCAGCAGTGAACAAAAGGCACTGGAGATTCCTGGGACACCTGAACATCTAAAACTCCAATGTTAAATGTGATTGTAAAACCTCTGTCATTATGGAAGTGTCAAATAAGATGACACATATATATAAGATAATGAATTTGCCACCTCTTCTGTCACTTACCAGCCTATCCAAAATTACCACTCATTCCAAGGGTATCTAGATGAGCTGGTACCTTTTGTATTCTGAACAGTTGGTAAATATCTTGGGCATAAGAAGTGTTTGATCATTATGAATTCATATGCCATTAATTGTAATATACTGATGAAAGGAATTCATTGTAGGTTCATGCAGCTGTCGTGTACTGCCAGGGGTGTTATGTTCTAATTTAGTGCTATAAAGGTGTTGCTCATCAAATCTGGAGCGTGCTATATCTGTGTATCCTATACTGCAACCAAAGGGCAGGGTAGATGTAAACAGCTTCACACTGACATTAATATGCTATAATTTCATGGCATCTTTAATGTGTATGTATCATGAAGATAAACTGGTAGAACAGAATAATTAATTAAATTGCATTTTATTTTTAACAGAAACCAAGATTGGTATTACACTTTCACCTAAATTGAATCCACCTGATTAGTATTATAGAATTAAAGCTGCTCTAAGATGAATTGGTTTCATATCTTTAGCTTCTTCATGCTTCTAATATCTGTGAATTGCACTGTACTGCTTAGAATCCTGCCATCTTTTCAAAATCCAATACATACAAAGAAAGATTGCTTAGCTCTTCTTTAATAAAATAGCTAAGAAAGGAAGAACATAATAAATGAAAAATATGTTACACAATTTTCAATGTCCTATATTTTAGGCCCACCACAAAAGATGGGCTTTGTGGCACGCATTTCGTGCACTAAATTCAAATTGTATTATATCCAGGGGAAAAAAAAATTAAATACAGGAGTCAGGCAATCCTTGAAGCATGCTGCCTCTGTTCTAAACCTCTGGTTTTGCTGTATCACCAGTCTGTGACTGGTCACGAGCAGAAGAGCCATTCAAGAGCTGACAGTCCATATGTGACTTGTAAAGTGAAGGTGTGATGGAGCTCAAGGAATTAAGATTAATTAAGACACAGACTGAATTAATGGTTAATATGGACCCATCAGCTCCAAAGTGAATATCAGATAACCTTCAGCATGGCTTATGCCTATTATACACATTATATTGTATATAAACTCAATGGATGCACTAATAGCATTATCTATGAAAAATAAATAATTTGTTGTCATGAACTGTGAATCTGGAACAGAAACCAGATATAGATCACCAGTTTGAAATGTAAAAATGTTTCATGCAAAAAATGTTGGACATTTCTGGCATAGGAAAATGAAGTATCCTGCATAAATTAATCGCATGTGTTAATTTTGATGGAATAAATCCCTGAAGGAAAGAGTTTAACACAGTTATGCCATTGTGCAGCATCAAATATTTAAATGTAGTCTTGTATACAGGGATACAGAGCATATCCCCTGAGTAGTTCATAGGCAAGAGTCCCTAGCTTAGTCCAAAAGCAAAATACACTAGAAAATTAATACCAACGTTTGGAAATGAATTCTTGCGACCCCACAGCTCAAAAAGAACAAAACCAAAATGTAGAGTATTTTAAAGTTAGACAAGTGTCTATAAATCTTGATCAAAAAAGAGGAAACGTACAGATGAAGACCTAAATTGTGTAAACCCAACCCAAATGGAGGAATTTAAGTCTCTATATCCATGACAGCAATCAAAAAAGCTTTTTCTCTAGCACTGTCCAACCATTGAAACTCATCACAGAATCACAGAATGGTGGGGGTTGGAAGGGACCTCTGGAGATCATCTAGCCCAACCCCCATGCTAAAGCAGGTTCACTTAGAGCAGGTTGCACAGGATCACATCCAGGCGGGTTTTGAATATCTCCAGAGAAGGAGACTCCTCAACCTCGCTGGGCAGCCTGTTCCAGTGCTCTGCCACCCTCAGAGTAAAGAAGTTTTTCCTCCTGTTGAGGCAGAACTTCCTGTGCTCCAGTTTGTGCCCGTTGCCCCTTGTCCTGTCGCTAGGCACCACTGAGAAGAGCCTGGCCCCATCCCCTTGACACCCACCCTTTAGATATTTATATGCATTGATAAGGTCCCCTCTCAGTCTTCTCTTCTCCAGGCTAAAGAGCCCCAGGTATCTCAGCCTTTCCTCGTAGTGGATATGTTCCAGTCCCCTCATTATCTCCATGGCCCTCCGCTGGACTCTCTCCAGTAGTTCCCTATCCCTCTTAAACTGGGGGCCCGAGAACTGGACACACGACTTCAGCTGTGACCTCACCAGGGCAGAGCAGAGGGCGAGGAGAACCTTGCACAACATGAAGGTTTCTGCTAGGAACCAGTGTACAAACTGCCTGTGTGGGACAGCAGGGCACCAGCCACTGCCATATGGCCTGCTTCCCCAGGAGAGCCTTGTCTGGGCATGCTCCTGACTAACTCACGCAGGAGCAGTGAAACAGTGCAATGTACAGGAGTCATGGTCTCTTTCACCAAAAGCCTAGCTGAAGATCAAGGTCTGGGTTCTTATGATAAATCTTGCCAGAGCTCTAAGCTGAAGAGCTGGGTTTTGTTTCCATCTTAGCCCACAGGTGAAGTCAGAGGGGGGCATTTTCCAAATCTGTTCACAGAATGCTGCTTGAACAACTAGGCTCTCAGCTAACACACATGGTGAGTACTCTCCTCTTGAAGCTGTGCTGCTATGCAGCTAAAAATGCAAGTATCCTTGAGAGAAATTCAAGCAACCAAATAGACCTTTATACCCTAAGAGTTATGATGCTTTGCTGTGTAAGATCATGACCTTGTTCCTGTCATTGTTTGCCTATGCGGTACACCGTAACTGAAAATACCTTCCCCTTATCTCCAGTTCAACTTGCTTTTTTAGTTGTGGGGTTTTTTTTGAAAAAATAATAATGCCAAGGCATAGAGAGATTTGTGGGGGATTGCTGAGACCAGGATCCTTTGGGCACAGGAAATTCTGAATCCCTTCCTAACATAAGCAATAGTATGTCATACTTATAACATCAGATACCTTCAGACTCCTTTTTAGAAAGTGTATATTTTCGGTGATTTCCTCTTGACATAGCAGAGATGGTTTCAAATAGTGCAGCCTGAATGCAAAACAAAAGGCCAGTGCCCTCTGACCAGTGAAGATGGGAAAAAAACATCCTAATTAACGTTATTACATGTTTGCCTAAAAGCAGCTGGGAATTTAATTAGTTCTGTAACTTGTTAGTTTTAATGGATATCTGTCCTCTGCCATGGAGCAGCTGTTATCTCACCTCCAGATGCTTCTTTCAGATCAACAGCTCCCAACTTTTTGGAGCCAGTCTCACTGCTGCCTGACTTGCCTTGCCCCTCTGACAAAGCACTGCTTCCTCACCAGCTTTTGCCAGTGCTGGATGCTGCTCCCTTCATCCCTGCAGCCTGCTTGCTTCTCCCCTGATGCTGAAATCCTGCTGCAGCCTTGCCTTGCCATGCTCCAGATGTCTGCCGGTGCTCTGGTGTCCCCCCAGCTGGCTCTTCCTCCCTCCCTCTCTCCTCTGATATATAACACCATGATGTTAACACAGAGATCTGTGCCAACAAGCCCAGCAGAGCTTATGAGACTGGGGTCAATTCTGTTTTTCACTGCAACTTGTCTCTACTGTAACCTTCCCTCACGGATCAACAGCCCTAAACCTGCTGCTTCAAGCGTGGACACAGTAGAGCCAGACAGCTGGATGTTATCAGTTCAGGCAAAGTGATTTCCCTCACGAAAAGAATGGGGGGGAAATATTTTTTTATATATATATAAAACCGAAAAAATTATTTGAGAAAGTGAATTTCTGGTCAATCTGAAGCAGAAAATGTTAGCTTTATCTCCCTAGAATAAAAATAAAAAGGGGGGAAAAAAGGGTTTCAATTAAGTGCTTAATTCAGTCCAAACTAAGTTTTCACTTGTTTTTGCTGTGTAATCCTTTTAAATATATTTGGCTAAATTAAAAAAAATTAATTTAAATACTTCTATTTTTGTATTTTCAAAAGTTTTTAATCCTTCTTTTTTGGACCTATCAGAGCTGTTCATATTCTAATCATTTTGGTACTTTCTAAAGCACAGTTTTTAAAAAAATAAACCATTCACAATAACAGCTTTGCCCAAGTCTGTCATTAACCATTTTCTCTCCTTCCTTTTCCCTTGGTGGACTTATAAATGGATGGTATTGGAAACAAATGCCCTGCTCAACTGAGACATTGCTTGGAGTTTGCATAAGAAATGTTTTTATGTCTATAAGAAAGAGGAAGAAACTATACAGAAGGATTGTGCTACTTTTATATTTGTATTTCTGTAAAATAAAAAAAACCCCGAGATCTAACCTACTGTCAAACAAGCTTGTGCTTTCTCATCTAGCTCTGCATATTGCAAATATTCTATTCTATTCTATTCTATTCCATTCTATTCTATTCTATTCTATTCTATTCTATTCTATTCTATTCTATTCTATTCCATCATGTGTTATTACGAATAGCATTTGGGATTAATTTTTCTAGATGCTCAATGTTTTCATACAACACTGCTAGGCATAGCAAAACTTTCTTAAGAATAAAAGAGAATCTTCTCTTTCAACTATTTCTAGTATGAACACAGTATTATTCCCCTTTACTCAACTGTTTTCTTTCTTGAATTTTTTAATGATCCAAAATTTGCCTTTGTCATCCACAGTGTAGGAAAAAACATTTTAAGATGTTTTACTGCAGTGACTCTGTGGTCACAGTAATTTTTCACAGATTATATCAGACCACATACTAATAACATATGCATACTCACTACCAGCTTGTCTGGGACAAATGATAATTTTGACACTCTCTAATGCATCACTTTCACAGTGTTTAAGGATTTATTATCCTGGAAACGTTCATAGGCAATGTAGGGGAATCAGATCCTACAGCCTTTCAGTAATTTTCTGAAATCTTTCTTAATCAACATTTCTGTTCTTTAGCATTTCTGTTCTTTAGCATTTCTGTTCTTTAGATTCTCAGAGTTTATAAAGTAATTCTAACATGTTATATCTGGACTTTTTGCTTTGCATTTTTGCTGAATCTCTTTTTAGACTTGAGTGCATTTTCATATCTCACCTTCAAAAAAGTAAAAATCCATGAGCTAGTACAGCCACCTGTGACCCAAATATAAGATTTTTGGGTAATAAGATACTGACTTCAGGTGGCAAAAATGTTACTATCAGCCATTTGAACATGTCACATTTAGCCTCAGCAAATTTTTATGGTGTTCTAATTAAACTACTTGCTACCTAAACTAATTTATTAGTCTCAGTAAGTCTCATGTTGGTGAAATTTTCAAGTTGTTGAAAACTACATCGGTAGAAATGTAACATTAATTTTTCCCTGTATTTTTGATGCTTTGGTTAAAATGCACAATTTAGGAGACAATGATGTTTGAGTCTGGATCAAACCTCTCTGAAACTGGTAGGTTGGCATATTTTTATATTGACAGTTGCTGAACATGAGCCAGCAGTGTGCTCAGGTGGCCAAGAAGGCCAATGGCATCCTGGCCTGTATCAGGAACAGTGTTGTCAGCAGGAACAGGGAGGTGATCGTGCCCCTGTACTTGGTTTTGATGAGGCCACACATCGAGTATTGTGTTCAGTTTTGGGCCCCTCTCTACAAGAAGGACATTGAGGTGCTGGAGAGGGTACAGAGGTGGGCTACCAAGCTAGTGAAGGATTTGGAGCGTGTCTCATATGAGGAACGGCTGAGGGATCTCGGGCTGTTTAGCCTGGAGAAGAGAAGGCTGAGGGGAGACCTTAGCGCTCTCTACAACTACCTGAAAAGAAGATGTAGCGAGGCGGGGGTTGGTCTGTTCTCCTTAGTAACAAGCGATAGAACAAGGGGAAATGGCCTTAAGCTGCACCAGGGGAGGTTCAGGCAGGATATCAGGAAGAATTTCTTTCCTGAAAGGGTTGTGAGGCATTGGAACAGCCTGCCCAGGGAGATGGTGGAGTCACCAGCTCTGGGGGTGTTTAAGAGATGGGTAGATGTTGTACTTAGGGACATGGTTTAATGGTGTTGATAGAGCTAGGACAAGGTTGGACTCAATGATTTGAAGGTGTCTGTCAACCGAAACTGTTCTATGATTCTGTGATTCTATACAATACAAAGCTCTTCAGTGTTTTTAGAAAAATGGCTATGAGAAGGGACATACACAGTGTGGGCAGAGGGGACAGAAAGGGGCGTACAGAAATGAAGGGCTATATCCACAGAGAGCAACGCAATGCCACGTGGAAGTACTGCTGCTCTTCAGCTCCAGAAAAGTACCCATGCAAGCTGCTTTGATTACCTAGCTCTCCTCCTTAGTTACATGTATTTAGTTACTGAGCATAGAATTATGCCATGGTGATCTACTATAAAAGACCAGGAAACCTTGGTACAGTCTGACCGAACACTAACATATGACTCACAGGGAAATAATCTAGATGGAGAGCTCTCAGCTTGAGTGCTCATTGAAAATATTTGTGTTGTGAATAGAGAAACTGTCCTTGTTTGTCTGGTTACCCCAAAGCTTAAGAATATAAAAAGAGAGGATTTTTTTTTTTTTTTCCCCCGCTCATAAATCCATAGAATTGTATCAAAGGTACCTGAATGACACTTCTTTTATTTATTTATTTATTTATTTAGCAATATTTCTTCTTATAGCTTTCAAAATCAAGTTTCACCAAGTAAAAACAGTTCTGGACATTGAAAATTTCTGGTCTGAAATTTGTTCTCAGACAAAATGTCAAGCAAAGTCAAGGATCAGAAATCTGTCATTAACTCTTACACACTGAAAAAGCTTCTAAGCAGGCTTAATGTTTTTCACACAAACAGTTACACAAAAGTCAAGTTTGCAAGCATCAGAATCTTATAACTGAATGCTATGGCTCTAGTAAGAGGTAAAAAACTCCTGTAAAACCTGACATAAGCCAGGGGAACAAAGGATGTGGTTCCATATGTGTTTAATGATTTCAAAGCTAAAACCCTGAAATACAGCAGCCTGAAACCTTTCCAGAATTATTCCACATCTGCAAGATACCTTTCCCTACTCTCAGTTAGTTCTCTCTGTCTGTTCTGGTACGCAGTCCTAACCTCAAATGCAAGCAACGACAGAAGGAAAGTAACTTTCTCCTTATACAGAGAGTGAGAAAATCTGGGGTGGCATTTTTACTTGTTCCATTTAAGGAGAAACTTTTGGGATATCTTTCACACTCCACACGTCAATGCAAAAGACAGCAAAGAATCAGCAAGCTCTATAGCTGTAATTGAAAACTGATGTTCTCCCATATTTAGATTCCTTTAGGCCGTTCATGGCTACCTCCACTGCATTAAACCATCTCACAATTTTATGTATTAAGTCTGTCTCTTTTCCCTTCTGGACTTAAAATATGAAAACCACAAAGCTTAGATCTTTTTTTTAATTTATAAAATAAAGAGATTAATAATGGGATTTTTTGGAGCCAAATTCTTTCCACATAGAAATTTTTTTTTAAAAAAAAGTAGCCTCATCACTAATAAAAATAGGTTTCAGATAACGAAGTGAATATTCCACTTAAAATAGAAGCCAATCCTTTCAAACAACTGAAATCTGAAATTAGAATAAAAGAAAACAATAATTCTACAAAGGAGAAAACTTTGTCCCATACCAATGACATTTTTAGAATGAATCTCTGCATGTGTGTGTGCATTCACACATATGTTTAAGTTTGTAATTTTTGTTCACACATCCTATACTTCTAATTAAAGAAGCATTAGCAAACCCACAGAAATTATTTGTGACTAACTAAAACTCCATTAAAATGATGCGTCTTCTTTCATTTACCTCTCCCTGTCACTGTTGCTTCATGTGTATGTCCATCATAAAACTAGATTAACCAAAACATTTGATGCTACTAAATTCAAATTACTTTATAAGAGTAAATATACTTCTTTAAAAAATCATTTGATCTAGCTATTCTGAGAATTCAAAATTTAGGACTTTAATTATAATACCCTGGTGGTAGATAGAACTAAGAGTGTTTTTAATGCTCTGATGTTAATACATTTCTTACATCAACATATCTAGGTATATGAGTAATCGCAAGGTTTCCCAAGTTCGCAAATTTTCATCTACTGAAATGTGGAATGCTTTGTACTTTCAAATACACACACCCAATCCCCCTCCAATTTAACATAATATTTATCTGAGCATACAGAAAGATTGTTGCTGGGTACGTTGTAAAGTTAAGAGACACTTTTCAGGTGAACCTCATGACAATGTAATTTTCCTTTAACAGCAGCAGACTTCACTTTTCACTCTAAAGAACTTCCTTTTGTATATATATTCCTTCCAGGTATAAGAAAAGACGTACTATATAATAGCCTAGTCTAACATAAAACTTAACATCAATTAAGACCTCACAAATTAAATTGAAAAAGCATGACATACATTTAACTGTGCATGTCACCAATTAATGTGTACTGATGCTGAAATTCTAATGAGAAGTGCAATTTATTGTGTCACACAGTGACAGTTTTGAAAGTTAAGAAATAAAATGGTAAATAGTGAAAAATAACCACCTTCTTAAAGAAACAACAGAGAACATGATTGTTTTAACTGATGGTAAAACTTTAGCGTAATGACAGCAACATCCTTGTGGGTATCCCTCAGTTTCATTGTGAACATTAGTAAATTGATACTTTTTTTGTTTTATTATCATTCTTTGCCTAGAGACAGTTTCTAAAAGAGTATAGAAATGCTTACTGTAGAGAACAACAACCACCTGTGAAAGGATAGACACAATGATCAGCAACTTTCCTCAAAATCATCATTCTGAGAAGCTAGAAGAGCTTAAAAGAGTTATTTTTTTTCCCTAGATTAGTGCCTTAGCCTCAAATAAATTAGACAGGGACAATCAGGTAATATAAAGGGCATAAAAGCCCTTAGGAAAGGAGCAATCAATTAATGTCTAAAATTTTGAATGCTCAGCTTATATTAAAGCTGTGAGAGAACATGTGAGAAGATCTCTCACTTTTTCCTTGCAGTTCTCAAGTCCTAACACAGACTGCTTCATGTATGACTGCAGATATGCATGGCAATATTTTCATTATAATGGGACAAAAACCTTTTCTTCCTTTCAATAAATAAGGCGGATCAAGGAGTGAAGCCCTCCAGAAATACGTATTTTCTAACATTGTGTGATAAAAGTGTCATTTGACATATGTGTGCTGACTTTTTGTTTCACGTTTAAGGTTACAAATCAAATGAAAGGTGAACATCAACAGTGATCTCACTGGGTATTGCTTTATGATTCTCTATTAGTTTTGAATTTTTGTTTGTGACAATCACAGCTGAGCTTCAGAAAGGCATGTGGATTTGACAGGACTGTTTTGACTATAAGACATAAGTCAGTACTGCTACGGAAATTTAAAAGACATTTTACACACTGCAGTCTGACTTCTATGTTATTTAACATGTCAAAAGGCTAAAAGAAGAACGTCAGGCTTGACACTGAAATGTGTACTTTGCCTGACATAAAGAATGTCCTCTCTGTAAAGACAGAAACTGATTCACAACCAAACTTCAGGGAACTAACTAATGTACTAGACTGGGCCTTCATGAAGCGTTAATTTCCAAAGTAACTAACTAAAGGAAAGAAAACTTTTCACTGAAACAAAATGTGTGGGAAAACTATGTATTTGTTAATTCCTTTATATATGAAGTATTCTGATACCTGGTATTAAGAGCACTGTTAAGAGTTATAAAACAGTTCTGAAAAGTTTAGATTTAGATATGACATTTATATTCAAGTTACATGAGATATGTATTGAATTTAATGAAGTGTTTGACAATCAGCATTCATCAGTATCTGACAGTAAAATTCATACTATATAAGACTGTAATGTAGCATTAGTTCATACAGAATGAATACTGACTGCACTGTGTTAGTTAGCCGGGAAAAGAAGATCATAACATATTAGCATCAAAAATTGTGACGTTAGAAAATTGAAGACTGTAACTATTGCAATTATGAAAGCCACCCTGGCAAGAAAATGACATAACATACTCAGAAAACATTAAATTGGCACATATACTATGGTTATTGAGGCATATTTAGACCCCTTGCAGTTCTATAGAAATACAGAGGCTTGTATGCTATTACAACACGTACCATTAACAACCACTGACTTAGGCAATTTTTACTTATTATTTCTAAATTGCCAATAAAGCTTTCAGTTTTCTATGCAACACAGGAAAGAAAAAAAAGTTATTACTGACACCCAGTCCTAAGGACAATGCTGAGGTTACAGTCAGAGCAAGATACAGGTTCCTCCTAAATTGAGATTCTGCCCTGAAATTATATCCATAAAAGCCTTTCCCCCTGCACTGAACAGATGAAGAAACTGGGAGGCTCAGCTTTTAGTTTAGGTGCCTTAAACTTCTAACATAAGTTATGCAGTGTAATTACATCCTTCAAAGCTTGTCTTGGTATTACTACACTCTACAGTACAGCAATATATTCAGCACATGAAGACATGCTCAGAAGATGGAAATTAAACTCCACGGGAAATCCCAGGAAGCACTGAAGCACAGTGGCTTACAGCAGAGTAATGAATTGTCACCCAGCAGCATCATATGGGCTGTCATACAGCAACGGACACAATTCAGATTGTCACGAAATTGCGGGAACGGAATTTTGGAACAGGCTGCCCAGGGAAGTGGTGGAATCACCATCCCTGGAGGTGTTCAAAAAACATGTAGATATGGCACTTCAGGACATGGTTTAGTGGGCATGGTGGTGTTAGGTCATTGGTTGGACTTGATCTCAGAAGCCTATTCCAACCTAACGATTCTATGATTCTATATAGGGGGCGGAGGACTTGTGCTATCTCCGTGTGCGTGCATTTCATCCATTTGGAGGCTAACTCAATGCTTTCTGATGACAAACAGTTCTGCATTCAATTTCATTAGTATAAAACCTAGAGGAATTTTTGCACTGATCAGTACCTAGAGATGGCCCAAGTCAGGCTATAGTCTGTCTCTAATAATTCACAAGATTTGCAGATTGGCTACTCAAAGCTGCCAGTGATAGCATCAGAGCTCAACATGCTCAGATCTGGTGCTGTGCCCTATAGCCATGGCAGGCATTGTTCCCAATAGGAAGACTGATGAGTGACTGAGAAGGTTAAAGAATGAGTCTCAATGAGAAAGAACTGGTGTCAAGTTTTAAAACACTGTAAATCCAGCCAATTGATTTTCTGATGTTTTAAAATTATTTTCTTGCTAGCATCACTCATATGTGGAGATTTGAAAGAAAGAAATACCCTTCATCAAACCAAAATTGCAGAATTAATTTCAAATAGGCTTACTGTGGTGACTAAAGCTAGAATTTGGCAAGTATCAACATATTTGTTTTCCATAACTCCAGTTATATTTAAATCTATTTTCAGCAGATAGAGACAGCAAACTTAAACATTTGTGCTAGTCTAAAGCATCATCAATGCATATGAAGCCTTCTAAAGGTTCTCCATATTCTGACTATTTACAGCATGGTGAGTTATGGTGTATCACATGGACCATCTTTATGTTTATTGCTATATATACAGCAAGAATTGTTTCCACGTCAGGTCTCTCTTCTTTCCTGTTCTAGTGGAGATTCTCACTGCCTTCTACCAGTCCACCTCCCTAATACTCATTGCCAAGGAACCTGCCATACCATCCATTAATATTGAATTGTTCTACACATTTAAGAATCCTAGACTCAGGATGGATAGCCACCCGATTTAGGTGAAGACCACTGTCTGGAGGTCTTTAGAGGTGGCTACCGCTCTGTTGATTTATTTTAGTTTCAGTTTATCTTACAAGAAACCAACGTTAATTCCTTCAGAAGTACTGGATGACATCACTGTTCTGGATGCTGGTAATATTGGCAATGTAATGACTACCTTGGAGCATCAGCTTGGTTCAGGAATCCCTTCTCCACTTCCTTAAAGTTAGGAAACTACCCAACCCCTACTTGGAAAACATATTCCCAGTGAGTTTGGTGCTGGTATTTGAGCCCCTCACTGAACATGGATGGTTATGCCCTTCTGTGTTCCCTGTCTGACAACAGCCTGAATCCTGCCCTTTGCCAGATGAGTGCAGGAACAGGCAGAAAAGGACAGGAACAGATGCCCTTTTCCAATTCACCCTTCAACAACAACAAAAAAATCTAACCCTTTTGAGAAAAATCTCTCCAGTGTTTGGCAGTCCATATAGAAAATCAAAAGCCACTTTTAACACTGCTTATTGGTATGAAGAAAAGAATAATATTTTAAAACATATAAATCTAACTCTCTTCATCCTTCAATAAAAGGCATTTAAAAGTCGGCAATAAATTTGACGCACTGTGGCCCACAGTATGTGATGGAACACACGTACATTCCTCCTTTGTTTATTTCTTTCAGACTCTAGTGCAAGCCACTTCTGCAAGAGAAAATTGTTCAGTAATTGATTTTTTAAACCAAAGTATTAATAGTTCAAATGTGTACCATCTAAGAAATTATATTATTATATTAATTCTGAGCAACTATGCTTATTTTGGCTGTTACCTTTCTTTTAAACCTTTCCTTTAATTAATAAAGAATTTGAAAGAAAGAAAATTGATCATTAAAAAAAAATCATATATACTCAGTGAGAGTCCTTAAGTGAGTTTTAATAGTTCATTTTAATATTTGAAATTACTTACTAAATATATATGCTAATCTAGAATACAAATGTTGCACAATTTTAACCCTAGAAAATCCCCTGTAAAAAAAAAAACAACAACTGAACTGAAGACACTGAAATAATTAAATTGTCAAGAAAAAGATGACATGTGAATATGGGGCATATTCCTTGTTGCAGAAGAAGAAAATAATTGTTCAATAAGAACTTAAAAAAAATCAGGAATATATATTCATGGATTATAGATGGTCAATAGTAAATTCATTGGCAGTTTGAGAACTTCTTATCACATTTATGTTTTTCTCTCACAGGCACGCTTTTTCAAATAATACCAGAAATAAAACCAGTTAGGCAAACCCAACTTATCCCTTCAACACTGGGTTCCTCCAGGTAGTTTCGTTATCCAAATATTACCACACAGATTAACATATTTCTCTGATTAACTTAAGCACTCCCTGTGTGGTGGGACCTAGAAGTGGGTAAAAGCAAGGCATCAGCTGGCTGAGACATGAGAAAAATAGAGTATCCACTCAAGTGTGTGTATCATGCCCTCATCCACGTGAGGCATACAGCAGTTCCAGCACTGATGGTAATTAGTCTCCTGAAATCAGTGTCAGCCCTAAAGCTTTTTAGCAAGGTGGGACCTAAGGAGAAAATTCTGCAGGGCAAGTCCGTGTGCACACACGGACACACAGGTGTATAATACAACACAGTTTCAGAGGACAACATTGTGTGAAATACAAAAAGTGTAGGTCGTTCATTATCAAACTAATATTAATAAGATGTGAAGAGTTAGTTGTTATATGCTGGAAAGCAAAAATGTTGATTACTTGTAAAGGACCTTATAACTGTCTCCAGTGCTCTCTCCTTTGAGCTTAGCCTGGTTCTCCCATGCTCATCTCAGCAAACATGGGGATAGCCAGAGAAATCCCCACAGAGAGCTGCTGAGCAAGCGCAGATTCATGAGGACTCTGCTACACATTTTAAACATTAACAAATAATAAAAAAACCTACAGAAACGTGTTACAAGTTGCAACAGGTATCCTGAGACAGATGCCTGCTTGAAAGAAACCCACTGGTCATTTTGCCACCTTGACAGAAAGGTTTCTCCTTGGCCCATCGCTTTGAAGGTGTCACTGACCCACAGTTTCTCCTTGAATCCTATTGCTTTCTCCAGAAAGTATTTCTTAACAACAACTAAAATAGCATTTTCAAAGCTACTTACAGGATACAAGTTGCTAAATTCCCTTTCAGAAGTAAAGCCTTCAAGTCTCCAATAAAATACCATAAGTTCAGGAAAGTAAGAATGCACAACTTTTTGGAAAAGGTGACATCCTCTGACTTTCTTTTCTCAGCCTGTTGCCTTTTTCTTGTATTACACTCTGTCAATATTTCTGCTTTACTTGCGTAGACATCAGTTACTTAGTTGCAGATATATATAAACTATGAATCACATCCATCATTTTAATTTACAGGAGACTCAAATTTTGCTTAATACCATTAATACCTGGCAGTCTACAGCAGCATGATTAGTTCTGAATAAAATATCAAGAAACTTTTGGTATTGTTTAATAGATTATATCATCTTACCAGACCAACAATTTTCAATTTTGCTTGCTAGCGAAAAACCTTAAATTTAAAACAGTGTGTGTATTGGACTTCAGCTCTGAAATTGTTTTCCCTTGGCTTGTTTATGCTCAAGTATAAATCAGTAAGAAGTAAAGCTGAGATTCAATTCTGAACGTAAACGTCAGATCATCTGCATGAATTGTCTGAACATTTACACTCAGCTATAGTATACAGCCCAAAACATCACCCATTTGGCCTCAGCACAGTCTTTATTTATAGCAACATGTTTCTACAGAAAGATTATAAGACAAAAGTTGAGATAACCAAGCACAATTAAGTCTTCCACCAGTGCAAGTGACAATATCATGGAGAACCTTTTACAAACATATGTTTCCATTCTAGGTCTTTTGACCCCTAATCTCCATTGAAAAATATTCATTCATCTTACTATTTAAACACCTTGGAATTTTCTTTTCTATTTCTAAAAACACGTATTCTTGTGACAATATCGTTCATTAGCTTTGTCTCATGGAAGAGAGTCTTCTCACTCCTTGCTGCTGTTTCTGAGGTATTTACACGAAGCAATAATTTGCCCTCTTAGCTTTCATTTTCTTCTTAGCTGGTGCTTAGAAAGAGAATTAAGGTATCATTTGGTAGATGGTGACAGCATCAGCTAAAAATGCACCTATCAGTTAAAGTTGCATTTCCTTTTCATCTGCAACTGGACAAATTTATCATACATATGCTACGCCTTGACCTAAACAATAAGCAACTGGAAGGAAGGAGTCTTAAATCGGCCAGACTGTGGAAAAAATATATAGGTATTTCATTGTAATTGATTGTGCTACTGAGATTAGAACTGTTGAAACCAGAATTTAAGCCTTCATTTATCAGACAAAAAGCTAGCAAGATGGAAAGGAACTAAGTAATTACCTTGGCAACTCATCTGTCAAACCTTTCACAATTCTTCAACAAGGGTTTACTGAATGGAGACTCCAATGCACAGCAAAGAGTAATTGCAACATGAAAAACTGATGCTCATTTTGGTGGACCTGCATTTAATACGACTGAGTTTTTTAAGCTATCATTCCATATTTAGTTTTCTCCTTTATCCTGTATTGTCCTAAAGCATCTAATCAAAACAGACTTAGATACTGCATGAATTAGAAGTCACTCTAAACCCAGTGAGATTATCACCAGCAATCAATGCTCCAATATAATGACAGCTTAGCAAATTTCTCACCTGCATTTATTTTAAGCAACTTGAAACTAACTGGGAAGCAAAAATCAAAGGAAACTGGGGTAAAAGATACAGGAGCATCTTAAAAACAGTTCTTCAAAGGAGTCTCAAGTTTAACTAAGGCATTTTAAAAATATTTAATATTTCATTAAATGGAATCAGAATTCATGAATCACAAATTTACTTCTGAACTAGAAAGACTACTTGACTAGATGTTGAAAAGTTCATTTTACAGATTACAGGCTAAAGATTTAGTAAGGTACTTGGTCCTACAGACAAGAAGCCAGATGGAATCAAAGCACCCGAGTCCCAAATTGTGACCTATAAATCCAACCACTGTTTATTAAACTTCATTCTACTTTGCTTGCCCCAAGCCCCCCTCTTCAGTCCCCAAGACCAGAATTCTTATCAATATTACTGGAATATGCTCGTTACACATCAACAAGATCAAACTTCTTATAAAACAAACATTTGGTTACATTCTTATAAAAAGACCTCTAGGTTTTTCAGAGAAAGACTGTAATGCCTCCTACTCCAAAAGAACTAGACCCAGAAATTCTTTTCAAAAGTTGAATAGTGACCCCTATTTCAGAAAAAGGATGCTCAAGGCCCATATGTGGACCAAGGTCATCAGATGCCAGAAAAAAGACAGCTGTAGTCATTCCCCCGGTGCTTTGTGTCTCCTACTAGAGACATCCTAGATATACGTGGTCTTTTGGATTGGGTAACAAGGCTCTTTCCTGTCAGTGTCCCCACAGGAGGGAACCTAACAGGTTTATGCTCCAGGTATTACAGTTTAAACAGTACACACTGAAACTTCTAATGTGTTGGTTTCAAAGTACTTTACTGGATTAAGCTCTAAGTAGCTAAGAATTAATGTATAATTATTTGGATATTACCATAAAACTATTACAATTAAAGCAAGTAAGATAATGTGCTGTATGCGTTGGCCTTTTGAACCTAGCATCATCTTGAGAACCACTATAAAAAATTCTCCTCAGTGACATCCTAATTTACGATAACATTTAAATGTGAAGTTACCATGCACAAATGCTTTGTCATTCTCCTGAATTAATATCAGGCAGGTCAAAGCATGCACTAGCAACTAGATTCAAATATTGGTGGGTTTAAAACTAAAAATTTTCAAATTACGTTGACTTAGTCATGTCCTGAAGCAGTGCAATGTGTTGAAGAAACAGGGTGCAAATTTGGCCAGGACTGATTTTTGCCAATCAACAATTAGTGTAGCTCACGGTCTCAAACCCTGGACACTCCCTGTTTCATTACGATACAATGCCTCACGGGTTGGCCATTACTTACTATCAACCAGCTTTTCAACTATGGAAAATAAACCAGATTTTTAATATCCATCTTTACAATGGTACCTGAAAAACTCAGGGCTCTTTGAAATCTTTGGGTTTTAAATACAAAGGAATGAAAGTGGTAGATGTAAGGCCCCCAGCAGATGGCCTGGATCTTGACTATACAGCCTAAGATCAGAAGAGCATTTTCGCTCCTGTACTTTCCAACAGTTTTATTTTAACATTTCACAGAGGTCAGACTTTGGGGAAAGCAATGTGTCTGTCTGAGGTCTTAGACAGATTGCCTTTTGAAAATCAGTCTCATCCCTTCCTTCTTTTGCTGATTCCCAACGCATATGCTGACAACTGTCACACATCTCTCCATAACGGTGCGAGCAATGAAAAGCTATAGCTTAAGTCTACTTTTCTTGAGCCGAAAAAAGCATAGACTGTGTGACCTACCTGCAGACCAAGTAAAGTACCAAAAAGTGAATCCTGTTCTGACTGAAACAAAGTAACGACGTCTGTGGGTTTTCTCCCCTTTCTTTGTAGTGCTGCAGAGATGTACTACAGAAGGCTTTCCCTGTGGTGTCAGAAGGCTAGCTTGGCTATTGGAATAGCAGAGAAATATTATTACATGTTTACGGTTTTGGAGATAAAGGAGTGATACGTGAACACAGAATGGCATACTTGACTTTGCTACTGTACTTCTGATGGGCAGAGGACAACTAGAAAGGTTATATACTAAACATTTAAGTTAGGCATTTAGACAACTTTGCATATTTAACCATAGGCATCGTAAGTCTTAAGGCATGGAATGTATATAGCTTATTCTGAATAAAGCACTGAATCCCCACAAATGAAAGTCAAAAAGAAATTACTTTCTTGGACTTTGAATGACTTTGCAACAGTATCTCAAGTTAAAATTTTAATTCAGTTCATATTTTTAATAGGTATTTGTCAGTTTTGTTTTAACCATAAAAATGTTGTGTAATAGTTGCATAAAGAACATTCTTTAATTTTATGATAGAGAAGGTTACAAAAATCATCATCATGCATCAAAGATTTTCAAAGATTTATTCCATTATGGCAACTAGTTTTTGTTTGACCTGAAAATACACTGGCAAAACTAATAACTTGGGGAAAAAAAAAAAAAAAAAGCTATTTTTGAAAAAATAAAATAATTTACGAATATATCATAAAAATTTTTTCATCCTGATACGTGACTGTTAACAATTCCTAGATTTAATAACCAGAATCAATTTACTAACTTCTTTTTCAGGCTTCAATTCATGATTTCTTTAAATGTAATATTCTTATTTTTTCTTGTAGTTCCCTGTAACATGTCAGGAGCCTACTACATTTTGGTAGAAAAAAAAAGTTATTTCTGTGCATGGTAAATGTGTAAAACAATATATCTATCAGCTCTTTGCAGGAAGTCGCTGACCTATTATGTAAACTGTCTCCATAAAATAAATCTAAGCCTTCCACTGTTACCAGTTTCAAACAAACGAAAAAAAAAAAGGGATGTGCCATGCTGAGGTCATTCCTGAAACATGCAGTGTTTTACTCAGCGATTTGGAGTCAGGTCTGTGTGCAGAAGAGACAGAACTTTCCTTAGTTGTAGGAATACGTAGCTCAGCCTGAGACCCCTCATGCTCCAGGTCACAGCTCTCCAGGAGGCTGCTCCACAGTGTCTCTCTGGTCTGTCTTCACTACTTCAGACTGACAGTACAGCAATTCATTTGCACTGCTCTTACTAGGAGTTTTATTTGTGCATGCGATATAAGGGCATGCAGATTTCTGTAGCTGAGCTGTAATCCTTTCCTACAGTAGTAATAATCTAGTAACTCCAGCAGTTTCTCTTTCCAATAAAAAGAGTTTTTTTCCAGTAGTCTTATTATTATTCCTGGCTCTAGTGAGTTCATGTCTGAGAGCTCAGCACATGTTCCCCAGAGAAGCTCTTCTGCTGTGAGAATAGGTATTTGTAACTTCCATTGTCCAGTGAGATTTTTCTAAACTTTTCCTTACCAATATTTCTAAGACCTGATCAGATAATCATAATAAGCAAAATTCACAGAATCACAGAACGTTAGGGGTTGGAAGGGACCTCGAAAGATCATCTAGTCCAACCCCCCTGTCAGAGCAGGACCACTTAGAGTAGGTCACACAGGAACGCGTCCAGGTGGGTTTTGAATGTCTCCAGAGAAGGAGACTCCACAACCTCTCTGGGCAGCCGGTTCCAGTGCTCTGTCATCCTCACAGTGAAAAAGTTTTTCCTTATGTTAATATGAAACCAAAATTCTAATGTAACAGCATCATTGTCAACATGCCTGGTCAATCAAAGCTGCAGAAATATGAAGGTAAAACAAATTGCACAGAATCTTTTTCCATCGGGGAAAAGAAAAGATGATTTCACTACGCTGAAGGATTGACAATCTTTCTGGCAGCTCTTTTGGAGAAAAAAATGTCATTGAGAAAAACATTTACATATTGTACTTTATATAAAGTACTTATATCAAGAGGGTTTTCTTTGAAAATGGAAAGGATTAATCCTCAAGGAAATTTAATTCTATTACAGAGAAAACATTTTATTTAGTTCTTAATTTTGAAAATAATGACAGAGGTAATTAAGGTAACAATTCTATGCAATTTATTTCCAAGTAAAATTAAGATGTTTACTCTCCAAGCTAATTTTTCTTTGAGAGAGAAACAGTGTTGAGTGCTTCTTCCTGCAGAACAACAGTTTAATACAAGTTGGATCTAACAGAAGACCTGGGCACACGGAGCTTCCAGCATCTAAAGGGCTGCAGAAAGAATTATTTCCTGTAAAGAATGCAAAAAATCCCCAAGCTGTTGAGTTGTTCAGAGCCTCAGCTCACACATACTCTGTGGCGGAATTCACAGACAACATATTTCCCACCAGACTTACCTGCAGGGCTCACTGCATCAGCTGTTTTCCAAGTATTCAAAATGTGAATACAGTGGACGGACAAAGCCTTCGGATCTGCTGCCCGTGACAGCCACTATTAGGCACATCACTGCAACAACAAGCATGCAGGAAACACACATTCAAGACATTGGTCCAAATCCAACTGTGCTCCTCAAAATAACTTTCTTCTGGTCCAGCTGATCACCCACATAGTCTACTGGGTGTTGCTTTTCCCTTGAGGAATTTATTAGGTACTTAATTCGTCTATCCTTTACCTGACTCTTCCTGTCGGCTACTGGAACAGGCTCTATGCTCAGCATCACTTTATAAACTCCTTCTTATGCACCTAACTTGCTCCTTGTGTTTTGTGGGGAACTTGGGGGTCCCTCACTTGGACTTAAAGTCACTTTACAAAAAGCGAATATGCACACACTTTAAGGAAAAAACCTTTGGTCTCTATGAAACTAATTTGTACACTCTCAAAAAATTGAGTGTTTTTCTATTTTTAAAAATGTTTATCCTCTTTCATACAACAATTTTTCCTATGTTTTTTGGAGTAGTGAGGGGCAAGCAGAAGTTTGAGAAAATGTGAATTCTGATAAATTGCTCCTTTTGTTCTCAAGACCTAAAGTAAACAACATGTAATTGAAACTGATGGAGGTACTGAAGTTTAGCGGTGGTGTAATTAAGAGTAAAACATGGGTCATCACATCTGAGAAAGCTTCAGTTTTTTTCCTGAAGCACCTGCAGAAAAGCACTAACATCATTTCTCTGCAGACTGAACTGAAACGTGAGGAATTAACTATTATAGCTTTGCCCATTTCATTGTTCACTTTTCCTGGGCTCGGTTTTCTCCAAAAAAATTCCTTGGACTTATCTATAAGATCAGTTACAGGGATGCCTCTATATATCAAATATCTATCATATACTATAATTTCTTGGATGCATGGAAAGATGGACAGTAGTTTTTACAATGCTCCATTTAATTAAGAAAAATTAGTGAAACTTAAAGGGTATATATAACATGTATATTTAGAAAAATACTTTGTATTTTAAAATGTGTACTGCTGGATAGTTATTGCTGAGGGACAATTAGTTGGCCACAGATGGTTACTGTGTGCAGTTTGTGCCTAGCTGCACCGAATGAACATATTTAGAAATGAATGTATCTTTTTTTTTTAGAGGTTAGAACTCTCTTCATGTTTCTTCCATTTAAATCCAGCTGGTTTCCTATCAACTTAGACTTTCAGACATGTCCCTTTTTCACAACTTTTAAAGCATCTTTTATCTGTAAAGCCTGAAGATTTCAATGGAGAACGGCATTTCCCCACTTGGAACATGTCTTTGGAGAAATACTAGGTGAAAAAAACTCTGCAGGCAATGACAGGAGAGGACAATTGCAGCATGAGGCAGAGCATCTCTCAGATATATGAGGAAAGGGAGTTTCAGAAACCCTATTATACCTCTGTAGTGACTTATGACCTCCATCTTCAGGGAACTGAACTGGTCAAACTCACCTCACTGGGGTCAGATAAATTACCTGGTAATTGATCTTGCTGTAGTTTAGAGGACTAACAGGACATGAAACGTAGCAAACTAGAAGGTAACGTTGAGATGAAGCCCCACAAGCTGTAGAGGAGCCATCTGTTTACAAATAAACATAAGCTCATACAATTAGCTAATGAAAATAGATGCTTATGTTGAAGAAAAATTTTGTATAGTGTGTTAAACTAGGGACCCAAGAATGAATTAGCCTAGTGTGGTAGTACAGGGGTGAAAGTGGAGTCCACTGTGGCTCCACTGCCTCGTTCTGTATGGCCATGGTGTGTGGGTGGAAGGGAGTCTTCTGTGGAGATGGCAGTAGGCTGCAATTGGGGATGCCAGGAGCAGGGATGGGCTTCAGCTGGGGGAGCGGCACCAAACTCAGGGAAAAGTAGTGTAACCCTCCCTCATTGAGTGCTTTTATCAGCCACTTTTTACTTTGTGCAAGGAGACTTTGCAAGCAGAACATAGCCGATTTAAGAGTACAGTGCAATTATTTATTGGCTAATACACATGATATATATCTAGGACTAATGAGTTACTGAACTAGGTATTAATATTCTCACCAACGTTAGTGAGACATTCAATGTGTCTTTGCTGGCCTGGCAGCCATTAGTCACACCAGATAGGGCTGGTCTTTGCTGCTCCTTTGAATGGGCTGATCATCAGGGTTGCTGAGGTTTTGCCTAATTTTCTGCTTTATTCCTAGGATTTTATACACTTTAAGGCAGTGCCCACTGAATCCCTTCCTGCTAACTACTGAAGTGTCAAAAATTTTACTCCTATGTGTTTCTTTTCTTATGTTGCACAGTTTCAGCTCACACCTTCAAGGTAATTTTCTCAGTAAAACCAAGTCAGGGTTACAGAGCTCCGCTGCGCCAACTTAGGCCTTGCAACACAAACAAATGAATCCCTCCACTGTCAAATTATCTTACTTTTTTCAAGTTATCCCTACCCTTTGCCCCCTAAATTTTGACTAGTTAGTGTTCTTAGCAGGCTAGTGGACTTTGCTTCTCATCTTCAAAATCTGTTGACTCAAAGGCAAAATTTGCTGGGGGTGAGGAGGGGGAGGAGGAAGAAAACTGTCTTTGAAAGGTCACAGCCGGGGAAGTTTCTCCTTATTTTGCACACAGGTTGTGAAGTGTGCATCCCAAGACCCAGGTAACGAATCTGGATCCCCGCAAATGACTGGTTTCAGCTTATTCTGAAGTAGGCCAGGAAGAAAAATCTCTTGGTCAAGTGACCTGGACAGCTTGTCCTACTTCAACATGAGGAGAGCTGCTTCTGTCCAAAGTAGTTAGGTTTTGAGTTTTACCCAATTGAAGGGGGTTCTGTCTCCTTTGCAGTGATAGCAAGCCCTTTCAGGAGTGACCTGGGGCAGCTAGATCCTGCCAGGGTAACCCAGACACTCTCTCAGAGAAATAAGAAAGCATCTTGAACAAAAAGTGGTGCAGAACAAAAACAAAGGGGGTAGAGAAAAAGGAGAAAGTCATCTTTCGTATTCCATCACTCTCACTCAACCGTGAAGTACAACAGCAATTTTATAAATGAGTCCCTCCGAGAACAGTCAACTCTGTCAGATCAACAAAAAGTTAATCTTCCTTAAAATATTTCACTTAGTGTTATACTTATTCCGTAACTTCTTCAAGAAATTTAACCATTCAAATTCTCATTTAAATCCTAAAAATAGGGCTTCAGTGGTACATAGATGTAAATAGAAACAGAAACTAAGAGCTATTATATCTTTTTTTCTTTTTATCTCATTAATTTGCTTTCTTTCATACACAGTAGAGGTGTTTGTGTTTGACTTTTGATATAATCTCAGCTTTCTATTCCAGGCTGACAAGGTTTTGATGACATAAAGTAAGAGCATGAAGTATTTTATAAGGTCTCTCTGGTACCTAATTCACTCTTCATTCACTAAGAAAAAACAATATTGAAAACTGTCTTTTGCCTCTAGTGCAGTTTTAAAATTGATCAGTTTAAAGAAACAAAAATTCCCTTCCCCAAATCTCATATAGAACCTTTTATTTTGAAGGACCTGCAGCACTTACATTTGTAAAGAAATAATCTTCTGTTTTCAATTAAGGTGTAGTTTTCCTTGAGTTCTTAAAGCAAGTTGTTCCTGATATACATATGGATGGGAAACATGAAAAAAAGTTGGTGGCAGCTTCAAGATTTAAAATATGAATTTTCTAGTATAATTCGCATAGATTATTAAAGAAATACAATTTTTGGCACAACCTATTTTTCCAATTACTTCTGCCAGGATAGCTTCTTCAATATCAAGCGGGAATAATTTGAGTTATTCTCTTGAAATGTCGTTCCTGAATATATACCTTCCAACAAGAGAGAAATCAGATTATGTTTAATCTTACAGAAACATTATGATAATTCAGAATCTGTCACGATGTGGTTTGTGAGTGCCAGTTTGAGCTCAAGTGCTGTTCCCTTAAGTCATATAACTCTCTTTTCTTGTTTTCTGCCTCATTCATCTTGCACTAAGGCAGCAAGGCAGTGCTATCTCAGGCTGATATTAAAAACTATTAACAGCTGAAAAGATCTGACTCTGGGGTGAGAATCTTACCTCCAAGACAAAGCCTATTTTCATCCTGCAAGGAGCTGAAACAGGTGTTTTAGAAAATGCAGGATCTGAAAAACTTAGTAAGGTTGGTTAACTTTAAAAAGACAGCGGCTCACACACACATGTGTAAGCTGATGACTAATAATAAGAGAGCTAATGGCTTAAGCACAGCAGAGAACAGCTCACCCTAGGTCAGCCACTCACAAATTTACCTAGTTCTTTGAGATATGCTGATATTACATCTATATGGCTAGTGGCTAGCCTAAAATTACATCATGTGTATCTCTGTGAGCTGAAGGCATAAAGCAAAAATAGATTATATAAAATAGACCTACAGATTTTTGTAGCAAAAGGCTCTTTCTAACTGAGGAACAATAAAAAGCTGGGTGGTTTCAAAGTACAACTATTCCAAAATCCCCTACAGCAACCAAGCTGCTTAAAGAAATGCATTGGAAGACAGCAGCCACATGATGGTGATGCTTTCTCAGAATATTTCCTCATATTCAACAGTCTGTGGCTTGGGAACTTTCTGAAGAAAGAAGCAAACTGATGGTATGGGAAGGAAAAATGGAGAAAGACACAGGACAGCCTGTATGTACACAGGAGGCACACACAAGGAAGATTCTGGACTTTTGTGAAAGGGGCAGCTCTCAAGTGAGGGTTCAGGGAAGAAGAGTAGCATGTGATGAGGGCAAGCTTGATTCTTTGTTGTTCCTAAGCAAGGACCCAGTCATGCACTTGTAGTGTTTTTGGGCCAATGCATCGGGTTTACATGGCAAAGTTTTGGTAGCAGGGAAGAGCTGCAGGGGTGGCTTCTGTAAGAAGAAATCAGGAGTTGCCCCTGTGTCATAGACAGTTTCAGCTGGGGTTCCAAGATGGACCTGACACTGACCAAAGCGGGGCCAATTTGCAATGTTGGTACCACCTCTGTGACAACATATTTAAGAAAGGATGAAAATTCTGCGCAGTAGCTAGAAGAGATGAATGAGAAAATGTGAAAGAAACATCCCTGCAGACACCCAGGTCAGTGAAGAAGGAGTGGGGGAGTGCTTTGGGCATAGGAGCAGAGATTCCCTTGCAGCTTGTGGAGCTGGTTGTCTCTCTGCAGCCCATGCAGGACCACGGTGGAGCAGATATCTACACTGAAAGCTGTGGAGGACTGCAGGCTGGAGCATGTGGACATGTCCTAAAGGAAGCTGCAGCCTGTGGAGAGGAGCCCATGCCAGAGCATCGTCCTGACAGGAGCTATGGTCCATGGATGATCCACACTGGAGTGGTCTGTTCCTCAGGTGCTCTGTGGAAAGGACCTATGCTGGAGCAGTTCTTGATCGGCAGCCTGTGAGAGGGACCCACGCTGGAGCAGTTTGTGAAGGACTGTATTCTGTGGGAGGTCCTCACACTGGAGCAGAACAGTGTGAGGAAGAAAGAGCAGCAGAATCATAGAATCATAGAACACTATCGGTTGGAAGAGACCTTCAAGATCATCAATTCCAACTCTAGCAATATCAACACCACTAAACCATGTCCCTAAGTACAACATCTACCCGTCTCTTAAACACCTCCAGAGATGGTGACTCCACCACCTCCCTGGGCAGGCTGTTCCAATGCCTCACAACCCTTTCAGGAAAGAAATTCTTCCTAATATCCAGTCTGAACCTCCCCTGGTGCAGCTTAAGGCCATTTCCTCTTGTTCTGTCGCTTGTTACTAGGGAGAATAGACTGACCCCCGCCTCACTACAACTTCCTTTCAGGTAGTTGTAGAGAGCACTAAGGTCTCCCCTCAGCCTTCTCTTCTCCAGGCTAAACAGCCCGAGATCCCTCAGCCATTCCTCATATGAGACACACTCCAAATCCTTCACTAGCTTGGTAGCCCATCTCTGTACCCTCTCCAGCACCTCAATGTCCTTTTTGTAGAGAGGGGCCCAAAGCTGGACACAGTACTTGAGGTGCGGCCTCATCAAAGCCGAGTACAGGGGCACGATCACCTCCCTGTTCCTGCTGACAACACTGTTCCTGATACAGGCCAGGATGCCATTGGCCATCTTGGCCACCTGAGCACACTGCTGGCTCATGTTCAGCCAGCTGTCAGTCAATACCCCCAGGTCCCTCTCTGCCTGGCAGCTCTCCAGCCACTCCTCCCCAAGCCTGTAGCGCTGCTGGGGGTTGTTGTGGCCGAAGGGCAGCACCTGGCACTTGGAAGTGTTATGAACTGATCACAATGCCCATTGTCCATTCTCTCTGTGCTGCTCAGACGGGGAGAAGGTAGAAAAGTTGGCAGCGAAGTTGAGCCAGGCAAGAAGGGGATAGGGCAAAGGTATTTATTTTTAGTTTGGTTTTGTTTTGGTTTTTTTTTTTCACTATCCTAATCTGTTATTAATAGGCAATAAAATAAATTAATCTTCCCCAAGTTGAGTCTTTTTTGCCCATGATGGTAATCAGTCAGTGATCTCATTCTTATCTCGTCCCACAGGTTTTTCATCTCATGTTCTCCTCCATCTTGCTGAAGAGAAGGAGTGAGAGAGTGGCTGGGTGGGTGTCTGGCAGCTGGCCAAGGTTAACCCAACACAACCATTCACTCTCCAAACCAGACATTCATCATCCCAGAAGCAATGTTTTGGGGCCAAAGCTAAGCCAATTTGACTTTGTGGTATTAAGGTTCTTACTAAAAGGGCCCAAACATTGCCTGTCACAAATGCAGCTGGAATGCAAGCAGACTGATTTGGATGACCTTTGCGTGGGCTCCTGTGGCCACATGCATCCTGCAAGTGACATTGTAGAGGGTGGGCCACTGAGCACACTGGGCTTTAGATATTACCACTGAGATCAACTACAGCCTCCATAGACAACTTCTGGAAGACTACCAACAATTAAGAACTAGTTACATGCGAGATTATGTCACAGGGAACAGGCAGCCTCCTACCATCTGCTGTCACCTTTGCAGTGCTTCTGTCAGAAAATCTTATTTTCAGTTTCTTTCTCTGCTTGAGGCCTTTCAGATCCGTATCTTCAAGGAATGACTCTTACCCACCTGTTTATAGAGGCATCTAAGGGCATAGGAAAGTGCTGTCAGCTCCGCCTCTTGACATTGTTTCATAGTGCATGAAAACAAACCAAGGTCCCAATCTTCAGGCATAAGTATTTTGTCCAGTCCTTGGAACATGCAATGTAAGAGTTTCAAAGGTCCCAAGTCACCAGGCGAGAAATTTATTTTCCTTTTTTGACATAATGAATCCTGAATCCTTTCTGCCTGACAGTAAGATCTCAGCTGAAAGAGTGGAAATTATCTTCTCCCTCAACAAAACACAAAAATAAGCTGGCAGCTGATGCACATGCCAGAGCATTGGGAGTCAAATCTCTTCAGCAAGGGAGGAAACTGCACAAGACATATCTGATGGGAGCTGCTGCTATTCTCAGAAAAGAAAGGCCTCTCTAAGTCCAGCCGTGTGGTAAAAAATTTGCTGCTGCTGTAATTCCCAATACGGTAAAGTTCCAGTGGAAATTGCACAACACATCCACGGGGATACAGAAAAAACCCTAACTTCAGAGACAGGTGCAAGACCAGCACTGCATTGCTCTGTGCTATGGAAACTAAGTTGAAGCCTCCTAACAGTCCTGGTTTGCACTGGTGGCAGATGAGGAAGAAACCAGGAGCTGCAGTAGTGTCCACAGAATCGCTAGGCAGTAGCACCTCAGGATCACTGCAATTGTATAGTGGTACCACACAGCATTGCTACTTGAAATGAAGTAAGTTACTAGTCTAGAAACATTGTTAGATAAATAAAGCAAGGTGAGTAAATTCATTGGATGAACTTGGAGAAGTCTGAGTTGATTTTGAAAATCTGTAACAATATACTACTTTTTCTCTTAAAATCATGTCCGCACTGGTGACATTCTCTATTTACCACATAGGCAAGCATAGCGTATGTTGTCATATGATTAGCTAGTCAAGTATTTGCTCTTGACCTAGTATTGATAGTTTAGTATGAAATATATGATTACGTGCACATGTGGAAATTTCCTCTCATGTTCTGCTACCCATGTAATATATTTCACAGTTTCTGAAGTCACATAGAACAGACAGAAACCTAAAAATATTCAAATTAAATTAACAATATTTTCATTAAATTTCAGGGCTTTCCATCTTAGTAAAACCAAACATTTTCTGTACCTGAATTCTTATCACAAGAACTAAGACCTAACTTTCCTATAAATCACCATTACATCATATTTTTTAAAGCAGATCTATTTGCAAGTATAATGGCAGTTGTGGAATGGTTTGACTTCAGTATGATGCTTAATATGGCAGCTTTGCCCATATAAGTGCAGTCAGTAAATCTACTTTACAGTTAGAGCTCAACAGCAGTAGAGAAAGATGATAGCTGTTTGAGAGAAGAATGAAGTGCTGTACCCATCGCAATGTTCTCAGCAGACTCACTTCAATACAGGTTCTCAGTATTTGACCCACGGCAGACTACACTTCAGATATGATCTTTCAGTGTTTTTCTGAAAAATATAACACCAAAAAAAGTCATCTTAAAAGTTACCATGCTACCTTGCAATGACTAAGTCAACCCATATTTCAAACACAGGTTTGTCTTATTCCATAACATTTAAGCGTGGCAAAAGTCCTATGTGGAGTAAAGAAAACTGTCTTTTGGGAAAACTCACTGGCATTCCAGAGGACAAAGACAGGGAGGTTCTGCACTGCCAGGGTTATAACTTAGGAATCATCCTACACACTTATTTTCTGTCATTCTGTAATATTATACCTGCAATATAACTCTAATTACTAATATTTTTTTTAGTTTCTCTGACAAGTCATGGAATCACATATGAGCTGCCAAGTGCTGTGCACCAATATCCTTCAACAATGTGCATAATTTTTACTAGGTGAAGTTGTTGACCTATTAATAGTTGTCTACTACATTTCAATTGAGAGGTATCTGGACGATGATGGAGAGATTTTATACAGTCTCCACGCATAGACAGTAGGGTTGTGGCATGGTGGCTGAATTTTAATGCAGTGACTTAGCATCATTCAGCTGGTTGCCATTCCATGGTGAGTGCTGTAACAAGCCCAGACTGACAAAGGGTAGGAAGGAAAGCTAATTTTCCTGTGATGTCTTTTTCACAAAATGATTTATTTTAATGCTTGTATTTGCTGTCACTGTAAGCTTTAGAAACCTATTGATGGCCAAATCCCTATGAGGTCAGTCATTTGAGATCTGAAGATAATTTTCTAGGATGCCAAGCTTACGTTTCCTCCAGAGGTGATTTCATTAGTGATGTCATGACATAAAGCATTTAAGACTTCTGCAACTACTTAAATGTGTCATTGGTGGATGCGCTGAGATAAACATGGAAACTGACCCAAAGCAGCAGAGCTCACGCATATATCTTCTACAGACATCTGTTAGATTTCTACAAGCCAGGCAAAAGGAGAGAAAGTTCTGTCATTTATTAAATAAAAAGGATAATGTAATTTTCACTAAATGTCAGACATTTGTCAGGAAAAAATCCTCTTATGGAGTCTATCCTTTTTTTGGTATGTTTATTCACCTCTCCAGTTACTAACATGATTTGTTTTTTTTCATTAGATCTTCTCAGCCTAACCTTGTTGATTGATATTAGAGCTGATTTATGAAATTAAAAAGTGAGAGCAAATATAAGAAATTAAAAACAACCAAGGAAACTGCATCACATTTCATGATTTGTTACTTTTGACAAAAGACAAATCCACTCATTTAGGAACAATATTTGGATTGACTGAACCTAACCACCACTGAGGGACTTTATTTTACCAGCAGAAACAATCACCGTTCACATTCCTGAACAGGAAAATGGGAATTTGGCCCATTTTGATTAAAATGCAGTTACAGTGCAACAGAACAACAGGAAGATTAAAGGAAGGTGGATCCACCTCACGTTGTTATTTGCAGCCTCAACCCTAAGTTTCCCTCCATATATCATTCTTTCTCTGTCTCCAATCAGAAGAGGCTTGAGAAGCTGGATGCTTTTTCATACCTGTTGACAGCTCCTCAGTGACATTTAAGAGTAAGTAGTGACACTGAAACCCCCAGAGTTCACCTTGACTTTAAATGCAGCTGACTCTAGCTTCTTTCTCTGAAGCCAGTTTCTGAAAGCATCCTGCGACACTTAATAATGAGGTCTCTTGCTATTCACTAATGGCCACTGTAAATTTTTTTAAAATCCAGTTTAAGTTCAGTTATTTTGACAATTATTCCACTCTTTAGAAGAAAACTAAAGAATATTTTAAATAGAGCTAGGTGCTATATTTCTAATCATGTCTAATTTTGAACTATTTTTTCCTAGCTGTCTTTATTGACGTGTTATGTTACCAATTTTTTCGCTCTCATAAATGTCACTGTAGCAAATTAATTGTCAGCTTGTCACAGTGAATCAGAAAGTTCCTTCCTGTGTCCCTCACCTTGGACATAGCACCATGATAGCAACACACAGTTCGAATATTTTGTGTCCCTTTCTAAAATGGGAACTCCCACTACCATGAACCCAAAGCCAAGGGCTACATCCCCTGAAAGACCTTACTCTTAACATGGCTTTTTTGGGGTACTTCAACACATTAGCTTTGTTTCTGCTCTTTTTCTGAAATACTCACCTTCATCTAACGCCTGACCCTTACAGCATCTCTTTTTCTGCCATGGGGTAAGCCCCATCGACACCTAATTGATGGCTTGGGGCAACTCTGGCTCCTTCTATTGTTGGATTTTGTGTCAGCCACAGCTGTCAGCTCCTACTTCCAGATGTGGCCCTTGCTGAGCCTGACCCTGAGCCCCCTGAGCAGTCCCCCTTAGAGTCGTGCAAGGACGGACTCTGCCTTCCAACCAATATGATTTCAAGCAAAAGCCGTTTATCGAACATTCAGCTGTGTCTTATATACTGTTTTCTTTCCTTACACGTGACCACGCATTCTGCCAAAAGGACATGTACGCCTTGTCTTACAGTCGACACTTTCTCAGGACTTGCTTATCTTGCAGCTGCAGCTCTTCTTGCTCCTGTCTGTTTTCTCACGGGTAGACTGGAATCCTCTCAAGGTCAACGTCGTCCTGTCCAGGGGCCTCAGTCCAGCTGAGATCCCTCACACCCCCTGCAGGCAGGGTGCAGGCAGGGTGCAGGCAGGGCAGCAGAGAGGCCGGTGGGGAAGCCTCCTGGTGTGGCAGCACCCACCATGCACCTGCGCCACGCTGGTTACTGCTGTGCGTGGGACCCGGCCGACAGCGCCCGGCCATGGCTGCCCTTCCCACCCAGCGAGAGCGCACCGGGCTGCTCGCTGCGTGCAGCGGGCGGCTCTGTTAACGCGGCGCTGGCGGGGTGAGTTGGGTGGGTGGGCAGAGGCTGCCATGATTCTGTGACAGGTAGAGGCCTCGAGGACTGAGATCAAAGGTTAAATGGCTTTTTGCTGCCATCTCTTGATAAACCAGAGGAAAAGGCAGCAGAAGCTGATACAGTGTCTGGGCAACACCCACCAGGCCAGGGCAGGCGTTTAGCGCTTGCTGATGAGGATGAATTTACCTTCTGGGTGGACACAGCACTAACGGGTTGTCAGGAGTGTTTGACAGATGAGCATCAGAGCTGCACTGGGAGAGAGGTTCTCTATAAATAAACCTCAGCCTCGCTCCCCTGACGCAGGGCTGCGGGAGCCTGCGAGGGAAAAGTGGTTTCTGCCTTTGAGGGAGTGATTAATCTCCTAATGGCACAGTCTCTGTGTACTATGGACAGAGCCTTCCGCTGTGAAGAGGGGCTTGAAGCGCAGGCTCTGTCATCATAAGAGACGCTACGTGTGGACCCTGGGGTGCCCCAGGATCAGTGGCTGCAGAGCTCCATAGGGACCCAAAGTCCCTGCCAAATCTCAGTGATGGGGACATTTTGGTGGCTAGACTATTCAACCAGCTCCCCACAATTTCATGTGTCCCACCGCTTCCCTCTGGTACCTACACAGCTCCCGTTTTATTGGCTAGCTAAATCTGTGTTCACACGTACGGATCATCCACGGTAGTAAATACCCACCAATGCAGATCAAGCAGGTCTGCAGATCAGGCCTCGGAAGCAATGAAATCTAAGTAAGCACACTTTCCTTTCCTTTCCTTTTTCTTTTTGACACCTACAGTGGGGGGGGAAAAAAAAAAAAAAAAAAAGACTGTAAAAATAAAGAAGTATGTTAATTCTCAGTTAAAGAATCTTGAAAACTTCTGCCCATGAACACTGTTTCATGAGCCCCAAGGCTGACATAATTTCTGTTTAGCCAATGCTAAGCCCTTGCTTCCCCAGGATGTGGAAAAAAAAGTAAGTAGAATAACTTCCAATTAGCAGAAGATTTACTGAGAAATTCCTTTAAACAGGCATTGCATAAAATGCAGCTGTGGTCCCTGAACAGAACCCAGGATTCCTGCAGAAAACTCAGAGCCCTGCAATACCAAGTCATGTTCCCCCTTGCTCTCTTTTCTGCTCCTCTGCCACCACTCAAATTAAGATATTTCCGGATGCTTTGGTACTCTTCTAGACGAAGTGTGATTGATGAGGCAACCGAATGATCCTCATTAGCTGGTGGGTTCTGAAATGTGTAGGTCGCTCAAGTGTTGTTCCAGAAGTGAGTCCGGTACCCGGTGTGCAAAAAGCCAATATACACACAGAGTCAAAGTATTTTATTTCATCGATGTGCATTAATGGGTGTCTGTCCCAAGGCAGCACACCTGGTCTCAGAGTTTTCCATAATTATGCACTTAACTAACACATATTCATCATTATTCCCTTTGGTGACTGGTTCTTTTTCTTCACTTCTAATGCAAATTAGTGTGCAGCCTCCGTCGTCGTCTTCTGTTGTCTTCTTTGAGTAGGACGTATCATTTGGGTAGATGGTCAATGAGTTGGTGGTCGCAACCTCCCCTTACCAGAACTGCCTTTTGCCTACAATCTTGGCAGTCCCCATCAGTCCTTCATGGTTTGTTGACCGAACCGCAGTCCATCACCCCTTCTGACAGAAATATCCTATTTATCAACAAAGCCGCCTTGTCTAGCAGGTAGTTCCTAAATCTAACCTTAAATCATGTCTAGTTATTGTTTTACCAAAGTAGGATTGGGACTATACAACAGACTTCTAGCAGCTTCCCAGTTTCTTCAATCACATTTTGTGTTTCATTAATACCAATAATAACAAGCTACTCAATAAAATAAAGTTTTCCTGGAAAGTTTTCCAGTCAGACCTTGAGTGAGATGGTGTGTCTCCCTCATTGGGTGGAAGCTGAGTAAAGGAGGATTTTAGACTGAAGTTTTGGTCTTGGATACCTTTATCCTATTTAAATACCTCTTTAGAGATGCAGGGTTTTTTATTGGATCTGACCCCAAGAGACAAGAAGAGTAAAGTGGCAGGAGAGATTAGAAATAAGTTAGCAGAACATCAAAGTGATTAAGATTGTGATAAACCTAAACAAGTAAAAAATCAATAGAGGAATTTCTGCTTTTTACTTCCATTATTTGTCCTTAACTTTTCTCTGGAAATCCTTTCCCATTATTGAAGATTGCTTGGAAAGTTTAAAACATTTTTAACATTTTTATTAAGGCAGCCATCAGCAGAATTTAAATTATAATAACAAGAATCAATACTTTCCAAATTGTTACGACGTGAAATAGGTATCATTACCAACATGCACACAGCAAATATATACTTTTCATTTAATTAGACTGATGTTCGTATACGACATTCGGCATTATCCGGCAAATTGAGAAAGCAATGCAAGACTGTTATGTCTGGTCTAAACCCATTAATGTAAAGAAACACAGTCACAGTTTGAAAAACAAGAATCGAAACACTAAAATATCTGCTGAATTGCTGGTGGTGGCCTAGGCATATTCCTGACTGCTAACTGAACAACTTTTACAATTAAACATGGAAATTACGTTGTTAAGCCTATGAATGCCCTTGAGGATCTCGTTTTTAACGGGAGATTTGTACCCTATCCAGGATAATAATAATGCTTATTTTAATGGACAGGAGAAAGTTCCAATCCCCTTCTTTCCAAAAATGATTAATGCAAATACAGTAGAGGGTAGTGCACACTTATTAAAAAAGGAGAAGGCTGAAAAAACCAAGCAGTTCCCCTCCATTCCTGTAGCCACACATTTTATATGAAGTAAGACAGTTTTAATTCTGTTAGAAAATTATCTCTCTTTCCCAATTTTAAATTTGTCATGTCCATAATATTTCAATGTCATGGCCTCGGCTGTAGTGACTTTGAGTTGTCCTAGACCATCTAGGAAGACTCTAGGTTGCACAGGGGAGAGCCAGACCAATGGCTTTCTGGTATGAAATGCTTAATCCCTGCAGGGCACTTGGAGAAAAGAATCCTTTTGAACAGGAATGATTCCTGTACATGTATTTAGAGCCATACTCCGATGCCCTGCTGTATCCTCTAGGAAATTCTAATTGTGTTTAGCTGTCATCTTAAGTTCTTATGTGATTTAATGATATGGGATAAGAAGATTATTCTGATAGGATATTAAGGGGAAATATCAATTTGATTTAATCCCATGTTTCTGCATCAGCATCCTCAAATGACCTGCGCTGCTGAGCCACTGTACTTCCTAACGAGAACTAAGCTTTCTGTCATTGTTCCTGTAAAACTTCCAACTGGAAACACCAGTGCAAGAGCTGTATTTCACCTTACTCAACTGTGGCCTGAGACAGAGAGGCAGATAAATACACAAATACAAAAGCTGTCATTAAGAAAGAGACAAAAATCACACTAAGAGATTAAAGACAAAAATGGTTTTTGACAGTGTACCGTCCAGCTGTCCAACCTCATGACCCACAAGAAATCGTGACTGAAGTTCTCATACTGATGACCAGCAAGTACACACTTACTTAGATATGAATTATGTTGTCTCTGTATAGTTCCATGCATTATAATATGTTGCTAAGTTATTACTTAGCTGTTCCCCATTTTCTTCAACAGGCAACCAGAAATGAGAGTCTTGTTGAACCTTGGGAAGTAATGCAAAGCTAAAAAGAGGTCCAATAATGGAAGAACAAACTAGAACTCCTACCTTCTGCTCCTCGTTGTCTAGATGGCCTCAGACAAATTACTTTATTGTAGGCCAAAATAATTTGTTTGTCAAAAATGAAGACTCACCTTCTTTTTACTTTTGTTCATGTCATGCTATTAGATGAGCCAATATAATTTCATAGGTTTATAAGCACATGTTTACTGGATCAGATTAAAGCACAGGCTGGTGCTCTGTCTCTGACAGCAGTCCACCCTCCCTCCCCATGCACACTCCCAAATGACAGCTTCAGTTTAAGATAGACTACAAAAAGAAGGCAGTGAAATTTCCTTCAGAGTATGTCTAGACTCCTGCAAATCTATGGGTTAAGGTACTACTTCCTATCAATTCTAGAGGCGACTAGCTGTGGAGAAAAAAGTACCCTATCAAGCTCCATTAATTAAGATCAATATGTGAAGTCGTAGCAGGTTTTGATGCAAATTCATACACACTCTTGTCCATTTTCAGCTCTTACCTGCTAGATTATTCCAATATTCTCGTGTTGCACAGTAGCATGTTACAATGCAAAACGGATGTAAAGCTTTGTCAAAATCTAATCGTGCGGCATTTAAAATTTTAAGGATAACTATTGGATATTTTTTAGAACAGATAACCTGGCTCTCCAAATACCTCATAGCAATCTAAACATCACATAACCTGAGTAAATGGAAATACACTTTTTTTTGTTTCAGTGCTTTGAGATTTGCTATTCTGGTTTTTCTCTTCAAGTAACAGATGAGCTTCAGCATAAAAATGGAAGAGAAACTCATGAACCCTGTAAAAATGTGGATGAGAGAGAGGAGAGATGGACTTTTCTTCCAGGGCACATCCAACATAGACTGCATTTTCTTCAGCAGTAATAGCCAAACCAGATGGAGCTATTCCGAGGACTTTTACATTATTATACTGATAGTCTCACATTTAAAGACATGTTAAGAGAACACTAATATAGCCAGTACTTTGCTATAGTAAAGGAATTTAAAATTTCACCCTTTAAATGTAAAAAAAGTATCAGAAGTTTGTAAATTAATGCCTACAGATGTAAGGTAATGCACAATTAAGTAATGTAATCTAACATATGTCCTACATACTTAGGTGCAGTGGGGGGCAGTCATAGTATTAGAGCACCAATGTACTTATTGTAGACCATATGTCACATTTGTAGACCACTTGGAAGCTGCAGCTGGTGCAAAATGAAGTTCCTATTTGCTTAGCAGATCTGGCAGTAGAAGAATACCTTATGCTAGTGTTATTTTTACTGTATCTTCCCACAGTACAAATTCACACTGTTGATGCTGATTGCTAAACCTGTGTATGTTTGTGATGCTTGTTACCTGAAAAGCTCCTTTTTCTTCACAGTGAATATCTTCCAAATCATCTTATGTCTGCAGTATTGTCTCTGTTTTTCTTTACATCTTATCTCTCTTCATTTTAGGACAATTAATGGTACTGAAAAATTTCTTCACCTTGTTGCTATTCACTTTCATTCTTCATAGCAGTTTTTCACACCTCTCTTCTCATCCCACCTAATTTTTAGTTAAAAAAATCACTACATTTTTCCAGTAAATGTCTCTCCAAGACCTGCTTTCTCGAATCCATTAATTACTGGAAGATTAGGAAATATTGATGATTTATGCTTCTCAGTTATTAAGAGCTAGGTCTGAAAAAGTGTCATGCCTTATTTAAACAAATCGCTGCACCAGTCTCTGCAGCCAAGAAAAAAAAAGTCTTATTTTAGATCTTGATGCTCTCTATAATTCAATTCACTTGTCTATATATATAATTTTTTTGTCCTATGGGTCTATTCTTTTTCGTTTTTCACTAGGTGATGTGTGACAGGTTTTCCCAATATACCGCCAAACACAGTACACCAAAACTTCCTAACATGTCCAGGTCAGAAATTAATATCTTTTACCAGTCTCCATCAGAGTACGCCCTGTGATTGATCGATCTTGCTACGATACAGTATCAGAGCTACACAGGCTTGATTAATTACCCAGTTTTTCAAGGGTGTCATCTGCTACTAGAGAGAAAGAAATGTTTCCTCCCCCAGCAAATCCCTCTAGCATACACAAAGCATTTAATTATTTCAGTTTTAGGGGAAGAATGATGGGCTAGGGCGGTGACTGTGGTGCACCTAACAGTTCTTGTCTGTCTTTCCTGAAGATGCCAAGTTCCATCCTCAGCTTCAGCAACTCCACTGAATGTTTACATCTGTGTAGTTAATCTCTGTTGACCTGCATCAAATGAATGTCTGGTTCATTCTCTAGCTCTCCTCCCCTGATTCTGATGTACGCCTTTTAAAATGGAGGATTCTTTTCTTGTTTCAGAAAAATGGGATGATGCTGAAAACCTGCCAGAATTGCGTCTAAGAACCATTTCTCATAGAAAATTCATTTCAGAAAGCTGCTGGTGTTTCACCCTGCCTCTGTAATAACCAACCTACATAATCACATAACGATCAAGAACAACATGTAAACACATCAAAGACACATTTTGACTTCCCAAGGTGGAGCAGGGAATCTGAGGTTCTCCTGGTGTCCTTCTTTCTCATGTTCAAAACTGTCCCATTAACATTTTGAATAAACAGGAAGGAGACTTCTCTTTCACTGATGGTATTACTGTCATACCCATCACAAGAACGCTAGAGGATGTGCATTTATGCGAGCGTGCAGTGTTCCTATCAAATCTGATCTGTAAAGTAGTAAACTCAGTTGGTAACGCTCCTCTCAGGACCAAAACCCTCTTGTAAAGATGGAGGTGGGAGCCCAGGGCTGACATCTCTGTGCACCCGTGGTCTCCAATGCAGCAAAGCCCTTACAGATATGTTTATGCATTTACTTAAGCCCCTCCTGTTTCTGGAAAGCATTGAAGCTTCCACTTCAAGGCTTTGCTGAATCAGCCCGCTGGTTAGGTGCCAGCTTTTGGCTGAGATATTAAATTGAAACCCCTTCTGCCTGGTTTCTTTGACCAGCAGCTGGGAAAGAAGAATAGTTCATGTAATCAAAAGAAAAAAAAAAAAAAAAAAAAAAAAAAAGTAATAGGATCTGAGTGGGATGTGCTTGCCTTTTTCTCTGGTGTTGGGATTTTTTTGGTGATAGTTCTGACACGGGAGCGTACGAAGGGGTCTTTGCTGAGTGCATATTGTTACTGTTCTGCCTGCACCGTTGCAGAAAGTATTTAGTTTTGAAGGTTTTCAGAAGCTTAAAGTAAAAAGAAAAAAAAAAAAAAATAATCACATGCTGTTCTATTACATCATTTTACAAGTGCATCACTCTTTTGTTTCCTTTAACACGCGGCTTTCAACGTTCAAGAAAAGCACTCCCGGTGATTGACACCCCGATTGTACGCCTGCCTCTCTAGCTGGAGACTCAGCTGTGCGCAGGGTGACTTTCACCACCCATTTAGCACCTCCTTACACTTTTGTTTTGAAGCGTGGAAAGCAACCGGGGAGGCCGCATTTTCGCGCCCCCCTGGAATTTCACCCGAGGCGGTCACAGCTGCTGCTGCTCCCCCAAGCCCGGCAGGTTGCGCCGTCGTGTCAGTTCCGCACAGCACCGCGTAAGGGGGAGCTGCCCGGGCTGGGCGGGAGCCGCTGGGCGGGAGCTGCCGGGGCGGGGAAGAGCCGCCTGAGCGGGGCAGAGCTGCCGGGGCAGGGGAGAAGCCGCCGTGGGGGAGCTCCCGGGGCGGAGGGGAGCCGCCTGACCGGGGCAAGAGCCGCCGGGGCGCGGGGGGAGCCGTCGTAGCGGAGCGAGCGGGCTGAGGGGCGCGGGGAGGCGGGGCGGCGGCCGGCCGGCGCCGCGCGCGGCTGTGCGGCTGTCTTGCGGCGCCCTCTGCAGGAGGCGGGGCGCAGGCGCAGGCGCGGCCGCAGCCGGGCTCCTCCGCGGGGCGGTGGCGGGCGGTGGCGGCGCTCCGAGCCCCTGGCGGCCGTGGGGACTCGCGGGGACCCCCCGCTCTGTCACGGAGCGGCATTCGGCTGCCATGTGAGCGTGCCAGGACCTAGCGGTGGTCGGGCACGTGTTGGGTTTGGGTTTTTTTCTCCACGGGTTATAAAAACGAGGAACTGACAGGATGCCCTGAAAGTTTGAGGCGTGTTTCCCCAAGCGTCCATAGAATAGGTGGTGCTAAATGCCCTTAGCAATTCAACTATTTAAACCTTTCCCCCTACTTTACGGGTGTCTCTGTTGCCAGAACGTGTTTCCTTGTGACTGGAAGGGCTCTGTCTGTGCTCTCCGAGAAAGAACCAAGCGTGAATCCCACGTAAAGTACAACTTAGTTTACAAGGAACAGTCCACTTGTCCGTATGGCTGTGGAGTGTTACTTGTAGCCTAAACTTAGGGTTTGTATTGCAAAGCTGGTTTTTGCCCTCTCCATTAATGACAGGGAATGTACCGTTATTATGATATTGCTGCAGCTCCAAGTGATAGTGACACCGACAACACTGAAATTAAAGGTGCCAATAGCACTACCTTATCAGCAACACCGTGGACTGCTCTGGCCCTGTCCACCTAACCCTCTCATGCTCCTACATCTTCTACTCCCTATTCCTCATCTTGGAGTGAGGTGGTGGTATCTAAAGGGTATTTCTAATAATAGGAAAAGAGCTGGGGGGAAGAAAGATTAAGTTTCCTTTTTGGTGAAACTTTTCTTTAGGAAATGCTGGATCAGATATGGGGTAAAGGGACATCATGGAGTCTCACAGGGCAAAGAATGAGGCAGGGAGGTATGAAGAGGCAGATCTCCCATGGGGAGAGTGCTAGGGAGAGATCCTGACATCCTACATTGTGGAGGAGTTAGTAAGGGGAGAGGTCCCCACACTAGCCCCCTTGAAGTCCTTTTGACCCCTGTCCAAAGGCACGACATTACTGGAGACTGGAGAGTGTACAGAGACAATTACACAGCAGTAACGCACAGCTGGTATTACCTGATGCTTGCTGGCTGACTTCTGGCACAGGGGGTCCTTGGCCCATGGCTGGAGCCAGTATGCACTAAGGTAATGTCAGTGGAACTTCTTGCTGTGACTTCTCCATCTGTACATCTGCAGAACTGCTTTATCTGAGTTATTGATAGCCTGCATTCACAACTAGCGCTCCTCTCCAGTTAGTGTCAAGAAATTCAGTAACCCAGAGCACAGTACATAATGCAGACCTGTTTATCACAGATGAAAGACTGAATCTAGACAATTCTGCTTTTGTGAGCACTAGAGACACTGCCTCCCAACACACATCAAGCTCCTGCTTGCTTAGAGCATATATCAAGTAGATGTACAAGACAAAAGCCTATTTTGTTTGTGAAACTTTGCCTTAGAGGAGTATTAGATTCCTCAACATCCACCATTTGTTAGCCCAGTTGTGTTTATTGAATGCATTTGAACTGCAGTGGTTTGCTCTGGCACATTCACTTTGTAGTCCTTGAACAGGCAGGAGAGAAGACTTTGGGGGTGGGACAGAGAAACTAGAGACAGTGAGGCAGCAAACTGACCTTCCTGTATGCTTGTTTCTTCTGCTTTCCTGCGCTCCACTGACAGCCAGTCCCACATGATGCGTGGTGATTGCTGAACCCTGCTACCTGCTGTGTGAGTCTGCTACTTTCCAAAGGCTGATTGTAGCTGAGAAATGGATGACCCTTGCTCTCACACATCCACACACAATACAAATAATATTTCTTGGGTAGGAACAAGATGGGGCTTTTTTTTTCACTTCTTCACTTCACATGGGGAAGGCACTGCCTATTATTGACTAACCTCAGTCACGGACTCTGGGCTAGTTTGATATAACATGTAGCATTTTGTGGTCTGTCACGTTTGTTATTATGCTGCTTGTTTTTCCCTTGATGTGGTTGCCCAACATGGAAATGCCTGCCAACAGTTCTTTACTCATAGTAGCATCCCAAGTGGTACTTTCATTGGCTTTGCATTTACCTCCCTTAATATGATTTATTTTCTTGGCAGTGGGAATGGTCCCTGCTGTGAAGCTCATGTGCTCTTTCTCCAGTACTCATGTTCCCTTTCTGTTATATGCCCTCAACAGATGTGAGAAAGAATAAGGAGACATACGATGCAAATGTCTTACAAAGTGCATGAACTCAGCATGTCTCACAGGCTGCCCAGGTAAAATATGAGCTGTCATTAGGTGTTACTAATCATGTTGTGGGGCAAGATATTTAATAACTTATGAAAGACAAACATTTATGAACTGCAAACAGATGAGGGCTAATGAACAAGTGTCCACTTCCAGCAACAGATGTGATTTAAGAGTTTCCCCCTCACCTTTGAGGTACTCATTCCTCATCTCCTGCAAGAGATCACTGGTCCTTGGTTGTGCCCCTTCAACGGTGTGACTGCACCATCCACCAGATCTATGCATAAATCTTTCTCAAAAAATAGTAAGAGGCTGGATTTTTTGAAAAACGTATAATTTCCCAGATCACACAAGCAGTGTAAGTGGCACAAATAAGGTGTGTATGGGTGATAACCTCTTGGAGAAGAACCAGAAATAATTGTCAGTGAGTGGGAAATTGCAAAGACACATCTTAAATCAGATGGGCCACAACCAGAATAGTAATATGGAAACATATTCTTATTCTGTGGTAATGTCCGAAACATACTGTGTGCTAATAAAGCATAACCCTGTAAGAGACATGCACAATCCCATCCAGAATGTACAGTCTAAGGACAACAAAAGATGGTGGGAAAAGAGATACTGTTTGCAATTAATCAAGCCATTGATGAAATCTTATGCCTTATTAGATGCAAAATGATTTTAACACTATCTTAAATACATTTGAAGGATACATTACATATCATCTTCTCACCTACCCTCTTTTCTTCAGCATCATTCATAGAAATTCTTAATCAATATTCCAGAAACTGAAGAGATTCACAGTTTTCCTTTCGAACTACAAAAGTACCTAAGATTAAGGGAATGTTGCAATATTATCAACACAGAGTCGGGAAAATAAAGAAATTTTGTAATTACTCCATGTTCCTCAGTTCCTAATAAGTTTTGATTACACGGCTGAGTGGACAAGAAATCTATCAAAAAGGTGTACAAGTTTAAAATCTGGGTTTTTTAATTACTGTTTTGAGGCAAGTCAACTTTTGGATTTATAAACTGATGAATATTACACAAGAAATCATACGTTTGCATAAAGGAAATAATATACAAATAAAAAGTTCATAAAATGTGACTTGTAATGTTTCAAAACACACAAGGAGCAAACCACTGCTCTTTGATGTTGGCATTTGCCATGGTGTTTTCACAAATTGTAAGTTAAGCGTTATTTTTCCCTTGCCATAAGAGAAGGAGCCATCTAATTCAGGCCACAGGAGGCCCCCACAGAGCAGGCAAAAAAGCAAACTTCCACAGCCTCCCTGGATTTCATACTAATAGGTGTGCAGGATGTCTGCTCTGTAGTCTTAGCATGCAGAGCAGACTCACAGCTGACAAGATGAATAGAGTATTAGCAGTTCTGTCAAGGAGTAGACACAGAGTCTGTACTTTGGATGCTGATAAACAACAAAGCTCAGTAAAATAGAGATAGTCACTTTAGATTAGTTATTAGAACAGTAAGTACAGTACCTTTCACACTTTGAAATAATTTCTATAGTAATAAAAGTCACTGTGACAATATAGTACCATTGTTGCAAATCTCATCTATTCCTCTCTTGTTTATAAGCTCCACTGTAATAATACTTTGCCCATCAGAATTCATTGAAATGCATTTCATTATCCCAATCAGCCCCCTGAGTCACTGCTTTATTGTATTACATTTCCTTCCTACTGTATTTGAACTTTCTTCTAATACTAAAGCTGATTCCAAGCCCATTACAACCAGTTGCAAATTAGCTTTTATTCTGCTCAGACTGCTGAAGTGTGTTTTAATAAATTCATGCCAATAATTTTATAACCTAATATTCATGCACTTTATCTTTTAATTACTCTACCCTAAATTAATCTAGTTATATTTCTGATCTATTCCATGCTTTTTCTTGGTCCCAGGGTGGGCTAGCATCTTTCCCATTCTCATGAGCATGGGCAGTTGTAGTATTACGTTCTCCCTGATTTTAGGATTAGAAATTAGCATGATGTACCAATGCTTTATAAGGGGAAAGGAATACACTGTATTTTATGGGCATGTTTTCTTGGAAACACACTTTTGGAATAATGTGGAAAAGCTCTACAAGTGTGATATATGTGTGAGTATGTGTATATATATATATATATATATATATATACACACAAGTAGAAAACACACTCATGAATAATTTGTTGAGAGCAAGAAGGAAGGTTTAGCTCCCTTATTAGCACCAGCTAATATGCTACATGCACTTGGAGAAGATAACTGCATAGTTAGTCCACCTTCCTCATCATTTAGCTCTTCCGGTGGACACCAGCATACCAATACTCACTGATTCTCCACAGCTCAGGATTATGTTTGCAGTATCTATATACATTTCACAGATTTGAAGTACCCTTCTAAGAGAACTTTAAAGCAATGATTGGCAGGGCCAAAGAATATATAGAACTGCTTTAGCAATGCAGTTAGAATAATTTAAATTGTACACTTTCCAGTAGTGTTTTTTCTTCCAGAAAAATTCATTCATGTTATGATATTCTCTCTTGATTAAACCCCTCTCTTGGATCAGAAGGCTAAGAACTGTAATACTAGGTTGTTTGGCAAATATCTGTTTGATGCTAGTGTATGAAAACACATAGATATGTCTTCACCTAGCCAGAGAAGAGATCCATTAAGAGAGAAACAAGAGGAGGGGAGTCAGCAAGTCCCATCTTTCAACTGACTGACAATTTCCACTGCAATAGATTTTGGGGAATATTTTCTTTCAGAAGTTCCCACACCTCTGAAGCTGTGAGCAATGCTGAAGCTTACTTGACAGGGATATGCTGTTAGACTGGGGAGTACACATTCTTTATCTTCCAAAATTCTCTATATGTTTGCTGAGATAGAAGTTACTAACAATCACTATTTCCCGTCTTTGCCTACATTTTCCAGGTCAACTTTTGTAGCAAGTTAAAAATAACGAAACAGACCTTGCTACTGAAGTTGCAGCAGCAACACATATAGTGAATACTCATGGGCGTTAAAAGTAGGAACAGAGTCAGGGCCCACATTTGGTTTCCTGATCCTTTTTTCTCTTTTATTTTCTCTGAGCCATTCAAATGGCTTGAGATTGTTACATAGAAGGGGAAAAATCCGTGTCATTTATGGGACTAATTCCACCACCTCCACAAACCTATTTCTCCATGCCAATCGTTTATATCTAAGACTCAAGCATGCAAGGGCATAGAGAGTGTGCTGAACTTTGACACGCTGGTATCTTCCCTGAAATTTCATTTGTGAGGGATTTTAGTTCACTCTGCTTTAGGCAGCAACAAATTTTTGCCTGCCTGGTCTCAGAACAAAAGCTTTAGCTGGAGGTAAAACGTTCCTCCCAGCATGTGATGTTAAGGGCACGGCTGCCGTGTCCTGCCTCCGTGGAGAGGACTTGCCTGACTTACCTGTACTTACTAGTATCCCACCTGTTTCTAGTACAGTATGAACTGCTGGTATGACTTCAGTGTTGAGAGAAAGCTGGTTCAGGAAACTGTCTGTGAAGATGAATTCGGTAGGAGTTGCATGGTAGGGGATACAGTTAAACCAGTTCTGCAGTCACAGTGTTATTCTAAACTATAAGAAAGTGAGACTAAGAATGGGAGAGTGGATCAGGAAGAACAGCTGTAAGCAAGTCCAGAAGAGAGGAAAGACTCTGAAGAAAGAAGAAAGATGTAGGAGATGTGTTCTGTGAGAAAATGAGAAAAAAAGAAAGAAAATAGATCTCTGGAGCAGAGTAGTTAGAAAGAGAGAGCAAAAAAGGAAAAAAAAAAAAAAAAAAAAAAAAGAGAAACATGAAATCCAATTTTTTAAGCATGAAGTAATTTTGAGAATAATTTTCTATATTTATATTTCACTGCTTTCTTTTACATCTGCATTTCAGACAATAGGAAAATTCACATTGTTTCTAAGAACTGCTTTTACTATTTCCTTCAAGATTATTCAAATTCTGAGTTCCATACTTTTCTGTTCTAGTTTTATCTTTTGTCTTTGCATCCTTATCCTTCTCCAGATTACCTTTATGGAATCAAGACTAATCACAAGAATTAGAACAAGTTCTTCTGTTCCTCAGACAGTATTGCTCTCTATGCAGTTAAAAATTCAAAGGTGTTTATTTACACTGGGAATACTTTTCCTGTTCATTCCAAATTGTCAAATACTATCCTTCTGCACTGACTTACCATATATCTGCACTTGGTAATGTGCTGCTCTTCAGATAAAAAGACTCCCTTTTTCCTTAGTATTTTTTTTTTTTTTCCTTTTTATTTTCCACTGAAAACCCTTCTAGCTCAGGTTGACAGTATCTTTTAAGGTTGACCTTTTCCACTAGATGGCACATGGGGCCACATGAGTGGCAACACGGGTTGCTGGACCGTGATGTAAGATGCATGTAATGCTTAAAAAAGAAATACTCAATTTAAGAGCAATACATTCCTTAACTACTGCTAACTGGAGTAGCTTCATCAGCTTCACTGGTATATGCTGATCTATAATAGCCAAAACTTAATATGTACTGCTTATAAAATTTTCTAAGCTGTGTTATTTCCCACCTTGGAAGTGGAGAATTTCTGTTTAATACAAAAAGTGTCCCATATATTGTATCCTAATACCTCATTCTTCATAGGTCCTTAGAGACCACTGGTAAGAAAAATTGAGCATCAGATAGAATTGTACCTGGTTACCATATCAAAATGATAGTAAAGGAGTGTACAGGCACAGTGCAAAGGATAAAAACATGCAGATGACTTCACTGAAAAGGAATAAAACCGAAACACATCATTAATTCTTTGGAGATCTGATATCTCTTTAAAACTGGCCTGAATTACGGTCCTTGCTTTTAGTTCCTGCAGCCTCTTCAGTGACAATTACTGAAGCTTATACTTCATCTAAGAATTTCTGAGCCAGAATTTGTGTATCCTTCTTTGCTGCCAGAGGACGACTGGTTGCCCAACAGCCTTTGACTGCCCATCTGCTGTTGGAAAAGACAGGTATTCGAGCCTATCTGTTAGATCAATTTAAAAAAGCTTGCCTGACCTGGAGAGTGAGAATCTCGGAGGTAAAACTTCTGGGTGAATCTCAAGCCTGGGAGCTACAAAAATCACCCCTTAAGGACCTCCTTGTTGCTTTAGTGGCTCAGATTACATTTGGCTTGTACCAAATATAGCGACTTCTGTCTTTCATTTCTTGTCTCAGGCCACACTGGAGTTGCTGATAGCTGGGAAGCCATCCAGCTCACCAAAAGAAGTCCATGACTACATTCCACGGGGTCCATGACACTTACCCAGGTCCTCCCAACTGACGTTTTCCCCATATGGAAAATCTTGACAGATTTACACTTAAAAGCCTTTACGCAACTGGTGCAATCATCTAACATTTGTTGCTGTAGAGTGATTTCCAGCTCTTTTTTGACCTGAAGTGAACTCCAAGTGGTCTCTAAAAATAGGCTTTCAATTTTGTTTTTTGTTGTTTTTTTTTTTTTTTATTATTATCACACTGACCATTGTGCCGTTAATGACTTCTGCAGTTATCAAGACTCTAGAATAATGACTATAAAAAACTGGCACAAACCAAGCCATCCTAGTGCTATCTTTCTTTCTTCTTTGGCTGTTTGCCCAGGCTAAGGAAAACCTGGAGTAAGTAAATGTGACTTTTATCTAAGCTACAAATCTGAGCTACAGAGGAGGTCACAATTCCCATGGCAAGGCTTTTCCATGAGAAATGTTCAGTTATTTCTTCCCCAAAAGAAAAGAGCTGACAGAAGTGGTCAATGAGATATTTGATTTCAAATACTATGCAGAAACAAAGATGCATGGCAGAGAGACTGTGTGTTCATGCCAGCCATTCCCACAGAAAAAGCAAGAACTGCTTTAGATGAGTTGGATCTTTTAAGTGGTCCCTAGAACTCATCTGGAGAACAAACTGTTGCAACTGTCCACCTTTGTGATATGAAGGCAAAGTCACTAGTTCTGCCCTAGGAACACAACATGAAACACCTGAACATAATATGGTCATCTGAGGAGAGTACATACAGAAGCTCTGCAGTACTCTCCACCATGCCGCCAGTGCCTGCTGTGCCTCGTCTGACCCTCAATCGTAAGTCCCTAAAGTTGGCCACATCAACCATTGCTTAGCTTTTCTTGCCTAAAGATTCCAGATGGGCATACAGGACTAAATGGGATGGACGTGAAGAACATCAACACCAGCAATGCTCTTCTTCATCAAGAAGAAAGGGTCAACCTGGAAGCTGCCTGAATAGAAGTGAAAATATCTGCTGTGTAGCAGCGGTGAAACACACTGTGCTGTAGTTGTCTATGAACCACCATCCATTTTTGTGCTGCACAATTGTATGTAAGCCGAAGCTGTGAAAGATGTGAAAGATAAGAAAAACACAGAAATGAAATTGTTGACATGATAGCTGTCAGTAACTCAAGGACTCAGAACAAAAAATACTGTTGTGATTTAAACCGTGATCTGAGCTAGAAATCAGTAGAAATCCTGGAGACCTCAGAAAGATCAAGGAACAGCCTATTCCAGCTTCTCTTGCCTGACTGGTGAATGCCTGGCCAGGAGGCAGTCTGACTTGCTGTGTGTCCGCACTGACATGGTAAGCATGTTAATGCTTAGGCTGGTAGCATATGAATCCCATCTATCTCCATCTCCTCTGGGTATTAGCCAGGAAAAAATTGCTAACTACTCTTGAATTTATTTATCATACACACTTAAGTTTCAACTCAGCTAAGCCTTCAGTCCATGCTGTTACTGGATGTTATGGGTGCAAAATCTGACCTTTCTCTGCTCAGAAGGTGTCTGTCTGAAAAGATAGTCTAGAGGAGAAGGTCTGAAAAGAGAGAACAGGAGTAATCAAATCCAGAGGCTCTGTGTTTTCTAACACACAACATGGTGGGAGCGCCTTAAACCTACCTTCCACAGCTCTGGGCATTAACCCCTACACCACTGGCTTAATCAGAGCTGGAAGTGCCAATAGTTATTTGCCTAGAGAGAAACATACCTCTTCATCATTGCTAACATGGACACCCAAATGCTAGTCTGATAATATGGTTCTAAGAAGTAATCACCAGTTCACAATGTTCCTGAATTTTCCCTGCGGGTCAAATATGTTGAGAAGGAGACAATAGGAAAAAGTAACCCTAAAGGACTTGTTAGGACATCCTTGAACTACGCAAGCAATGGTGTACAACTGTGTTTTCTGTCCCCACAGAAGGAGTAGAGTAAGCCCCTAAAAATCAATTCCTGCCACTACTGCTTGACCCTGCAAATGAATTAGCTGAAGTTTATAATCATTTGTATAAACGACTGCCAAAAAAGCTAATGAAACTGGCATGAGCACCTGGTCACAGTCCAGCAGCAAAGTATGTCAACAAAATAAACAAACTTAGTCTCTACACTAGGTATGGTGGAACAGCTTGTTAAAAATGATCCTGGGAAACAGATAAAATCATATATTATTGGAACTAGAATAGTTCTTCCTCTTCCCTAGAGGTTAAAAGGAACAAAAAACTTGATAGGCACAAAACACTGATAACTTAGGAATATTAGCCTAGACCTAAACAACTGCAGCTTCTAACATTCATTTAACAGTCATGTTAATTATTAGTGGAGTAGTTCATAAAAAAATACATAAAAGAGCCACTTTAGGCGGTCAAACACTGCTTACTCAGCATATCCTGAATCTTGCTCTGCGAGTGTGAATGAAACATGAACCAGGGTTTTATTATTATCCTTGACTGCTCAGTCACTGTTTCAGTGGAGTCCAACTGACTGCGGTGTCATAGGTCTGAAGAGAGCTGGTTAGTACTTTCAAGACTTTCTTCTTCCTGGAAAATTGCTTTTGAACAAAAATGGTTAGATATGAGCATGTATATTCTGGTAAACCTTTCCTGAAATACAGGCAGGTCTTCCATCTAAAATCTGCCTTGTTTCTTAGAAGTTAGTTTTGGAGGTTGCTGAGGACTAGAGAAAACTAGTGAGCCTTTTGCCTAAGGAGACCAAGGGTTGCAAGGGCTGCACAGACAGCAATGATATTCCAACGTGTCCCAGGAGCCTCATTTACCATCTCTACAATCGGAGCCCAGAGCTTCTCAAGTCCTTAATGTGCAGCAAGAGTCCAAATGCCCAGGAAGACAGAGAAGCAGCTCAAATGCTCAGAAATTTTAGGCAACTCTTTCGTCACCATTTTCTTTCTCTGGTTGTTCCCAGTTTACATATGCTGACAGATCTGTAACCACCGTGGCAGTCAGTTGCCATATTTTCTTCAAGGGAGGGAAAAATCAGTGTCACTAAAGAAACACCGTTTACTATTTTCTTCTTTTTTGCGTAGAGTCTCTATAGGTCAGGTTTTACACGAAAGCTTTCAGATTTTTGAAATTTCCTTCAAAACAGACATGCAAAATTGTATCACCAGGAATTTAGAATTGTGTCAGATTTTTTACTTGCTTTTGAAGCTGATGGAAAATGTGTAAAGAAAGGTCATGTATTCCATTTTTAATGGGTTAAAAATGGATCTTATTGGCTTCATAACCCTGTTAAAACTCTAACAGCATTGTTCCACATCTTAAAGTCCCTTGGTTATACAATAGGTATATTATAAATATTGAAGGAGTGTTATGATTTGTTGCAAAGGTCCTTTACATAACCATGAAGTCCTAAATATACCTGGGCTGAGGAAGTTCTCATTTATTAAGCTTTTTATTGCTATTCAACTGCCAGTGAATATTTGCCTGCAATTTCCTCTCATTCCAAGGAATGATGATGACTCCTGAGAGGTCCCCTGGAAATATTGTCCTCAGATGCTTAGTGTGAACTCTCCCTTCAGTTGCATGGCAGTTGTTACCTGTCATAGATGGAGGTGCAAATTTATGTTGCTTGTATGCTCCAAGAATATCATGTAGTAAGTACAACAAACTAAAACCACAGGAGATGTAAACAGCAGTAGGGGAAATGCAAAGCCATGTTCTTCTATCTGGCTTCTCATAAATATGAGGTCATTTTCACTTGCTTGTTAGGTTTCCTGAGTACTTTTTCATGTTGTTGACCTTGAGAGTTTGCAAGGAGTTCACTTGACACATTTTCTCAGTATTAACTTGACTGTCATTTCTCTCTCTCCCTCTCCCCCTCTATATGTCTTTTATTGTGTGAATTGGGCGTGAATCATGAACAGAGAACTACAATAGTGAATATGATTTGTGTGCAGGTTGGTAGAAATTTCGTCTGAAACTATACAGCAAATGAGCATGACTTTTATTATTATTTATACCAGTGCAGCAGAGAGGACAAATTAAGTTATCTCCCTGAGTTCCCAGCAGAGTTACTGGAAAGAGATTGAGAGCAGGAATGCCCCCTGAAGAAAACTATTTCTCTCTGCTGCAAAGGAGTTAAAGATTGACTGAGAATGCCTCAGTCTTACCCTATCTGTTGCAGCTCTCAAGTGCTGGAACTGGTCCAGACCAGTGGGCATACCCTGGGCTCCTCCAAATATCATCCACCTCCAAGCAGAAGAGCAAAGAATTGAGCAACCCTTACACCTGTTAAAACATATGGACAGTAAAGCAGGGATTCCCAGCTGGCCAAATTTGACCCTTTCTAAGCTCCCTCATACAGGCAGACCAATCTGGTGGGCTCAGAGCATATCAGAAAAGGAGAGTCATTCTTTTACCCTTTCCTCCATTTTCCATGGCTTCTGGAATATCACAACCTAGGATCTGGGATTCCTAATGGTGTTTTTCAAGCTTATTTCAAAGAAAATTAAACCTTCTGAGAGTAAGTATTGTTATGATAAATTGGTTTTTGTGGTGCTATAAATTGTTCACATTAAAAAATCTATTTCCTTATATTATAAAACTTATTGCTACATCATAAAAGAGTGTTCAGTGGCCTTGAAGAGCAGCTGATCATGTGGGTTTCAAAATACAACTTGAAAACAGTATAGAAACATTTCAAGGTCTGTTTTCAGTTTGTTTAGCAAGCAATTGCTTATGTTATTAGAAAACTTCCACCACAGCAGCAGAGGAAGCCAGGCAAACAGTTGGATGGCTTAATCTGAAGGAGCAGTAGCAGCTGTATGGCAATAACAATATGTATGGCAATAGCAATATGCTATAACACAGCACTCTGGACATTTTACTGCTTATCTCCAATAGTGCTGTCAGTAAACCTACAGTACCCAGGAGCACCAAGTCTAGGGATGACGCACCATCTAGTGCAGATTATGCAGTTTTTCTCACATGGTCAGTAATAAAATACCTAGAGATAAAATTCCCACCTAAATAAGAGAAGATATGCCACTCCCAGAACTGTAGGTCTGATAACTCATGGCAATTGGTATTGTCATCTTCATCAAGAAGGCCATAACTGTCTCCACTCCCAAATAATTTATTTAAATACCTACAAATTCCAAATGGACAATTAAACTTGCAAATAACTCCACAATCCACTCTGTTTTTATTAATAACATCCTATCTGTATTTATTTTTTTATATACTATGTATGTACTTACAATCAGCTGGAATTCTGCTCAGGACTGAGGAGAAGGACCTAGTGAGCCACCATTTTGAGTCACATCTTCTATGAGGTGATGTAATCCTACAGAACAATTGGGGTAGGTTTCAGATCTGGGGCAAAATTCTTGATAGACACTAATTTTACATTTTGAGGAGGGCAGTTACCTTCGGCCCCTCAGGATCCCCCCTGGGTTTACGCACTGGCTATAGGTGTAGATCACCTTGTCTATCTACTGTGCTACTGGCGGAGGACAGGTCCTAAACACTAATTTCAACCTACATCCTGAGGAAGTCCAATACTTTAGACTTCTTGCTTAGCTTCGTCAAAGAGATCCTGTCACTTCCTTTGTCATATAAATCTAGCTGAGGTCTCCAGTGTTTACACACTGCTAAGCAAAGAAAGCAAGCAAAGAAATCTGAACATACATCTTCAAACAATCTGATAATATGAAATCTGATGGATTATGGAAAATAGTACTTGTGAAAGACACAGGAAGATAAGGAAGATTTCTCTGGAAAAAAGAAAGACAAGAACAGTGAGTAATATCTTTGTCAATAGCTACTGGGCACATAACAAATTAAGTGAGTCTGCCTGTAGTTTAAGATCAGACCTGAGAATTTAAATGAGTTTTGCTCAGGAAATGTGAACCTGCCTGAAAATGTTTTCAGTTTTTAAATTCACAGATCAAAAATTTGCACTGCACAGCGTGCTTGCCCGCCCTGGAGTTAGAGGCATCTGGGTCTCTAAGTGTGTTGCGTGCTAGGGTTTCCAAGGTATGGGATATGGTTACGACTACCCAAAAAAATACAAAGGGCAGAGTGTTTGTGACTGTCCCTCACGCATCTTTTCAAATGTACATGCTGCATATCCATTGTCATCCAGTCAACCCTCTCTTGAAATGAAAAGCTGGAGGGATCAGCGAGCGAGTTCAAGGGGAACTCAAGGAGAGAGGAGAACAAAAGCCGAGCTGAGCACGATGTCAAACACTGCGAAAGTTCTGCTTTCAGCTACATACTAGGGGGGCGTGGTGACAGAAGCGCTGGCTCCTCGCTGCCTCGGTGGGGGTTCCACTGCCCTCCGCTGCACCCCTGCCCTCCCTGCACACACACTGTGGGCTGAAGCCCAGCTGTGGGCTCCCACCAGCCCAAGCCAATGCTCAGTGGATGGCATGACAGGCCAATTTAATTCATTAAAACTGCAGAAAACAAATCTAGCAAAAAAACCAACCAAACAAAAAAAAATTATTTTTTTTGCAAGCTTAGTAGATTGACCCAGCTTAGCGTGTGATCAGATGAGTATCAGAGTGATGCAAAGGAGAAAGAGATCAAGCAGCTGGGAGCAGAGGCAAGGGGAGGAAGGAACAGAGTAGGCAGGAGAGGGACTGACACCTCCTGCTTTTACTGGAAGCAAGCCCTTAGTTTAGTTTAGCTGTAACGTGAAAACGTACCGTGGGTATATACACCCTGACTAAACTTCGCTGCTACAGGAGGACAGTGCTCAAGGCACTTCTTGAACTGAATAAACAATGTATATACCGTAAGACCAGTCTTTTGGGCCCTCTGCTGATTTAAATGGGCATCACTGCACCAAATTCTGTTTATAGGTGACTTATAGAGCCATGTTTTTAAAGTCATACCCAGCACAGTAAGAACTGAAAAGGACTATCAGAAAGGAGGAACATTGTCATTCTCTGCTCACCTAGACAGAAGTCATGGCCCTGTGTCTGAGAAACCGCATTCTAGAAAAAAATACATGTATTTGGGAATAATTTTTTTGCTGATAGCTATATATATATATATATAAATTTGTGGGAAACCCTTGCTGTATATCCTACTGGAGTTCAACAGAAATTGGCAAAATCTGAACACACACTGTGCCTAAGGATGATGATGTCAGATCACAATGGTCCTTTCTGTTATTCCCTTTCAGATCAGTAGACAAAGTAAGGGCTGGAGCCTGCAAACAGTGAAGTCAACATGAGGTCTGTCCCTGCCAGGTTTACAGGATCAGCCCATATGTCTCACAGGATGGGAAATGGTAACATTGTGACAATGCCACAAGTGAGAAAGCTGAAGTGTAAATCTGATGGCATAGGCTGGATTTGACACAACCCACAGGACCACTGTAGTTGGTGATGCTAAATGTATTTTCTCTTCATAACACATTTGAAAACTTCATTTTCTTTCAGAAGAGAAAGGAGTATAGAGGGATGAGGGAAGGGTCAAGCTATATGACTGTACTGTGCTTCTTGAAAATGAAGGGGTTTGCGTGTTTTAATATAGGTCTACGATCAAGAAAAGTAAATAGTTAAACCAGCAAGTTCTAATTGCACAAAGTATTTCTTAAAACCTACAAACTTACCAAATATATCTGAATGTAAAAACAACATGGCATTTGCTTTCAGGTCCATATCTAACCTGACAAACCTTTGACTAAACACTAACAGCCTACACTGACTGAAAATCTGGATACGTGTAGTAATAAAATAAACCTATTTCTTTATATGTTTTACAGGTGTTGGGGGTTAGATACTCAAAAGGACAAAGGGGCCACAGCACCAAGTGTTGCAATGCCCAGCCTGCATGTGCCGTGCGTTGTAGTCATCATTTAGGCTCCAGGTTCCTATGGCACATAGGAGAGGTAAGCTGCTAAAAACTGAATAACCTGCTGTCAACAAGCAGGGTAGGAGCTGTGCAAACTGCCCAGCAGCAAATGCTGTTTTTAATCAATATTCATTGACCCACAGGAAATGACAGTAACTTGGTAATCCAGTGTCTGGGAACTCAGCTGAGGTCTGTGTGCTAATTAACAGTTATCTTACATGGACACTTATAAGCCTGGTAGATGCTGAAGGTCTCCGCTCCACAATACCCAACAGCCTGGGATCCCTGAGAAGCAGAAGTCCAGCCTGAAGTCTGTCCCAGGTGGGATGAAGGAGGGACTTCTGTCATCGACCCTCAACATTTACTTTGAAAACATTGGGTCATTTAATTTTTTTTATTTATGTTAGTCCAGTTTTCTATGTTGACAATTATTCACAACTTGTCAATGTAACCTGGAGGAACTCAAATGCAGCATTTTCCAAGCTCACTTTCATGACTCCATGTTAACAATGACCCAAGAACATCCCAGCCATTTCCCTGTCTGCTTTACTGCTTTGGTGCCCACCTTCTATATCTTATTTAATGACTCCTACATGACACAGTGCCTAATTTATGACTTATTCTTAGATGAGATCCATCATACTTCCTTTGTTTATAAAATCTATTATCTGATCAAAGTAAGATACCGGGCTTTTCTACCGTGAAGATCCTCGAAAATCCATATTGCATCATATTACATGTTCTGTTTACTCACGTGTCTTTAATTATTAACACCTGTGCATTTATTCTAGTAATCTTGTGTAACCTTATGATCAAGCTACAATTTACTCAGGTATTCAATTTAATTTTTTAATTTTTTTCTGAAATACTGTACGTGCTGCTCTCCAAGCAGGCAGTAACTATGTAGGTTTATTTAGTATACCTGCTGTTTCATTGATCAGATCTTCAGAACCGTAAGATAGAAATTATTGTATCCCTTCATCAAAATAGTGTTAGCTATTTGAGTAAATACTTTCATCATGTTTTGGGCAATCAGCTCTCCAAATCCTAATCTTCGTTGCCAGTCTTGTTTTTACTCTCACTTTCTACACTATTGTCTTTATTCAATTGTGCTGGCTGGCACAGTAGGATGCAACTAAGCGCTACCTCTATTAGCAGGATATTTTTCTCCATTCAGTATCTGGGAATTCCAGAATGCCTCATAGTGACATGGGGCTTCTCATGTGAATTCTGGTAGTATTTTTCTCTAGTAATATTCTAAATATCCCTACCCATATTCAAACTCAGCTGCGGATATTTATGGCAGAGCCTGATTCCCATTGCTATGCAGGATAGGTTTGGGTTTTTATATCTTACCCTTTCCCTCACTTTCCCCTAAAAATATTTAGACTCAATAAAATTCTGTATTATATGTTATCTCTCTTTGTTTCTTTACAAACTTTTACATAATCACTTTAACCAGAAGTCACAAAATTTGTGTTATATTAACAAATAAAAATTAAACTATCACAGGTACAAACTGGCAGTATGCAGTGCATTTATTACACCTTAACTGAAATAGTTGCATGAATTATGTGCCAGTTTTTCTTGATGTTTCCATGAGTTCGTCAGTGAAAGCCAGAGAGATCTGTGGGTGCTCTACTAGTCAAAATTCGGCTTCAAATCTCCTTGTTTCACCACTGCTGAATCATTGTTCTGTTAACACCCAGTCTTGAGCCAAAATCTAGTCAGTGTCATCATAAACTCATTTTGATTACCTGGTAAATTAGGTTCTTTCAGGGAATACTTGTGCATGGCCTTCCCTTTGTCTCTGAACTGCAAAAATGAGTGTCCCATCACATTATCCCACAATGTGAACAGAAGTGGAGGAGCCTGGTGGGACTGTTCAGCTTTGGAATGTATTTACTGTTTCTGGGGGGAAAATCAGCAACAAGTCTAGATTGGTCTTTCTCAACCATTCATTCAGTATTGAAACCATGCTCCTATCCATGCCTAAATGTCAGAGAGAGAAACTAACGAACACACGAATAAATTGCAAAACGACACACTTCATTTTATGCTCTCCTACAGCACCATTTTGAATTAGAAACAGACTTTAAACCATTAACCTATTTCATTTTGTAAAGATAGTTCTATAACACAGAGAAAACATTAAGGAGATATTTCTTAAATTTTTAAAACTAATTTCCAAGCTAATATGAAAGTTATTACTTGAAGCTTAATATTATCATATGTACCTGTAAAGGTTGGTCAATTACAAGTTACCCATAAACCCTTTTTTGTTATTTTAACATCATAAATAGTAATCTGGCATTAAATATTTGTGATCTGGGCCAGTAACCTTTTTCAGTCTCACAGGACTTTTTTTAATTAAACTATATCTTTGTCCCATGTCTATAATCCTCTCTTTGACATTTTATATACAAGACACCTTGCTGCAAAAAGGTCAAGCAGTACAGTTATAAATGGAAAAGAGATTAAAAGTATTCTCCAGCCACAGTGATCTAAAAGAGAGTTAAATATGGAGTGTTCTTCACAGGCTTCCTTAGACGAGTTAAGAGGAAACCCTGTTGGCAGATTTTTATTATAAGAGCAGCAAAGCAAATGAAAATTATTTGACAAAAAATGAATAATGCACAATTTTAATTTGCATATTGGAATAATTATCTCTAAAAGAACCCTATAGGGTTTCGTCTCCATAAAACTTTTATGTAGACCATTGCCAAATGTTGCTTATGTGTTTATATAATTTTTCCTTCTAACATAGTTTCATTATAAAAATAAAACCCCAAACCAACGACAGTAACATCTTGCTACAGTTAATTACATCTTCCCCCCCCACCCCCACCCCCACCCCCCCCCCCGTAAGAGAAACATGATGGAAACAAAGCACTCCTTCCTGAAAAGTCTGTGAGAAATTAAAGAATAGGAAATGGCAAGAGATATCACAGGAGCTGGTGTAAGTCAGACAAGGGTATTTATAAAGGAGTATAAGTAAATATATCTGCAGTACAAGTGAGTGGCTTCTTTATTTTCATCAGAACATTAAGCAGAAATTGAAGGAACATTTTTCCTAATATTCTCCAGCTGGCATATTATGACCTCAACTTGCTCACTCTGTGCCACACTGGAATAGCTTTAATGGTGTACATGGGTACCACTAAACAATACATTACTTGTAATGTCTTAAGTAACCTAGCAAAGCATGGTACCCAATTGCTGAAATGCTGTTGTGTATCTTTCAGAGTCTATTTTGTTACCCCCAAGAGGCCAAACCGTGATCTGGAAACTCTTTACTGCTAATTTCTTTCTATCAATTTTATGTAGTCCAGTAAAAGAAGGATATTTCTTCTAACTTTATGTCATCAGAGCGCCTGTTGTTTAGATGCAAATGCTGGAGGCAGCATGGTTTGCAATGACCCCTAGTTCTCCATTTCACTTTTGGATGGTCTGTTAGTGTGTGTGTTTTCAAATGGTCCACTGACCGAGTTAGATGGTTTTTACACCATCAGCTTAAGACTATATCTGAGGCATCTAACTGAAGTGTGACACAGAGGACCTAAGTTTAGGAGCTGAGTTCCCTGTAGTCTCTCTTCACAGACAGCTATTCAATGTGCCTAAATGAGCTGAGTTAGTGGGGATACCCAAAAGATCCCAGTGCAGCCATAGTATTTGTGGGTACAGCAAAATCAGAGTCAGTATACTTGTATTACAGACCTAAATTTACATCAGAATGCTACTATTCAAAATCTTAAATATAATATGAGCTTCAATCCTGTTGCTTCTTTCTTCCTTTCTGCCACTTTAATCTTTGTCTGTTCTAAATAAAAGGTTACTTACTGTTTCCAATTTCTTTCAGCTGTTAGGAGATTGCATAAAGCAACTGAACTGTTGGTATCCAACAAATCCAGCTCTTGTCCAAAGAAACTAGACACCCTGTTTGTAGAATGTCATATCTGACAGCGCTAGATTAGCAGCTGTGAGCCTGTTGACTCAGTCTTATTAGATCTGTGTGCTAATGAAATAAACATTTGAAAGAGAATCCATAGCAATTTATAAGGCAAAAACTTGCCAGTAGTGAAAGGCAAAATATAACAAACATGAAGTTCAACTACATGTTAGTGTGAAGAAGCAGCGTGATAAATTGGACACCCTCCCCACATGCATACAGCTTTGTTGTGCATGCGAAGACCTACCTGCTCGTGTACAGAGTTTTCTGTTGTCTTTTCAGCCGTTCAGAATAAAAGCAAGCTTGTGACAATCACACTTCACATGCCTCTAAGGCAGCTCTTGCTAGACAAGGGAGCTCCATTACAAAGGGCTCACTGCAGAGCTTGGGCTTTGGGCTTAGCACACTGTGAGACTCTTCATCTCGTCTCTCTGTCACTTACATGCTCTGGCACTCCTGTGACTCAGGATTTTCAGGAGCCTTCATAAAGCACCATACATTAGAAATCTGAAGGGGAAAACTAATGTCATTAATTAGTTTTGTATTAGTCATAGCATGTTTCCACTGGAAAAGGCAACTCCAACTGTATTTTAAGCATACTGTTGACATTGCAGTGGTCCAGAATTGTTTTAAAACCAACAGATCCATCCACCTGAGAACAGTGTTATATACTACACCTTAGTCAACCTAAAAGCAAGCTGCCACAGAAAGTGTCTCATTTTTACCATTCTTCCTGTCTTCTCCTTTTGTGCTGGCTTTGGCATTGCCCACCTCTGGAGTGAAGTGATTCAGCTCACTAAACTGACAGAAAAAATGTTTGGTTACTTAGTTAACATTTTTCATCTCTTTGCAAATGTTAGTTTTCTGCTGATTTAGCTCCCTAAATCTGGTTTCCATGGGATCAGACAAGTCCCAGAGACAGTGCCAGGAAGTAGCAGAAGCATCTGGCTGGGACCAGGGAGGAAGGGGACATAGCCTGCTGCCATAGTGGCTCAATAGTGACACAAAACTCTTCCCTCCGGTTCTCTTCTGCCTTTGGTGATTCTCATGTGACGTGTGGTTTGTCTTGGCGCTTCTAGGTTGCAATCCTTCTTGTTGCCTTTGCAGATGGTATAGTCAAAGAACAAGGATCACAATCATGTTTTGATCAATTCCTGGTTGTCTGGGGGTTCGTGTGATCAGTAAGCCTGAAATGTGCCCCAAATGGCATTGCACTTCTGCCTCAGTTTCTGTAACCGTGTCCAATATGTCTGGGTTTCTTTCCGAACGTATCTTTGGCAATACTGTGAGTAGCAACACTGTATTTATAAGGAGTGAGAGAATATCAAACGTCAAAATGATATAAAGTATCATTGGCTAGTTTCTGTGAAAATGCTGAAATTATGTTTAAGGAAAACTGTATTATTTCAGTATTCACTGAACACTCAATAGCAGTCACTATTCAGTTGACTAAACGAAGCTGGATGTTGGCATTTCCAATGCATAAGGAGTCCCACCTGGTCTCCAGCTTCCACTACTCCTAAAGCTCTCAGGACTGTGTCACATCTGCCAGCCCCATGTCTATTACTGGGATCTAGGTGCTTGGGATATGTGTCCACAGCTACATGTAGAAGTCTACATCCAGGCGTCTTAATCTCAGACTGAATCCCATCCTGAAAGCTCAGCTTATTTCTTAAACATAGGTGTCTGGTGCCATTTTAGAGGCTCCAGAATATGTTGGATGTCAACATGGGAATGCCAGATATAACACAGGATATATGAAAGACATCTGTGCCCTCTTGCAATGACAGCTGGAGTCAAAGGATCTCTGAGATGGCACTAGAGATCTTATGTTTAGATAAGTGAATTGAGTCCTGATCTGTCCAGAGTCACAAGTTGGCTCTCGGAAAGGAATTGTCCCAAAATACAGCAGCCTAAACGCTTTTCACGAGTTTTGTTTTTGTCTGGACACCTTTTCTTCAATTAAATAATTTGGTCATCTCTTTCTCCTAGCTCCATGCCCACAAATGGGTGAATATCCACACTCCTCCGGTCTGCTTCAAATTCCTGCAGCCCCAGCCTGCAGTCCTTCATCTGCCTTTGCAGGTATATGATGCTCAAGGCATATCTATCTCTTGGTGGGCTGTGGCCAGGAAGCTAGCAGGAAAACACCTCTGCACCTCAAGCTCCAGCAAATCTGTCCCCATCCTTCCTTGTTTATGGTCCCTCAAAGGAAACATTCCGTTTTCACATGGATTCAAAAGAAGGCATGGAGAAAATGCAAGGGAAAAGGAAAGACACAGGCCAGCTGACATATTCACAGAGGTTTCAAGGATATACTGCACACACCCGTGATGTTGTCCACCTTGACAGTTGGGAATCAGCAATTTAGAACTAGAAATACAGAAACACTGCAGGAAGCACAATAGGGAAGCAAGGAGTATATTAGTTTCTTAATCACTGCTGTCTCTTATTTGAAATTAAGGAATGTATGAAACTGCATATATGTTTTTCCCTCAATGGAATTCAAACTATATTGCGTATGTGATAAAAATGACTTTCCCATAATAATTTGCTTTCCCATTCACATCAATATTCATACCCTAGTGTACGGCTTTAAACAGATTTTTCCATTGCATCTGTCCACAGAGCAAACAAATCTTTATGCATGTTCTTCAATTAACTTTACTTGGAGCAGACTCTATTAACATGTAAATGAAAAAGTCACTCTGGCCTGGTCTACAATGCCCTAGGAAGTTTCACTGGCCTATTTGGTTACAATTATGAAGAAATCATACCTTTAACAAACACAGCTAAAATGCCAAAAGCCCTAATATGGTGTGGTTACATTGATTTAATTTACTATTGTCTCCCCTCTTGGAAAGTAGCAACATCTCATTAGTTATATAACCATGACAAAGTTTTAAAGCATAGTTATCTATACTTTGCTAGCTCAGCAACAAATAGTCCATAAATGTAACAAAGCCACAATTCTTCTTTTTAAAGGTTAGCAAAAGCTATAAAGGTTCACTTTAAACCAGCATTGAGGTTGTTACGATGTCAAAAGCTGTATTGCTCTACCCCCACTGTTGTCGATAATCAGTGGGAACTACAGTTACTGTTTTGCTAAACACTATTCCAGTCCTTAAATGTGATTACAGTAAGCAAGTTAGCACCTGCCAAAACTTACAGTTCTGCTAATGAAAAAATTCACACAAAGTGCTGGATTTAGCTGCAAACCACCTTTTGGCATCAATCTACTTCTTTCACGGGTGATCACAGGTTATGAGAGAGCTTGAGATGCAAAATTATTTGTGAAATATTTTCCAACTAGTAATTCATTGTGTATAGCTTTGTGTGTTATCCCTAATGATTCAGTGTGCCACAGAATATGCCTATCTTCATTAGTCATCATGATTTTCACAGTCTTTCTTTCTGCAACATTCTCCAACAATTTAATATCACTAGCAAGGTAAATATCCTCCCAAAATAGTTCTTTCCTGAATGAAAAAGAGGCCAGAGTCAAAAAGCCTTTAGCTAACTGCAGTAGTGAGGTAAAACCTAAGAACATCATGGATATTTGGCTTGAAGGTGTTCCTTGGTATTTTTGCCTTCTTTTTTGGTACAAACCTATTTCTGCACACCAAAAGGTAGCCCATGCCCTGCTTCAGTGGTTTTGTTCCTGCAGGCTGTAGTTTATTTTTAAAAGCTGAGCCCGCAGATCTGCGGCAGCCGTGCTGCCCTCCTGTGCAGCACGTCCCACCGGACATGCTGAGGAGTGAGTATTCATCTTGTGTTCTCCAGGCACACACGTGCCCTGCAGCTCAAGGGTCCACCTGGGAAATACTGGGCTCTCCCAAAGATTGCTTCAGGTATTGCTGGTGGGTTTTTTTAAAAGTGATACAGCTCTCCAGGCCTCTGCAAAATCAGAATTTGCCTGGAAAATTTGACCATCCTTCCTGCAGACCATTTGAATTTACAGTATGTTAAATCTCGAGTTGCTCAGACAGGCTGTCTGATGAGTACTCACAAACCATACCCCATCCACCAACCAGTTTTTGATACATGACAGAATTTTTTGTTCTCAGTCTGCTGTTGTTAGTATTTAGCTACAGTCTTTAGCAATGGACATTGTCAGAAGCTTTTTGGAAGTCAAGGTAAATTATATCTACTTGTATTCCTAGCTAAACGTATGTGGCTTCCTTCTTGGATTTCTGTGAGGCTGGAAAAATAGAAATTACACCCCGCGAAGCTGTGAAGATCAATTTAAAAATGTATCATATATTTATAGCAATAATACTTAGGTAGCTTTAAAAAGGTCCTTTAATGGCTGGTTATGGAAATGATTTTGGACAATTTCAATGGTACTAAAGCACTGTTCCCTTTTCTATAATTCCCAAGGTCATCCTTTGTTCTTTCTTTCTTTAGATAAAAATCAATCCTCAGGAATGGCTCCTGCTATTAGAGGTATATTACATCTTTTAGTTAGTAGTTCAGCTACTTTTTGTTTTTCCCTTTTAAAACTCTCAAATGAATACTACCCAGCCCCAGGGATTTTCTACCATTAACTTTATCTAGTTGCTGTAATGCCTCATCTTCAGAGGCCACTCTCTGACAATGCCTCATCTGTAAAAATTAACCTTGAGTTAGAAATGTCTGCCTCATCCTCATTAGTGAAGACTGATTACAAAGAATTCATGTAATTTCTCCACAATCTCTTCATCCTTTTTAATTACAACTTTAGTGGTCCAGTTGACCTAGACACTTATTTAGCGTGTTCTTCCTGATACAGTTAAAGAATTTCTTAGTGTTGGTTTTAATGCGTTTTGACTCTTAGCCTTTTTAAAAAACTTTTCATTGAAAATTATAATTCAATCTATACGAAAATGATTTTTTCCTCATGAGAAGTCTAGCTGCTTGTAAGTACATTGATATCTGTTTTTCCTTTTGCATAACTTTCTTAAGAGGAGTGTTAAGCAGGCAACCCAGCAGATACTAAGGGACGTTGCCCATCATGACATCTGTTATTCGGGTCACTACTAGCAAGAGTTTTGGAATCTGGAAACACAAACTTGGGGTTTGCAGGAAAGTGATCCTTTCTGTCCACGCCATCCAGCAAGATGTATCAACATTAGGAAACATGCTGGATCCCAGCTGGAACCAGGTACCAGCTGCAGGGTACTCTGTTGTTAGTCGGCTTTGTCTAAGTGCACAAGGCGTGACTCCATTTGGTTAACCTTCCTATCTTCCTTGTTTTGATGAATTTTTTTGTACAGCTTAGGAGTCAACCCTTTTCTCTTGAGTTTCTGTATTATGATTGAAGCTAAAAACTTTTACTGCATTTAGTCATTGTATATTCCCTGCTAACTTTTAAATCCTTTACCAAAAGAGATAAACTGTACAGGTATCTGTACAGACCCAGTCACGTCTTCATGTCTGATAGGTTTTTAGAAAGAAATTCTGCATTGTTAATAGAAGTTGCATAAGGGGAGCAAAAAACAGCTTTCATCTACACCTAACTATCACAGGGTACACTGAATAAATATGTCTTTTTTTATTTTCTGCATGAAATTATCTTACCCAACATTTCTGAGAAATCCACTTTTCCAAGACATTCCCACTTTGTGACAATTGCACACCACTGACTATGGTTTCATAATAGTTTACCATACCTCTTAACTGAGCAATATAATTATATAGTTCCAAGTATTCCAGTACTTTCCATTTTAGAAAGCAGAATGATGAGACATTCACCTTTGCTCATATTTCCAGAAGCAACTGCTTGTCATGTCTCTAAACACAAATATATAATAGAAGAAGAAATGTTGGTACTAATACCTACCCTACCCGTTCAGGGTACCCTAAATATACCCTAATTATTCTGCAGGGGCTTTTGTTATTGAAAAATAGTTGCATATAACTAATTCTATTTTTTTCTTTAAATTTTCCATACATTCTTCCTGTATGTATTTTTAATATTTGAATTTACTTTTCCCAGGAATCTAGATTTGTACATTTCTAATTTATCCTAAAGAATTAAATATCCAGAAACCAAACTGAATTTTCATATTCATAAAATTGCTTTTAAGAAGAAGACTCAGTCTTGAAGACAGCGTAGCACATCTGTTTCTCAATACTAGCCATCTAAATATTTATTGTAAGATAAGGAAAAGTATGACTCTACATGCTGATTGGGGTTTTGCCTGGGAGCAGGTAATTCTGTATCAAGTCTGCATCCCAACTCAAGCTGGGTATGGAAACCAAGAGGCAGTCCTTCTGCTATTTCCCTTCCCCAGCCTAGAAACTTCATCCTCAACATAAGAGCCGATTTCCACAAGTATGACACATGCATTAACAAAGCAGTGCATTTTACTGAAAACACTCATTGCTACTTCAAGTAGTCCCTAGGTTTTCTTTGACTCTGCCTCTTTGATTGCTCATTTTCAGATTTGCAGGCTAGTAACAAAATGCCACGCGAGCATAAGCAAACCAGCTTGGCTGAAGCAGTGCAGTTACTGATGCCGTCTAGCTGCATTTAGCAGGGCTGCATCAACAATACCTAAATCATTTGATTGATAGCTGGCAGGAACACTGTTGGTTATGATACCACATTTTACCCTGCAGCCCTTGACGTGGGTTTTTTCTTTATACAATATGCATAACTTACACTGACGTTTTAACTGTGTTTCAAGGTTGTTGTCAGTTTTAAGAATAAATTTTTGAGATACTCAAGATCAATTAATTTTATTCAGGTTATTTGGTCTCTATTGGGAGTGTGGTTGGGATTTGAGTATTCATGCACTCTTGTGTGTGAAGGCGGTTTACTTGTTAAAAGAAAATAGCTTAATGAAATTGGTTAAGTTTTATTTGAAGACTGCGATCTTATTGATAGCTACTGAGATGCCAAGAAACTAGAGCTGGACTGAAGCCCCTGCAGAGGGACTTGACCTGAGCTCATACCTGTTTGACTGCAGACAGTTTCCACTGCTGATATACAGCACAGTAGCCCACTTTGAGAACCATCCTCATAATTTGGAACAGTCTTCTGTAATACGGGAAAATGCTTTATGCTCCCCCTAAGGGTGAGGAGAGTATTGAATTCAGGTCTTCCACAGCCTCAACTAGTGCTCCACCAACGAGGCTCTTTTTTAAAGCCATGACTGATAATTTTTAACAGAAGAGTGAGTCTGGCTCAGCTGTTAGAAGGAAAGTGTACGGGATGCACACTTCAGCAGGGAATTAAAGACTGTGGTGGCTGAGCTGTCTTTCCACGTCCCGAGGTACAGCAAGCGATCTAGCCTCAGAGGGACCCAAAGCCTTCATGAGGCTAGCTCTTTGCTTGATTGGCTTCTCACCAAGAGGATGAAAATGTGAATTGGTATCTTAGCCATCCTTGTAGTGCTTCAGTCCCAAATCTGTTGTTAGTTGGCGTCCAATTCTGCCACCCCTTTCAGCAGCACCTTAATGCACACGTAGAACCACTGAATTCAATGTGACTAATTGTGCAGTAAAGTACTAATCAGGTTGAATAATGGCAGCAGAATAGGGCCCTCGGTAATAAGAATTAATCATACCAGATCTTTGAAACTGATTTTTTCATTGTACAGCTGAGCTGACAGAACAGATGAAAGCAAAAGAGACAATACTCAGGAGCATAGTTACTGATAAATAATTACAACAAGGACATTATAATTATTTAATTAAAATTTGTGCATGGGGAGAGATTATGAGTCTTTCAGCTTGCTGCCTCATTTAGATGATACTAGTCATTAACCAATTTTGCCGTAGTCAGCTCCTAAATGTCCACACAGCCTGCCTTATTTTTTAAACCACTTCAATCAGCAAAACTGGCTGCATGCGCTGTGTAATGCTACTGAAGAACAAAGTGCCACACTTAGTAATATAATTAAAAGCAGTCTCGAGTTTTTAAAGGAAACTTGTACTTTAATTAATCAAGACCATCAAATAAACAGGAACAGTAGAGTGTTTATCTCTGCTTCTGAAGTTATTAATTACTGAACCACACAGAGATCACTGTGGAGTTGACAATGCCCCTGTAATTTTTCCTACTGATTTTATTTCGTTCCTTCCCTTAATATCATTTTCTACTGGCTTTTGTCTGGGAATATAAACATCACAGACATATAATGTGTCAGAACAGTGGTATCTACACTACAATAAAAAACATGTTTTCAAGATCACCTTCCCCAGCAATTTTTTCACATCTACCAATTTTCTAGTCCAAGGCTGTCTTTAGGAACTTTTTCCCAGCATGTCTTTCTGCAGCTTGCCATCTGAATTTGCACCCTTAAAGCAGGCATTTTGCAACCAGCTGTATCTTTCTGTTTTCCAACTGGCAGATATTTTATTTCTTCTTATGTTTTCCCTCAGTTTCCAGCTGGTAGGTATTCTAACACCTCTAATGTTTTCCCTCAGTTTGCAGCTTCCTATTGCCAAACAGATGGCATGTTCTCACATTTACACAACAAATCCTAATGTTCTTTCGGTTATACCAACACACAATAGGAGTGACACTTCTGCATGTGGGAGAGTTCAGCCTATGTAAAATAGGTATTTGCAATGGAAAAAATGAGGCCCACAATCATAAGGAGATATGAGTATACAAAATACACAGAATTTAATGTGACTCACAGAATTGAACTCGACTAAAAGAAAACAAGCACTTCAGAAATTAATGTATAACTATTGTAGAATAGTATCATCTTTTTGTGGGCTTTTTGAAACATCCTGTTTCATTTTATAGCATTACTTCTACACTTTCTGTTTTCCTTCTGTTCTAGCAGACTTTTCAATAAGGACTTATATGCTCTGAAAATCCAGTAACGTTGGAATGGAACCATTTCATTCTCTGGTGCAAAAGAGTGCTCAATGTGTGCAATTATTTTGGATTTTCAGGGGGAACCGCACATCCAGACCAAAACCAACAGATGCTCTTAGCCACCTGACTGAAAAATTTTAGATGGGATCGACCCACTCGGGCAACTTCAGCTTCCTGGGCTAAAAGCCTAAGATGCTGATGTAGAAAGCAAGAAAATATGAGAATGTGAACAGCAAAAAAACCCCATTTGAATCTCATGGATCAGAGTCCTCTTAAAAATGCTTAACCAATAGGCATGAAATAGAGCATTTTGGCTCTAAAATGCGCAGGATGAGAAATAAAGCAAATATCACTGTAACTATGAGTTCCCACAATCTTCAATGTCTGGGTATTCAGCATGAAAATAGGAAAAAAAATAGCCGATTTTCAAATTCTTTCCCTCATCTGTGTTTCAATAGTAATTGCTCCATGATAATCAACTATCAGAAACACTTGATTGATAGCAATCAAGAATAATTGTATTGATTCGACTGATATTAAAGTGACAAACTTCTTCAGGTTTTTGCTATGTTCTTAAAGTATTTGTTAGGTTGCTTGCAATGCTTACTCATCACCTGAAGCCCCACTTCCCCTTTCCAGTCATGAAGAAACTAGGCTACCTATAAAACATATTGATTAGAACAGATTGCAATGCCCAAAATTTTTTCTTACCCTCCCTGCAGGGACAAAATTATTTTTTATTGTAGTCAGCAGTTCTCTAGAATAATGCATGAACCATATCCTTTAACAGTTTCAGTATTAAATGCAAGTGTTGAAGATAGCCTTCATTTACTCTGAGATCCTGTTTCTTCTCAAGAACTAACTATACTTTATACCTCATGAATCAAGAAAAAAGTCATGCCTAGTTTCCCCTGAAACAATTTTTAGTTAATTATTAATAATTTTAAATCAGTACTTATAATTTCCATTTTAACATTTCCAACACTAAAGATCAAACTTGAGAATTTACTCTATAAATAAGTCCAGTTCAGTTCTGAGGACCAGGCTGCCACGGGAGGAGGGACTTCTGCCGTTGTATAATTTGGCACTTCTAAACTCAAGTTCATTCCATGACAACTTGACTCAATTTCTTGAACATCTTGTTTCATGACAGTAGAGGACTGAGTGCCAATAAATTACACTGTGATTTTTTTTTTTCCCTCTTCTGTTCAATTTTACTAGTTCCCTTGTTTGTAAAACTTCCCCACATAGTGGTCATCTTAAGGCGCATCCTAAATGAAAATCTTTGATTTCTCCTGTTTGAACCATATAACTCATTTTCTGCTGAAATTTGACTTTTTTTTTTGCTAAGAATGAAGAATTGTCAACTATTTATAAAGGAAACTTATATATACCTCAGAGCACAGCTTTTGATACTGAACTAAATGCACCATTTCAATGATGTTATCACAATGCTTCTAGTCATCTCATGAGTGATTCTTAATGCAGCCAGAACTCTTATGAGAGATTTTTAACACAGCTAGAACTCTTATGAGAGCAGTGGATGCACAGGTGTATGAACTTGCATGGACACTTTTTGTCTGTGTAATCTAGCACTCTCCTTGGACATGGGCTTGTTTTGAAGGATATCATGGGCCAATTGCAAAAGCACTGTTTAAGATCCCCCTAGGGAAATGCTGAAGGATGGAGGCAGTGTTTCAGACTACATATTCATCATGTACCAAACACTATTAATGGAAGATGCCATTTCCCTTCAAAACGCGCTTTTCTGAACCTTTTTCTAGATATATAAGCCCTTAGAAATTGAGGTGAGTCTCTCTTCCAAAACACCATAGGAAACAATAGTGACACAAGCCTTCTATTTTTTTTTTTTAACCCAGGCATTCATAATTTAAATTCACATCATGTCCTAAGGAAACACATATTAATCAAGCTATGGCAGAGGGCAGCAGAACATTTTGATTCTGTCTGTGTAGACTAGTTACATATTCTTGGAGCCAGAGAAAGTGTGACTTCATGTGTGTGTGACTTAGTGGTTAGGACATTAAGTGCCCAAGGACATTAGATGCTGACATTAAGGATGGAAAAGACTGTTCTGATGAGTATTTCACCTAAAGATATCTGACAATCCAGTGGTTATGAAAGTGTCATGGGAAATGAAGGTTCACATCCCCTTAGACAAAACTGAGTGCATGTTTCCCACATGGCAAATGACTACAGAAACCACTGAGCTTTTGGGAGAACCACTTCAAGCAGGATTTTTTTCAGAGTCAGATTCATTAGATTTGATCTATCAATGTCTAATAAATCATGCTCTGAAGATAAGGTGAATGGATAATCATTCATGGGCCAGGTATGAGAGAGATGTCAGTCTGCACCACACTGAGCTGCAGCTGGCTGTGGTCAGAGGCAGAACAGCAAACATACAGGAAATTCTCCCGGAGAAACTGATGATGCTTATGATTTTGATACCTCCCAGGTTATTGAGAAGGTAGAGGATAAAGAGAAAGGGGACCTAGAGCTTCATTTTGTCTTTAGGATTTTACACAATTCTTTTTCTGATCGGGCCATTAAAAGCTTTGCCTTAAAGGGATGAATGTATGTATTAACATTGGTGAGTAGCTTGACCAGAATACAAACGTATTGAAAGCTTTTGTAGCAAAATTGTCACTCTTGCATGAGAAGCGGAGACAGTCACAGAAGTAATCAGCCGGTGCTGCCGCCAGTAGGTTAATTGGCAGAGAAATGTTTCAAAGAATTTATTTTGATTCAGAAATACATCCCATTTAATTCAGGCTCACAAAGGCCATGAGTTGTATCTTTTTATAATAGACTAGCAGTGGCAATGACAGGCTAGCAGATTACTGCTGCTGACATGCTAACGACACACTGATGACATGCTACCTCGTCAGTTTCCCAGCTATTCCAAACCTCTAAGGCTTACATGCCCAGAAGTCCTCTCCATTTTACTGTGGTGAAATCACTCTTGTGCATTCTGGTTTTCTCAATATGTGTGTTTTAGTTCTCATAATTTCAAGTGCTTCTTGTATGTAGATGCCGTTCAAATTTCTTTCCCAGTTTTCTCTGAGGACATTGTGCTTCAGAGCCATTTCCTGCTTTTTATGTGAAGTATCTATTGGAATGCCTGAGAAATATGCTAAGATAAATAAAAATTATATTTTTAGGTTCAGATGCTACTTGGAGGTCTTTTTGCTTTGAGGTAAACCCCTGATTATTTCCCGTTTCCCCAGCTGGCAGTCTAGACAACATGCCCATCCAAGTCAATCACATGCCAACAAGCCATCACTGTTGTGTGAACTCGTTCATCTCCTTTGCGACAGCAGTCATACAGTTGGTTGGAGACACAGATGATAACCACAGAAGTGCCTTCCTGTAAGCATCCAACATCCCAAGGTACAGGGCAGCTAACTACTGAGTAATCGAAAATTGGACTGCATAACACCATGGACATGTGAAGGTATGGCTGAGCAGAGCCAGGTCATGGACCACACTGAATTTGGCCCACTCCATCTGAGCTACCTTCATGACACACAGCATATATGAAGCTTTCGCATCCTGCTCGCGCCCTGTGTGAGAAAAGCGTGGGACACTCTTCCCCTCCGGTTTATTGCATTCCTTACATGGGTTTACTTCACAATATTGCTGATGTTCTGTTGTCTTATTTGAAAATACACAAGTGGCCAATAAGAGTGCAGCCCTTTTGGGCACCAATCCAAAGCAATATCAAGCCTCCCGTTAGCTTCCCAGCTGGGAATGCCACAGTAATTAAAATTAGTCACACATACAAGATCAGTGGATAAGAGTGAGAGAGAAGCTGAGGAAAACGAATTAATGGGAAGTGTAAAAGTGCAGCTAGATAGTGAAAATTAAATACAGAGAAAAATGATCATTGTTATGAAGCTTGGCAGCAAGACAGTGACCAGAAAACACACAAATTATACAAGTGGCATTCAAGCACTACAACTAAAGGCTGGCAGCACCAGTGATGAAGTGGATGTACTTGACCAGCTGGCTTCAAGGACCTCTGGATTCCAAACAGAACTTTTCCAGGGCTATATAAATTGAGAGAAAGATGAAGGAACATTATTGAAAATATGCTCTCCAATACCATTTCCTCTACTTTAATACCTGCATGATCAAACTTCAAGAAAAATGGTGTGTGCTTGGGACAGGAGTCTTCTACTACTGATTACCCATATTACACTTAATAGTATGGCCTTTTTTCACTGTGCTGGAATATATTGCAGATTACTTCTAACTTTATCAGTCCCACTTTTCTTAAGACTTTGTGACGGGGACGAATATATGGAAGACGGTAGACATCAGGCAATATTTCTTCTTGGCAGTCTAGGAGGAGACTGCAGATATGGGAAGAAGTCTGTGACATAGGAATGCTCAATATGTTGATGATGGGAACTGGATAACCTAATTTTCAAAAAATTTAATAACCTCTTCCCAGCGGAGGGCTGGATGCTGAAACAGACCACTTCCACTGCTATCTTTTTTTTTTGTAACGTGGGGGGTTTTTTTGCCACTGTTTAATTTGTGGTTTGCTTTTGACCTCTTCATATTCTCTAACTCTTTATCTTCCTCTTAATGAATAATCCATGTCAATGACTAGACCAGAAATTTTCCTAGGTATTTCCAGTGTGCCCTCTCTATGCTACGCTGCAGATACCCTCTTGCTCCTGCGCACCTATAGAAAAGGAAGGAGCTGACTGCTTTCTTGTTAGAGAAAAGCCTTTGAACTGTTTCCATTGTATAAAGAATGACCCAAAACCTCAGATGGATAGAAGTTCCCCAGAAGAAACAGCTGTCTGCCACTGCCCAATGGTGTGTAGAGGAATGTACATTTACAGAGAGAATATTTGTACGATGTCAGAAAACTCCCTAGTCAGAAATGCCCCACTACATTTATACGAATGACCCAAACTGTGCACAAAGATTGAATTAGTCAGTTGATGGGACTGAACTTCACGCATGGCAGCTTCTTCACAGTAACAACCTGTACACGGGCACTTCAGGCATCGGCAAATGGAGGTACATTAGCCTGCCAGGTTATGTGACAGTGGTATCAGTTAACTCCTAGTAACTTCATACTCAATAATTGTGCCCACTTCTAATAAAATTTTGCTAGTGTTACACAGTGAGAGGCCTGAAAAGATGCTACAGCCTGCTAAGGACAAAGAGCATCAGTGATTCCAGAAATGATTTTTCTTTTCTTTTTATTTTCTATCTAATTGCATGTATTAATTTTAGCAAGGATCCGTATTTATTTGAACCTTCATCTCCTGGAGGTAAACTGTGACAAAAACGGGACAGACAATGTGGAGCACCCCAGGAAATATGCAGCAATCACGAAAGCAAAGCAAAGCAGCAAAGCAACTGCTGTGAGCGGCTGGGTAGCCCAGGGAGGAAGCACGTGCCTCTCAGAGGGGAGCGTGGCAGGGACCTTCACCTGAGTCATCTCCAACATGAAGTTCTCATCATTCAGCAATGAAAACTTAGCTTTGTTCACAGACTGGGAAGACAGTTGTTTAGGATTCTTATTTCAACTTAGCTTTCTAGGTGATTACTGTATTACACATTATACTTGAAGTCTAGATTTATACAGTCTTTGAGCATGCACAGAAGCTTATTAAAATTAATTTTTTCCCTAAGGACTTCTTCATTCTGCTTTTTCACACACACTCTTCACAAGAGAAATGGCTCTTCAAAACTCATGCTTTTTGTCATAATAATTGCTTTACACCTCTTGGCAACTTTTCACACCATGTGTAAAGCACTGTTTCATTAAGGTTCATTAAGAGACAATATTTTCATGATAGTAAAAATTACAAAAATGCCTGCATATTGTTTTTAATGTTAATCATGTTATATCATTTATAGAGAAGCATAACTGTATATGCGGCCATAGAGGCACACATAGAAACAACTTTTGCAAGGCACTCTTGGAACTTAAGTGATAGGATAACAATTATTATTAAATGAAATATTTAATTCTGATTAACAATAGGGCATGAAAAATAACTTACATTGCATGGCTGGCAAAGAAGATTAGTTTTTAAGGGAACCTTAAATTGCTATGAGAACTTAATGGTAAAGTGGAATAAAATTGTACATTATGATTTATTAGACCTGCACATTCCTTCATTGTTTTTATGACACAATACTCATTTCTGTTCAAATTAATATTTCATTTCTTCTTTTATGGGAAAAGAGAACTCAGGGGTTAAATTACTAATGTAAAACTGTAGTATTGATTACACAGGATGTATTTATAGACTACTAAACTGAAGAATCACAGAAAGATCTGCTGGCCAGTTCCTGCTTTTTTTTTTACAGGAGGGGGAGATTGTGTTGTGATCAAGCCTCATCTAACAATAGTGAGAAGCATCTAGAGCCTTGCCTCCAGAACAGCCTAATCACCAAGTTACCTCCAAATTTTTCCATTTCATTGTGACTGAGAGGAGGTTTTTTTTCACAATTATCATCCTCAGTACACAAGTTACAGGAGCGCTCAGCAAAGGAGGTGTTTGTTTATATTGTAGTTACGAGATGAAATGTCAAATAATGATGCTCAAAAATAGGCAGTATTGTTCACCAGTGAAAGTTGTACACTGCAAATGGCTTCCCATGTACAGCTCTTTATGTGTGACCGTTATCACCAAGAGCTGTTACCTAGGAAACAAAATGTGCTTACATACTATGTATGAGTTTCTTCAGAGTTACCTTTTCCACTAATACTCTAAGGCATTTTAACGCTTTGATCCAGTACTTATAATATACCCTTGACTGAATATCACTAAAACCACAGTCATTAAATAGCCAGGTTGGCTACTATGGTCTTATTCAGACGAGAAAGATTTTTTGTTAAGACAAACCATCTTTTATCGATTATTTTTTTCTTGCTGTTTGTATACTTGGGGGAAGTAGTTAGCAGTAAAAAGATGACACAGAAAGGATTAAAACGTGTAGCCATTGTGTAATCAAATTGCTATCTTAAACTCAGCATTCTTTTGCTAAACATTGATACCAAAATCTGAGAGGAATTTTATAAATTAAAAAAAAAAAAAAGAATATTGAATCACACAACTGATTTTCTTATTCCAGCCATGTCGGGGATAGCCTGACTGAGGAAGATGAAATTGGCCTCGACAGCATCCCAGTATACCTGTGAGAAGATGAAAGAAGTGGATGAAGAATGTTGTAAACAGGTTTGAGGAGGTGATAAGAGACTGAGCAAGAAGAGACTAAACAAGTGAATACCACAGAGCAAAAATTTGGCAAGAGAATGAAGTAGGAAATACAGTAGGAGCTCCAGCCAATCAGTATGTGAATAGAGGTGAATGGACAGAGGTACTGAACAAATCATTTTAGCAGCCTTAGTGTATGAACCGGTGGACAGATAAGAAAGGTTATAAAAGGGTATGCTTTTTCTGCTGCGCCATCTCGGCCATCTTGGCCTTTTGTAACTTAATAAAGGCTGCCTTTTTTATATATATTTTTGTTGGTGTCAGGCCCTACCGTGACACAGCCATGGCATTATGGACTGTTTGGACCAATATCCCAAGATTCTAGCTGTCATGTGAACCATCTTTCTTCTGCATATGTACATAATTCAATGGCAGTTTGCTTTGGCGATAGTGGTCCTTAGGTGCTTGTTTTCCCTTGCACATTGCGTGTTGGTGCCAAAGATGACACTGAGTTTTCAAAACTTTTGACTCTGTAAAGGCAAATATTGAGGATTATCTTTACATCTAAAGTTAGCAAGAAGGATGGTCAGTCTGTAATTTGGGATATATAGATACAAAACTATATGTAAATACGTAAAGCCACATATGACATGAAGTTGCTAAAAAGTGCTGAATCTCACGGTCACTACACTCTGAAGCTTGTCACACTGGCCTCTGAAAAGTAAATTTTGAGGGTTCTTGAGTATATTTTACCTGATGGATATGATGTTGTTAATAGATCAGTGTTGAGAGGCTATGACAAAATGATTTTCAATAAATCCAGACCTGATCACTCTCTGTGCTGAGCCTTTCATAAATCCATTGCAGTAAAGTGACTGGGTTTTAACATGAGATAATTTACGAGATAGAAGGAAGGTATTAGAGCTCTATTGCTACAACAAAAGAACAAAGGATGATCTGAAACAAAAATACAAGATGAGGCTGCAGGCATATGCCACTGATGAATGTGTATGTCAATAACCTAAGGTTTAGAAATCCTCACAAGAACTCTTTGTATTAAAAATTGGAATGATGTCATAAAATTTAGCTCTTAACGTAAAAACTGTCACAGTGATGACCAGAATGAGACATTCTGCCCATGTTAGCCATCCTTGACAAAGTTCTATATTATTAGCTACAGCAAGCAGCTCTTCAGAGTATGTTTGTTGTGCAAATTGGCTTATTTTTCTCTGTGGTCATTCCGTACAAGAAAAAAAACCACATTTATTCAACTCTTCTTGAGTCAATTAAGGACTCTTTTTCTCCTTTCATCAGTAATGAACCAATTCTGCAACCAAGCATTATAATTCTGTAAAAAATCAACCACCCAGTTGTCATTAGGCAAGTCTCATATGTGTCTTTGGACTAGAGTCACTTCATTTACATGAAAAGGGCTGGACAACTTGGCAGGAAGACACCACATTTCTTCTAAGGCTCTGTACAGGGAGGCACTGTACAAGCAATGTTCTGCAGCATACCTTTTGTGGGAAAAGAGAGGAGGCAAAGATCTGAAGGCAGCAGGGTTAGGAAAGTCTAGATAACTTAAGCTGCCAAATCAATGGTCAGAGGCTTAAATTAACCTATTGATTGATATATTTGGGATTTTAATGCTTAGAAATTTTGCTAACTGTAGTGATTTTGTAAGAAATGTCCAGCTATTAACTTAGTGATTTGAACTTTCCGTTTTCTGTGCTTAAACAAAGATTTTTTTCTAGGGAAACAACACACAGAAATCGATCCAGTGACTTCCAGAGCATTGAAGTACTCCCGACTCTGGAGGTTATGATCCCTGCAGCAGAAGGAACCTTTTGTTTTGCTTTGTCTTGTTTTGTTTTAACTGCTCACCTCTGGCAGAACCAGAAGTATTTATTTTCTCTCTTCACACTGTGAGTTCAGCAGGAGCTTAATTACCAGCCAGCGTATTGTGATTGTCCGAGGAGTATCAGAAATGAGCAAATGTATCAAGGTTTGCACCACAGCTCAGGAGTAACAGCTACAGTCACTCACCAGCCTCAACTGTCAGCTCCATCTTCCTCCTGCATAAAAATAAACATTTCCCCCACAATAAAGTCTTTTTATAAAAGCAATAAAACAACTCAAGGGAGCATTGTTATCATGAGCTAATCACCCCCTTAGGGAATTAGAGGCACTTAGCTGCATCTAGAGCTTCAACACCTGAGGGGCTGTGATTATTTCATGATAACCAACAAGGCATGACAGACTGGGAGGTTAATTAGATAATATTCAAACTTGGTAATATTGAGTTTGAAGATATCTTTTGAAGTTGTACAAGCAAAGCTCTGCTTATAAAACAGCAGTGGGATATCAGCACAGAAAGGATAATTAACATTTCCTACAAACGAACCAAGGTTTTGAATAGCTAAAGGAAAAAATAATAAAGTCAAAGTACTAAACCCTGAGGCACTCCTTTAACAATGAGTAACCCTGATGAGTTCACTCCCTGGAATCTTGGGCAGAAATTGACTCAAATTATATAATGCCGTTTAGTTGCTAACCCCTAAATGGTGGAGGCACTTCAGTCAGCCTCATACTACTTAACGGTCCATTGTCTCAAAGAATTTAGTGGGATAGTAAATGCAGTATTAATAATAAATAATCATCCCAGCTGCAATCACAGCCACTGGCTTGAGAAACTGTAAGAAACTGTGCCACTGCACCGCGAGGGATTAAAGACAAAGGACACTGCAAACATTTAAAATTACACAAGCAGTCGATTCTTCTGGAAGACCATTTTATTTTTGTGGACAATGGCAGTGAAGTTTCAGAAGTATCTGCATGCGTACGCGTGGATGGAGCTGCAGACACGTATTAGTGGCTAATTGCTCAGTGAGGACCTGGCCTACTAGTCCATGGGCTGCTGCCATTTCCCCACTCCTGGTCCAGCAGCCAGGGATCATGGGATGCAGTGGCCCAGCTGCCTGATCTGGCTGAAACTACACTACTAAACCAAATAACTGGCCTTTGCATCAGCTCGCTGAACTGAGTCATGCTGTGGCCACGTGAGAAGAGCAGGGTGTTCCCTCTTGGTGGACAGCTGACTGTAACACCAGTTTATAGCTCTCAGCTGTAATGTAGTTACTAGAAACAACCTGTAACTTTTAAAGGTACTTATTTGTATTGACCACTGGTTAAAAAAAAACCCCAAACTCACTATCTCTGACTCGTTTACTTATAAAATGGAAAATGAAGATGACTGTGTTCCAAATATTCTCTGATTTGGGTAGCTTTCTCTTTAAACTAACTTTTGTTGAGTTACCAGAACTGGCATTGAAGAATGTAGTCAAGCATTTCTGGACCTAAACTGTATATATTCTGCAGGGCACATCACTACAATGAAGCTGAGATTGCTGGTCAGTCAGAAATTTGCTAGCAAAATGGTTCTCCATCATTAAATTCTGATTTAATAGAATCAAAACATTTCACTGGAACCTGTCAATTCCACCAAAACCTTTGACAGGGAATCAAGTCATTTTGTGTGTTTTCTCACTAGCCTTCCAGCTGGCCAGCCAGGGGCTGGCAGCTTGCCTGGCTCCGCAGGCTGGCTCCTTCCCTGGCTCCCTGCTGCCTGTGCCATGGGCTGCCAGGCAGCCTGCCTCCCTGGGCTCCTGACCACTCACAGCCACACACTCTGCTGCTCCTTCAACTTTCCCCATGTCAGTGCCCTGGCATGCCTGGTGCATGTCCAAGATTTCCCTCCTTACAAAAAAAAGATGAAAAAAACCCCGCTACATACAATTTGACAGGAAGTACAGATTTTTTTACATGCTTTTTCTGCAAAACCGTTCATGAATCTTCACTTTTCATTTCCATGCTAAAACAAAAAAAAAACAAAACAAAACAAAAAACCCCCAAAAAAACCCAATCAAAAAAGTGGAACTCTGGAATCCTGCACAGAACTTAAAATTAAATAGAAAAGAAAAAAATTAATAGATTTCAGATAGGAAGAAAGAATTACAAATTTAGGTGCCAATGAGACAAGGCTAGATGGGCACTAGAAAAAAAGCAGGAATAGGAACATACAGGAAGGACTCGCATAATTCTTTGCAGAAGCTTGTGTTTGCAAGTAGTTTCTTCTTTTTAGATAGGAAACAATGGGCAAATTACAAGAATGCCCCAAAACACCTCATGTCCCTCTGAGAAGTGTGTCAGAGTGGGATGAGCCAACTTCTGAAGGTGCCTGTTCCAGTGGCTAAAGAGGACAGTCTGATGGCCACCTTGTACTAGATTTATAATAGATTGCTCAAGTTGGCAGAGAAGGATTCCACGTGAAAAGCTGAAAAATGGAAATGGAGAGCAAAGGATAAAAGCTACATGAAAATATTTAAGCTACATCTCCCTCAGTGACACATGCACTAATCATTATCTAGAGAGCAGGCTGCTCTTTTCAAAGTGCTCTTCCTTATATCATTTGCCTCCTTCACCAACATCCTCTTTAAGTGCTTTCTTTTATATTTACTTAATTATTTATTCCTTTATGTGTTTGTATGTTTTTATCACTAAGACGCCAGATATTTAAGTCACTAGGAACACATCCTACTCTTAGACTATTTCAAATCATTTGTCCTTTATCTTACACTTACGAAATGCCTAGTGACACTTGTGGAATAAAGCACATGAATGTTTAATTAAATGAATACACTTAAAGTGCCAGTGCAATTGCATTTTAGAAAAAAAAATCAAAACTTCTCCCACTGGATGTAATCCAACACCCTCTAAAATCACAGAAGAGTCGGCCACTAGAGTCATTGGAGAGCTTCAGAATTTTTTGAGAAAATATATCTGCAAGACTAAAGCTCTGGAGAAAGATACACCAGGGTGTTGTGTGGGTTCATTAGTGGTCCCTGTGACTGCGTATCAATATAGCCTTTGCTGTTTCTACTGTTGTTATCGGATATGTCTTTGCGTTCGATAAGTGTCAAGGTCTCAAGAACCTCAGTGCCAGTAAGTATACAGGGAAGAGGTCTTAGCACCAGGCTCGTTTGAAAGAGTGATCACCGTCTCATTTCTGTGGCAAAGATTTGGTCAAGTCTACTGCACACAAACATGGCCCTAACACAGTTTGACCAGTAATGATCAGAGCAAGAATAAAAGTCCAACCTGCCTGTAGCAAGGTGAGTGGCCTCACCCCTAGAAGACTTCTCTTGGAGCACAAGCTCATCTCCATGTTTCCACTGTCATTCATATAATTTACACTTCTATATTCGCATTACATCAAGTCTTTGCTTCATGGCCAACAGTGCTAGATGTTTTCATTTCAACATCCTCTCTTTCATCCTGCATTTAGCACAACTTTTGTTTCCTCCATCTTGGCAAGGTTGCACACTTAGCACCTGAGCATCCTCATCACAGATGCAGTTTTGCAACTTCTTGTTAGGTAATGATTTCACGTATCAGTTTTACCAGACCTTCTAAGCCTTTTAATGAGCAATTTACATGGACCACAATTCCAGTGAGGCTGACATAGAGTATACCTGTACACACGGGTAGGCTGGTAAAAATCTCTTCTGTCAGCAGATGCACAAGCAAAAAATAGAACTTAACAGTGACCTGCTTTCACTGGTATGAAGCTCATTTGGTATTCATGAAAGCCATGAGGATGTTAAGCTTGTAATGGTATAAACACTTAGCTACAGTTTTTCTTAACATCGACTCCCATGGGATTGCCAGAAGGGAAAAGAATATGTGTGAGTCTATACAGTAACTTATTTATATCCTTGCCTATAGCTTTCATTGTCATCTATACTGTGCACATAATCTTTCTTGTTAGAAAAATGATCAGGATCTATGCACGAACACAGATATTTATGTACATTGTATGTTACCAGCTTATCGATACGTAGTAAAATTCTGCTGCTTTTACTCACAATGCATAGCAATTTACCCCAGAGAGGAACCTGCTGTTCCTTCCTGTGTTTGCACTGTATCTCCCTGGAAATGTCACTCTCTGTTTTTAGTTAAGAATTTCAGAAAAGGAAATAATTTGGTTTGGATACTTCATTTGGCATCTTCTTTTTGCCTAGCTGAAAATTTTGGAAAACAAAGATCAGTCATGAAATACGCTGTTTAAAAATTGTAAGAAATTGATTCAGCCACTGACCCCTCAGCCACAAATGGATGTTTTAGGTCTGGTTCTGATCTTTTCTGTCAAACAATGGCTGCTGAAGGTAAAACCAGCAGAAATACTGTCTAAACACTGAGAGTAGACGGGAGGGCTAAGAGGAAAACGAGTAACTGAGAGTCACCTCGCATAAGTCAAGGACCTTTCATGTGAGTAAAGACACTCACAAATAGCAAGTGTTTGCAGTCAACCTTTTATGCTGTAATTCAATCTAACTTCAGAGAAAAAGATTAACACTCATTCTGCTTTTCTTTGTTCATGGATGGTTTAGGTAAAACCTTCTCCTCCTTCGCTGTTTCTTTCTCTGATAATTACGGCACATGTCAAACTCCATAGGTGAGAAGTTTTCAAATGCTTTCGTAGGGGAGACTGCAACTTAACAGTTGCAGCTTTGCAAGCTGCTTTTCTCCGCACTTGACATTTTGTGGGCAAGCTCCCTTCCCATTACTGAACGAGTCACATCCCTGTGGCAATTGCAGCAGTGGCTCACATGGAAAAGTAATACGAGGAAAGTATTTAACGTATGTGCAGCTGTCTGTGGTGTCACTCTAGCTGGTGGAAATAAACTGAAGAGATCAACCAGTTATTTGGGAAACACCGCTGGTTGGTAGGCCACAGTTAGTTATTAACTATGTGTTTATGCAGCTTAACAAGAATTTAAATGTCAGAAAGGAATCTTTTGAGAGGGTCCTCACAGCAACCAAATGTACACCCTCATCCACAAATATCCCATATACTCAGTCCATGTTTTGATTTAAGGGGGTTTCAAATAGCTTTTAGCAAAAATTCATGTCAAATACTTGTGAGTTTTAGAAGATTCATCAATTCCTTTGTATTTTTCTATATTCTTATAAGACTCCACATTTCCTCTTTCCTACTAGCAAAAGAATTGGAAGTGGCACTGTATACAGTTCATAAAAAGGCTGAAATTTTTTTTATGAAACTTCCAGTCTAATTGATAAAACAGATTATAGTATGAAGGAAAATAGGCAAAATACAAACCAGAAGTTAAGAAGTTAACTGAAGAGGGAATCTAAAATAAGGCCAATCTATTAAGACCAATAAAGACGAATAATATGGAATACGGAATACTAAAAAATCATTAATACATACTTCTCTGTTTTGAAAGAAGGAGGTTAATGAATTCATGTTTTACTTCACTTTACATACCATGCATTTTATTTCTTCAGTCACTGGGGAGGATGTTAAACAACACAATGTCTCCATAACTTCAGGGCCAGAAAGCTGCACTCAAGAATGTTAAAAGAAGTGGCTTTAGAAAGAAGTGTAAACCTAAGTCTTCACTGCACAATGCAGAGAGGTACTGGGTTGCTCAAGTTAGCTGAGGTATCAAAATCCCTGCAACAGCCTTCGGGTAGACTTGTTAACCTAGCTGAGAAACAGCCGAATACTGCCACAGATAATCAACATCAACATTGTATAGACGGAATCTCAGAAGACTCAAGACATTAACGACAAACTGATACTTTAAGAACTGGATGATCCAAATAGCTATACAGTTAGCGCAGGTAAGATCATACACAGAGTCTGGATGCAACTGGGGATTACTTAAGTACAGTATCAAAATCCCCATTTGTTTATAACAGAAGAGTCAGTTCATTTATTACTTTTTTGTGATATCACACATCTGATTGATAAAGATGCTATAAAATTCTTCAAGCACATCTGTACTATCATGCGCAGACTGTTGCTAAGTTTCTTCTACCTAGCTAGGCACAACATGCTTTGACCTGGAAGCTGTGTAGATACATTGGCACACACTATGCCTGAGCTTAGACAGAGAGGGCCTGCACACACATACTCCCCAAGACTTCCGTAAAGCATTTGACTCCAGGTAAGAGCGGAAAGAGAAGATGGGTACCCACAAATTAGTAGGCACTGCAACAGATCCTAAATGTTGTGCTTAATCCCCAGAATGGATTCAAAACTTCATACCTACATTTCTGTTTCCTTCAGAGTAAGCGGAAAGCAGTGGTGCAAAAGGACAGGCTGAAATAACCTGTGCAGGAAGTACCCTAGAGCTAACCAGGAGGAGACATCAAGCAGGGGGACAGTTCGAATGCCATCTCTTTGAGTCATCGGCATTTGAATCAGTGGTGCAAGACAGTCTGTTGCTGATGTTGGACCACTGTGCAGCAAAGAAGCCACAAGTCACAGAGCCAGGAGGAGAACTGAGGAGACTATCTTGCAGCAGTTAGGACACATGCATTGGAAAGTGTGTCCTGGAATTTGGAACCCAAGATTCTCTTCTTTTTTTTTTTTTTTTTTTTTTTTTTTTAACCCAAAAAGAGGGTTAAATCCACAATATCCGCAATGATGTGGATATTCACTTGTTTTCTCTTTAATAGTAAAGTTTACCATTCTCAACGGTATAAGAATCCATGTGGTGGCAGTGTATCTGGATCACTGGGTGAAGAGTAAGCCTGTGGTAGGTCATACAAGGTGGGATGGAACACAAGTGCTGACTTGAAGCTAGATATCACCTCTTTACATGGGATCCTCTGAGGCACTAGTCCGCTTGAAGATGTATGTTCCTTGGCTTCTGTATAATATCATGGCCACTTCCCAGCATCATTTTCTCAGCATTACATGTAGGCAACCTCCCTTTTAGGACAGAGCATCTGCAGTAGAGGTGGTTCTCTGCTTCACACATGGGAGGGGACTGGTCAAAAAGTGCTGATCACAACAAGTCAAGACCATGAAAACAAGCCACAAACTCACCAGTACAGTTATTTTCCCGTATTTTATTGTGTTGCTAAAAAGCTGCATTTTAACAAAGCAAACTCTTAAGATGGTTTTAATTAGTGTACTTGTAGACCAAACAGATGTTCTTAACCAAGTTATCCTCTTACAAGCTAGGCAGACATCTTCATCAGAACCAGAATACAAGTATGTTTCACTATCACAAACCTCAGATTTGTCCATACATTTCTGACTAAAAGTTTCTAAGAGTGGTATTTTAACCTTGAGAACACATGCATGTATTCACACTCTGCTCCCAAAATATGCTGTATTTTTTTGCCAAGATCGATAAGACCTTACAAACCCTTCCTTGCAAAGGGGAAAATACCACTCGTCAGCGCAAGGTCTGTGTCTCCCAACCTTTATTGTAGGTTAATATTTATATCATGACACAGAGCCAGCTTTTCTTGCCTTTGTTCTGTAGGAAGGCACTCACCATTTGGACCCAAAGGCAGTGCAGGAATGTTTCTCATCTCACAAAAGAGGCTCCGACTCTCAACGCCTCCCTTGCCTGGGGAGCTGCCACTCACATGAGAGCCGTGGGCTCTGCCCTGCAGCCAGCTGTCTGCCTTTGCATTGCAGCACAGCAAAGACAACCCCGGCAGCAGGGACAGCTGGGGTGAATGAAGATTTGGGTGAATTTTTGAACCTACTGAGGGGCAGTTTCCTAGCATGTGCCTGGCAGCTACAATCAGTCTGCTGGCTTCTCCTTCACAGGGCTAGAGCTTAGCAAGTTCGGACATTGTGTTTTTCAACAGAAAGACTCAGCAGAACGCAGTCTAAGCTCAAGCATCCAGAGAGAATGGATTGCAAAGCAACCCCCAAACACCCCCAAACACCAGTGACGAACTTGCACGCTTTGGGTGGGTTATCGCCAGACCCCAGCACACCTCCGTAGAATCATAGAAACATTAGATTGGAAAAGACCTCTAAGATCATCAAGTCCAACCATCAACCCAACACCACCCTGCCCACTAAACCATGCCCCGAAGTGCTGCATCAACACGTTTTTTGAACACCTCCAGGGGTGGTGACTCCACCACTTCCCTGGGCAGCCCGTTCCAGTGTTTGACCACTCTTTCAGTAAAGAAATTTTTCCTCATGTCCAATCTAAACCTCCCCTTACACAACTTGAGGCCATTTCTTCTCATCCTATTGCTTGTTACTTGGCGAAGACATTGACTCTCACCTCACTACAACCTCCTCTCAGGTAGTTATAGAGAGTAATAAGGTCTCCCCTCAGCCTTCTCTTCTCCAGACTAAACAACCCCAGTTCCCTCAGTGGCTCCTCATAAGATCTGTTCTCCAGACCCTTCACTAGCTTCGTTGCCCACCTCTGTACCCTTTCCAGCACCTCAATGTCTTTGTTGTAGTGAGTGGCCCAAAACTGCACACAGTGTTCGAGGTGCAGCCTCACCAAAGCCAAGTAGAGGGGCACGATCACATCCCTACTCCTGCTGGCCACGCTATTTCTGATACAGGCCAGGATGCTGTTGGCCTCCTTGGCCACCTGGGCACACTGCTGGCTCATGTTCAGCCAGCTGTCAACCAGCACCCCCAGGTCCTTTTCCTCCGGGCAGCTTTCCAGCCACCCTTCCCCGAGCCTGTAGCGCTGCATGGGTTTGTTGAGACCCAAGCGCAGGACCCGGCACTAGGCCTTGTTGAACCTCATACAGCTGGCCTCGTCAAATTGACCAGCCTGTGCGGAGGACAGGGCCAGCCCCGCCGAAGGGGGCCCGGTGGCGCCCCTGGGGCCCAGCTGCAGCGCCAGCGGCCCCGAGCACCCCGGCGGCGGCTGCAGCTGGGCCCGCCCGGCCGCCACTGCGGGGAAAGGCCGCGCCTTCGGCCGCTTCCGCGAAGCGACTTTTCCTCCAGGTCCCAGAGCACGCGGCGACAGTTTATCCGTTCACCACTAGATGGCACCTGGTATTTGGCAACCATCTGCCTTTTTAGCCTCTTCCCCCCCCCCCCCCCCCCCCCCCCCCGCCCCTCGAGTTGAAGCTATTGCAGGGGTGGGAATCTCTGGCAGAGCAAAACCAAAAGCGGTCCCTAACCCGTGAAATTGTCACTGCCAAGGGCCTGTTGTTAAAATCAGTGACCGTCCCTTTTGCAAAATACTCTTCAAACCCACCAGAATCTCTGTGGTGCTCCAGCTGCCTGCCCTTGCTGTGCTGTGCTCTGCTGCGCTCTGCTCTGCTTTGCTTTGTTGCACCTTTCCCCAGGGCACTGCTGCTGTGGGGCAGGGACACAGGCTGGGGATATCGTGTTGTGCGTTATAGGGAGGGAGAATTTCGTTAGGCACTGACGTCCAGCGCAGCAATGCTTGCTTCAGAGGCTTGGATTTGACACCGAGCTCACTTCCAGGGAAATGCCCAATGGTGTTAATGTGAAGAATACTGCAGGAGTGGGTGGGTGTGTTTCTAGGTATACATGTGTGGATTCTCAAATTTTGGGCTACTTTTCCTAATCTTAAAAATCTTGTTCCAAACATTGTTCCCACAAATTTCTTCTCAGTGCAGTGGCTTACTGTCTCTTTACAGTGGTGTCTGAGTTGTCTGTAACACTGAATCTCTACTCGTTTTTGTAGTTGAGTTTCTGGTTCATTGGGAGCCTTTCCCTTATGTTCTATGGAAGGGCACTGGAATAAATGCAGGTTTCTTGTTTGCAAAGGGTCACAGTGTTGGAATTTACCTCCCCTCTGGTTTTGGCAACAACAACCTCTGTGTAAATCTGATAATATGGCTGGCAAATATGTGTTAGGTTAGAAAATGGTACAGCAGCTGCTGTGCTACTGGTAGTAACTTAGTCAAATAGATTCAGTAATGTCCAATATTTAGACATGTACTCTTGCAAATACAGTGGGCCTTTGGGGTTCAGGAAACCTGATAAAGCAGCTCCCTGATTTTGGACACTAAATGTGACAAGGCTGATCATAATAATCCTTTTCAAAAGGAAGTTTCCAGCCCTTCCTGGTATATTTGGCCCTAGAAACTGAAAAACAATATTTAAGGCTAAAAGCTGATCAGAGCTCTTTCTCTTTTTTTCTTTTTTTTTTTTCTTTTTTTTTCTTTTTTTTTTTTTCCCTGGGGAGGGGGGAGTGGGTGAGGGTTTTTTTCCTTAAAAAGTAAACTATAGTATTTTCCTTCCCTGCTCTGCAGGGCAGTTTTCTCCTGTGAAACATCTGGGAGGCATGCAGCTGCTTCAGTGATGGAGAACACTGAAGTACCTTCGTAATAGCATTAGGAGAGCAATGCTCTGGATTAGGTACTGTGGTGAAATAAGTATCAAATGCAAGTGCAAGGACACCCCTGTTGCAATCTGATTTTGATTTCTGCTCTTATTAGATTACTTAGCATTGCTGCTGTTAATTTTTAATGTTACAGTAATGTCTATAAACCAAATATTGCAAGAGATCCCATTGTGTTAGGCACCATGAAAGCAGAGAGCAGAGTCCTCTCAGCTGCTGTTTCCCCATCTGTCAAGTGACGACAATGTGCTTGCTTTCTACAAGTACATGAGCACTAATTAATTAATATGTGTAAAAGGATATGTAAATGCTAAGTATTATTTATGAATTATATTCTAAATGAAGATTAGTGGAGAGGCCATGGAGAGAACACACAGATGGCATTCTGAGGGCAGAGAGAGCAGTGCAGGGTGCAAAGATCATCCTGGAAGCAGAAGAAAGGAAGCAAAGCAAAGTAAACAAAAGAAGAGGTGATTTTGCATAACAAAAATAAAGTGAGAGTGCAAGGGAAGTAAGCAATAAACAGGCGAGTTAAAAGACAGTGGTCTGGAACTGGATGAAACATGTTGGAAATGGAAATACTAATAAAAAAGGAAAGTTGAAAGAAATAGGCAAGAAGAACCCTGATATTGTACGTAACACTGTGATTTATATATTCTCTTTATTTTAAAGTAGCTCAAATACCCTTAGAGTGTTAAAGCTTTGGTCAGCATAACAGAGCATAGATACTTCAGTGAAGTGATTAGAAATGCTGCACTACCAAGGTGAGTGAGCCTGTAAGTGTTCATAAGACTGGGGACTCAGCATGGACCACAAGGCAAGTGATGAAAATGTTATAGACAGAGAATACTGTATGATACTGTGTTATATGAGCTGTTCTGAATGTCATGAATAGCTTCATCAAGGGACATTCAGAAAATGAAGGAAAGTGGTTCTGGACAGAGCAACCACCTCTTCTTTCAGTCACAGCCAATGTCCACAGAAGCATCTATGGGTATTTCAGTTTTCTTCTATATTGTATAGGTCAAGTACTTGCTTAACCTTACTAGTTAGAAAAGTGTATTTTGGCAACACAACAGAACACAGTGGCAGTCATTTTTCCCAAATGCTGGGAAAAAAATATTTATAATTATTCATATTCAAGTTCTAAACTAGATTTTAGTTTGACTTCATTCTCACAAATCCATTATTTCCTTTCCAGGAATGTTCAAGTACACGGCTTTTACTACCATGAACATTCATGAAGTGCAGGCTTTGAAGGTGAAGTGGTCAGCTAATTCAACAGTCAGCTTCGAAACTGCACTCTGAGTTGTAACTCTTGCAATTTTCTATTTGAGTTGTAGCTGAAAAAAATTAAACAGTGCAATGTCACCTATGGAGAAGACCAAAGCAATGTACAGGTGCTTATTTGAAGAAGGTGCAGTAAACTGTTCTCTGAATGGCCCTACACCAAGATTTGCTCAATGAGGAAATAACAAAATATTCAAAAGGAATGGACAGTTCCAAGAATTGTATGATTTGCTCAAACAATTCACAAACAGACCCAACAGGCAACATTTTCCCAAGAGGTTGCTCATGGAAATTATTTGCTTCGTTTCAGTTGTTAACAAGCATGAGCAGCTGAGCTCCACCTCCTCTGTGGCAGAGGAGTGATCTCCAAGTTTTTTCCTGTCAGCATCACTAGAAAATGAATGAATTAGGTTTGGACAGTTCTCCCTCGGTTATTTCACTGACCCTCAAATCGAGAAAGCTGCTTTGAGTAAATGTGGAGGAAAACATGAAAAATTATATATCCTGGGTACACTTTGATCTCTAAAAATGAGGAGGATTTTATTTTAGGTGTATAATAATATCACTAACCTCTGTTCACTAGGCAATCCTTCCTTTTCCCTCAGCTCTCAGTTTGACAGATCTCCAGCATGAAATGGACTAAGATTGCCATGAAACTGAAAGCTGTAGGTGTGAAAATTGGGGAATGCATAGACAAATTCTTCTTTCCTTTTTAAACATATGCCAGTAAATAGGTCCTCTCTTTTTTTTTTTCTCATCGTTTTTCTGTGTTTCTTGGTAAATATTACTATAAACCTGGACTAGAAAGCCCAAAGGAGATTCATTTAGAAGAATTCTGTAGAGCCACAGAATCTCAGAGACCAAAAACCAGGGATGGACTCAGCCCTGAAATAGTACGCTGGCTGAAAACTGCTAGAAGGATCAGGTCCATTTTCTACCTGAATTTTGCCAATGTGAAAAGCAAAAGAAAATGAGAGATCACTACAGAGCATTAAAAAGAACCAGGAAGCAGCTGCAAATGTACCAATTCTGACGTAACTGTTTGGCTGCCATGGAGTGTTTAAAAAAGCGAGTAGAAGTGTAGGGGTAAATCTCATAAAGAATGGGCGTGTTAAACTATAGTTGTTAGATGCATTGTCTGGTCAAAGTAGTACAAAAGCTTTCCCACCTATTAAAAGTTGTTCCGAAAATGAAAAAAGATCTAAACATTGAGCATAACATATGAACATGGAACATGAAACCCTTTGATTCACAATATTTCTCATTCCTTTAGTGCGCAGTAAACTTCTGTAGCATTGCTACCTGAGACATACATGGTGTAAATATGTCTTCTAGGAAGAGCCAATCATTCAAACATAAGCAGAACATTTGCAATCTGTATGGCATATTGGTTGTACCAATCTGCTGCATGTGATGTCTGGACAGAGCAACATTTAAGATGGGTAAGAATAATTCCTGATTAATTGTGCAGAGCTAAACCCTTCCTTCCTTGAGTGAGTGATCCCAAGCAAGATGGGCAGGTTTTAACAGGAAGGCAAGGAGCATTTAGTTATCAGCTTCCACAGGCATGGTGAAGGGCAGGACGCTTGTAAAACTTCCGTGAGCCCATGGCTATGGGTCTGCTTCTTCAATGGCCAACCAGCCATTAAATTTATCATAATAACCACGTTTCCAGGGAACAGAAACACTGAATGGCACAGAACCTACTGCTCTGTTATCACACGCTCGGGTACCTAAGTCTTGACATATACAGTTTCAGGAGTTCTGAGAAGATCTGTGATATATTTACTTCAGTTTGTAAGTGAAAAGCAGAAACTGTTCCAGCCATGTCCATGTACATGGTGAAGGGAATCAAAAGCAGAATGAGTATTGAGGTTTATCATATATTCGTTTGCAAACAAGACCAGCCCTAGTGATTGCCAAACCAAAGGATGGGTAGCCAACTGTTGGCTGCCTCCGCTAAACGGCATTTAAAGTCTAAGGCTGTTCAACTATGTTAAGAGTGTCTGAAAAAATTATCTGTAAACTGGAGGTTTTTGCGTGTATGTGTTTAAATGTTATTGATGTTATGTCGGGTGGGAAAGTCTTTAAAATAGACAGTTATGTTAGCTTTAATTGAAGGGGTTTGGAGATAAACGACTATCACAGATTTTACAGAGATTTTGTTACCAATGGCAGAGAAATCTCTTGCTTAATGTAGTTAAGTTAATTACATGAACCATAATTGAGAAACTCAGACACTTCTAAAAATAATGGTGGAAAACAGGAAAGGAATGTTTCAGTTCTCCTTCCACCATGCTTAACTTAATTGAAAGTCAGCCTGCCTGACTATCCTTTAATGAAATTTTCTGTCAAGGAAATTGCACATTACCTAATCATTAAATATCCAAAATACTTACGGAACATATATTTTCATGAAAGATATGTTTTCATTAGCTAGCATTTATGTGTTTTAGTTGTTTTGCTACATGTGATGGCATTTTAAAATTTGCCTCACCTTTTTAAAAAACTCAAATATTTCATTTTAACTTATTAATGTTGTAATTTGGAAATAAGAATGTGACAAGCACATCTGTAGCTCAGGTAAAACATTTTAATATAGGACTAATATATAGTAGATAAAGAGTAAGTGCAGTAATGTATCACTGACATTCTGGTGACTAGTAGCTGTTCTTAAACTTAGTTTTCTATTTTTTTCTTCATAACTCATCTACTTATTATCTTTGTAATATTTCCTTTTTAAAAGTCTTTCTTCACTTTGGCAGTTTGTGAAGACAAATCTAAGATACTGTTTACATGCAAAATTTTACAAAACTATTACTCTGTTTTGCAACTGAGAATGTCAAACCAAAGCGCTATACTTTTCACTTTGCAATCTCTTTTTATAAGTTCAGTATGAGAGATGTGACCCTGATTTGGCACATCGTTGGTTCATTTAATTTGCGTCCAAGAGCCACAGAACCATCTACCTACCTGCTTTTATATGTGCTGGTAGGAATATTAGAGAAGAATGACAAATTCCTTGCTGTGGCATATGCTTTCCAGTCAGGTTTAGTTGAATCACTTAATGCTAGATCCGCAGAGACATGCAGACCAAGAGCCAACCTACTTAATTTTAAATTTGAATATAAAATGAAGTGAGTGTCCCTAGAAAGGGCTTTGATAATCTGATAGTCGGTATTTGCCTAAAAGGTAGGAAAAAGTGTATCTGATTTCCTTGAGGTAGAAAAAGGAACTGGGCCTTGCTCTTCCTCATTAGATTCCTACATTAAAGGATAGCCCATTTTATTTTTTATTTTTTTTTTAACAAGGTGAACATATATCTCAAGTTACGGGTGCTTTTTTTAAGAGCTCAGTTCTCTTTGTGTGCTTTAGGGATGCCTTGAGCAGGTTGGATTGAACAGTTCACTATAGGCGAGGAAATACCTTACTTAAGGATTTCAACAGCACTTAGACAGAGGTAGAAACCGATTTATCCAGGACTTTCAAGACATTCAAGGCTCTTCTTTATATAGTGCTTTTATCTAAGGACTTCAAAGCCCTCTATAAAATCAAATAAGTATCATTTCCTCATTTCACTGAGTGACAACCCGCAGAGGTGTAGTATTTACACAGGGCATTTCATCTGTCTTCACTCAGCCATGAGGAAATCTCACTCCTAGTCTTGCCTTCCTGGCATACTCCAGGTTGTACTAATCCTGTGTTCAGGCTTGCCAGCTCAAACACCTCAACTCATAGGAACTGTTAAAATCAGCTAAAAGACAATGTTTAAATTAGGCAGGGCCAAACCCCTTGAGTTCTTAAGATTTCTCTTCTACATACATTTTATGAAGAGAAAACAAAGATATTTTTCTTTGCAGTTTTGGTTGAAGACTTTTGAGATTGCTTGTTTTAAAACATCTCTTTGAGAAAATAACAGGAAATCACTGCCTTCCTTTATAGCAGCAGTTAGCCTAACCAATCATCGTTTCCAAATCTGAAACACAAGCTATATATGTATATCTGACTCTACACAGAGATGAAGAGATGCTGTTGAGTATGCTGTAATGAGAAATAACTGAGATGAATGAAAGAACCAAAAAACGTTATTAGAAGCAGGATGCCTTAGCAGTCAGACCTTTGAGAGCATTACAGAGAGAACAGACTGATGAGTTTGCTAAAATAACCCGTCTGAATTAATAAGAGACCAGTTTAGCAGGTAGACAGAAAATTCATCAGGAGTGTTGTAATGAAAGTGTGGTAGAAATGATTTGATTTTGCCTACCTGAGCACAGTCATGACCTTACCAGAAGCAACCCTGCAAAGGAAGATTTAGACTCCCACATTCATGGCAAACCTTCGCTCAAGTGGTCAAGACCCCAAGAACCCAGCATCTTCCAGTTCCCTACAATTGCTCATTGGAATGATCCACATTTTTATTCCACTATTGACAAGCTTGAGTCCACAGAAACCCTGGGAACAGCTCTCTCTAAAGGGCTCTCTAAATGTGGCTGAACTCTTAAGCCATCTCGAGGACACTTGAATTTTTGCAAACCACACTCTAGAGCCAGTGTTTGCTGACTCCCTACTCCACCTGCTCCAGAATTGCCAAGCAGCCCTGGCTCTATCCCATGCTCAGCTTCTGCATTTAGTGCTGAGTCCAAAAGCCAAGGCTGAGCCAGAAGCTAAGGAGCAAAATGCTCTTATTTTTCTTCAAAAATGTCTAATTTTCATACTCAGGAGAATAATGTTGATAGACCATTATTCATAATTCTAGAATTCTTTGAAAAATGCTTTTCCTACCTCCTGGTCATTCTGGGTCATGGTGAAATCTGCCCTCAAGATCTGATAACGGTTTGAAAAATGAGATAGAGCTGAGACCACAGAGCAGGGCCTTGAAGAGTTTTGAGATCATTATAGCCGAGCTGAGGCAAACAAGCGTAAGCCTGGAGAAATACCTGCCTTCAGTAATGTTTTTCTGAGTAACAACATGGAATCAAAATCAGTTTCTACCAAGCCCAGCATTCATGGGGAGGCAGCTGCAAAGTTTTTGGCTCTCCTCCCTCTCTGCTCCACCATGCTTTCCTTGGCACCAGAGTTGCAGCAGAAGTGAGGGAGCACCAGCCCTGTGGCCTCTGGTCAGCAACAAGCTCGCTCCACACCAGTGGTCTGCACCGCGGGGAGGGCAGGGCACTGCCCCATTGCCACTGGCCTTCGTGGGACACATTCTGGCCCCTGGCAGGACTGCTGGCATGGAGCTAGGGTGAGATGGTCAGAGTGCTCCCTCCTGTTTCTGCCACCTAACTGCTTTTAGTTAATTAGGCTCATTTCTGTACCTTCTCCTGCACACACGCACATGCATGTGCACAGAGATTGTTTCAGATTGTCCATAGCGCAAAAACAGCATCTGGAAGAGATTGTAAAACAGGGCATGATCAAACGGCCACACAAAAGGGCAGAAGTAATGTAGCAGTGTGGGAGAAGCTGGAGACAATGTCGCCAACAGTTGTGTACAGATGACTATTTGCTGGGATTACAGGGCTTTCACAGCACCTTGGTGGGTGGTCAGCAGTAGGAGACAGGAGCAGTTTAGCTCACATGATCATCCTCTTCCCTCCATCCCACCTAGAGTCTGCTCAAGTTTGGTCTGGGATGGTCTTGATTTTTCACCTTCTTTGCAGGTTTATAGCTAGACATTTGTGGAAAACTAGGGTAAGAAAATTGTGTAAGAAGGATTCGTATATACTGGCACATATAGAGACAGGGTAATGAGACCACCGCAGCTCCCAGCTGGAATGTGGTTTGAGCTGAGGCTGAAGGCACCGGCCACTAGGCATGAAGGAGGGATGAGACTTCATTGCGGTGGCAGCAAGAGAGACAGCCTTTACAGACCTAAGGCCTACCTTGTACATCTCCATCTGCATTACGTATGATAAAGCAGGGAGATTTGCAAGAAATTAAATAGAAAAAAGCATAACATGGTTTGTTAGTTATAATGCTTTATTACTCTTCATTGGACCTGATTAAATGTCTAGGACATGAATGAATGAATAAGATTAAGTTAATAAATGAGTGGCTTGCTCCTGGTGACTGTCATCCATTCTGGATTGTCCTGATCAAAATTAGTAAAGGTGTAAGTGCAGCAGATAGACATGTGATAACTAATAAGATAAAGAAAGCTAACTTCATTTTATCTTGTCCTGCCATATAAATCAAATTGAAGGAAACCATTTGAAAAAAAAAAAAAAAAACCCTTGTGTTTGTAGCAATGAATGTCTACACCTGAATGATGAAGGCAGTGGAAATACCATTTTGGAAAGGTTCTTAGGGGACAACAGATTTCAGTATCAGAAGAGAAGGGACATTCGGAACACTAAGAGTTCTTGCTGCTTGAGGAAGGTGAGGTGCACCATGGGATTTTCTCTCTCCTTCAGGAAGAAGCAGACCATTGTCAGAAACTGAATAACACGCTAACTATAACAGTGGATTTGGTTTGCAGCTCGTTTGTTGTTTTTTAATAACAAAATAATTATATTCCTATATTGAAGTGCCACAGCAAAAAGAAACTTGAAGCACAAATTTAAATATGATCAGCTTGTTAGTGGTGTTTTTTAGGACTCTTATTTTTTTCCCTCAGCTCCCATCCTATTTTTTTTTTAAATTTCTCCAGGGCATGTCATATATAGTGAAAAATCTCAATGGAGGCCCACAGGTATCACTGCTGTTTAGTCAGACTTCAAATTGGGCTCTAATGGTTTTAGATAGAAGAGCAGATGGAGAGGGTTTGTTCACTAGTCGGTGCCCTTGCCTCAGAGTTCACCTCAAGTTGTTTTCAGAAATTCTCACTTCATGCACATTACTTATTTATATCATCACTTTTTTTTCCCACTTCATAGATAATTGCTACTTAATTGATACTGCCTTTATACAAGCCTCCACAATAGCAAGCAACAAGACATGCTGCTAAATAGACAAATCATTAATCTGTGTATATATTCTGGATTTCCTTTAAAGATGGGCTGGAAATAAGCAAAGTCATTAGTAGTTTGTTTGCAACAGTGTATTTATGAAAGCTCTATGGAGAATGTGTCAACAGTCAGTATGTAACAGAGCAATTAACACAGTACTTTTGTACTTTTGACTGTTAGCATGGGAGTAAACAGAAGCAGATGTGAAGTGTTTGTGCCGTTAGTATTCACAGACTGTTCTGACATATGCAAATACAACTAATGCTTACAGGGCTTGCAACCCTTATTGTACCATGACCTTACTTACCAAACCCTGGGACAGGGCTGCTACATTTGCACACTTTCCTAATAATTATTAACAATACACAGATATAACCTTTTTGTTCTTAAAGCATTACCGACTGCAATGGTAAAGGTTTGCAGATAAATGTGTTGATAATATTATTCATACATGGCTTGGTTTAGACACTGGTTTTTTCAATGTAAATAGAGAACAAATAATAAAGAGGTAATGAAAAACATGTACAGCAAGACAGAACAGGAATCACCTCTGAAATATTGGTTCACATCTAATTATACAAGCCCAATGAAGTTCAATAGTTAATACATGCATCAGATTCTGTGTATTTAGGACAGAGTTCAAAATGAGACTTTTCATTGCAACAATCTTAAAATGTATATCTTGCTAAAGCAAATCCAGTCAGGCTGTTAAAATAGGATGCTGACACTAAATTATTTTTCTGCCCTGAAAAAAAAAAAAAATCACGTACTTGACCTAATAAAATCACCTGCATTCTGGAAAAAAAAAAAAAAAAAAAAAAAAAAAAAAAAAGAATAAAGGCAGCTTCTTGTGTTCAGTTATTTTTCATGTGATCTATATATATCTGATATACCTGGAGTTACTACAGTGATTTTCATCTTCAAATACTATCTTAAACCTGGCTATGTTACACAGGTGAAGGTCAGATGAGATTTTATTTTCAAATTTTCTGTTACAGATATGTGTTTCCAGAACAGGAATTAAACAAAGCTGAATGAAAGTACAGAATTTACAGCAATGTTTGGCATTGTTTACTACATGGAAATATTTTGCCTAGAAAGAAAACAATTTGTAGAAAATAACACCAAAAAAGAATGTCAATAGGCCATCTCTTCAGCCTTATTTCCCTGTCTGAAGGCAGAAAGAGTGTAGAGCTAACCCTAACCATAATGCCTTTTTGTTATCTTTAAAAGCATAGTGGCTCATGAAATTAAAATCCTCCTTTGTATGTAAGTACATGCTTGTTTTTCCATTTGGTTTTCTCCATCACAAATCAGTTTTAGCAGGTCTCACCACACTATATTGTGTTTCTCAACTGGACCCACAATGGGGCATCTTCTTTTGCTCTACTGGTGAAAAAAGACCTGTTGTAGGATTAGCAGGGAGCAGAGGCTGGAGTGGAACACCACCGCTCCCCAGGATCCAGAAACAGGAGGTCACTGGGCTGGGGGCTTAGATCAGCAGCCCCAGGACCATCCACTTCAGGAGGCTGCACAGGACCTGGGGAAGGTGTTACTGCAGCTGGACATCTGGGATGCTGTCAGTCCCACATTATTCATTTCGAATAACCTATGTTTCTGTATTTATTGTTGAAAAGAAGGTGTTTTACTGTATTACTGCCACTAATGGAACTATTTTCCTTAAAATACAGGATTTATGTACTTGGGATTTCTTGGCTTGTCAAGGTCATAAGGACAGGCTGAGCTTTTGAAGGCTTTGAGATATTCATGTGCTTGGGAAAGTAGTGAGGGTGTTAAAGATCTTTAGGGCTACTCCTAACCAGGAGTTTTAGTTCTGTGTTATGGAAGTACATTTTCTCTTCCATTTTTTTTCTTATTTTCCAAGTTGCTGATGATATTTGAGGTATCTGGCATTGTGGTTTAACCTGGCAGGCAGCTAAACACCACATAGTCACTCACTCCCCCGCAGTAGGATGGGGGAGACAATCAGAAAAAAGGTAGAACTCGTGGGTTGAGATAAAGACAGTTTAATAGGACAGAAAAGGAAGGGGAAATAACAATAATGATAAAAGAATGTACAAAACAAGTGATGCACAATGCAATTGCTCACCATCCGATGCACAGCCAGTCCCCGAGCAGTGGGCCACCACTCCCCAGCCAACTCCCCCCAGTTTTATTGCTCAGCATGACATCATGTCGTACGAAATATCCCTTTGGCCAGTTGGGATCAGCTGTCCCGGCTGTGTCCTCTCCCAGCTTCCTGTGCCCCGCAGCCTCCACTGGCAGGGCAGTATGAAAAGCTGAAAAGTCCTTGACAGTATAAACACAGCCCAGCAACAGCTAAAACACCAGTGGGTTATCAACATCATTCTCATCCTAAACCCAAACCACAGCAATATACCAGCTACTAGAAAGAAAATTAACTCTGTCCTGGCCGAAACCAGGACACCTGGAAGGATTGATTTTTCAGGAGGCCGAAGATTTTTTTTCAAATTTCTTTTGATTCAGGGTTGGGTTTTTTGGGTTTTTTTTTGTGGTTTTGACACCTGAAAAGCACAGATGTTACAATTAATTGCAGACATTTATTTTGTCGTTTGGAGAGCTATGTAAAATGGTCATTATTACAGCTTTCCATTTTTCTTGGACGCCTTTTTTTTTATTTTAAAGATACCACTTGCTAAATAAACAGAAATGAAGAAATGAAGAACAAGGGTGTGATGGTTAGTAAAGCTGGTTAAAATAAATGCAATTCAGTATTACTTTGCTATTCACTGTCTTATCCCTAAAACTGGAACACTGTCTAAATCACAGAAGCATTTTGAAGTAAATATTTATACTGTAAGCAGTCAAGGATATTGTATACTCTTGTGGGCCAATGCCAAAACCAATACAGTAGATGAGTTTATCTGGGTCCTTTAGTCCCAGTGTGCTCCAGGGTTTTGAGCTGTTCTACCAAGCACCAAGACTTTCCTCCAAGTTTCTGGTTCATCTCATCAAAGTAGCTTGCGTATCTAAATAATCATTTGTCCGCAGCTGCAGGCAATCAGCATTTTGTGCATACAGTGTAGATTACCAAGCCAAATTATGAGACAATGAAAATACATGTAATTACATGTTGGTATGCTAGTCTAAATATAATTTACACTTGTGAGAAGGGAAAAAAGAAAAGATAGTAACAGGTGAATAAGAAAACAAAGAAATGCATTTTAGAAATCTTTCCTGATCTTGTTTTTCAGCAAAATAGGTATATCCATTTATGCTGTGGTTACTTAAATGGTGATTTGTGAATTAGAAAGCTCATCTCTGTTTGAGGAAGTACTCAACAGCCTATGATTTCTACAGCGTTTAACCGAACATATGGAGAGAAAAGTGAAATTTACGATATAAAATTCTGAAGACTTTCCTTTGAATTTTAATATAAAAAGTCATGCAGAAATACTTTCTTAAACAGCTTTTCGTGTCTTGTTATTTATTTCTCAAAAAGATTTGGATCACTTTTGCTTTGCAGGTGAGACACACCTGCCATTTTTTTTTAAATGCATGATTTGCCACCTTCCAGACAGTCATGGTCAAGTCACCAAGAAAACCACAGATTGCTCTGGCACCTTTTTAATGAGTCATACTTTTAAGACCCACACTTTTCATTGATGTGTAGTGTATAGTCCCATGCCTCCTTGTCAGTCACCTTGTTTAGGAGTGCCTGTGCAGTGTTGTCTAGGGTAAGACAAGACCAAATTCTTGCCTGGGGAAGTTGCTCAGTCTGAATACTCAAAGGACTTTTGAGTCTGCTTGTATTACACAACAAATCACCCATCAGCCATTCGGCCACCTGGCAGTCAAGGCTTATCATGTGGATGATGTGTACCTGTCTCCTATCCAGTGAATTTTATGATCATTTAATATCTTCTTTTCTTGCACTTGTTCTTGCACAACATTTTTTGAAAAAGAAATTTGAAAAGTTCAATTTGTAGTCATGATACCCACAGGAAATACAGATATTAACTTTTTTCAGTTTATGTATTTTTTCTTTTATACTGCTTTTTGAGTTTTGGTAAAATTGCACCATGAAACCAATTATAATTTGGGAGACCTTTTCAATGTGTAACTTAAAGAATTCAGATGTACTGAACTCTAATTGCTCTTAAGTTTGCAATTATTTTTAATTTGAAATGGTAATTCTATAAATTTTAGAGTAATGCATGGCATTTCTTGCTGACTGTTGTATTTTCATCATTAAGTACCTTTTCTCTGACTAATACTTCTGAGTTAAAGAAACATCAAACTTAGTATAATTCATCACTTCCAATTTTGTGAATACAGGATGAGATTCTATTCCTGACTTTATTTACTACATAAAATATCTGGAGCTGCATTAAAAGCCTTCATTATACTGCGTATTTCCCTGCAGCATACAGACAGACACAAAACAGATGTCTGGAGGCATCTTTGTAAGGTTGAAGGTGGAGAGACACATGAGACCACAGAGTAGGATACCACGGGGAGAATGCTACAGAGTTTAGGACTTCCATAAGGGGTTGCTATTATATAGGCACATCAGGAACACTGGTCTTACAAGTACCTGCCTTTCCCTTAGTTCCCATTATGCTGAGTAAGGGCTTACCAAACTCTAGTAAAATCTCCATCAGTGAACATTTTTAGCAGGAATGGATATTCCTGAGTGATTAGCTCCACCACAGCTGCTAGACTTGAAAGAGGAACTAGTTCCTCATTAAGCAGTGATGTTAGATGATCCTATAGCCTCTTCTGAGCACAGAAGAGATAAGAGAGGAAAACTGTTTCTTTGTGGAAATTCCTTCAACTATTCACAGCCTGTTCAGTGCTGTCCTCAAGCTGACTCTGAAATGCCATTAAAATGCACAAAGGATGTGCAGATAATGAACAACCATGGGCTTCATGGAGGAATTTTGGGGTGAGATATGTTAAGCCAAGACCAACCGTTAGCCTGACTGATCAGCATGGTCCCTTTGGTTCCTTTGGGCCTCAGAGGCTTTTTTTTTCTTTAATTGGGCATCAATATGCACATAGCTGTGTTGAGCAGTGGAGACATCCTTGTTGCACACACTTACTGGGGACAAAGCTAGCCAGGGGACCAGGCTCTGTGCTACGGCCCTAGGATAGGAGCATCACCCTTGCTCAACTTGTGTGGATGTGCTTCTGGGCCTGCTGTGGCTGGGCTTCAACAGGGAGCTGTGCATCCACCAAAGACCCTTCTCTCATGTGTCTGATGAGTACTTAATTGTTCCATACAAAGCATAACCATTTCTACTGTTGTGAGAATAAAAGGACCCCAGCCATCTTTTTTACTCTGTTCCCCTACTTGATAGCTGCAAAGTTCAATGGCACCAGATGTTCAAAGAGGAGTGCTCTTTCAGAAATGAAAATTTTTTCTTTTAATTCTCAAATCTCCTCAGATTTTGTTTCAGAAGATGCTTGCCAGTTCACCATTTATGCACAACTAACCATTTTCAGACTAGCACACATATATGATATGCTCAACAAACTGACAGATTCATAGGCGTAAAGTATGGAGATTCATATTTTGTAAAAGTAGGTTTATGACATAAATATATTTAAGTGTGCTGCCTTTAAAGAAAGGCAAGGTTCAGGACTTCTGAATGTTAAATTAAGATAAATATATAATACAATCAGAGAGATCAGCTGAGTCTCAAGCAATGACAAAAGAAACAGATCCAACAGAACAGCAAAATAAGCTTCTAGCCAAACAGTCTGCACAGACTTGTCTTACACGATTGTCTGTGCCTCTACACCTTAGACATACTAAAAGGAGGCAAAGTACCAGTACCTCTACTTTACAGCTGGGGAACTGACGTTGAAAATCATAATGCGACTTGCCCTTGTTCACAATACAGAGACTGCAAGTCGCCGGAATTCGGATTTCCTAGTTTAAACATAATTTTTCAGCCTGCAGGTCTGGGGCAGAGGCTGGGGCACGTCCACACCAACAACTTCAGCCTCTATAATTCTGCTGGCTAACCGAAATGAGTGTGCCTCCAAAGACTCCAAATACTACAATACAGGGAAAATACCAGGAAAAAAAAAGTTCTTTTCCTAGCTACATCCTGTGTAGAGTTTTCAACAGAAAAACTCCTTCTGCTGATGTTAAGTGCATCTTCCCTAGACCCCTGAAGCTGGTATGTTGGAAAGGCTGGCCTGCAGATCTCCTGGCCACTTGGATCCTGCAATTCAGCTTTGTGGGATTGTGCCCCATGCACTGAAGCAAGCAGCTGCATCAGCTACGTTTGTGTCTTCCCCAAACTGTCTGCCTGCTCTTTTGCCAAAAGTTACCTCCCCATACTAGCAAAGAAGAGACGGATGTGCACTCTTCACCCCAGCTGCTGCAGTTCACAGTCCAGAACGATAGCACAGGCTTACCCTCATTTATGGTTTAAACTAATACGCTGGACCACATGCAGAAGTGTCTGAAGTGCAAGCAAACATTCCCTTTCTGCATCCCTGTTATGAGGACAGAAAACACCATAAGCTGGACAGAGCTGCAAGCTAGGACAGTATTGCATTTACTCCTACAATAACTGAAGTTTGTGAATATGTGAATAAATTCAATATTTTCCAACCAGCTGAGCCAAATAAAATTCAGGCACTCGAGAGAAACAGGTGAAACAATAGTAGAGCTATTACTTCCAGAAACTTCTGGAGCCCAAGGGAAGTCTTAGAAGAGTACAAGAACACAGATCTAGTGATCATCTCTAAAAAGAGGGGATAATAAGTTGGAAAATTAGAAAATTAGTTACAAACAGGCAATTTTCCTTCAGGCACCAAAAAAATTGTAGGCACAAGTAAGCAAGAAAATGATGAGTAAATAGCTAAAAATAAAAATAAGGTCTGTAACAACTGGTGTGGATTTGTCAAAAGCAAATCAAGCCAAACCATCCTAATTGCCCTGTGTGACTGCATAAAATAAGAGAGTATAGCAGAGAACAGTGGATGTCATATATCTTGACTTTAGTATGGTTTACTTCACATAATAATCTTAAAAGCTAGGTAGGAAAACATAGCTTTCATGAAACTATTGTGTGATGAGTGAAAAAGTACATTACTTATTATTATATTATATTATATTACGTACTATATAACATTATATTATTATGTTATAGTACTTTTTAGTGGTTCACTGTCAAGACTGGAAGGGTGCATGGAATGGGCTTGCACAGGGGTCTGTCTTGTTCTGTTTACTTTTCAGTATTTTCGTTAATGACCTGGATGATTGAAAAGAGAGGTTGCTTATTAAAACTGCAGACCACACCATCCTTGGAAGTGTTGTGAAAATGCTGGAGAACAGGAGCAGGAATTCAAAAAGTATTTTGACAAATTGTAAAAATGATGGTAACATCATGTTAGTTATGGAGTTTAGTGTCTACTTTACCATCTGTTAAAGCTCATTATTATTATTAAAATCACAGTTTTATTCTCATCCAGATCATTTGTTGGATTTGTTCGTGCTTCCAGCACAAAATAGAGACATGCACTATTCCTGTACCCTGAAATGATTGTGGAATTGTAGACAAAAGTCATGGGTGCTTTATGAATTGAGACTTCAGGATAATTTCCTTCATCTTTGATAATTTCTCATTCCAAGTCAAAATAAGACTCTCTAGACTGTATCTGTAGGAGTACGTGAAGCTAAATGGCATAAATTCAGCCTCACACCTCAGTGCCTCAGTGCATACCTTGGGTATAAATACTCTTTCATAAAGGCCTACTGTACAGCATCACTAAATTATATAAACTCGATTAATGTGGAATCAATGTGGGTTCAATTTAGCAACTTGACAAACCTTTGCATCATGCTATATACATTATTTGCACTGCGCTGTTCTAAGAAAAATGCTTTTTAAAAAATAATTTACCTAAGTAGCGTGACTTACTAGTCTGAAAATAAATACAGAGACCCTCAGTGAGTCCTTGGTGCCTCCATTTTCATCAGGAACTTTAACATTTATCTCTTTGTTTTATGCCAGTTACATAGAATTATAGTCTCCCCTGGAGACATTAGATTAGGGATTATAAAATCAATGTGGTGTAAAAGCATTGTTCCAGCACTTTCAAGCCATCCCTACAGAATGAGAAAAGGGCAGCTGGACCCTGACCCACCATGTGGGACAACATTGCCCAGCAGACAATCTCTTCAGGAACTGCTAACTTGACAGCCTGTGTAAAGTTAGATAAGGAGTAATATTAGCATTCACCAAGATATAAACAATTATTCAGTTCACCAAGCAAGGTAGCACTGCACCCTGCAGGACCTAAATCAGACAGCTCAGTAGAAGCCAAAAAGCACTGGATTCACTGCCAGTTTATTCAGCTTAATTAAGACTCCAGACTTGGTCAAGTACAGTTGACTTTCCTTGAAACAAATAATTAGAACTGGCAGCATCTGGAAGGATTACATTCTTATAAAGTCTCGTATTCCTAGGTACACAAATACATTATTTTTCTGTGATATAAACCTTCATTTTAAATCCAGTGACTACTTCTGTATGTATTGTGTTTAAGAGCTGAGTGAAAAGACTGGGTTGAAATAACTGCACCCATGAAACAAGTGTAGGCTGAAATCTTTGTTAGGGTAAATAATAGTGTTGCTTTTTAACCCACCAGATCACACAGCATGGTATAGCTTTTCTATTCAGCTCTGAAAAGGGGCAAAAGTGGTAAATTTCCCCATGGAAAACCATACTTTCTTTCTGTCTAAATATGCATAACAAAGTAATTTTGGATAGTTTAGATGGTTTATATAATGTACGCTTATCCAAACCGGTAAAAAACCTCCAGTTGCTCTGAGAGCCTTTCAATAATTCTGAGAATCTTTATTGACCTATACTTAAATATAATAAGCTGATTCTAATAACATGATTTACTTCTGTTACCAAGGGCTAAAATCATCATGAACCGAAAAGCAAAGTTGAGAGTATTTTCCAACAATTTCAACAGTTTCCAGATATCATCAACCTCTGCCATAAACATGGCACGGGAAGAAAACTAGTGTAATGCATGCCCTAGTGTTGCCACTGCTGCTTGTTGTCTATTTTCAGAGTGAGAGATAAAAAATACAGCACATACTGTTTAGATACCAGAATAATTATCTTGTAAAGATGGTTTGATACTGTTTACACAGTGCATTTTTTTAATTACTGCAACTCAAAATGTTTTAAAACTTAATTTAAAACATCCATCTGCATATTTAATCACATAGATGTCATTGTACTAACCAATGCAGTGCCTAGGAAAACAGACATCAGTGTTATTGTTTAGGGTAACACTACATTTGAGAGGTGTTGCAGTGAAAATCTAAACATCTCATGCATTGCTTGATCAAAATCTTTTCATCATTAAGAGCAACGAGAGAGTGGTGCTGGCGTGATACCTCTCCTACAACTGCCCATTTTTCAAGGTCTCTAGGCTAGTTTAAATCAAAAGGAAACTACTGCAAAGGTAACAGTTTTTTTCTATTATTTTATGTCGGCAATTTTTCTTCAAAAAGCTGTAGGTTCGGAACAGATGTAAAAAAGCATGTTCTTTCTTTAAACTTTGACTGCAACAGGGGAAGCTGAGCAGGACAGAAGAGTGTCAATGCTCCTGGTTTTAGTGTCCAGCCAAAGACTGGCCAGTGCTTGTGATGACTTTCTCACATGGAGATTTTCACTTGAAAAATGTTTGTAATAAAAATAAAGAGGTTAGGCAGCTCGGATGAGAAGTGACTCACCTCGTGCTGTCTCTCCTGTCCTCTGCCTAAACCCCAGGCACGTGCTTCCACCATGCTCGTTAGAGTGGAGGGCGACCCAGTCCCTTGGCTCTCCTGCAGGCAACTGCTCATCACGAGGGTAGGACTTTAAAGCCACAAGTGACAGCTAAGTATCAAGCTTCTGACTATACCTTTGAAAATCCTCTGAACATTTCTATTTCATAAAATGGTAGCGCATGCGTTTTCTTGCTTCCCACAGCCTGTTTTTCTTCACAGTGACTTTCAAGTCCATTGAAGTCTATTCCTTTTGCTCAATATACTTTGAAATTAATGAATCAGAAATATGTTTTGTTTATGAAGGAAATATTAACCAAAAATATAGTTTCTTTAAGCACTTTATGCCTGGGTGTAACAAATTAGAGTTATTTCAGCTTCTTATTACCAGAAAATAATTTAGGTCTATTGTGGTGTATTCAAATTTTATACCATATATTCAAACTTATATTCTCAAACCTCCAACTCTGTTAACAATTTTATAGGCATGTAAGGACCCTGCAGTAGATTGGTATTGTATGTTAAGGACCAGGCCAGGGAGAATGAAATTCATAGATGAGGTGCTATGTCTGCAGATTGCCAGACTATAGGATAGAAGTGTATAAAAGTCATCATAAGATTTAGAACCCCAAACTACCCAATTCTGTTAAAACAAAACTCATGCCCAAGCAAGACAGATAGTGGGGATGCAGGGGCTTGGGTTTATGTTTCAGAGGTATCATGGATATCCTTTACCTTCAGCAGTGAGATTCCTCAGGCACCAAACATGCAGATCTTCCCTAGCCAATGAAGAAATTTTAATTCACATCTCCTACTTTCCAGGAGGATACCTTAAGCATTAGGGTCTGGGGTATTTTACAATGAAACTTTTTTCTTTCGGAATGAGCCAACTCCAGAAGAACATAGAACAAAAAAATGATCATATGCACGCACTGGAGCATCTCCCCTACAAGGAAAGGCTGAGGGACCTGGGGCTCTTTAGCCTGGAGAAGAGAAGACTGAGAGTAGACCTTATGAATGCTTATAAATATCTAAAGGGTGGGTGTCAAAAGGATGGGTCCAGGCTCTTCTCAGTGGTGCCCAGTGACAGGACAAGGGACAACAACAGGCACAAACTGGAGCACAGGAAGTTCTGCCTCAACATGAGGAAAAACTTTTTTCATTTGAGGGTGGCAGAGCACTGGAACAGGCTGCCCAGGGAGGTTGTGAAGTCTTCTCTGGGGATATTCAAAACCTGCCTGGACGTGATCCTGTGCAACCTGCTGTAGGCGAACCTGTTTAGCAGGGGGGTTGGACTAGATGATCTCCAGACGTCCCTTCCAACCCCCACCATTCTGTGTCTCTATGATTCTGTGATCTCACACCTTTTTTACAACAAGAGCTGAAGTCAAGGTGGATAAGAACCAGTAAGTTAAGGAAGGACACACAAGTGAGGCTGTCAGTCCTGCTAAGCAGTTGTCTATTGTTCAATTTGTTCCTGTAAATCTGCTGGATGCTGAAATCCTTCGTACAAGTCCAAAATACTTTAGAGAAAGGAAAAAATTGTTAAAGGAGTTTTAGTGAAAGAACACCAAAGGGTTTTGAATGGAGATTTTGTCTAATACATTAACTTGTCTTATGGACAGTCTTAGAGAGCACCCAGTTTCCACATGCACATATGTGGCACTTAATTTGAAATTTTCCCCCATTTTCATTTCCTTTTCATTTTTTATCCCCTTGTTTCTGTTTTAACAGGAAAATAATAATTTTAAAAGGGAAGGGGGAAAGAAACATTAGAGATGAGGCATTAAGGAGAAAGAAAAAAACACATTAAAATCAAAATGTCCCAGAAGTTATGTTTGCTCTGAGTTAGACTATTTTCTCTCCTACAATTCCCATTTCATTATAGTCTGTATTATAAAGTTACTAATGTAATTGCAAACCAAACTCTATATGCAATGGATAATTTGGATTTCCTATTTGTTACTACATTTTTAAATAAGGGAACAAATAATACTGGGAATTCCTATTCACACAATATTTTATAGCTTTGTTGTTAATATTATCTACACAATGTGTTGAAAAGGAATCTGAACAGTGGTTCACAGTGAAAAATTTTCTTATCCAAAATACGCAGTTATGAGGTTCCAAGAAAAACAAATATTTGATAGTATGTTGAGTCTGTGATACAGTCTACTCTCTAAAAGGGAAGACAAACAGCTGCTGAGAAAGATAAAACAAAATGGTAATTAACAAACAGAGGGACATCAACATAAAATGCAGCTAACAAAAATTGTTCTTGGTTCCTGAAAGTCACACACAGGCTGCATATTTGTCAAGATGTACATAATTTTGTTAAGACCTTTACCAGACATTCATCGTATTTGATGCATTGCTAAGTTTTATAGAAAATGCCACATAAATGCCAGAAATTCAGTCTTCAAAACAGAAAATTTGTTGATGAAGGATGTATGGGGCTTCAGTGCACGAAACTTCTTATGTCATCACTGCCAGGTAGAAATGAATGACAAGAATTTACCTCATGTGCATAGAGCTAACAGGGCAAATTTTAAAGAGGAGCATGAACAAAGTCATGAAGTCTAGCAAAGCTGCACCAAAAGAACTACTTTAAACTGAATAGCCAGATGCGCCCAAAAAAACAACTGTGTCTTCTAAGCAAACAAAAACCTCTGAATCCCGTCAGTGTCAGCTTTGTATTAATGACACTGATCCTGCTGTTCACCAAAGGACTGCATTGCTGTACAGCTGCAGAGAGCGTGGGCACTGAAATAACCTTGGAGACCATTGGCCAGGAAGTTCCAGTGACCTGGAGATGGGTGAGAGCAGGGATAGGAATGGAGTCATGGTCAGGCCAGGAGCCCCGTTATGCTTGTCGACCCCAGGCCAAGGCAGCCAGGCTGTCCTCATGCCCTAGTCTGGTTTTTTCCACTGATCACCTGCTGCTCTGCATTGTAGTGGGGAGGGAAGGTTTTGACCTCTGGGAAGAAGAAGAGGGGAATGTAAATGTTCATCTCTTGTTTCTGCAATAAAACAGGGAGTTGTTGCAGAGTCCTCCTTTCCATTTGATATCTTCCAGAAAAATAAAATGGTTCTGAAGCTCAGTGAGGGTTGTGTGGGCCAGCCAGCAGGCAACCACTAATACCATGAGAAGATTTTCCCTAGAGCAACCAATCTGGACATCAGACATGCCGATAGGCACATAGCAGCCTATCCCGTGGAAAGGTCAAACATTCCCCTCCTGTGGGAGCCTCTGCAGTGCCTTCAGCTGCATCCTGCGTACAGCAATCCCATCTGATGGAAACGCTTACATTCTTGGCACCATGGTGATCGAGGGATGAGTCAGGGAGGCCATACTTTTGTCTGAGAGGGAAAGGCAAAGGAGGCCTTACCAACCCGCCTTTTCGAATATTAGGTGGAAAGATGAACACATACGTGCACTTAATGATTACTTTTGCCAGTAATATGATTATTCCCAGCAGAGGACAGTATATGCTAAAATACAGCAGTATGCGCCTAATTATACAATTACACCCACACATCCCTGTCACCCCATCTTTGCAATTCTCATCTGAGAAGACAAGCAGAGCTTGAATACAGCATGTTTTGGTGCTGCGTGCAAAAACTCTCGCACAGTCCATCTTGTGAAAATCTGTGTTTTTACATGTACAAACACAGTTTAAAACCTCAGCTGAACTCCAATATACAATGCAATTTTAAACACAGACATGAAAAAAAAGGTGTACCTTTTACTGCATCAATAGGACATGCAGTGATTGTGCCCATCTTTGAGTCTGGATATGACTACAAGAGCTGAAACATCAAAGACAAAACAGCACTGAGTTTTGTGAGTGAAGGTTACACCTTTCATAAGTGGATCCAGGAAAGAGGTGAGCTGTAGAAGTAGCCTGAAAGAAGTAAGTCCTGGAATGCAACTGTAATGCATAGGAAAAAGGAAATGCAAAGAAAAACAAAGTATAACTAATGCAAGATGTAAATAAATAGAAATCGTGAGATAAAATTATTTTGTATTCACTACTCCACTATAGAAATACTTATTATTAATTTGAGCAAAACTAAATATTCTATTAAAATGGGAAGATTATTTATATATACTCATATTGCTTCAGTCATCTCAATATACTAGCTTCTTAGCTTGCTTCTGTGCTCGAGGATATACTTTGGATTTTTATATAATCTGCATATTCTGGAAAGTCAGATGTCATGCTCTCCAGGGCATATTTGGATCATGCATGTTCCTGCATTAATGTGAAGCACAGATCCACTGAATGTGTTGAAAGTATTTAGTTATGCAAAGCTACATGGTGAAGTTATACACTGGTAAACTTAACAGGTTTAAACCCAAGTCTGGATCCATGACCATCTCAGCTGTAAAAATATGGAAATATAATTCACTGACTATGTAAAACTAGCATTATAAGTGTAGTTAATGAAACAGTCATGGGATAGATGGTGCTTTCCCTTATGGGGCAGATGTAGAGATTGCCAGTGCTGCCTCTGGACAGGTAAAGCTTCTTCACCTCTTTCTTTGTGGGCCCAAGACTGACAGATTGTGAAAGGGCTGTCAGGCTATTCCATTTTTCTCCCACTGCTAATTTAACAGCTAACACTCATAACTCTCACTTCATGAGTCACAAAGTGGGCCAGTGAGTGTTAACAATATTTGGTTTATCTGTGCTTCTAAACCGAGATTGTTCTGCATGGAAAAGGTCAGAGTCTAACAAAATTACTATTTCAAGGACATTCAATATAGGTTGTCTACTTCACAGGTAAAGCAGCAAAAGCATTTTGACATTAGGCTCAAATGCCAACAACAGCAAGCTTCAGATTTCAAATTTGTGATATGATTTATGCAGAGTGACAGATAGGATGAAACAAAATCCTCTCCAATGAAAACTAAAAACGAAGATATTTCCATATTCCAGCCTGCAAGCTGAATCTCTCTCTCTCTCTCTGATCCAATGTATGGTTACTTATTTCTTCGTAGTTGAACAGAATAAGGGTAGTTGGGTCCTTGCATCCACCAGAGCGTAAAATCCAAGATCAGGATCCTGCTAATACACATATGCTTATAAAAAGAAAGATAAAAATGGTCCTGTATATTTCTGTATGTGCTAAGTGTGATACTCTCTTTGGAAATATGGTGGCTTGTTTGAAATGTGGTAGCTGACTCCATATGTGTGTTCTTCAAGGTCTGCAAAGTAAAATTAATTTCCTCAAAACATATTTACTTAAATATCCATGAAAGGGTTATTCTGAGGAATAATGCTTTTGTCACCAGGGAAACTTATCAAGCCTGTTCCCAGGCCTCAGCCAGTTGTATATTTGGGTATCACTTTGAAGATGATGTGCTTTGTAGACACTCTAGGCCTAGGTATAAGCCAGAGGCCAAGGAAAAGGACAATACTATAAGGCTGCCCTGAGCGAATGGAGCTAAAAAGTGTTCAAGCAAATACGTAGATTCAAACTTGGAAGTTTGATAAATGCTTAGTGGGGGAACTGTGCAAACCCATGGCAGCCTGTTAAATCACTAAAGGTACATCAACCGTAAAGAATTTTGTGATTGTTCTGTGGAGAATATTTCAGCATTTTTTTTTCCACTGCAAACAGTATTTTTCAAAGAAATGCAACAGATTCTTGCTACCTAATTGTATGTTTCAAAGATCCAAATTGAATACAGACAAATAATGGATTTTCTGTTGAACATAGTATTTCTACAGGCAAATATATCTTGGCATTCTAGAAAAGTCATAGGTTGTAGACACTATAATCTAACCACACTTCTCCCAAACACCATAAATTCGTCATGAGTACCCTGATACTGTCGAGTTAAAATCAGTGGGAACTTTTGCACAAACCCAGATGAGTTGTCGATCAAGCCCTGTGTACACTGACCTCAACCAACTGCTGACAAGACTTAGAGCCACCTTTGGATTTTATATGTGAAAAGTGATAACCAAAGTGAGGATGTCAGGAATACCAGTGTGACATTCTACATCAAAGTTGTGTTAGTTGCAAATCTTTTTGAGGCTGAAATAATGTAAAAGAGCACAGTAAACACAAGCTTCCTTTCTTCCTACACCCCTGCCACACACACACAGTTGCTTGGGAATGAAACGCTAGCAAATAATCTGACAACACAAACATGAACCCTTTAAATGTTTAAAATATCCTGATTACAACAGTATTAAATCTGTGTCCCTTTACTTGGGAACTCTGGTCTTGTCAGAGACTAAAATGACTCTAAACCTCATCTCTTTTTCAGACAGAATTTCCTAGCTCCTGCTGTGTGGCATCTACCACTAATCTGACACGCCAGAACAGTGGCAGAACAAAGAGGAAACCATTGTAAATGTATTTATTTTCTAAATCTGCATAAAATGAGTAATTCAGGGATGCACTATTCAACCTCTGACTGCAAAGTTTTGTCACCCTAATCAGTCTTCAGTGTAGAATTTTATCAGTAAATGCAGAAAGAAATAGTAGCATTTCATAACTCCATCTGGAGGTAATAAAGTGTGGGTCTGTCTGTATAGGAAAGTTACAACAAAATATGTCAGGGCATGAATTTCAAGCACAATAACTGCTGTGCTCTAAGTCTCTATGTAGATGCTCTTCAACACTAAGACTTCGGGGTTTTTTTCTAGTTTAACTTAATCCATTTTCACAGTGGACTCCTACAGAGGAATTAGTGTCCACACAGAGAACTATTTCTTGAAGGTATTCTGAGGTGTTCTCCAAGTAGACAAGCACTAACTGTTAATATATTTTAAAATATATGTTTCCCAATAGTAATAAAATAACAAATCTGAGTACTTTTTCAGAGGAAATTAGAGTTCCTCAGAGACTAAATCACCCCCATCTGCTGTTTTGCAACCCATGTTGTATGGCAGCCTCTCCTACTTAGACATGCTAAAACAGTGCATGAACAAAGAGCAACTCTGGCACACGCATACATTTTCCAAATTTACATAAAATTAGAATTTCCAGAATGCATAATGTGCCAGCCATCTCAAAGTATTGTTAGTCTGACTTGTCTTTGAACTGGGTTGGTACAGTATCGATTACATATGAAAAAGGCTGTTACTTTCCCTGTAGTACATGATGTATTGCAGAAAATGTCACTAAAATTTTAAAAATGTGCCAGGCTGTTCATATAAAGTGTCATGCAGAAGGCAGGCATGTTCTTTTTTTTCACTTAGGAATTAATTTCTTCATCAAGTTTTTGGTTTTCCACGCCTGGGAAATGTGAAATGTATGCAGCCAGCCACAGTCCCTGAAGCAGGTAGCCGAGTGACCTGTTTTATTGGCCAGAAAGGCTTACATGTTATCCATTGGGATGGGGATCAGCCGGTGAATCACATCAGTTCTTCTAGTTGGGACATTTCAGATAGAAATATTATGATGCTATTGTGAGTGTTACTTAGTGTCAGAATTTTAGATTAATTTTCAATATCTAGAAATTTAATCCACGGTATGAATTGCTCCAAGTCTGGCCTAATGAATATTACTGGCATATCACATCTTTATTGCTGTTATTTTTAAGACAGATATGTGAGAAGAGGGACTACACAGAGAAAGCATTTCCCTCCATTAGGAGCGGAGCAAGCTAGCCCAAACTGTATCCTGTCTGCTGAGGGTGTAATGTGAAATTTATTATGAAAGAGTTCTCTGTATTTCAAGTTTAAACAACATCATCAAAACACTATAGATTTTGTTAGAAATCACGCTGAGGGAAAACAAAATATTAATGCAGTCAAAATTGTTTGAAAATATTCATTTTACTGATATTATTAGTAAAAGGAAAACTGTATTCAGAGAAAAATTGCCCCAGCGTATATTAAAAATGTACCCTGACATTTTTTAGAAGTTCTTAGAACAATGAAATGTGGAACATCAGCAATATTCAGAACTATATGTTTCCAAAAAGAATTTCACTGTTTCTTGAATAGTGTCTTGCTCTGAATTGTATCAAAAATGCTAATTCAGCTCATGATATTCCATTTTTATTCCATTAAAAGAGTATGAGTTTCCACATTTGACTAGTTTTATTTAGCACTTTTCATGGCACAAAAATGCCATGGAACGGAAATGTAAAGGAAAAAAAAATCAAGATCCCCCTTTTTTGTCTGTAAATAATCCCACTAAACCTAGGGGGGGAAATCAACTTTGGATGCTAAGTGTTAATCCAGGCTAATGGAGTAGCTCAAGACATCTTGTTATTTGTGAACTCAGCATTGTTGTATTGATATTCTGCAGCTCTTACTCAGCAGAGCTTTAGGACAGCTGGGAGATGTTTTCAGAGCCTCCAACTCTTCCCAGGAATTTCTTTACCTTTGTCTTGTTCTTCAGCTCCAAAGTAATAATAGATCTAAATATGTATTTAATTTTATTAATTGGAAAATACTTCTTAGTACATATAAAATTGGGAGGTGGTCAGTTTTGCCCATATAATGATACTGTAAATTCATACCTGGTTCATACTGCCATAAATGTCTATCTTTGAAGTTGAAACCTCGATGCTGAAAAAATGTGCAGAGACATTATGCAGATATGCTGCTTTTGTCCTTACCGAATAACTTCTAAAATCAGCATACTTTTGCTCTATTTATCCGTTAAACATGACAAGAGTTTGGGTTTTAGGGATTTTTGTTGTTGATTTGTTTTCTTACTTTTGCATTGACAAACTTTCATTTCAGTGAAAAGAACTCATACAACCAAAGAAATTGAAGTTCTAGGTAATCTTCTGTTTGTCTTTTTTTTTTTTTTTTTTTTTTTACTAGTCCCAACTTAATTGGGGACAAAATTTTTATAAAGATGCCCTATTAATAAATAGGGTATGTAATGAGCAACAATTACACATGGTTTCCTCACTCATGTGGAAACCCCTATAACTCACTAGTGAAATCACCACTTGTGAGTCTTTCCTGGGAACTGGGTTAATCACATTTTATGGCAAATTTTATGTCCTCTCTATTCACGTATATTACTATTTCATCTGTACATGCTGTATTTATATTTTGGGGTCCAGTTTCTTATTTTGTTGAATGTAAATATTCTGAAGGCCTTTTGGATACAGAAAATTTATCATGATAAAGCTTCTACTAGCCTAATTAAGGCAAAGATCCTTAAAGGTTACTGACAAACAAAAATAATAATTCTGGGTTTTTTTCAACTTTACTTCCAAATGCTTCAATCAGCTAATGTCAAGAAGCCTATTAAATGAGAAAAAAAAACAACCCATACATCTACTTTTATTTTCTTATTCTAAAATCTTTTAGAGGCATAATGCAAACTCCAGCTTGGTTGATGCGTCCAAAATGCGTCACTCTGTGACATGGCAACTACGCAAACTCTGTTGGAATAATACACTTTGGAGTAGTAAACTGATTTCAGACAAGCAATTTTGCTGTAGTATACAATTTTTTTTTTTTTTTTTTTTTTGCTACTCCATTCCTCAGTAGTGAGCAAGAAATTCAATAAGGGATATTTTCAGGAATTTTATTCAGTCTAGCACGGCACAATTTTCGTGCAAAAACACCATAGTAATGTAACATTGTACCATGAACTTTAGATGGTGTTTCCACACAGAAGATAACAATCACGCGGGAGCTGTGACTTAGCTACTTCAAGTGATTTTATCTGTCTTTTGACCCACAGCTATTTCACAGGCAGAAAATAAGTATGAGTACAAATATTGCACGTGCAAATGTACTTCTCCTTATCTTGGGAACACTGATATACTTTTCCACCATATTTGTTTTACACAGTGCCATACTAGGTTTCCCTTACAGAGAGCAATACAGTGCTAAACTAAACATCTGACTTGATAAAAACTGGAATTACCTTCAAAGCCACACCCCATGAGTTGTATTTCCAGTTTAAAGAAGACGTTTGGAGTAAGTGGATGCCTGGGTGAAATGTTCCTGAATACACATGAAACCTGTGTTACAGAATCCAAGACTACTTAGAGCCATGCAAATTCTAACATTGCTGTCTGAGTGGCCACAACAAAGAGCACTTACTGCAGTTTCTATAGGCAGCAGGAGGTAAATGAAGGCAAATCCCCAGCTGCCAAAGATGGATGATAGTGAGCATTTTGAAAGGTCACAGAAACTCACCTTCCTGAAGAGGAGGTACCTACATTTACCTAGGTGAAGGCCTAAAGAGACACTAAATCGTATTCTGCCTTACAGATATGTCACCTAAAACTAGCAAACACAAGACTGGAGCAAACAGGCCATGCAGTCATATTTGAAGTCCTTTGGACCTATCAAGACATGAAAGATAAGACACAACTTAGTAAATTACAGTTTTTATAAATTGTGTCAAGATATTTGTATCCATGATGATATGATTTTGGCTGTGGATTGTCCATGCCCCAGATGGAGGCAACAGTTTAGTTCCAGCAAGTGTAGGATAGCATTCCTTCTCAGCCCTGGCAGGCGAGTTCGGGAAGGTTTTGACTGCTTTCCAAAGATGGAATGAACAAAACCAGCTGGCTCCTTGCAGAATGAACTCATGCAAACCTGCAAGGCACTTTCAGAATTGGAAGCACTTAGAAACGTCACAGCAACACCCAGCTGATCCCCCCGGAATCAAGCTGGCTCCTACCACATTTATTTGCTTTGGCTATGTAGGACCTGAACTGATTCCATGTTGCTTCACTAACATTTCTCATGCTCCTCAGTAGTTTCTACTTACTCTGCAAGGACACTTTTAATTTGGGCCTAGTACTGTTAGGACACAGGAACAACCTCAGGACTAGCATTTTCCCCAGCCTGGAGAGTTTTGTTGAATGCACAGTGACAGCACAGAGCTCCTTCCTAGCTCTGTGGAAATCAGAGAAGGTCCAGAAACACGAACAAAATCAGTAAGCCCAGCTGGAACCAACTTCCTTCTTGGACAGAGAGCAAAGTGCCTATAGTTTCTTCAGCTATTTTATCTGAGTTTTAATACAACCTCAAGCACTGGCTACCCATTATTTCAGGTATGGAAAGCTTTTATTTCTCTGGTGTGCTTTTGTGTTGAATTAATACTACTGTGCTTTTAAAAGGCTGGCAGGTGACTGAACTGCCTTGTAATGGCTTCAAGGAGAGAAGGATTCAAGTGCAGAAATAGATTCTGGCTTGCTGAGGTGACTGCAGTGAATTGGTGCCAGAAGTATTGGCCTGGAGGAAGAGAATTTATAAGGTTCCAGAAAATCAAAAGGCCAGTTGAATCCTGAGGAGCAAAGAAACAAGGCACTGCAGTCGTGACTGAACCTGCATATATGTGTGGTTTCCAAAGAAAATGCTGGGCTCTGTGAGTCAGGAAGAACTGCAGAATTGAACATCAGACACCTCCTCAGCCAGCAGCCACCATCTGCCTGGAGCAGCAGTGCTGGATCATCGTTAGCCTGTGACACTTTGTGCTTGCAAAATTAGTGGGTTTGCAAAGAGCTGGAAGTATGAGTAGAATCCATGTTAAAGCAAAGAAGTCCCGGAATAACTCTGAGGATGCCAGAACCATCAGGGTACCTGAGATCTGCTCCTCTCAACCACCACAAGTGACCCTTCCTTGCCATTTCAGCCCCCACAGGACTTCAGCTTTAAAGGACCAGTGTTTACTGGCTAAAACCAAAATGCTGGACTGTGCAGTGCTTCCTAGCTCCCCAGCCTGGGTGAAAAATCTATTTTTTTTGTCTCAAATGGGACAAAAGCTGGGTGTATGGCATCTGTCTTGGTCTCCTGTGTGGGTAGGGAAGCTGGGCACCTCCTAGGGCACAGGTGGGGCACGTCCCAGATGCAGGCAGTCAGGGTATGGAGGCCCCAGGCATGTTACTTATGGTTAATTGTTAGACATGGATGGACTCATTCTTTCAAAAGCCACTGGATTAAACCAGCTCATTGCTGTTGCTGTGTATAAACATTTTTTACTCTTACTCTACAATAAATGTTGGAAGGGTGTTTGTAATATTGACTTGAAATAAGGAATCATCATCCTGAAAAGACTGAGGAAGACTGGCCTAGAACACAAAGAGGTTATTAATGCTTTTGAAAAATATACCACCTGAGCTTGAGTCAATAGCCCGTGAGGCAATTAATAAAGAGCAAGACTAACAATATATTTGTATTCTCTTTGTGTACAAAATGTAACTGAATAGACATAAAATCCATCCTGCCATTGTCTTTCTCTGCCTGTGGTTGTGATGGAAAGGAGATGGATGGATTTAAGAGTGGTTTCCTATACAATGGTAGTCTTGTACAGTACCCCATTAACATTAGAGAATAGGATTGGTTCTGCAATGTATTATCTAGACAAGAAGCTCTATACATACTTCTCTATCACTCATGCAGGGTATGTGACTAGACTTTCATACAAATTCACCAACTTTCCACAGAAATAAAATGTAAAATATGGCTACTCCTGTAAATTCTTTCTCTAGGAAAGCTGGAATCCTGAAGATTTTAAAAATAACAGTTTCGAGGAAAGTAAAATATGCTTTCATTAAGGACTTTTATCCATTTATTTTGAAATGCTTATAATATTACATTGCACTAAATCTCTCACTTTATATTAGATTATCGGGATGCATGCATGGGATGCAATTGAGACAAATTGCTGCTGGAAAGGCAGGTTGCCTTCTCCCTGCAGCCCCAGTTGTATGCTTCCTTCCTTCCTCATACTGGAGCACACTTTTTGTGCAGTCAGATGGGTTCAGTTAGCAACTTATTCATTTTTCTGTCATTCTGGGCAGACCCTGGTCTGAGTGACAATTAATGTCACATCTGAATAGGTGGGTGCAAACCAAATCAAGTTTGCTTTATTCATATTCCAAGGTAGGTTATTAGCTCAGGCATATGTAGTTACCCTGTTTCCAAGCCAGAGTTGTATTCCAGCACAGATATGTATCTGTTTGTACATACCTTGAATGGTTCACTCCCAAGCAAGCTGTTTTACAGTAACAAACATTAACTCTAGGGGTTTTGCCAAAATAAACAAAAAAAGACCTTCCTGATAGCCAGTCTGTACAGTACTGTTCAAACAGCTGGAGCACCTGCTGCTGCGAGTCCCACTGCTGAAAGTCCAGGTGGGAAAGCATAAATGGATTGCAATATTTATCACAAGGTAAAGCATTTCGGTCACAGGTGACAAAAGGGTTGCAGCAGTCGCTCTGTGCCTCAATGTTTCAAAGACCTTAGAATCTAATTACTCTTTACCAAAAAGACAGCTAAATAAGATAAAAACTACAGAGTGAAAAAATATTGGAATGCATAAACAAAGCCATTCTGAGCTGTTCTGAGCAGCTGTATTGAATTTGGTCTGATGCATTGAACATTCTCTATACTCCAAGTTTATTATTTCAAAAATGTTGTCAAATGTCATTTACATTCAAGGACACACTTTTTTGTCTCAGAAGCAACATGAATCTTTGGAAAAAAAACCCAAACAACTAAGGACAGAGAGAAATCAAGTCCTTGAGCAAAAAAATTGCCAAGAAAATAAGTGCTACAAGCGGCAGGACCAGTTCAATGAACGCTGAGTTTTCCCCGTACAAATACTTGCTTACTCTTCCATCAAGTTCTTTTCTGTGTTATTCCCACTTTCCATAAACTTATTTCATATGCTTTAAAGGTGATGACAAAGAAAAGAAAATCATATTTTAGAATCTCTGGGAGGCAGGATTAATGAGTGTCTTAACCTCAGTTCCTTTGAATGGGCATTTATTGATCCTCACAATAACATAAAGAAGTGAATGATGGAGAATTCACTTACTCACTTTGTTGAGCTCACTTCTCTGGTGTGGTGGACTAAAAAGGATTGAAGGTAATGGTAGTGAGACTGTGAAAGTAATATATGAGACCGAAGAAACTTGTGTTATTTAACATACCAGGCATTCTTAATTTCCTCTTACATTCTTACTTTTACAGTTTGCAACTTTAGGTGCACATATGCTGTTTTAAAATGCAAAAAATTTGAATAAATTCACACAAGAAAATTATGTGCTCTCTTTACAAGGTCAAAAGCAATTTATTTTTCACTGACTACTTAGCTTGACCATGTTGGATATTTAAAATGCAATTTGTGTTCTTTCTGCCAAATCTAGTACATAAGCATCAGCAATAATGATTTGGAAGCCACATATCTGTACAGTTTTAGCTGTTATTCCTAATGTGACCATCACTATAGCATCTAGGTGGAGTACTGATAGCCTTGTTAAAGATTCATGCAGTGCCTGGGATACAGCTCTGTTCTATAGCTACATCAGTGCTCCTGGGCTGACAAATATAGCATTGTTTTTCTCACTGTGGTGTGACTCACAAGCACATCTCACAGTAACAAGATAGTACTTTTATAAAATAAGTTTCTGAGCACTGCAGGATGCAACAATAGTTTGTGAAATAAAGATAATAATAAATGAAAAATTAACACTTAAACCATCTGTAAATCTCATCCTTAATTAGCTTGCCTTACTATGGAATTAGAGTAGCAATTTCAATATCTAAGATCAAACTGCTTTAAAAACAGTGATGCAATCTTGATTTTATGCTCTTATGCCTTAGTGTAAACTGTAAGAATTCAAGAATTTTACAATCACTTTTCGCAACATGATCTTATTTATCTTAATTTTATACAAGTCAATACGCTAACTCCTGAGAAGGATCTTGATTTACACAGGTGTGAGAACAGCAGTGGACCCTTCTGTACAAACACTGCAGGTGCAAATTCTGTGTCACGACCCACAGTGCCCTGTTGACTACGGCATGATTACATCATGTGTGAGACATCGCAGCTAATATTTCCAAAAGCAGCTCCTGTGCCCATCAAAGATGCCTGGCTCATACTCTGTTTCAGCTGAGCACCCAAAATCACAAGGCACCTTCACAAATCTGCCAAACATTATGCCTGTTTCCTGACATTTCACTTGCAAGCTCCCCTGTCATTTTTTCCCACTGGCCAGTTAAAGTCACATCTTGACCTGACAGCTTGCCAGACGAGCTTGCACTGCAGTGGTCTGAACTGCCACAAGAGCTTAAGAAACTAAAAAAATACATCCAGCTAAATAGATTTTTGCTTCCTATTCTGCTGGTTGTTTCTCTGCTAACTCTTGAACAACTGCAAGAAAAGAAGTGAGTGGTACAAACTATATTTAGTCCAGACTGCATATCCTGTATGTCCAGAACTGGTTTTAATCCAGAGAGGAAACTTCTGCTACATTCACGGAGTTCTGCTTTTCTCTGAGATGCTGCAATATCTCAGTGCTAATAATGCGTGTGAAGAGCATAGGAAATACACACAGACCTTTCATATGAGATATGCGAGGATATACACTTGAGGACATAAGGCTGGGCTTTGGTGAGAGAAACCATGATAACAAAGATATCAAACAGCACAACAAACTTCAGCATCTTCCCAGCTGCAACGCACAGAAAGCAGGAGCTGATGCTGTAGTACTGCCCCCCCATGCTGTGCCACTGCCAGCAGACGTATTTCTCATCACGTGGGCTCACATTACTCCAGCTGTGTGCAGGCTCTAGTCTGAACCACCACCACCATCTAGTCTGAACCACCACCACCATCTAGTCTGAACCACCACCACATATGGCTGATCTTCACATCTACTTCTGACCCTTAAGCAGCATCCTTATCAACTGCTCCTTCTCCTAGAGCTGGATGCAGCCACGTGTGGTGCCACGGGCTGCGTGCGGGGTTTGCTGGCAGGCAGCAGCATCGCTGCCAAGAGCTCACAGAGCACACTCTCAGATCACCAGAGATGTGTGTTAGGATCACAGATGTGGGGAAAGGCTATGATGGACCATAGAGGGGTGGGTCAGGACCATGACTCTGTACTCAGTGCAGCAAGAGCACACGGGTCTTGACTTGTTATAACTTCATTTTTTGCTCATTTTATTCTTTGAGAAGTGAGACTCTGAGACTAGCTTTATTTTGGCGCTAGCTCAGAAGAGTTTATGTCACACTTAGCGCAGTCCCATGTTGACTGGCAAAAGCTGTGGCTTTGTAACAGTTAAGCCAGTAATAAACTAGTAACTTAAATGTTTTTCCCAATTAAAATAAAATCTACATTTGCTTTATAGAAATAAAAATTTCTTACAAGTTTACTTCCTAATTATACCTTTAAAGTGCCAAATTCTCTCAAAAAACATTGTAAGCCAGCTAAAGGGAGAGGTGAAAAACAGTTTTATCATAATTATACAAGTGCAAAGTTTTATAACAAAGAACTATTTCAGAATTTCTATTTGCATTTGTCTAAAGTGCCTTGTAGATTTCTCCACAGTTTTTTAATTGCACAATCAAAACCAAACACCTGTTTGAAATTAGCGTACATCCAAATTAGAAAAAAAAGACATGCATTTTTGACAGTGAGAATAATTAACCACTGGAACAGACTATCAAAGGATACAACACATTCTCATCCACCTTCTTTAAGTCAAGAGTAGATCCATTTCTAAAAGACACGGTGTCTTATCCTGGGATTGTTATTTGAAGTTCCACAATCTGTGCTATGCAGGAGATCATAATGATGATGGTCATGTTTTGCCAGAGATGTCAAAGAACATATTGGCTCCTGGAACACTCACATACCGTATGCTTGAGCTCTGGCTCCTGTCAGCTGCCATCAGCCTGCAATCCCTCCTCCCTTCATATGAAACAGCTAGCAAGTTTTAGAGATATTTGTTCCCACTTTGTCTGCATCTCTCACGTTGCCTTTGTACACCACTCCACCTACTCTTGAAATCTCTTTACTTGTTAGAATAAAAATAATACAGTAATTCCTCTGAAAACATTTTACAAAAGAAAAAGTTATTCTGCATCTTTCGTTAAGATGTGAGAGTCCAATCAAGAGGTGTTTTAGCCATCTTTCGTTGATTTCACTACCATAATGCCTTTAAAAACACAGCTGTTACTTCTCAGACTCACATATTCATACACTGTTGTGCCAAAAGTTCTTAAAAAAATGAATTAAATGCTGTCCCAGGCATGAATAGCTTGCATACCTGCTGCAAAGCAGTATTTTCCCTATTTCTACCCTAAGTATTTCCCATCCTGCTGCTCTGGCTGGGGGTGCAGACTAGACCTGCTCTCACTTAAATAACCAGAGGATCCAGGTGCCCAGGGGATGGCCCTGTGCTCACTACAGGACAGAGACAGCTACTTGAGAATTTGTCACCCAAATCCAGCCTACCTTAGTCCTATCCTCCAGTCACTGCAGAAGGATAGAGCCTAAGTAGAGGGGCTATTGCTGACCTAAGCAGTACTTATAAGTCAGGTAGGGATTTCTGTAGGGAAATCCACCCAAGCACAATGGGATTGCACTATGATGGTTTCTTTCTGCTTCTCTGACCTGTCTTCTGCTTTGCTCTTATTTCATAGCTCAGCGGAGGTGTCTGCAGCTCCCAGGCAGCAGGCAGGTTCCTCAGAAAATGTCCTTATTGTATCTGTAATTTTATTCAATATTTTTAATTTCCACTCAGTTTTGAGGGATGAACATGTAGTTGTGGTCTTAGGTATCTTGTTACAGGAAAATATTCAGCCCAAAATACAGTCTTCATAATACAGAGCACAAGCAATAATAGCAAGGAGGTGTAGTTAATATGATGTAAGGATTATCACTGTAGCATATAACAAAGACTGTAGCCAAAATTCCCCCAGAAGTCGTTCAGGGCAATTTGTTAGACCTTCCAGCCACCCTCAGGCAACACAGACTTGCTCCACAGGTTGTGTCCTAGGCATGTAGTTTTTAAATAAGCATTGTTTTGTCAGAGATGTCCAATGCTCAGATTTTTACTGGAAAGATTTTCCACTAATACTTTGAGATAATTAATTCTAAGTATCACTGTGGAATTTTCATTAATTTCTTGAAATTGCAATTGTATCATTGCAAAATGACACAATGAAACTTATAATTTGTACCTTTTTTTTTAATTTATATGAAGTCAATAAGATTTTATGAGCAAATTCATGTGAAGAATTTGTTTAAAGTTCGTGTTTTTCAGATTGAGATTTGTGGAATAATTTTCCTGGCATGACTTTAAGCCTCCCCAGACACCTTCAGTGCCTTAGCACCTTCACCATTACCCAGTCAATATATGAGCTATTTCTTCCTTTTGTCCAAGCAGATGTGGCTCATTGTGCCATACTTTGTGCCAACCAAAGATGACTTTCCCATTTCAGGGGTTCAGAGTAGTTCATCCCAGGGAGGATTCACTGGTCACACTTCACAGTGTGCTTAACCATTTTTGCCCAGCAGGAGAGCACCCCCATGCTGACCCAGAGTGTGAATTGACCAAGCCTCCACCTGCCTGCCATGCACCGTTTAGACATACCTAGAGTCACAGCACAGTTTCTACAGGAGCCTTCATGCCAAGAGGGGGAACTATACCATGATTAGTAAACAGCTTTGACTTTGATGCCAATAGGAGGAAAAATATTATGAACATGGCAAAGTAGTTATTCAAAGTGGGATTGCCACTTCTAATGTCGCAGTTAGAGAGGTTCTCCCTGAAATCTTCATCATCTGTAGCACTGGGAGAGTTCTTGTCCCTTTAGAAGAGAAGATATCCAATAGACATTGCAGGGTCAGGAGTTTGACTTCTCTGCTTCTGCAGTCACTTCTGTCTAGACTTGCCATAGCAGAGCTCTATCTGCTTGACTGTCAGCACCAGCCCATCTGGTGTGTGTTCTCTTTGGGCCATGATTTGCTTACCACTAATGTAATGGTAATAAATTAAATAATCATACAGTTTTTATTCACATATGAGCAAAGTATCCGCTACATCTTTGCACAAATGCACCTTTATGTTAAGCAGAAGTCAGAAAAGCCAAATGCAGTCTCCATAATATTGAATTGAATGGGAGTTCTTGTGGAATACAAACATTTAAAAGGGCATCAGTATTAAAGAACTGGGCACCTGAAAAGGAGGCTTTCTTAATTATAGCTGTGATATGAGACAGGAGGCAAAATATTGTCAAGAAAGAAACAAGGTAGTTATTGAAAGGGAACTGCAAGGTTTTGTTACTAATTTGATTAAGGGTAATATTAAATTATATTCCAAAATACTCTTTTCTCATGCACTGAGGCTCGATAACGTTAGCCTATATTCAATAAAGGTCTCAGGTGCTTAAAAGAAAAATTAGGTGGAGCTGAGTTGTGTAAAGCCAAAGTCGTAAACCAGTGGCCCATGATGGCTTTTCACTGTAAGGCACCGTCCATGGTATGCCCCAAGTTATGGTCTTCTGGTCAACCCCATCAGAAGACCTGACATATCACTGATGTTTCTTCCTCTCAGTGATCCTGAAGAAGGAAAGCAGATGTGCAGAGGAGTGTTGGGGAAACCCAGTCATCCCCAGCCAGGAGTTCAGAGCAGGAAGCTCTTTGGCAGTAAGACTCTCCAGGGTATTGGCATCTCTTCCCCACTATGTACACTTGGCCATGGCTTCTATTTAATTCCGGATTTATTTAGACTCACCATATGACTTTCTGTTCAAAAGAGAGGTGAGTCCACAGTCAGTGAGTTTCTGAGATGTCATTCTGAAATAGCTCATTTTCCATTGCATTGGACAGCGAGCACAGAAGACTTACTCAGGACTCTGGGTTGCAATCCCAGCTGGTGGGCACCTAAGCCCTCCACTGGGTCAAGATGTGTAGACTGTAAAGAAAACTTGCTTACAACAATATGACTGGTTTAAATGTCCCACAGAACAAATAAACATGAAATTTGTGATGCCTAGTGCATAGCAAAAAATGTAGCTTTGTATCCACACAATAGAAGATGGTTTAGCACTGGTTTATTTAAAATACAATTAATGAGACTACAGTTGTCATGATTCTAATTTATAATCAATATTTATTGAATGTGTAAGTTCTTGATTTCTGTAGAATTAAAAGGAAAGTACATGGCAAGTCATGCTGTTGTTGCTTTACGCAGTATCTGACAACACACTTTTGAAAAATCTCAGTTTCCTTCTCACTTGACACGTCTACACTAAAAGATGATGTACAGCTACAGGTGTAAGTCTGTCCAGATCAGCTTGTCTAAAAGGTCGCAGCTGTGGTTGCTAGTGTTGAGTTTCTTGCACTGTGCGCCTTGCAATGTTTGATAATTTCAAGATAATAATAGCTTATTTAAACATTTCCTTATACCAAATTACATGTCATGTAATGAATAAAACAGTGCATTACTGTTCATGCAGTTTACTGTGCACATTAGCATGAGTGGGTGTGCACGAAATGTGGAAACAGAGTCCCAGCAAAGCGGGCTGTTAGCAAGTCCTTGCTGCACAATCCAAACACTGCTTAAAGCAGCCTGCCCACCTCACCTGTAAAGCTAAAAAAGGCATTGCCTTTGCCCCCAGGAACCCATCCTTCATTAATTTGCTTTCTACTACTGATGATTTTGTTATTATTGATATACGAGGAGGGAAATGAAAAGGCTTATCTGTTTGTGTCCTTTCCTGGAATGTGGCATGTCTTAGAGAACAGTGATGTGTTGGCCACAAGCTCAACCTGAACTTAGAAGAAGATAATTCTCCTATTTCTGAATCTCTTGCCTACTATGGAACAATGCAGACACATGCTTGCTTGCTTTTTCTCTCTCTTTTCCAGCTCTCTCTTCCTGGCTTGTCAGCCTGACCTTGGTACCGGGGAAGATTATGGAGCGGTTCATCTTGAGTATGCTCACATGGCATGTACAGGACAACCAAGGACTCAAGCCCAGACAGCATGGGTTCATGAAAGGGCAGGTCCTGCTTAACCAACCTGATCTCCTTCTATAACCAAGTGACCTGCCTAGTTGATGAGGGAAAGGCTGTAGATGTCATCTACCTGGACTTTAGTAAAGCCTTTGACACCTCCCACAGCATTCTCCTAGGAAGGCTGGCAGCTCATGGCCTAGACAGGCACACTCTAAGCTGGGTAAAAAACTGGTTGGATGGCCGAGCACAAAGAGTGGTGGTGAATGAAGTTAAATCCAATTGGTGGCCGGTCACAAGTGGTGTCCCCCAGGGCTCAGTATTGGGACCAGTATGTTCAATGACTTTATCAATGATCTGGATGAGGGAATCAAGTGCTCCCTCGGTAAGTTTGCAAATGACACCAGGTTGGGCAGGAGTGTTGATCTGCTCAAGGGTAGGAAGGCTCTGCAGAGGGGTCTGGACAGGCTGGATTGATGGGCCAAGGTCAATTGTACGAGGTTTAATAAGGCCAAGTGCCGGGTCCTGCTCTTGGGTCACAACAACCTGAAGCAGATCTACAGGCTTGGGGATGAGTGGCTGGAAAGCTGCCCAGAGGAAAAGGACCTAGGGGTGCTGGTTGACAGCTGGCTGAACATGAGCCAGCAGTGTGCCCAGGTGGCCAAGGAGGCCAACAGCATCCTGGCCTGTATCAGAAATAGTGTGGCCAGCAGGAGTAGGGAGGTGATGGTGCCCCTGTACTCAGCACTGGTGAGACCACACCTCGAACACTGTGTTCGGTTTTGGGCCCCTCACTACAACAAAGACATTGAGGTGCTGGAAAGGGTACAGAGGTGGGCAATGAAGCCAGTGAAGGGTCTGGAGAACAGGTCTTATGAGGAGCCACTGAGGGAACTGGGGTTGTTTTGTCTGGAGAAGAGAAGGCTGAGGGGAGACCTTATCGCTCTCTACAACTACCTGAGAGGAGGTTGTAGTGAGGTGGGGTCAGTCTCTTCTCCCAAGGGACAAGTGATAGGACAAGAGGAAATGGCGTCAAGTTGTGCCAGAGGAGGTTTAGATTGGACATCAGGAAAAAATTCATTACTGAAAGAGTGGTCAAACATTGGAATAGGCTTCCCAGGGAAGTGGTGGAGTCACTGTCTCTGGAGGTGTTCAAAAAATGTACTGTTGTAGCACTTTGGGGAATGGTTTAGTGGGCAGGGTGGTGTCGGGTTGACAGTTGGACTTGATGATCTTAAAGGTCTTTTCCAAACTAATGATTCTATGAATCCTTTCTTCCCTCTGTTTTGTAAGTTTTATTAGTAATTCTGCTGTAATTCTACAAAAATACTGCATTATATAAAAGGATTAGACACTAAAATTACATCACAAAAGGGTTCTAGTTAGTATTTAGAAGGTACTTTTATTAGGCAAATGCTTTGTTGTGGATAAACCAGTAGGTTACCAATCATCATTTCTCTTTCACACATAACCTCTTATAAAAGCATGACTTCTGTCCCCCATAACATGAAATTATGATGGGTTCAAGTCAAGTGCCCCTGTGACTGCTAAATCATTTCCAATCGGTTTGCCTAATTCTGAGGATGATCAAGGCGTTGGTTAGTGTGTCTAGCTGCACCAAGCCATTCAACAGCCTAGATGATTCAAGGAGGTAAGGAACCTACACAAGAGGCCTCCTACCCTTGTCATCTATCAGTCATGGATCCTGGTTCATCCACAACACAGAGGGATGGACAGGCATGTAGGTTGTATGAAGAAATAAGGTGTTTCTGAGAAGCTTAATTGGGACTTGCCCCCAAACAGGTCAGTGTTGTTGCTTTTAAAGAGTTCAGGCTGATCCTAATTGTCCATGATTGCCCTGGGAGTAGAGTATTCCTCCCTAATAAAGGGGCCTTAATTAGTAAGCTGGCTCTTTCACTGTCTATCCCTTAGCAATTCTCATTCCCCCTTCAGAGACACTGGGGAATTATGGCAGTATGGCGTTGTCTTCTGTCCTCCCCTGGAGAAGGCTGTGCCAGGAGCATAAGCAGTTGACACACTCAGCCCCAGAAAGATCTCCCCGTGGAAAGGAGAAGAAATTTCCACATAAATACAACCAGTATAGTGGCTCACATGAATGTATGTGTCCTATGATCTCCCTGCCGTCACACATATGTGAGGCATGCTCATCCTCCTGCAGCCATGCGTAATAAAAAGAAATTAAAGAAACTCCTCGGTGGCTCTGAACTATACTGGATAACAAAGGGATTGCGGGAGCTTAACTATTTGTAGGTAGTTTTATATTTCTGCATTAATAACCACAGGCTGACATGCACTCTTCTCTTTTCCTGATGCATATGGCTTCATGTCACTGAGGACCGACCTGCATAAATGGCCACAAGGTAGGTTCATGGCTCCAGCTGGAGGCTGTCCCTCCATGGAGGGCTATAGCATCCTGAGAAGGAGCCTGTGTTTCTGGTCCTCAGAGCTATGGTCTAATCTTGAATCATCAAATATTAAGGTCAAGGGCAAGATATTCTCCACTAGAATTCCATTAAGTGGTAATTGATAAGTTACAAAAAGAAGTTAGCATATACTTTAATTTGTACTACTTTATATAGCTAATACTGTATTTGTGTTATCTGTCCAACCTACTCACAGCTTATTAAACTTTCACATCTCTAGAGAAGGCTGTTCAGAAACTTTCCAATTAGCCATTCTGTTTATTATTTCTTCTCCATTCACCCATGAAATCTAGTTCTCACCTTTCCACCCACTTGTCCTAATGCCACCCACACACATATGCAGACACATATCTTGTATGTACCACCAAGTCATACATACCTCACTCGCTAAATGACTCAGCTCACCTGGGTCATGCCTGCTCAGAATGCAGAAATTATCAGTTCCCTTCAACTTACCCACCCTGTTTCACAAACATTGTCCTCACTCAGCCATATGTAGTTTTCATCAAAAAAATCTTCCCTGATACCCAAAGAAGACCAGAGCTCTGGATTACCACCTCAACTCTGAATTCTCAGCAGCATCAAGACCTCCTAGATCAGCAAAGCATCCTGAGTCCCATCATTATCCATGTACCTCAATGGTCTCCTTCGCAGACAGTGCTCTCAGAAGAGCTACAAGTCTTAGAAAAGACTTCACAAAAGGACATGGTTGCCTGAAGTAGGACTGTGCTGAGATTTAAGCACCTAAATGGTCTAATAGAGAAATCCACAAATTTCACCTATCTTTAGACATTTTACCAGTTCAGTTCCTTCATCCAGTCTATGTAACTGAGCAGAGCAATCCTGGCTGTGCTTGATCAGGAAGGGCCTGACCGTAAAGTGCAGTTACAAGATCAAGCTCTTCAAAACACACAGTGGGCTCAACCACTGGAGATGTTACCCCTTTTCCTGTGATTCCCTCATGGCTAGAACAATTCTCCAGTCGTGGTTCATGAGGCACTGGTGTAGGCCTGGAAGAGCGACTTTATAGACTAAGGAAGAAGTTGACCTCACTGAGGAGATGTGAAGGTCTTGGTGCCAGTTTTGTATTTTATCTAACTAGAATTTCACATAGAATGCACAAGATGTTCTTGGAACAGGGATTATATCCAAACATCCCCTCTTAGATCAATGTTTCAATCTATGCTTTAAGGGGTTAAAATTTTCTTTTCTCCAGTACCAAAACTCTGGGATTGTTTTCTGCAAAATGTTCTGTTTCTGAAAGCAGCAGCTTACGTACCTCAGTGCACAAGAGGGCTGCAGGATATGAAACTTGATCTGGTAAAAAAACAAGTCCCTGTGACCCAGCATTAAGTATCTAATCCCTCTGACAGGGCAAGGGTATAAGACCCAACTCTGCCATCAGGGTTTGCTATTAGATAACTTTGACAGCTCCCTATTTAACACATAGTCTATTTTGATTCTCATTCATAGGTTCAATGACTAGAGAGCTTTGGTGTTTTATTCAGGGGTGTAGATACCACTAGGCACCTAAAATTTAGTATAGTGACTCTGAATATTACCATATTAACCTTAATTTAAGGATCTAGTTCATACTCTATCCTCCTTATTTTTCATTTCCAATATTAAATAGGCCTTTAAAGGCTGTAGTTTGTTTCTATGACCTATCTATTGTTCAGCCAAAAAGCAGCAAGCAATTAGCAACAACAAATATTTGGGGTATTAATTATGTAGCTTGTTCTCACTGTGTCCTAGCAAGGTATCTGGATACAGAACTTCATCTGACTCCTCTCCCCGCTGCCCTTAATATAGAATTAAGTAAATGCAACAGGTTATACACACCACAATATGAAAATCATTTGTTACATGTACAGTTCAGATAATAGCCATGGGACGTACCTCCTATGGTATGGGGTGTATATACCTTATATACCTGTTGTAATGCAAGCAAGCCTTTTTCTACTATATTATTTTTAATCTTTCTATTATATCAGACGAATCTTTCATGACCACGGGCCTGCCACATAGTATCATACCTTCCTTCTGTTGCACTGCCTGAAGAAATAACTAGAAACTACTAGTAATGAAAGTATTAACTAGAAATACGTTACTGAGGCCTAGTAGGCAAGCTAAATATGAATCACTGCAAAAACACAACACATCACCTGTTCCCTCAAATAAGTAAAAGCCAAATATTTTGCCATTGTTATAAAGGTGTTGCTTCCATACTACAAACAAAAGTAAGAGGATTTTTAAAAGGTAGCTTATCAAATGATAAATAAAAAAGATAAAATTACTTGCTTTGTTGTTTTAAGTACATAAGTACTTAAAAATTCAGGCACCTGTGTTCACAGATCAGTCTAGAGTCCTGTTTTGCAATCGTAAGGTACGATATGCTGACTAAATATCTTAAATGTAGAACATAAAATACAATTCCAAATCTGAGAAATGTTAACAGTATTCCACTTGTATATAGATGAAATATGCTTATTTTAACATTCAAATATTTACCCTAAATTCCAGCTCTGATGACTGTACATGTTGAAATGGCAGACCCAAATGTTTAACCTGTTGGGCACAGGAATACAGCTGTTCAAAGCTAGCTTTCTGTAGAGACTGAAGTAATTTAGCTAAATGTTAGCTGATATTTAGCAACTGGTTTAAATATATTATGGCACACACTAAAAACCCACTAATTTTTAATGAATGTCTCTATTAATAGATCCTCTCTATTTATCCCCTGCATTCTTTTTGCAGGTCATATTGACTCTCCTGGGCTCTCTGTAACATTTTTCTGCTGTCCTCCAGAGACATTCAATCCAATGACATTCTTCCACTCATAGTCCTGGGCCCATCAATTATCACTGACCCCTTTTCTTACTGTCCAATCAGTTGAGCTGAATTTTTGACAACCGACCAAATATTTTGGGTTGAAATAAATGAGAGAAACCACTTTCAACTTGTACATTACATGCAGAGGACCACCACTCAAAGGTTCCCCTGACTCCAGGATGTCATGGTTCCCAGGTAAAAGAGCAAAAGATTCCCCAAAATACACCAAATCCTTGGCGTCCCTAGGATTCAATTAAAAACACAACCAGGCTTTCCTACTTCCATGGTGGCTAAACTGCTCAGCTCTGATTGCAATAAGGCCTGTGTCCAAGATTATTAGTTATTTAGCTATCTCAGATGCTTAAGCATTTGGACTATGTCTGATTTAGATCTCTCTAAAAAATAGACATTACATGTCTCTTTTAGGACCAAAGCTCTGGGAGAAGAAAACTCTGCTGGGCCGTGAACTGCAAATAAAAGTCATTACCCTCAAACGGAAAGCAAAGTAGCTATTACTTTGAGCAGAGAACCACTTTCAGCTTAACTCAGTTGAGAATGTAGGAATGCACCTATGCACAGAGGTACTTCCAAACCTTGGGGACCAGAACCATCCTGACAACTAAAGTAGTCCGATGGTTAAAGTACATCCTGTTGGATGGAAGGCCCAGGTTTGGTGAAGCTGAAGATATTCAAATACGGATTCGAATCCTGTGGTTTAGTGAATAGAGCATTTACCTAACAGGACAGGAACTTGGGTTTTGGTCCTTGCTCTGAATTTTATGAATTTTGCTTTAAACAGTTTTAGGGTAAATTAGATTGAAGAAGGCTTTGAACTGGGAAATTAATCTAAAGAGTCTTCGTTCTGGCATGGTGGTTTTAACTATTAGACTAAAACATGTCTTATGTGCTTGTTCTCTCTTACCCCAGGACTCTAGTAGTTGACTGCACAGCGACAGTTTCAGGAGGACAGATGCAGAGTGTTTTCTTCACCTTTTCAGCCCTCTCAACTGAGGACGTTTATTCTGTCAGAATATATTAGACAATACTTGAGAGCTTCCACTGTACTGGAAAGCGAAGCAATACCTGATGCTTTTATCCCAGTGAGGCTGAAATTCTAAACCACTTAGACCAGGGGCTTATCACACTGCAGAGTGAACAACCAAAAGTAAGGGAATGTCATGCTTTTTTAAAAAGTGCCTTCAAACACCAGGAAAAGGCTAGATTCTTTCAGCATTTGTCATCTCCAGGTAAAGAAGGGTTTGCGATCATTATTTTGGACTTAGATTCAACCTCAATCCTGCTTTAAGTCTAAGCCTAAGCTTTTTATTGGATCTAACTCCTAATGCCTATTGAAATAATTTCTTAATGTTCTTAATGTTCTCAATGAACATTTTGCTGCTATATACCTTTGACACAGCCTTCTGTGTTGCTCCTTAATGCCTCTAGCCTATCACTGTAACTTGTTCATGGGTTGCTGCCAAAAGTTTCCAAAGTATCCAGCTGTCAGCACACACATCAGCAATAGATCACCCCCACACTTGCTCACCCCACTGAATGCACCACTCCCACAAATACTCCAAAATTTCACCCCGCTGAAGGACAGGAATGCTAAGGTGCCTCCTGTAGCAGAGTCTCCTAACATCCTGAAACATGTGACTAAGTTTTAAATGGACTTTAAAAGATGTATTTCAGAGCTAAGCTAACAACTAAATAACTTCACTATTATGTAGCTTCAGTCATATATTGCAACCAAGCCTTTCACAGTCAATGTGGCATTTCACAGTGGCAGTAAGGAGAGAGAAACAAACACAGCTTAAAACTAACTCTTTTTCCTTCTTAAATTCTAGGGCTCCAGTAACATTATGTAGACTCAGTGCTTCTTTTAAGATACTACCTATGATGGCACTTGTGAACATCATCTGGAAAATGGCTGAAGCACAACATAATCTGTCCATCTTTTTCTTTCTTTGGGCATGACTCTATATGGGAGACACACGATGTTGGAGCAGCAGAGCCGCTAGCATGCCCACCCCACAGGACTCCTGCTGCGTGGGGTCAATCTGGGCTCTCCTTAGGGCAGCTACCAGGCTTTTCTGCCTCACCCAAACCACACAAGCAGCCTCACTGAATGCCAGGGATATGCCCTGTGTTTTCTCTTGGTGTTTGATTAGCTCTAGGTAACAAGCCATGTTAAAAAGCAGTAAACCTAATTCAGACACGCTCAACATAGTTGTAGCACTCCTTTGTAAAATTTATTTAATGCTTTGTAGATATGCTTAAGCAACACTGATGGGTGAACAAATGTCATTCAAAGGCTTCATCTGGAATAACAGTTCAGTGAAATTCTTAGTCTTGTTACAGAGTACTCATTTACAAAACCCAAAAGCATTTGTGCACGTGAGCGAATGGTAAGAGGCCTGTGGCTGTGGCCTTCAACCTCTTCAGGGTGGAAACACACATCTACTCTGCTATGCAGTTACATCCCAAAAGTTACAAGATGTTACTGAAGTCAAAGCCTTTACATTTTTTGAACAGGGGTACCACTGGGGATCTAAGGCAAAACAATGAAATAAAAATTTGGAAAAAAATATTAACCTATCAATAGCAGATTATTAACTGCAATGTCAGTACCAAAATACTGACTTAGTTTTTGTATTGTTCCTTGTGCTGTTAAGTACTACACAAAATCTTAGAAAAAAACTCCCCCCAAAATATGAAGCTTTACTGCAAAAGAAATTAATGCAAGAAAACGATGGGGTTTAGTACTAAAGAGATACGAAGCATTGCTTCTTCATACCCTGCTAAGGAGCAACAGCTGTACTTAATTTTAACTTGACGTGCTTCAGAACTCCTATTTATATAGGTATTTAATGATCCAAATATAATGGTCCTATATAGTATAATTACTTATATGAAGGCTCAACTTCATATGTAATCTTTTAAAAAAGATGCTTCAGTGGAAAACTTGCTTTGGTTCTAACAATGAATAAGCTCTTTAACAGTGACAATCTTCGGAGGGGTTGGAGACTATTGACTATGGATCTTGAACACAGTTGACAATCAAACAATGTTATTCCTTCTTGACAGACTCCTTGTTTCTTCCTCCTTCACAGTACAGCCAATACAAGGAGAACAGGTAGAGTGCAAGACAAACCATCAAATCATAGTGGTAGAGTGTTGCAGCAAATAAAAGAAAGAAGAAGAAATAAAAGATTTTGCAAGCAATATGTTTCAAACCTGGAGACTCACCAGGTAGCTTAAGTGCTTCACTCTTCTGGTTAGAAATATCTGCAGAATCAGAAATGTGCTGGCTTTCCTTCTGTGAGTTATCAAGCCAGTTTAGTGTTTTCCCCTCAGTTATTAAATGGTGAGATTGAGAGCCTGTCCCTCCAACTTCTTTGGTAGGCTTACTAATTAAACCCTCTGGCATCGATGACTTCTCTTGTTTGAACCCTGTTTGTTGGAAACATTGACCTATATTCCTTTCTCTTCCTTCTCTAGAAATTGCTATGTCTGAAGTGGAAGGTACTCCTACTTTTTCAGCTTCAGGAGGGAGGCTTTTATTAATACGTGTCACTTCATTCGGTAGACTTAAATTGTACCCTGACTCAGCAGCAACCTTATCAATGACTTCGAATTCAAAGTGTCTATACAGATGCCCCATACCTCCTGCCACAGTGGACACTTCTGAAGATGCCTCCAAAGAGCTTTTATAATGGTAACTGGGCACAGTATTTGTACCAGAAGGTGGCATTTTTGTTTCAGCTTTAGCATGTAAATAGGAAAGTGTACCAACACGGCTTTCTTCCCTACAGAGCTCTGCTGCCTTCTCACTGTATAGATGCTTCTGGGTGCTTGGGGAACGTTTAGGTACTTCTGGATATAAATCCTGCTTCAAACCTTCTTCCTTTCCTGTAGCAGAAGCCTTTCCTGCTTCTACAGGTAAAATATTGCCAATGTCTGATTGTGCTTTGGCACACTTTTCCCTGATACTGCATATAGACATCGTTTCTTCTTGCAGCGTTTCATGTACACGTGCATTATAAATACCTAAAACTGATTCCTTTTCAAATTCAGTGTCATATAATACACCCACTGTGTTGAGTTGACAAAGAGCATAATGTGAACCATCATTTCTCCCTTCATGTGTATCAAACGCTGTTTCCTTTTCCTCTGTGGGCCTGTCACTTATTGCAGTCTCTTGAGGTAGCTTAGCAATTACTGCTTTTTCACTGGCAGACATTTTTTCTGGAGCACTTTCTGATGCTGTTTTAATTATATAAGCTGTACCTGCCTCTGCTTCCTCTGTAATACCCTGCTCAGAGACAGAAGACTTTTCACAACTCTCTGCCTCCTGGCAGGTAAACAACTCCTTTGTGGAAGCCGTGCTCTGAGGTCCTGTGTTCTCCCTAGCTCCCCACCGAACCTCACTACCTGTTTCTTGCCACCTCTGCTCCACGGGGCTTGCTTCGCCTTCCTTTCCTATCAGTCTTCCTTTATTTGTGCTGTCTGACTTTCCTCTGTCTTTTAACCTTGTGAATCCTCTGTGTTCCCAAGTGTCTCCAGCTCTTCTTTCATCCCCTGGAGAGGATGCTAGAGGATCTGCCTGTGCAGGCCTGGGTGCTTGCTTGTTGTCTTCAGCTGACGGAGGCGTTGTGTTCAACGCTTTGGCAGTGTGTTTTCTATGTGATTTGAAAGGCTTGGGTGCTTCCTCCTCGCCGATTAGTGCTAAGTCTGCTACTTCGATGACTTTCTTCTCCTTCCCTGCATCAGTGTTATAGTTCTTTCCTGACATTTCACCAACTCCTTTTTTTTGCGTATATTGGCTTTTCGTGGAATCTATTGAGACGTCAGCATGTGCAAAAGTGTCGGCGTATAAATCTCCTCTTAAATGTACCTGAACTTTGCTTTCAATCATCTTGATTTTTCCTTCACTTTTGTCAGCATCTGACAACAATGAATCCAGAGTTTGGTGAGACGTTTGCGGCGCCTGGTGCTCCGGAGCTGGATTAGCATTGCCATCCAGCGTACCTGCTATGCATGCATTTAATTGCATGGATTCATCATGCTCTGGAGAAATGGTTTCTGGTCTCGTTTCACAGGCCCCTTTCAAAGTATCAGCAGCATCCTCACTGATGAATAATCTCTCCATCATCTTACTTCCCAAGGCACTATCTGTTTCACCTTTTGAAATATCTGTGTGGCTCTCTCCTTGTCGACTTGAGACAGTAGCTGTAATATCAATAGACTCATTCTGCTTTGTCCCAGGAAAATATTTTTCCAATAAAAGGCTTTCACTGGTACCAGTACGTTCCAAAAACTGCTCACCACTGTTTACCAAGCCAGCAGCAACTTCCGTCCCTGATGGCTGACTATTATAATCTCTTAAGGAATACTTAACTTTATCTTTTAATTCTCCTCCTATCTCTTGTGAAGTGTTTTCAGATGAGGAACTGATAGGCATAGGGTGCAAGTCACTGCTGCTTTCTATACAGGCTAGCTTTTTCTCCAATCTTTCAGTGTCACTTGGAGAATTAACTGGTTCTGTTGTGTATAAATTCCTTTCATCTCTGGAAGAGGTACCTCTAGCTCCTGTGAAGTGCTGATTTAGCTGAAACAATAGAATAGAAAAGAATGATCAAAAAGTGCTTTGCAAAAATATGCCAAATGAAGGAGGCAGTATTTTGTTATGGAAAGTTTTGTTTTCAGTAACAAAGCTTTTATGGAAACGTGTTCCAAACCATTTGCAAAATTTGCATTGTATGTATTTTTTAACATAGGTAATGAGCTTTACGGTGGTGCTGAAATAAAACAGCATTCAGAACCCTCTCTCTTTATTCATGAGTTCAGTAAGCTGCTAGTGCATTTTATACAAATTAAATCTGAAGAGAATATTCCCTTAAAGGGAGGCTAATTCATTCTCTATACATTCGGTTCTAGGTTTGGCAAGAGAGAGGTGAGGGGTGAGGGGGGAGGATTGGCGCTTAAATGAGGGCATTGATACAGTACATCAAAGCCTGGTAATGTACAGTATTGTCCAGTAAAACAAAGACACATTTCACACTGACAAATACTGTAAGGATTATCTGTGCTTCATTTCTCTCAGGGACCATTTTACAGGCTTCAAACCAGACTGTTTTTAGACAATCTGGTAAGACATGGGTTGGAAATGAGATTAGCGAAGTAAAAAGCCAGGAACTAATCACTCTCCCTCCTAGCTCCCAAGTATCATATTGTATTATTCAGCTATGCCTGCTTGTCATTGCACTCTCTTCTCACTTTAGCATAGTCACACTGATAGCACTAGCTGATCAATTAGAGGCTAGCTTCTTGGGCACCCCTTTATGCATTTGCACTTGCTGTAGATACCCCCATTACAGTTTCTCTTATTAATATGTTTTCTGCAAAGCCTCTGCAAACTATTAATAGTAAAACGTCACTCAAAGAAAAGTGAAGGAGCTAATGTCTCTGCAAATTCTGTTTTAATGACCCTCTGCCAACCAGTGCTCAAGTGTATTTGAGTTCTTCGGTGATGCCAACTGTCAGGATTTAACAGTGAGATGCCTGTGTTTTTTTTCCCCTCCTCATAACTGACATTTGCATGATCTCAATAATTATATGCAAATCTTACGATTTCCCCTTCTTCTCACATAAGGCTCATGTTACTTGTCAACTGCACAGCTGTCTTGTGAGCCAATGCCTGTGCGTTTCAAAGATTTGGTTGTATTTCCATCTATTATAAGCCTTCATTGTTTAATTCATTAAAGAGCGCATAGTGCAAATTAACATCTAAATTATAGCTCCCCCTTCATTTATTGTATGGACAATCCTGGCAATTGATAAACAAACGGTTATATTTGATCCTGCTTTTTGTAACAGGGTGGACTGAGAACAACAAGGGATTTTAGAGGTCCTACTTTTTATGTTTTACCATTAAAAAAAAAGGAGACATTGACTTTCAGGCAGTGAAACGTCCCACAATAGGCAACAATTTTCAACTTTTTTTTGGCAAAAGACAAGAAAATTTATATTCAAATAAGAGGAATTTATTCTCTCTCTATCAATAAGAAAAAAAAGAGAATGGTTCTCATCTTCCTCTCCTGTCTGATTCAGCATTCACATTTTCACAGGTGATAGCTATTATAATCTATGATTATGAATCTATGCACCCAAATGATATGAGCTGAGAACAGACACTGAGAATAATAGATTGCTGTATGTGTCTCATTTATTGCCATTTTTTCTTTCATACTGAAAAATGCAAGCCAAACCACACACACACATGCACACACACAAATCCAAATTGAATGTTCACTGAGTGTGAAATTTATTATAAAAAATTTAATGTCAAATACTGATATAGAAAAATCTGCTAATATAAATGTATATATTTATTTTGCTTATATAGCATGTTACGCAGTTATCCTTTGAAAAACCCCAAAAGCAAACATACCATAAATATAAGAATTTTACCAAATACAGAGCATTTATTTAAGAATATTTCCATCCTAGAAAATAGGAGGGGAGATTTTTGAAATGCTACTCTTCTAATTCCTTCAAACTGTCATTTAGAGCCTCTGGTAAAGAAGTAAAAGGGAGAAGTCATCAATTTAAGACCAGAAAAAGTTGATGCACTATACTGAAATCAAAGCACCTTCTATTGTTGAATCAGTTAGAGATTCAACAAAAGTACAGACCAAGGCTTTACATTTGTAAATTAGTACATCAGTCAGCTCTGTTAAAAGGGGGCATTTCACCAGCTTTGAAGCGTAAATGGATTCAAATCATTTAATACTGTAGATATAATTGTATAACACTTACCAGCAACTCTAATTCTTTTTCATCATCTTCGTGATCACCCTGGTTGTATTCTGCATTTTTATCTTTTATATTTTCATTAGCTGGTTTGGTGTCTTTGTCTTCTGCTTGTGAATAAACAATCTCTGGGATGTTTGTGTCTGAAGAGTTAACAAAAACATACTTGAATAATTTCCATGAGGTTGTTTGTTACACTATTTTTTAATTAACATGTGCAGTAAGGAAGAACTAATTAAACCGGGTGTTGTACCTGAGGTCCTTGAATTATTCCATGTGTCATCGTCAGACGTTGCCAATATTTCTTCTTTGCTGTTAAACAAAAATAAACTTCCTGTGTTAGTCTGCAAGAATTATTGTTCTAATTCTTCTTAGACTCTGATATGAAGACCACTAGTTAATTACACAAAATTTTGAATGCTGTTCGAAATTCTGAAAATAACAGCTTTATAAAATGTACCTTTTTTTGAGTGACCTGATATTAAGTCTTGGTCAAAGAAAGAATTGGCCAAGAAAATGAAAATGTGTTGACCTTCAGATTACATTGCAAAGCTGATGGGTTTTCCCAGGCCTTTTCTGAGAAAGCAGCACAAAGGTGATTAGATGGGTCAGTGACAGGAGAGTGTAACTTTGGGGTCAGGCAAGGGTCTGGAAGGATATATGTGTTCAGGAGACCAGGCCTCTCTCTTGCTTATATTTTTCAAATATTTGTATGTATACAGAGGTGGCTGGAAAATGACATCTTTGTTACCTGAAATAAATCAAAAGATTCTCTTCGCGTGTATACAGCATAAATCCTGTTGCTAAGCTATGCCTGGCTGGCAGGAAGAATTCTGCTTCCCTGCAGCTGGTGCAATTTTTGCTGTTGCTTTGCTGGCTGTGAAAACAAAGGTCAGATCCAACACAACAAACACCTACAGAAAGATGCTGAGTGCCTGCAGTCCTCATCAATATCAATGCAAAGTGATAGCAGTTTGAATTGTGTGCTTATAGGGGTGTAACCTTTAGTGGAAAAGGAAAAAAAATGTAAAAAGAATGTCACTTACGTAAAATGTAAATTATTATATCGCTCCTAATGTCTTCTCTATGAGGAGCAATTTTTTTTCTGTGGGTCTTAATTTATGCGTTTTTCAACCAGTAGTCCACCTCTGTTACTGAAAATTACTTTCTAATTTTCAAATATTAATCTTTTCCCCTTCTATTTTCTCCTAGCGTCTTTCATTTTAATTGATATAACATTAACTCTGCCACCTAAATGCTTAATTCAGAAGGAGGATGCTAAATTTATACTCCCTTACAAGAACCTAGACATCAACTGTCACCAACTTTTTAAAATCCAGCTTTTACAAGGATTGCCAGACTAAAGCAGACAGATGATCCTGCCAGTCTGATCTCTGACACTGGCCGCCATCAGATACTTCAGGGAAAGATGTAAAGTTCTTGTAGGACAATACTTGCAGTAATTTGCACTGCCCTATTAAATTTCCTCTTGGCCTTTTGTTGTTAGAAGCTAGCCTTGAAGCACAAGATTTAACGCTCAACGGTTCTTTTTCACCATTAATTGCAATAATGCTGAATATTCTTGCTATCCATACGAACGTCGTGTCACTCTTGAATTCTGGCACATGCATAGCCTCCGCTCATTTCTCACTCTCCTACTCACACCAAGTTGTACTTTCCCCTGCCAGCAGTTGCTATAATCTGCATTTCATCCTGAAAAGGCTGACAGAGACAGGCCCTTATTTTCAGTAGATTTATGGGGGTTTTAAGGCAAATCATTACTGCTTATTATTTATACATCATTATTCTTTTTTTTTTTTACTGATCAAATGCTTGTCATAGTGTTATATCCTGTTCCCAGTTTTCTTCTGCCCTTTTGCATCTTTTTCATCCACCTCTTTCCATAAGCTTAGACATGGTGTAGCTTGGGGCTTAACCACGAGACAGATGCATTAAACCATTTAGGTTCTAACAGGGTGTATGCAGAAGTCCGGAATTAGGAGCCAAGACATGACTAACACATACACTGAGTCAGGCACCCTAAAATAATGATCCTAAAAACCACACGGGCACAGCAGGGAACCTACTACTGCTATAAAGCAGGGGAAAAAAGTGTCTCAAAGCTTTTCTTTGAATGTAGCTGGCTACCTGCAGCTTTCAGCCATGTGGATGCAACTCTGCGGAAGCAGGGATAGCGTCCTTTACTGTTAGAAGGGGCCCTGGTCTACTTCTTAAAGGAATGGACTTTGACATATTTTTTTTCTGTCAAGAAGCATTCCCAGTAGAAGGGGAGATATTGATGCCAATATCTAATGTAATAGTCTGTTGGCAGCCAGAGCTCACATTCAAGATGCAGTGGCACTTTCAGCTTTTATCACACCCTGATGAGATTAAAACTCACACTTCACACACATCCAAAAAGTACCCAAACTAACAGGACGCAGACTGTTTTAGTAGAAACTGGAGGGCAGATTTGCCTATCGCTTTTGAAGTTGGATGGACAGATGGGACCCTTACTTTTTAGCTTACTCTTCATTCCTTGGAGAAAAGAGAAACTGGATTCTGACTCCTGTTCCCTGTGTTCCCTGTGTTGGTTTTGGTTTTGATTACAAACATTTCAGTGTAAATATAGACACAGTCTTTGAATAAGGATGTTAAGGAGGAGTACCTATTTTCTGAACCTTTAAATTAACAAGTATAAAGTGCTTCAAGCTGGATGCTTATGGGCATGCGCCAGGATGGGGTTTATCTTATGTAGCCTTAGTTTTCTAAGCACCTGTGCTCTGGCAGTAGAGTACATCACCCGTATTATCAGCAGTGAGAGATTAACACTTCCAAAGGGAGATTCGTACCCTCTGTCATGGACATCACGAGTAAGATAGGATGACATATCCTTCGAAGGAGCTTCTCTGCCTCTGGAAGAGACTGACCATAAAGGGAATCTACAGTGAATGCCTTAGGCTGGAACCTTAAGTTTTAGATACCTGAAATTAGCTGAGTGAATCTCACCTTGTAACTAAATTCAAACTGGAACGTAGCTACTGAGTTTTAGTGGCCGGGGCTGTAATACACAGTGTTGTGAGCTGACCCCCTCAGTTCTACTGTTGTGATTAGAGTTGAATTTGTCCTTAAGTCTTGTTCTAGTAGCATCTGGACCTCTGGTCCACAAATTTATTTTCATAACTGCAACATAGGTAATGATAATGGAGCCTCACCGCCTGGATCCACACTGCAGGGCTTTTAACATGACTTCTTGCATGTTGCACTGAATTTTGTAAACGTTACTGGTTTATAGCCCATTATTTGTGCACACCTGTCCTGCAAATAGCTGAGTACAGGCAAAGTCAATGCAACGGCTATTTTCCTTATTTTACTTCTATATCAGAAATATCTGTCCTCACATGATTATTCTAGTGGGAAATCTAAAATTAACCTAAATTGAGGGTATTGATCTTGCGGTCTTTGAGGATCACAAAGAGGATAAAGCAACAATCATTTAACAGCACTACTTCAATATAAGATGTGAGATGAAGATGCTGAGACTACAGGTGCATACAACTACAGAACAATCTCAAACATGTATGTACACCCTAAAGACTGAAATACTTCCCAAAAGCCAACAAACTGCTTCATCAAACAGTGACAATTGGAAAGTATTTGTCTAGTTAGTAAGTTTTTGGACTTCTTTTCTCCATTTTTCTCTGAAAAGTTCCTAGCTCATAATCAGAATTCCATAAGCAGATTTTTAAATTATAATATTAATTAAGCTTTTGGTTTATAAATTAATTACCTCACTGTGTTGTGGAGGGTGGTCTAAATGTGCCTACACTGGGTAGTGAGAGACAGAAAATTTACGTTCCAATTTTCTGTTTGAAAAATTTTTATTTTTAAGTGATGCAGGCATTCTGACAACAATACGAGCTAGAAAAATTCATGATACCAGCTGATGCCGTTCCCTCCAACATAAGTACCTGTATACCTGTAGAAGCTCAGTTGCTTTTTCTCCTTCAGCTGAATGGGGCACATCTTCATAAAGTACATCAGGAACTTAAGAATTTCTACCAGCTTCAAAAAAAACCCTTATGCTTATATGATTCCTTCTTGATGGAATTATCATTCACTTGGACTGAGTGATAAAAAGAAAGCAGGCATGAAAACAGGTTATCACTATAATTTTGCATTCAGAAAGAACAAATGGGAAGTTCAGGGACTAGTTAGTAGGACTGAGAGGACTGTAAATTTGATGGACGTTATGCAAGGAGTTCAGAAGTCCCAAAGTTATGTGGAATTGCCATCCCAAACAGAGAAAAAAAATGTTAAACTTGAACCCAAAAGATGTGAGGAGTAGATAGACAATGTATAAGTGATGAGAAAAAAAAAAAAAAATTAGCCAATAAACAATATTTCTTTGACTTCAGAAAGGGTTGGGATAAAGTAAGCCATGATTTGGAATTAGTCTTTTTAAGTTAAATAGGGATTATTTAGAAGTGAGGTTTGATCAGATTTCAGATAATCTATGTATAACTCCATAATCAAAAGACTTCTCTTAAACTTTTCTACCACAGTACTAGTAGTAGGGTAGAATCTTATAGGAACACAGATCATATAGGTCATAAATGATAGGAACAGATATTTAGAAAATAATACTATTTCATCCAGTCTGGGAGCAGAACTTGGTGTTTAAATATGCTCCAATCAAGAGGAGCAGATAATCTCCAACCCAAAATACTGAGAGACCCAACAGAGGAAATCACACATTGGCTTAAAATCTTTGCTATTCAAATATATGAAATAGGTCCTGATACTACTGTAACAGTATCAGAAGAGTAGGAGAAGTAGTAGCTATATTTAGAAAAAGAAGTAGTGTCAGGTGTCTTCAAAAGTTTTCACAATAGATTTAGAACTAAACTTAAATGAGAGAATAAATACAGATAAATGGAAAACGGCATAAAAATGACAAACTCACCTGATAATATCTGTCTTTGATAAGATTACTATATTTCCCTTGTCTAAAAATCAGTTATCTAATCTATCTGGACTTTATTAAAGCATTTTTTGTGCAGCCACATGGGAAATTTATTAATTAAACTGGAGATGAGGGAGATGAATACAAAAGCTGGGCGGTGGGAGAAAGGCTTGGTGCCAAGCAGGGCCCCGTGAGCTGGGCTGCACGGAGCTGGCAGACATCGCCAGGGAATTGGAGAGGACTGGTCGTGTAATCAGACTTACTCAGTCATGTTATTACAGACCAAGGCACCAAAAGTCAAAGTTAAATTAAATCCATCACAGATAGGAGAGACATCACCAACACAAAGGAGGATTGAAAGAAATGTGTGGCCTGGAGGACCAGAAAAATAGATAAGGGATGAAATTCAAAATTATGAAGTGCCAGGTCGTACATTTAGGGACTAGACAGAGTTTCTGACACAAAATGAGGGCTCAGAAATTGGAAGAAACAGGCAAACAAGAAAAATCTCTGTTTCTTTTTTGGCAGAAAACATTTCCAAGCCTCTGGTGTGAGATGGTCATGGCGACAAGGCAAACAGAGTTCTGCAGTAATGTGTCAGAGGAGGTATTCCTAGTGATGAAAGATTTCAAAAAAATATTCATGTTGTGGCATCAGGCACTAGTAAGAACTCCTCTGGAACATTTGTATACAATGTTCAAGAAAGAGTAATTCAAACTGGAAAAGGTGCAGAAGAGGACTACAAGAAGACTGGCAGGATGAAAAAATCTATATTAATCAAGGAGGCAAATTGGGTATTTCTGTTTTTAGCCTGGCAGAATAAGTCTGAGAGGAGAAACAAATGCCCTCTCTTAATATAGCAAAGGGGTAAATACTGAGAACGCAGAAAAGATATTAAGCAGCAAGACTCTCTTAATTAATACCAAGACTTCACAAAAAAATTGTTGTGGAAACTTAAAAGAAGATCTGTAAGCATTAGAAAAGAATATCCTGTAATTTTTCAGTGCACGTACCAGGCACAAGAAACTGAGAAGGTCTCAGTATGGAAGTATGGATATATTTTTGTGAACAGGATTATGCAACACATTTCCCAAGGGATAAGACTTTACAGTCCCATAGTCCCAGTCCAGCCCTATTTCAAATGCTCCTATGCAGCTATATGCCCTGAGAGTTATGCTTTCAGGAGCACACATTTCAATGTGGAACAGCAGGTGCTTTGGTCTGGTCTGAAATAGGTTTGGGATCATAGCCAGGACCTACTAATCTCTTCATAATGGGTGAGATTATTATAGCTTGTCGTGGTTTTAACTCACAAACCAATATTTGGCAGAAGTTGTGTCTGCACGTTTGTGTAACTTGCAGCACTGTTCACTTTGTTCTCTGTTATATCCACTTATGCTAGATCTTAATACCTAAATCACAAGATATTTATTTCACAAAATGTGGGAAAAGGCTGAAATTCTTGGAGTATAGAATATCGAAAGATGAAAATGTACCTGTAAAACTCTTGAAATTAATGCAATCTGAACAATTTTATACTATCTCGTATTTAAAAGAAAATGTGGTAATATATTCTTTAGTCTGAAATTTAAAGAGGTATGGGAACGTTAAAGTATTTAAAGACTATATTTCTCAATATTTAGTAAAAACACCTAAGAGGGAAAAAGGTTTTCAATAGAATTTTATTTAAAAATCCAGACAGGATTAGGCTTTCACAGAATCTTTCATGCTTCTGTTTTTTACTTCAAGGTGGATTCAAAATCAAAGCCATCCTCTTTTACCCTGAAGTTGAGGTGAAGGTAAAATGTCCTCATGAAAGGAGCTGGCAAGATTGAAGTTGCTAACCAAACACTAATTCTGTTTTAATTTCAGGTCAGATTTCTAAACCTAAGAAAAGCCTAGTACAGCAGCAACCTTCAATACAACTAGTGCTTTTGGATCTAGTGCCAAAAACAGCCAGCCCTGCTGCAGAATGATGCCACTGGGATTTAGACAATATACGAGATCCTTGAAAAGAATTAGTTAAATGTGTCAGCAATGTTTTACTGAGAGGCAGAAGAGCAAAAAGTGAATTTGTGCAGGTAAGTGCTCAGGCATCAGCTGTCACTGGAGCCAAGCAGGAATCCTGCCCAGAACTCGAACCCCATGGAGCTGAGGAGAGGAGAAACACAAGCGGAGGGAAAGGCTGGCCATTTGGTTTGGTTATTTTTGTATCACTAGCAGCAGATGTGATGTCAAAAGGAAGTAGAGAATGGAATAGCTACATTTATTTAAGAAAGTCCAAGCAATAACAAAAATTATTTAAAAAATTTCGTGTGCACATTGGAAGCAGAAAGCCTGTAAAATGTTTGGAGGAGCTGGGTTAAAAGAACATTGATGAAAGACTGAATACAGGATTTTCCACGTGTAATTCTGAACTTCAGTAGTATCGTATACAATGTCATTCAAAACCCACGAATATAGAGTAAAAATAAATTTCTAAGGAAGAAGGAATTTTGGAAAGCAGTGGGGAAGACTATGTATGTATAAAGTTCCAAACAGAGCTTTAAAGTTCTATTAAATTGTTTGTAAGACACAGCAGAGTAAGAATTAACACATGTTTTTTACTAACATAACCATTCCTGAACAGTCAGCTTACTGGAAAATTTCATTTAAAATACTGCTTTATTTATACTGGTCTTAAAATACCAGTGAGTCAGGGGAGAAAATATCAACAAAACCAATTCATAGAGAGAAGAAAATGCGAGAAGGAGAAAAAAGCTGGTACAATAAAAAAAAAGTTAAAAACATAAGCTTGATTCTCCTCTAGTCATTGTGGTGAGACTACCACTGAAGAAACATCCCACCCACCCTCTGGGATCGAGATCCAAAGCATGTCCTGGCCTCTCTGTACGACAACTCACAAAAGGGGTTCGGGAGCTGCCAAGGATGTCGGTGTGTGATTCTCCAAAGTGCAAACTTGACTTCTCTTGCGATGGGGTCTCTGTAGTTAATTCTATTCTATCTCCCTCAATGAATATATGAACTAAATATATAACAAGTAAAGATAAACTCATTCCTTGCTTCCATAAGGCTCAGTCCAAAACTTAATATAGGGACAAGTCTCCTACTGATTTACACTGATGCCCGTGTTATCAGCTGTTGAAGTTATAGTCTTATAATACAGCCACTCCACAATTCCTTATCGCACATGGTTCCAGCACCCTATAAATATTAGTCTCAAGCCCTGGTGCTGCCAGAGAATTCACAGCCTAGTTCAAGAAGCGGAGGTACAACCTTGGCTTGAAGCCACCTTTGTGCTTCCTGGGGCCTTCCCTCACTGTGCCTCAGCACAAGCCAGGGTCTATAAGGTGGCATGGAGATGACGAGGAGGCTAAGGGTTATCTGTCTGTGCACTGGCATGAGAGGGCATGTATCTTATTTCTCTGGAGAATTTCTAACATGGGAGACTATGCTTGCTGGAAGTATGTCAAACAACCTCCTCACCAAGCAATGCTTGACCTCTTATTTCTGGGCGCTTGAAAACTGAGAGGCTACAAAATGTCTGCAGCAAAGCCGCATGCAGTGGGACCTCTTTATGTGCAACCACCTATGTGCTGTGGGAAGAAGCCATTAAGTAAGTGCATAGCTTCCCAGGAGCAGACAGGTGCCACGCACAGAGGCTCCAGTGCCCAGCAATGCCTGGCAGCCAGGCTGGTGGGCAGAAGGGTCTGGCCTCATCCAGAGGTCTACCCGCAAGTTGTACCTACCCAGCCTTTGAATGTCCTGCAGCTAAAGAAGAGAAAGAGCCTCAATAAAGCTTAGGAGCAAAATCATCATTATTGCAGGAATTGGTGCTTATTTCTGATTAGTTTACCTGCACATTTTGTCTAAACGAAGGCAGAATATTATTTTTATGAACGGTGTGCTCTCATTTGGAATTGACACTAATGAATGCAAGGCCCTTTCCCCCTCTTGTTTGTACCATCAAATTAATTAGCTCTATTGTGACATCAGTATTTTTCTCAAGCCGTTCAAGGCTTGAGCATTTTCTTTTCTTTTTCTAAAGGGCATCTTCTGTGCCCTTTATCTACCATAAGAATCATGCATCACTTGTATTTTTCACAACTAATGCTGTTTATTATAAAAACTGATTGTGATGTGAAGATTGTTATACTGTGTGGCAAATTGCCCAAACAATTACTGTAAATGCATGAGCCATAAACTGTACTGCCAAGGACACTGGTAGGTTAGCTCCTATAAAAGAAACAATTAGAGTCTGAGGTGAAAATAATAGAGATGAGATGACAGTTATTGAAAAGGCAGAACATCCAGTTTAATGTTGTAAATACAGGTTTGTGGATTACACTGATGGTTTTAAAGTGTTCATGGCTTATTGAATGGAACAGAATATTACATACTTTAGAATGGGGCCATAATTATTATTCCTTTTTAATTGTGATGTCTGATGCATTTGTGAGCAGTTGTTGAGAACATCCTCACATTATACTGATTCTAGTTCTAAATTATCATCCTGCTCCAAGGGTTTTTTTTTTTATTATTTTACTTTTTTAGCATTTTGTTGTTCAGGGTCTGTTCTGAGCAAAGTATTTTCTCTTGAGGAACTTAGAGTGCTTAGAGGGTTACAGCAATAATTATTTCAGTTTCAGCCTACACACTTCACTGCTTTAAATCATCATTAGAAGTTTCATCCCTCAGCAACTCCTGCTGAGACAGTCTTAAACTCCTAGAAACCATTAGATAAGAATAGCCTATCTTTATAACAATTTGTATATAAAGGTATTGATAAGAATTTGCTAGAAATTAAGAGAATACATTTTTTCTTAGGAATCATCTAAATACAGAATAAGGCTTTTTATGATTGCTAAAGAATTTCAATCATTCAAACCAGATTTGCAGCATATGAAGACTAGGGTGCACAAAGAAAGATGTGCACCCTACAAGAAGACATGTTGTGATAGACTATGGTAGATATGAAGAAAATACAGGAAAACTGACATTACTGCATGAGAAAATTAAACAGTCCTCTGCTCTTTAAGATAAGACATAGGGATAAAAATGAATGAAATAAAATTCAAGTATTAGACACCCAGGGGAGCACTAAACAACTGGACACAGAATTATGACTGTCCAAGAAGGCAGAGGGGCTGGGCACGTAAAACCAGAACTGGTGAGTCTGCCCAGGGTTTGCGAGGAGAAGATGAAGTGAGCTGCAGAGCAAAGACAGCAACCAGCAAAAGGCAGTGTCAGCGCTGCAGCATGTGTGAACTCTGAAGTACCAAATCCATTAGTAAGGGGGGAAAAAAAAAAAAGCAGTAAAGTGGCTTTGAAAGAAAGTTGAAAGAAAACTAAGTACTCAGCTGTACCACCTTTCAGGGAAATGCTCTAAGTCATTTTCAGGCTTTTACATGCTGTTAAGAGAAGCTGATCTTAATGCTAGGTAAGGGCATCACAGCTGTGTTGGAAACTGATGGCGCCAGGCTGAAGTTCAGGGAGGTGTTGGGGAGCAGAGCTCGGGAGGTGGCTGGGCTGTGGGCCTGGGCAGCTGGCTGTGTCCTCAGGCTGAAATAACTGCCTCCTAAGAAAACTTGAGGGAGTGTCCTAGGAACTGGACCTTAGGAAGCGCAGAAACCAACAGCTGCACGAACTACAGACAAACCAAACTGCAAAGAGCAGTGTGAGCGCAATGTGGAGCATTGCTGCTTGTGCTGACAACAAAGCAGAGGGTGACTGAAGTTCAGCGAGCACCATTCCTCAGTTTTGGACTCCTAACACACACACCTGAATTTCTACTTTCCAGCTGGCTTTACCTGAAAATATGGCCAATTCCTGCCTAAGAGCATTTCGCCTTAAATGATCCCTCCTTCTGGAGATGTCATGTTATGTGTGCCTGAACCACCATGTTGCGATTACATGTCATGTGTGGCAGTATCATTGCCTTCTGTTTATATGTTTAATTTTTTCAGGAGGTATTTAAAAAATAGAAGCATAAAAGAAAAATAATTTAATCAGTGCAGAAAGCAATAATTTAAATTACACTGTTAGATTCCAACTGATTGAGATCACACAGGAAAAGATTCAGAAATTAAAGCAAAAATTGCAAAGAAAAACAACAGCCATAAACAAACAGCTGTGTGAACATTAAGTAGAAATTACTAAATCATATTTTAAAATATTATGTCTTTACAAGTGATCTTATTAGAATGATACTGTACATAAAATCAGAGCCCTTATTACAAATCTAGGCAAGACTGATTTTGTTATATGACCTTCAACTACCAGCAGTGTTAGAGAAGGCTCAATCTAGTTCCTAGTAAATAGGTGTCACCAAACAAACAGGACTGACACTAATTAGCTCCCTTGTTGATAGTCAGGACACAGAGAACAGAGGCAGGGAGATGGAGTGACCCACTCATCATTACAGCAGTAGGTGAGGAAATTTGCACACTGGCATAGCCATGGAGGCTTTGACTGCAGCTACCAGTTTGAAACTACGCTGTGAACAGAAGACTGCATTGTCAGGAGAGTCAGTGTAGCAACCTTCACAAGCATTTTGCATGAAAATAGAGCCACAAAGAACCTCTACTTAAATGTTTGAACTCTGAGGAAGATAATATTAGTCTGTGGTACTTCCCCACCTTGAGGAAATACCCTTTAGTATTGGTCATCTCATCTGACACCACAAGAGAAGAAAAGGTAGGCCTGCAAAAAGACAATAAAGGACTGTCAGTAGCTTCTAAACAAGGAGAAATCGGAAAGGAAGTTTGGAAAGCGAAGTGGAAAAAGATGCTCAGAACAAGCTGTATATAGTATGATGATTAATAGTATCGTGGGGGACAATTGATCAAGAGAGCAGCTGTAAGGGAATTTGAGTGTTTTTTCTGAAAAGATAATTCCCAGTAGGGTTCAGGCAATGTTTGTAATAAACCTATTTTTATTAAGATTATTGGATTGGTGCTATCCAGGGGATTACATTTTCCAATTACTAATATTTTCATTTTTCAGTCTTAGTTTATGATTGAAGCAGGGACATAGGTGGCACAGAACAAAATGCATTGGCCTGGTTTGGGATGAGAATAATCATAGCCTCAAAGCAAACAGAGTCCCAAGAAATTAGTCTTTATTTTCTAGCTCATTAAAAAAGACCTTGAGTTTTAATGGCAAAACATTCATACAGTGGTGGGTTGTTTTTTGGTTTTTTTTTTAAATATAGATGTATATCTGTCCATTTGAAGATTTTAGTGCCATACAGCCTGAACCAGGAGCCCAACACCAATTTGGTGCCAGGCTTAAGCCTTTAATATAGTCCTGTCTATCTCCAAATCTCGTGACTATAGGTATGAAGACTGCAGAAAAGCCCATGCATAGTAAGTCAGTTATACCTCCAATTAAGCTACAGCAGTTATGAACAGGAAGATTGCAACATTTTTCACATCTATTTATAACTCTGTCATGATTGTTGTACCTTCTTGTAATATCCACATAACAATGTTGAAAAGAAACCAGTTCAGAAGTCTTGTTACACAGCTGGTTTATATGTGGGTTGGTCAGAACATCGTGTAAATCTTTTGACAGAATGGGCTAACTGCTTCAGAAACAGATAATTTCTTTAGGAAAGATTCCCCTGGACAGGGTTAGATCTATTAACAGCTCCATTGTGAATTAGTAATGCAGGATCTTACTATTGGGGTGCCAACCTCCAGGGCCTATCTCCAGGGCCAAGCTGTTGAAAGCGAGGGAAAGGTGAGTCAGGAGTCAAGTTTCCTGAGGGCTAGGCTTGGCCTAAGGTCAGAAGATATGCTCTTAGGTTTCTATTTTGTCTGGAAGTGGCATGTTCAAATATCAAAACGTTGTTGTAGAAAGGAGATGGGGGTAGAGCCCCTCTTTTCTTCCCTTGCTTCTTTCTCCCACTGTTTTAAAAGGTAGAAGGAGACAAAAGCAAGTGCCATCAACAAGTCTTCCATCTGTTTCAGGTTGCGTCTCAGGTTGTGTTTAGATACACTTGAGAGGAAAAAGACCTTAGCCTATGGGGCACCTGGTCTTTCCCTGGATCTCAGATCTTTTCCCTGGTATAGAAGGAGCAGTGACCAGAGGAGAGACATTTCCTAGAGGCTGACTGCAGTATGCTGAGGCACGTATACAAGAAAGTGACAGATGCCTTAGAGAGACTGTAGATAGATAGATGGCAGTCAGGTGAGACTGACACACAGAAACCACCCCTGGGGAGGAGAACAGAATGGGAGACCACAAGAAGCCTTAGCAAGTCATTCTTAAGAAAGGACAACTATGATCTAAATCTTGGAAAGAAATTGTAAATTCCATAAATGTTTCAAGCGGATAAAATTTTTCAGGTGTTACCATGACAAGAACAGACTTTTATGACCTTTTTTTCTCCACACCTTGTCTTACTACCACACAGCAAGAAGGCAGCTGTGTGATAGGTATCAATATTTCTGGAATATAACCTAAGAGATACTGGTGCAAATACACTAGGGTAAAACTAGAGACAGAAAGACTGACAACTCCCCAACCCTCTACTAGGACATGAAGTGAGCCAGGCTTGAACGCCTCATGCTTATCATCCAGCAGCCATAAACCTCATTGCAGGGACAATAATTATGCATCAAAGCAAAATGTAAGCGCAAATCCACTTGGTGCACCTAAGCACGAGGTAAGAAAAACCTGCCAGCTTTACCTAGTTCACATTCAATTATGTAGCTCAGTGCTCTTCTGTGCTCTTTAGGACTGCTATTAGTAACCAGCAGTAATAAATCTTTGGGCTTAGCGTCAGTGTGTCAGCTGGTTCCGCAGATCAGGAGGAGAGTGGAGAGACAGTCAGAAAACCAAGCCCCCCATTATGCTTTGGCATATCAACTAATATTTTCTTGTGTGTCACTGAAAGCCTAGGGATCAAATAGCCACTTCTAACGTGCTCCCACGGCATTTAAAAGGTCTCATCTCTTCCTTTGCCCTAAGGCAGGGGCTGCATTTGACTTGCAAAGTATTTGTTTGGACTATTTTTCCTACCCTTCATAACTGAGAAGATAATCCACATTTTACCTTAAAACCATGATGGACGATTGGTTCTCTGGACTTACACTGTAGCTGAATCAATTGCTTCAATTTCAGAGCTGCAGTGCTGTGACTGGATCATGGCTTAAAGTTCATAATCAGAATAAACAGCTCAAATGACACTGCTAGTGAATGCACTGATTAAATATGACTCCAGTGCTCTCAGTTAATGTTTCACTGACTTTAAACATCTTTTCAAGAGTAACATTTAGCCAAGTCAAAGTGAATGTAATGGAACAATTTTTTTTCCAACTGAACATTTACAAACTGCAATACCTGAAGAATGGACAGAAGACAGAGTATTTAAATAGTCATTAACAGCATGGTTCAATTTGCAAACCCACTATCTCCCTAAACAAGAGAGTCACTGAACAGTGGAATACAGGAGTTCATTTAGCAATATATTTCTATTTGTCCAAAGGTCCTTAATCAGTGATCTGAAAGAGCATAGAAATAAGCTCCGGTCCTCTAAATATTAACATTCAAGTATAGTTTTACATATGCAGAGTTCTACAAAGTTCAGTGAGACTCCTGATGTTCATTAAATTATTTATTGTGCCTATTGCAGGATCAAGCCAATTGCTGCATTAAAGAGTTCTAAGAGTCAGTTGTAATAGTTTTACAGCACTGGCATATTTAAATAAGCTGATGAAATTGTAGCAACTGCAAAAAGAAATCTTACAAGTGTAAAGCCAAGCAATGCATGTATAATTACCAATACTTACTTATCATATGGTTGAGAAATTATACTCAGATTACAAAGCATCCGTTTTATATGGTTTTATGCAAAGAAGTGAAAAAGCTTTATAGCAACCAATATTTCCCATACAAATTTCTGTTCTGTAATGTTGGTGAGAGCAGTTTGTAAGGTAGATCATGGAAATGACTGAGAAACCACTGATACTAATAAGATCCAGAGTAAATACTATGCTAAGATTGCCAGTAAAGCAACATGCTATTTTCATATGTTGTTACTTAAAAGTTAAGAAGCTTCTTTTAATATTTCCAGTGCAATAAATGGTTGGCACATGGGTAGCACAGTTCACAATCACCAAAAGCAAAAAGAACCCTAGTTTTTCAGTCTTCAGGTACTCTCCAATTAGGAGACCACAAGTATGGTTAGCAGGTGTCTATTTGCTCTGTGCATGCCATTCTCATCCATAACTTCCATCTATTTCTTCAGCATTTCTGTGATAGCATTCAAAGCCTTCTGCCATTAACTGTCTTTAGGGTCTTTAACATATTTCATAGTTCAAATAGTAAGTATGCCCAGATTTTGAAATACTATGATTAGACAGACAGAAAAAAGACCATTGAGTGTAGTCCCTGGCCAAGTAGGATTTGGTCAAGTACCATGTTTTTCAAGTGGTTTATCTTAGCTTATTTTAAATGACATTGGAGAGTAAGGTTGCAGCAGTTTCCTTAAAAGATAACTCTAGAGTCACTATTACGAAGCATTCCTAACACTCAGTCTCAGTTCCACAGCTTGCTTTTACCCCACTTGTCTGAAAAATATTTTAGATCACGTTAAATAACTACGCTGTGTCCCCGATAATCACAGTCTTCAAGTACCTGGAGAAGTCTTATTTTGGTGCTAGTGCTACCTACTTCTACAACTGGCAAAGACTGGCAATGACCAGGAGACAAGGGAAGGCCTGGGGATACTAGGTCAGATTGAACAGCAGAGGAGTGCTGCTTTTAGCTGGCTCTCTGTGAATGGATGACTTCTTTAGCAGCTGCTCTCCTGGTAAAAACAGTGACTGCAGTCAGTTCCTAATAATAGCAATAAACTTTAGTCAAATCCCATATCTGTATGCTGATCAAGGTGTAACTTGTGACTTGAGATGCCAGAAACAACCTTGAGATTAAATAGCAGTACACAAAGAAGACGTGTGTTTTAACACCTCTTCTGCTCTCCTTTTCCCTTTCTGATTATTATGTGCAATAATCAAAAGGACAAGGATTAAAAGGGAACATAATTTGAATGACATATTTTAAATGAACCATCTGGGAATAATACAGTTGTTCCTCATAGCAAACTACATGCAAAGCTATTTCCAAATATCTTCCTCAAAAGTCCTTGATTTTTTTAATCACATCACGGGTTTGTGCAAAAGGGCAAGAGGAGCTGATGCAGAATTGCATTTCTTGGAACAGCTTAGGCACTGGTCTGTCATCTGCCTGGGGAAGGCTGACAGCACAGTGCAGTCCTGCCAGGCTGGATCTTCAGCAGCTTACTTCCTTTGTCTTCCACCAGAAAGGGGATGAGAGAGTAGCTGAAGATGGGAGAGTACTCATGAACAGAAGAAATTTTCTCACTGCCCATTTCTTTAAGACCATTCAGTATTTATGCTGCTGAAGCTGGCATTGGTGGGCCACAGTCCCAGTGTGTTTAATCTCTTCCTTCTCATTGCTCATTGTACATAGAGCAACTCTTGTATGAAATCGCCCTATTTCATGTTCTGTTTTAAAGTGGCATCATGGAGGGAAGTGAATTGATAGACTACCACTCAAAGAAAGGTAGAATCTGGCAATCACGAAAGAAAGCACAGGACCAACATCAGTTCAGTGATACACTCGTGGGCTCAGAGAGCTAAGAGAGGGATAACGCTAACAGTTACGATAAAAATACTAGCCTCCTCCTTCCTTGTCAGAGGACAGGAGTCCAAATATGCATTTTACTCTTTTGTAAAACAATTTTCATGCTTATCAGTCATTTTCCTTGTGCTCTTGCTCCCATTGCTCTCTTGACAGATGGCAAACCAGGACCAAGGACAGAAATGGGGTGCAGCCTCATCAGTGACAGGGGAAATGGTTTGCAGGTCGTTATCACTGCGCCATGCAGCATGATCTACAGGAGTTTGCCTCATGCAACACAAAACCAGTCCCTGTCTGATCAGACCGATGCAGGAGCCTGGGGTCCACAACAAAATCTTGTGGTCCAAACCTGAGGACCAGGAGAAATTTGTGTTCAGTATCATTATCCATGTCCCAAAAGCACGAGAGTCAAACAGAGAAAAGAGTGGAGCTGATACAATTCATTTACATTTTTCTGAATGGTTAGATATATGTATATATGATAGAAATCAGGGCTATTTACTGACAGAAACTTTCTCTTTTCCAGTGACAGCCTTAAAATTTTAGGAGTTGATTTCTTTCCCCAACGTATGTTTACGAGTACATACATAAGTTAAATGCACACTTTCAGATAGACTAAGCCATAAATAAATTAATAAAAACATTATTCTTTCAAACTGTATTTTGTGCCTATAAAACACTTCAAGATTTTTGAAAAACACAAAAATTGTTAAAAATTATGTTGGAAAGAATTTCTGCTTGGAAAAACAGTTAGAAGCAAATACTTCATGAAACTTTAAGAGAAGACTATTTGTTCGTGCCTAGACATAGAAGCAAAACTAAATGAAACATGGAACGAACAGGCAGGATTTTAAGTCATCCGGTTCTGAATATCCAAATCAAGACAGTTTTCGGCTTAATTATTCCATGCAGTTTTGCTTTCCACTATCATTTTTTTCAGGTGCAACTTCTGAGGGTTAAGTCAATTTTTATTTTATTTCTTAATAATGGTGTCAGAAGCCACCCCATTGCCCTCATTCACACAACTCTGTCCTGGCTCATATTCTTAAGGGTAACATGATACAGTCATATTGTATTTCCTCAGTAACTTCCTCTGAAAGTGCATATTATTCCTTTCACTTAACTAACGCAACTAATCCTCACTAATGACATTTAATGAGCCACACAAGTATGCCCTAGAGTGGATCACACTCTCTGCTTAAGAAACATAATTCTTTAACAGTCCTATTTTTTAACTGCACATTTTAAGAGAAAGTATAAATATCTCAGAGCCAAAATTTTTTTTTAAAAAAAGTTATAACAGGTTTCTAAATTTGAAATAAGGGCCTAAATAAGTGTCCTGTTAAAATATCCTTCTATTCAGATTGCTATACAGAAATCTTTGATTTAAGGTGTCCAGCTTGTGGGCATGGATAGCAATATTCCTTCCCTGCATATTTATTGTGCAAACCATAGGTAAAATTGTTATTACTTCTGTGTATATCTGTTTGCATTGCTGGAGCTCCTAAGACAAGCTAGTTATGGGCCAGGACCCCCACTTTGCTGCATGTTCTATAAACATGCAGCACAGCATATATAAATGCTGCAGAGTTCATCATCTGAGCATAAAACAAGAGGTGAGAGAGAAACAGGCTGGTGGAGGAGACCAGAAAACAGGCAGCACTGTTCAACGTGACATGAAGGAGTCATAGCATATCAGCAGCCTCACTTTGCCAATTTTGGGGGGGTTTGTTTTTCTTGCGCTTTTTCCTATACATCAAAGCAAAGGAGTTTTAATGAGGGTCTGAAGGAGAATAATGAGGTACTTTTGCAGATGTCTGCAGGGTGTTTCTCCTCACTCAAAGGGGCAACATGTACAAAGACACTTTGAAAAACAAGTGAGCGGTGGAGGTTGGCATCTTAGCTTTTTCGAAACGAAAGCCCTGATGCTGACCTCATTTACACTGGTGAAAGCTGTAACTCCTGTGAAGTCAATGAAGTCCCTGTAGCATAAAATTGGTCCGGGATTACAATCTGCCAGAACTGTCTTTCAGAAGCCTTGGCGACCACTGAAACCATATTCCAAAAATACTTTCAGCTCATTTTTGCATTTATTGTAAGGTCTCTTTACATCCTTCTGCCACTAAGGAGGGTCATGAAAGCGCATATTAGTTAACTGTTTGCAAAAAATCTGTAACTGAACTTAATGTAAACAAGAATCTGACCACTTTGGTTTTAGTATTGCAGATACACATGTGTGTATGTGTATATATGAACAAATATGCACATATATGTATATATACATATGTATACACACAGACACACACATATATATATATTCCTCTGCAGCCAGATATGGAGGGAGACAACTTTACATTCTGATTAGACAAGGTAATTTTATGTTAAGCAGTAGACATGTTATCTCCTTTCCCATTTTTTAAAATACCTCTCTGTCTGACTTACTTATAATTAATTTAACATATACATGTAAAAGAGAATCCCCCAGAACCAATGCTTCTACAACTTGTGCTAAAACTAGGCATGTCGCAGGAGACTTCAGGGAATTAAACTCTTAGTAGTCATTCGACTTTAGATGCCAAATTGTATCTAATTTTTCAGGACAGTCCTGAAAGCATCTGGAAGCCCAGGGATCACTAAATTAAGACTCAGCTCTCTGTGTCCATCATCTGCTCCATGTGAGCTACCTGAACTCAGGCTGAAGGCATACTGCCTGCCTATGCCTGTGGTATTTGATATCACAGCCCTTCTGCAGCAGATCTCAGGCTAACTTATTTACCAAGGATAGGTCGTGTGACACTTCTTGAAGGACAGAAACAACATACAGAATGAGGCACAAATGTCAGGATCTGACCACATGGCAGGTAAAGGCATCGTTCCCTTTGCTCTGACGTACTGGGATGTTCCCCCATGGAAGCGTCATCCTGGTAGCCCCAGAGCTGACCCAAGGGGCACTTACCAGGACATCTTTGTGGACTGGCTATGAACTGGACCTCGGGTTAGCTGTGGGGCTGCTCTTCATCATCGTGTTGATGCAGGCACTAAGCTATATTGTGCACCTCTGCTCACAGGGCTGACGTGCCATCAGGGCTGGCAGAGGGTTTCAGCACAGCGAGTTTGGGTTTTGGGAAGGGAGTTTCTGCACAGGTGAAGCCCTAGCTGCTTCCCTTCTCCTTAAGCTCCCACCACTGCTGCAGTTTTCTTCCCCCTTCCCCACCATTTCAGTTCGGTGGAAGAGCACCAGGGAAATCAAACAGCACTGCCTTACTTGGAAAGAGTATAGGAACTAAAAACTCAACACAAATTCAGTTCTGGGATCTAAGTATTGCAAAGGACACTGCAGGTAAAATATAGATTTGGTTCTGCAGAACTCCAACTGATTTATAGCAAATTTGGTGAGCAAAAAATTGAGAATCAGGTTTTCACAGGCAACCTTTTTTTGCTTACAGAAATAAGTTAAAAACAGAGTGGGAAGCCAAAAGATACTATTCCTGAGTGTTTCTCTTTATGTGGGGTTAAGTTATAACCACGGTCACTTTACTCTATAATAACATAGTACTGGCCTACATTTAATTAGAATAATATATAAGACAAATTCTATATATCTTTTTTCTTTAATACATTACCAATTCTGCCTTAAAAATTATTATTCATTTCACCGTTTGTGAAACAGAAACATCAGCCAGTGACAGGAAAAAGGAATTATTACCCTGATATACAACTTGCAGAATAGCCCAACAACTTCCAGAAAAGTTTGTACCAGCTATTCTAATTGCAATCCTTTCCTGAGTTACCAGCTTCCTGAACCACCAGTGCCATTTCTGGTTTAATAATTGCATGTAGAGAATGAACCATGAAATAAATCTTGTGAAAACCCAGGATTTGTTTTGCTTTTAAATTTTTGTTGACTTACCAAGGAAGTGGATGTAAAGTGTTTTAACTGTACAGCTACCTCAGTCTGGAGCAAAGCTCTTACTGATGTCAGCTCAATTTATATCCTATAGAGATCAAAATTGGTACACAGCCCATAATTCATAGACCCTTGCACTAATTTTCAAATGAGTGGCATGCATGCCTTATATTACAACTATGATCCTAACCAATCTATCTGCAGAAAACTACTGGCTGATATATACAAGAGCTTTACTGAAAATAAGTCTTAGTCTAATTTATCATTTAAAAAAATAATAAAAAACAGAACAAAACAGCATGGGCAGTCTTAGCTCTAGCAAGCACACCCAGAAAGTTAGAATTAGCCATCTATATTGTAAATTATGAAAAGTTAAGGTGTAACCTCACCTGCTTTGTGTTGTCTTTAAGCAGCCTTTAAGATGTCTATCAGTAACCTCTTTGTGTGGTTTATTATCCAACTTGGCCACAGTTTCTTTCTTGTGACAAATCAGTGTGTAATTTTTGTCATCGTTGTTTGCCCAGAAGGTACCAACCGATGTCTCATAGCGTATACAGAACTCCACCTTAGCTCCATCTTTCTGGTAAGGAGGCACCAAAGAAATCTTGAAGCAGAACTGATCGGTTTCACTACCACAAGAATTAGGCATGAACTCTGCAAGGATGTCATAATAACTGAGCCAGTTATTCAGTGTCATTCGAACATACACCAGTTTTTCAAAGGATACATTGAGGACTCGTATAATGCCATTCATACAGGTAATGCCAGGCAGGAACACGATTGACTCCAGCAGCACTTTCTGCTCTCGTACTTTTTGCAAAAGTTCTTCTTGCGAAGCAGGTAACGTAAACAGTTGAGAGAAAAAATACTCCTCCTGAGGGAAAACTTCATCTTCTATGTCATTGTTTTGTCCTGTATTTGGAACTTCCCAGGTATCAAACTCTTTAACGGACACAAGATCAAACCCAAATGCATCAGCAAATGAAACTTTCCTTGCAACGGTGGTGGGGGTATCTGCCTCCTCTTCCTCTGAAGAAGCAGAATTCCGCCTTCGAGGAAGTGGAGAGAAACGATGTTTAATGTCAGGTTTAACATCTTCATCCTCTGAAGAGAAATCATTTACAGTGGGAACTTCTAATAAGTTAGCCCTGCTAACCCGACTAGGTTCTTCAAAAGACTCCATTGGGCTCTCCGATATAAACTGAAAGAGAACTGTACAACTAGTAGCAGCTGATATTTGAGACACTGTGATTTAAAACAAGGATTAATGTTGCAGTTGACATTGCAAAAGGGAGTCAGGCCTATTAATAGATGCTATGGTGTGTCAGCTATGTTGGCCTGTTCTCCATCTGACAGTATTAGGTGTTATAATTTCAACAGTACATTTCAAATATTGCATTGTTAAACTGCACAAATGAGCTGGTTTTAGATGGTCAACTTATGTTGCACAACAAATTCATTACATTGCACAAATGAAGATCTATTCATCTCTGATTAGGAAGTACACTTCCTCAGGTAAATAGTTTCTATATTGAAAACTATTCCTGTATATATTTTCAAGGCCATTTTTTCACAATGTTTTCAGATATAAAAGTGCGATGTCACATTCTGCCCCAGCTTTACACTATGTTAACTCAGCGGGCCAGATCCTGGGACTATGTCAGCATTTTCTAGGTAATGATTAGCCATCACAACATCAATGAACCAGGAATGCTATAAAACATTGAAGTGAGTATGCCGGAGATGAACTTGTAATGCACAATTGTAAATATGACTGAATTCACCACTAATTAGATTATGAAACCATCTAGTGCTAGACTGCATTTAGCGTCATCCAGCCAAACGGAGAGAAAAGCAACTTGCAGAATTAACTTGTGCAGCCAACCCTGAAACACAAACCCTGTGCCACACAGCTATAAACAAGAGGAAGAAACACAGTGCACTTTTTAAAGGTTTTTCAACCTTTGTGCAGGACATGATATAAAATGAAACTGTGGCTTCTCAATCAAGTTAATCAGCTAGCATTTGGCTTTTACTTTTATGGCACTCCAAGCATGGAAAGACGCAGTCTTTATGGAACAAAGATCATGAACTCAAACTGTCACCTTTTTCCTTCATATTATTTGACCTCTTCTGTTTCCCCCATGTCTGTCTCAAAGGGTAAGCCTACACTATCATCTAATGCCGCAGTACGAGTTAAGACTTGCTTAGAATTAGCTATGTCAGAGACTGACAGCATTAGTGGCATCCTCATGGATCTCAGCACAGGCTAGAAACTTAATTCTTCATTCACACTTTTAAATGGCTCAGGTCTTGCAGGCACCTTTGAATCCTTCTCCCTGTTGTTACACTGCCACTGGTAACTTTAAAGCTGACTTGTGTATGTCTATTACCACACAACAAGGTAAACCAGATCTTACCATGATGATGAGGCATCCGCCCACACCATGAGAGCATCACCAGGTCTTTCCAACGTTTCTTTATCTTAACCTCTCAATAGCCATCTGACCTGCTATTGTAAAACCATTCATACTTCCGTAGCACCACCATACTTTGAGACAACGGCATGTAAGAGAGATTTATAAAATAGCTTTCTACCACAAACTACATAACCCTACCACAGCCAATAAACTTCTGGGATATTACTGATTTTGAACCAGTACTGTACAATGCTGTATTTTTCAACAAAGGCCAACAGTAAAAGCATTCAAGATTTCATGTTTAAAGATAGATGGGAGTGATACCCAGCCACGTATTTATGAATGTCTATGAAAGGAGTGAGATCTCCAGAGCTTCCCCCACAGAATAGTCCAAAGGTTCTCTGACTCAGTGGGATGCCAGGAGCACCACTTGTGCCTGCTCCCGCTTACTGCTCTGCACATACCTGCAGAGCTAATTTGCTGCATGCATGTTTTGGCATTGTATCGCGTGAATTAGGTAGTTTGGGAAATGAAACTTCTTGCTCTAATGGCAATCAATTTCTTCTGTCAACATAATCTAAGAAAATATTACTGTAGCAATTATTGAAACAAGGAGAACTTACTTATGACACTGTTACCCTCATAGTTACACCTCTTTCTGTGAAAAGCCATTTCCCCTTTTTCATTCTGCCTGTTTCATTACAAAAAGCTGCACAGACAAATGCAAATGGGAAGGTAGCTTCCCTAGTGGACTCTGGCAGGTCATGGAGGTAAGAGGTGCAGGAAGGAGGAGGGCAGCCCACCGACTGCACTCAGGGGAACGAAGGGTGTATCTCAGACCAAGGAGCGCTTTGGGAATGGGTTCATTTCTAGTTGAAAATGGAAGGAGAAAAGCAGAAAAAGAAATCCCATGGAAACTAGTGTTGCTGCTAGACTGTATGAAAACAGATTAAAATTCAGTTAAAGAGGGGTTTGATTATTTTTTATTGTAATTTTTGTTTTCTTAATGATTGCTGAAACAAAACAGTGCTCCGTCTTGGCCCAGTCCAGCACCAGTTCAGTCAAGGAGAACCTTTCCATTTGCTTTAGCAGGTACTAGCTTAGATATTCTGCCCAAGCCATCCCACAGATCACTACATGCCATGACAAGGGCGATGTTCTGAAAACATATATTCAAAAAGATGTATTAAAATATTAATTTTTTAGACCAAGCAATATCAGTGACTTTAATTGACTCAGATTATTCTATGCACCTCTAACTGTCTTGCCATTCACCAAGTTAAAATCCTTTACTTCCATCCTGGATGTAAAGAAACATAGGAGCTAGCAAACAAAGGGTTATTTAGCAGTTTAGCCTAAGTGCTACCACTGAGTGACAAAGTCTTCAGTCTTGCACCATTGTCTAGAGGGAAGCAGCATGTACTTAGTAAGGTCAGTTAAAATAAGAAACAGAAAAATGTTGTATAAAGAAATAAACAATATGAAAGAGGGAAAAGATTCTGCCTTCGCACAAAAAAGAAATACCCGTGGTTATAAGAGTGGAGACCAACAAGCATAGCTGAGAACAGAGGAAGGCCACACTCTTGCAGAAAGCAATTTCCTATCCATAAACTTCATCTTCTTCAGCACAGAGGGGTAGAGGTTTATGTCTGTTCTCTGCCTGATTTAGGACTTGCCTCGACATTTTATACTAGGTTAAATTTCTCATAGCAGTGCAAGTATTGTGTCAAAAGTGTGCATAGAGTTACAAAAAGCAAGCATCGTTATATGTATATAAGAATTGCATTAATGTTGTGAAAATATTGTAATAAAAAATAATATTGTTTGTTCTCTGCATCTTGCAAAACTGTGCCAAAAAATACCTAAATGAGACAACGGAGTAACTATTCCCTTTCCGACTGTAACAGTAACAGATAATTTTAGAACACTTTAATGGGGGGACAACTCTAGTCACTTTTCTAAAGCCTCATCTTCCTTGCTCTTTTTGAACCCCAAAAATTCAAACGTTGAATCAAGACAAATGGTTTCCAGGTGTTCTTAGACACTGTTTAAGTGACAGTGGAAATAAAAGGTACAATTGAGGAAGACTGTGTGGAAAATAAGACAGGTCTATATGGGATACCTTCTCTATTGAACAGCATAGTAAACATTCGAGGGAAGAACATCACAGAGTTAGCAGGCTTGGGACTTAAATAAACACACAGCAGAGCAACAAAAGCAATAGCCAAATACACCTTTAATTAAAAAACACTCACACCTGCCAATGGCTTTGGCATACTTATTATTAGCACTGGCCAGCTGATCTTTCTTGGCCTTAACTGGAAGGAGGGAGAATATACCTTTCTGTGTCAACTGAAAAACAATTACTTCTTAAGCATGGACTAAAGGTGAGCAGTACAAAATCTGGTTCCACTTGGCTTCCTAACAGTGTATTCCCTAGTGCCCTAGAAAACTGCACTTCTTCAGCTGAGAGTATGAGATGTATTACTAACTTCACTGCTATTAGAAAAAATCTATTAGGATAAGGCATAAAACCATTTTTTTCTTGCAGAGAACACTATTCTAACTGGCTGTTAAATGGTCAAAAGTGCTGAACAAGAGGTAGAAGAAAGATTTTAAAGGTTATATCCTTTAGAAAAAAACATCGCTGGCATATTACGAGAGGTATTTTGAAACAGCAATTTGTTCTTAAAGAATATAGAGCTAAGGAAGAAAGCACAGCATTTCACTTAAGGCAGATATTCTCTCTAAATTCCATATGAATTAAGTTAGATATCAGTAATAAAGACTGAGTGAGGACAAAAAGCTGCCCTCAATTGTTTTCTACTTTTACTTACAGATTGTATGCCCTGCCAGAATTTTTTTACGAAACTTTTTCCTATGACAGCAACCAGTCTACCCTGTGACCAGGAGTAGAAACCAGCTCACTTTAAAATTTGTGCTGTTTTCACAGTGCCAAGTGGAAAAATTGCAGTCTGTAAATACAAAAAAAAAAAGGAAACATTAGTATTTTTGTAATATTGATACAATTATAGCTAAGTCACTGAGAAAGCTCTCTTTAACCTACACTGATGACAGACAGTCAAACACTGACAGAGGAAAAAACAGTCTTTGCACAGTGAAAATTCAGGACAGATTACATTACTGTAACAGAATTTCCAAACACTCTGGTTTCCCCATTCATCTTTTCAAGAACTTTTAATTTATTGACAAATCAAAATGAAAAGCAATTTAACTGGTCAGGCTCATAAAGCTAGCCCCTTCTTTGTTGTGGTGCTTTGTGGGAAATCTCAAATTTCTAACCATCCAATGTTTTAGGAGCATTGTAGAAATGTAGCTACTTTAATAAGGAATGTGCAGATATTGGAAGAAGAATCTGCTTCCCTAAGTTGGAAGTATATTCTTACTGTATAGTAGGAGTAGGCAGCATGCTTTCCCTGCCACTGAGTCTTCTTTTCAGATAAAACAGGACATTGAGCCAGTGAAGCTGTTCTCCTTCTAATGTAAAAGCTTTGCAGACATTTCAGGCAGTGTCAAGAAGATTCTCACAAAGAATGATGATAAAACAGGGAAATTGCCTTACATTTTTAGAAGGAACCTTGATTTGGGGAAAGAGAGATTTTCACCCTTTCACCTTTAAAGATAGGACTCAGAGTAAAACAAAAGTTAATTCCAGAAATAATGTGGAGAAAGGAAGAACAAACAAGATGCCCAGAAGTATGGGATGAATATTTTCCTTGAGGGCATATATGAAAAAAAAAAGATATTTATCTCAGAGATCAGGGCTTTCAGCCCTTCCAAATGTAACTCTTTTGCTTATCTCTTTATCTTTCACTCCCTGTAGAATCTTCCTTTACTTACTAAAAAGACTACTCATCTGTTGAAGTATGGAGCCCTTTCCTGCACATTTTTTCTTCTTGCTTAGGATTTGAGTTCAAGTTTTGTACTTTCAACTTTTGGGCCTTTACTACATTTAAATTTCTGAACTCTTCAGAAATTGGCTCCTTTTAATAACTTCAGTTTTGTCAGTGTCTGAAAATCTGCCCTTAAAATTCAAAACTTTAATAAGATGATTTTGCTTACTCATGATTTAATTTGGGTATTTGTAGACACTCAAAGAGTAGTTTCTGTGCCTAGTCCTTCTTTAAAATCCTCTGCATTTACAAGGTCGGTACTAAAATAGCAGAACATGTGGCTGATCTTGTGTTTCTTTGTTGGAGACACGGGGGAAGGAATATATAGTCCTTTTCACAGTAAGTGGCATTTGTTCTCCAGTCTGCAACTGCAGTGTTCCATGAAAACAAAAACCTCAGTAGAAATATCCTAATAAACTATAGCAAATCTGGCATTTTGAATAGAAATCAAACTTTTAATGTTGTTATAGCAGGAACACCTTTAGGCACGACCTGCTTACAGTTGCTTTAACAGAAATGGGATGATTTGTAGTAAATAAAGTGCCAGATCACACACTTCGAAGCTAATCTCAACAATTTCTGCTATGATGTGGCAACTGTTCAGCTGCAACTAAGAGAGGAGGAGAACAAACTAGGTAAATTAGTCATCAGAAGGTTATTAAAAGCCACCAGTACCAGAAAGATTATGGCAACTTTGGGATATGCCGGGCAGAGAGTTTCTGATAGGGATAGAGCAGGTCAAATGAATGCCTTCAAAAGAAGTCATTGGTGAGACTTCAGACCCAGGAAAAATTCGTAGCTCATCATGTCATCACCAGAATTTCTGAACAGCCAAGGCTGTTACAATACCAGGTACATCCGATTCACAATGGTTAGTGGAAAAGTCCTCTATTAAATCTTGCAAGCAAGTAGGTGATAATTCTACTCTGACACATAAATGCTGGATAACTAACAACCTACCCACGTGAACTATAGCATTACATTATGCATCTTTATTCTTGATCTAAAAACATTGTGGTTACCAACTGAAATGCAGGCTGGTGGATTTGAAAGCCTGAGAAAAGGCTTGCAAGTGTCCAATCAAAATGCTCACCTGGAATGTTAACTTCAAGATCAGAGGGAAAGAGATCAGTTTAATGGGTGCCCTAGTCCCTCTCTCCCTTAATCTCTCTTTCTTTGCCAAAATTAGTATCTGAAGGAAGCAACCAAGGGTTATTTCCAGAATCCATCAGGGCCTGAACAACATCAACTTCAGCCTCATAAGATTGAATACTTGAGGCTGTTGTTGCCTTCAAAGATCGATCTCCTTTGGAAATACATATTTTGAACATCAAAAGTGATCCAAAAGAAGGCAATACAGCTTCTTTCAAAGCTTCTACCATTTTGTTTTGCTTTGCTTTAGAACATATTTAAACATTTAATTACCTTCGTAGACTAATCACATGAGTATCTTGTCCTTAACAGTGTCAGACCTCAGAAGGCTTAGGGAAATGTCAAAGTTCAAGTGACAGTTCATGCTTTGAGGTTCCCAGAGCACAGCACTCACTTGCTCTAAGAGGTACTTGCTCCCTCAAGTGGTTTCCTGGGTCAACAGGACCGGTCACATGCATACTCAGCATGAAAACTAGTTTCACAATTGGGATCACAGAGTTAAAAAGAAAAATGGGGAGCAATTTGTGGGATTTTTTTTGGTGTTTTAACTCAGTTTCAGCAAGGACAGATAACCTGCAGCTACAAAATTTGATAGCAAGTTTCATTTCTTTTAGCGTGTAAAACAAATGTTTATTGTACTAAATACAACATGTTTGACTAAGTGTAGAACACAGGAACCAACATGTTGGGTTCAATTTGTTCTGCATATCACTGGAGGGTCTAATCCTTTCCCAACTCTATCTACCCGCCATCAATTTTTCATTAATCATTATGTTTCAATAGGTAACACTGAAGGGTGTTTTCTCAGATTGTAATGAAGTGAGAAGCTAACGTCATGGTCTGTTTATCTTCATACTTAACAGAGCATAATTATTTTGTATTTTTTTTTTCATTCAACTAGAACTTGCACCTTGACTTCTGTAAACATAGGTAGTTCAGTTTTCATTGTTAAGGATGTTGACTTAACAGAGTATAAAATAGGAATCTGGGTATGTGAGAGCAGCACATTTAAAGTCCAACTTTCATTTCTCCTGCTGGTTATATCCAGAGGACGAATTATTTAACAGACTACTTGCAGAAAAATATCAGGACGCTTAAAATAAATGCTAGACTTTGTGCTGCTATAATGAGCGAAGACTTTTCTGAAAACAATGAAGGAAGTCTAGACATCTGTACAGTAGGAGGAGAAGAAGAAGAAAAACTGGTTCACAGGATTCCACCCCAAATTCCCAGATCTCACATACATGCCAAAACCAGTTTTTCTGTGACTGTGGATGAAGCAAGATTTCTGGAAAAACCACCCCTGTCTTACATAGCCTTAATTGCAAAGGCAATTCTTTCCTCCCCTACAAATAAACTGAATTTAGCTGCTATCTACAAATATATTGAAGACAATTTTCCTTTCTACAAGAACAAAGGTCGAGGCTGGAGGAACAGTGTAAGGCACAACCTTTCACTAAATGATTGTTTCATCAAGGTGGGAAGATGTGAGGATGGCAAAGGAAACTACTGGAGTATCCACCCATCAAACTTAAATGACTTTGTTCATGGGGACTTCAGGCAACATCGAAGGTCACGAAAGCGTGGGCGTCAAAAGGAGCTAGAGCATTGCCTTATTGTGAATTATTTCATGCCATGGGGACACTACCCTTCCTACCCAGCACCGAATTGGCTTTACCAAACACATTATTTTCTGGATCCTCTGTGGAAAATGCTGTATGCTGACAGACTGCAGTTTGTGCATGAATACCAAAAATGGAATGTAAATGGTGATTTAATCATGGAGAAGTTTTCACCTCTGCTACAGACTGATGAACCACACAGCATTTCTGTGGACTGGTTTTATGGATCTCCTGCTACTTCAGCCATGCAGCAGAATATTTTCCTAAATATTCAACAGGCTTTCCATAATTCCCTTTTCTTCTCTTCTCAAAAGCAGCAGCAAAGTGAAGCATTCAGGCACATCTGTAAGTACTAGAAGGTATTTGAGTGCAGTGACTTCGCAGGCAGCTTGAGACTCTGTCAAGACACAATATATTAATATATATTGCACAGTGTTGAACATCTGTATACGTTTAGAGACTGCAGAAGAGCTTACTTATGTAAGCCACTGATTACCAACGATCATTACTTATGTGTATTAGCTCTGAAATGGTTACAGTGAATACTGTTTTTAATAATTCTACTAGTCAATGGCCATGCATAGATTACTTAATATAAAGGTAAATCCATTAGCACTGACTGCCAAATAAAATTGTTTTTAAATTGTTCTGTATTAATCATAATACTGTATACTACTGCTCTGTTAGATTCAAATTAATACACATGTATGTGTATTTATAACTATATATTCAAACATGTACACCCATATATTTACTATTATATTGAGCAGGAAGCATTAATATATTTTTCCTCTGTCAGTTGCAAATATCTTTGAAATGCTACTTGTCACCTCCCATACTGCTGGAAATCCTAAGAAAGTTATTCTTTTACTTATATAATTTTTTACATTGGTTAGGACTCACTTGGCACTATTAATTCTGATGCGTTTTATTGATCCAAAAATTGCTGTACATCTATGTATCTTTAGCAGTTAAGTGGATACTTGCTTCTGTTTGAATAAATGTTCAGACGAATAAGTATTCCAAGTGAAATAGGATATCAATATTATCTTTAATATGTTTTTGAGTTTGTCTCTGGCTCTTAAATGCACGGCCACATGTTAATTAACCTACTTAAAAGATTAGTTACTGACATCATGACCAATTACGAGCTTACTCATTAGTTGGGTGTAATATATTTAAGAAATATTCATCTTTCAGATAATGTTACCTATGCAAAATTGCTTAAGGTTATATCTATACTTTTAGTTTACATAGTCATATGCATGTACATGGTTGCTTACATAGCTATAGAATATATCATGATATAAAGTACTCACTTAAATATACTTTTTAAAGGTGTGTGTGTATCTATCCAGAAACCTCATTGTAACAGGAATTTTTAATCAGGAAAGTGTAGTGAGCATTACAGTGAAAACACCCAGCTTTTGCTAAGCTATAAACTTTCAGAAAAACTTGCTTTGAAATATTTGGTCTCTGAAAACGTAAATTTTAGTAGTAAAGCCCTAAAGACTCTACTGTGCCTTAGTCACAAATAGCCCTAGCATGTGGACAAAACTCGGGACTCTGGCAAAGGTGGGGGAAGGTGGAGTTCAGGGGCTGGCCGGTGGGGAGACCAGGCTGGGGAAACGATGGACATAACTAGGGTTGGGAGAAGTAGCACAGACATGCTAAGCAAGGAGCTATGAGAAGCCCAAGGAATGCAAACTGCAAATGTCAGGCAATTACAGTCAGATGAGAATGAAAGCTAGGGATAAGAAGAGTCAGGAGAGGTTTGAGGATTAACAGGTGGGAAAAGTCTCTGCCTGCTATAGTTTAGAATGCCTAGGAAGGAATTTAATACTCACAGTCCTTTAGTTGTCAGCAATTTACTTTAGAATTACACAAGACAAAAACTTACTCCTGTTTGTTCTCACTGGCTCCATTAGCTTACTTGGCAAAAGTTTGTGAAGTGCACCTGAGGATATCCCTAGAAGGACACAGTGCCATTTAACTTCATCTTCCCTGCTAAATAAGAGTTGGAGGAGGGGAGTAAGTGTATAACATGACACTTTGCTTGAGCTAAGGTGACCTATCACTTAGCACAACATCCTTTAAGCCTGGAGTAACCATTTCAGTTTGCTCTGGAAAAAGAATTGCATTTTACCAGATCAGTGACGGTGGTGGAAATGTGGCATGTATCAAACCACATGCATGCTTCCAGATCTTTATCCCAGTTTCCTGCAAGAATGCAGTAAGAGGAACTCACATGCAGGAGGAGACATTCTTCTGCTCAGATGCTCATATTTTATTTGAAGACCACTTTGAAATAGTTTTCATACCACTAGTAGTACACATTCCATAGCCTGAGAACTCCTATCTTAGATATTTTCAGCCTGATTATGCAGCTGTCAGTATGTTTTCTTTTGGTTTTTTTTTCAGTGTGATTTAACTTTTTGGTTGTTTGTATAGCACCTGCATGCCACAGTGGAGGAGGATTCTTTTCATGTAATGAGCAACCATCTATTTTGTCCTCATCATTCAGTAGGTATTCATAACTTTCTCACTGTGCATAGTTCAAACACTGCTCTGAAGACAAAATTACCGGATCACTATTTCATTATTATCCTTGAAAGCCATAATATAATTTACTTTCAAAATATCCTGAGAGATGAAGAATGTCTTGAAACACAGGCTTAAAAAGACAGAGGTCAAGAGTACACGCTCACTTTGGACACCCCATTTGTGAAATCATCGTGTAGCATTTTCTGCGCTGAAAGCCCAGATCCCATTGCCCCGGCTTTCAGCACTGAGTGTTCAGAACATTTGCAATTATCCTGAGCAACAAGGAAACCATTGACCATCTGCAAAAAATTTTATTTCAATACTTATCCAGAAATACTGCAGCAGGTGAAAGAGAGGAATCCATCTCTTTAAGGCAAACTTCAATTGATAATATAGACAAAACTTTTTCTTCCTGTAATCCCCATGTGAGTTTGCTAAATACCTCCCAACTTCTGCAAAAAACCCCAGCATTTCTTCATTACATGCTTCTAAGTAATCTACAAAACAGGTCCAATTTGGATATTAAATAAGGCAGGAGGAAATAGACTTTTTCATATAATTAAAGGCAATATTGTAATGCCTTCAACTGAGCTAAGGGCCAAGTTAGGAATGCACAATTTAGACAAGATGCTGTTTTCCTCCCCTAGCTTCTGAAAGCTTGACATTGAAATCTTAGTAATGTTTTTCATCACAGCTGAAGGGGTAGAGTTAGTATGTCATTTTGCGATGAAAATGTCAAAAAGCCAATTTGCAAACAACCTGAAGTAAAAATTTAAAAGTAATAAGAAAAAAATCATGTTATGTATTTTACCTGAATTCCAAATCTCCAAATCCACTTAGCATATAAAAATAAATAATTTTATGATCTTGAAATATCATCCTACAATTAGAGAGGACATTAAATTTCTGATACAGGAAATTACCATTTAATGAGAAGACAGAAACGTTCTTGAAAATTAAATGGATGAATTACATGCTTGTGCAGGAATGTCTGAGGCAGTACATGTGGTGCAAGAGACTCTTAGAAGTAAAAACAGTTACAAATGCTGAATTACAGAAAATGTGCCATGAATACAATATCAAAAAACTGCATGTTGACAACTTCAGCATTTTCCAGCTGAAATGCATTACCGAAGTTGATAAAAATGTCAGGAAGTCAGAATCTCAGCATTTTGACCATTGTCACCTCTGTCGTGCCCATAAATAAGACAGAGGTCATCTTTTTACAGCAGATCTACTTTGGGAATACACAGATGAAATGCCAGCATATGACATAAATAGCTGGAATGGAGGTCACGTATGCTCTTATAAATAAATACTGCCAATTGCTCTCCTCTTCTTTTTGCACTAAAGAAAATGACTTCTGCATAATGAAATTATGTTTGAACCATACATTTGCTAACACTTTCAAATAAACTGTATCTTAATGATGAGCAGTAAGAGAACTAGGCCTGAACATGAGAACCTTTTATTAACACTTTACAGATAATAATTTTAAGCCAGATAATAACATTGCCTTTGCAGTTGACCTTCACCAGTTTATACAAATATTTATTCTAAAAGTTCAATAAAATGCCTCAGCCTACAAAGCCCAGAAAGTTAGTATACAGTTTAATTTCTGATACATTTGCTGCCTGGCACAACTGCTGACTTTGGAACTTGTCTTCTTTCATATTGAAAATAACCACTGTCCAGGGTGTCACGGTTTGAGGCTGGGCCGGCCACTAACGAATGACAGACAGTCTCTACTAACCCCTCTCCCCTCCCAAAAGGGAAAAGGAAAGAGAACAAGAGAGAGAGATTTTATGATTTGGAAAAGAAAACTAAAACAGCTTTAATGAAACAATAACAATAAAAGAAAAGATAATAATAAGCATAAGGAAATAATTAAATATATACAATATGTACAAATATATACAAAACCAATACCAAACCCAACTCCCCCCACCCTGATGACAATACGTCACCACACTACAGGGCTGGCATTGGGGCAGTCCCAGGCTGGACTCAGCAGCAGACAGGGATGGGATGCAGGAGCTGGACTCAGGCACTGGATTCAGGGATGCACAGATCAGGATCGACAACAGAAGAACAGACAGAGTCCTCCTCAGATGTTGGCCATCGAAGAAGAGAGGAAGAGAGTGAGACCCTGGTGATCTCTTAGCTTTATACTGAATATGACGTATATGGGATGGAATACTCTGTTTGTCAGGTTTGGGTCACCTGTCCGGTTCGCTCCTCCCTGCAGGTGCGACCCTTTTCACTCCCAGCACCCCAACACGGAGTACAAGATTTAGCAGTGACCTTGGTCACTATAAGAACAAGTATAAGCAAGGGCCTCTCTGCATCCCATTCCTTGGTACGAACTATAAACATCAGGCCTTATCACTGCTCAAAGCAGTCACTGTCTGGAAAAACAGGCTGCTGTTTCAGAAAATGCCATTAGTTAGAGGAGACTTAACCAAAAAGTTAAAGCACTAAAACAGAATTAGTTCTGATTTAGCCCAAACCAGGACACCAGGGGCACAAACAAAAGCTTTGTAGAAAAAGAAGCCTCCAAGCTGTATAGCCACTCAAACTTATGCACACTAATTTATGCTCACCCAACAGTTCTCAATTTCTTGTACTCCCTGCAATAGGTCATGGAAACAACTCTCCCTTTTGGAGGAAGTAGAGCACAAATACCTCTTCCAGTGTGGTGAGGCTTGTGGACATGGATGCACGAGGATACACCAAGTTTGGTCTGTAGTGACACTGTGAGGGAAAAAAAAGAAAAAAGGAAACACTGAAAACCTTTTTGAGAGTCGATGTAATCAGAAATGAGATTATGAAAATTTATTTCTATCATAAGACCATACTGTACTAATTTTCCTGTGCGCCCAACAGATTTCTCAGCACAATCTCTAGTAGACTCGACTCAAGCTGATAGCTCAGCAAGTGAAGTCTCAGTTAAAGGACTTGCTCCTACAAAGTTCTTGTCTCCAGATAGAGCTGTCAGCTATTCAAAAACCCTTTGGAGCTTAGAATTTTTATTTAACTATTTTGACATCCATTTTAGTACTGCGTTTTCAGCCCATAGAGCTTACCTACTTGTGTCCTTTGAAGACAGTGTGTGGTTTACACTACACTTGTGAAGTGTTAGTACATCTAAGGTCTGGTATGTCTAGAGCTGAGAATGAACATCTGATCAGGTAGGAACAAGACAAAATGTCAGGCCTGCTGGATTTTTAAATGGCTGCCTCTCTCCAAGTGAAGGAGTAGAAACATAATGGGGAAATCCTCAGCACCAGGAAAAATCATCAGATAAATTTGAGCTTGTAGTGAAAAACAGACTGAGAATAGGCTTCTTTTAGAGAGTATTGGTTTTGTTATGGGGAAGGAGACATTTGCCTTTTTAAGCAGTTAGTTGCAACAGAACAGCTTTCCTACTTTAATTAGCAAGAAAAAAGACATTAACTTGCCTGCTGGGAAAGTTTTCATGCTTCCATGCTGTCTAAACGGGTGTAAGAGAAAGCTTTAGTAAAGATACGACACAATAAAGCCAGAATTACAAGGAAAAAAAAAGGAAAACCCTATGTATCAGTTAGTATATAATTACATTTGCAACAAGAGAGGGAAGGGAAGAGAGGGCCACCTAACTTGTAACAGAAGCAGCAGCTCTTGACTGTCATGCAGGACTGAGACATCGAAGACTCCTGACCCTCAGCACTCTCTCCCCGTGCAGGCCTTCCCTAGGAAAGCCCAGCTCTCCATGCTCAGGAGAGCACAGCTCCACTTCCAAATAGCTACTCTAGGGACACACCAGAATTTTGCACATGAAAAATAGCAATTTCACCCTAAATAAACTGATTTAACATGTAATTCAAGTGGTTTGCCGTTGTAGAAGCTACTTCCATGAAAAGCCTAAAAGGAAATAATTAGTGTTACCACACTCTGCTCCAAGCAATTAAAATATTCCAATCTTCTAGTGTTGATGTTGACAGATACATATGTGTTTCTGTACTGTAAATAGATTACTCAGCCATATGTGCTCAGATCAGAATTATTAATAACATAATATGAAATTCAATATTTAAAATAAGCTTTTAAAAATAAAAATATATAATTAGAATACTGTAATGTTTCGAAATCCAACAAATTATAAAAAGTCTAGATAACAATTCAGAAAAAGGCAGTATCTCTATAGCCTGAGATACACAGCTCCACTATAGGAGAAAAAACTATTATCCTTCTTTGCTCCCCTTCCATAAAAATTCTGAAGCTGTGGATCACAATCCAGTCTGTTCAAGGCTTATGGAATTATTTAGTAATTCTAATACATAAGCAACATGCTGAGGTTCCTCGTATGACAGTAATATATGTAAACACTAAGAACAATAAAAATATCTAAATAATTAAGTAAAGCAGCCACTAAATGCAATTAAAACAGCATATATTCCACTCTTCTCAACCTAGATACAGATTCCACAAATTAAATTAATTTTCTTTCTAACTTTCAACTTTCTAAGAATATTTTCATGGCTATCCTTATGTGGAAAACCAGTAAGTAAAATTACTGAAATAAGAAGTTGTAAAGGAAAACCACTGTAATCAGAGATTGTTCCAAATTTGGAGACTGTAGAAGGAGTTTGAGAAAAGTCTGCCAATACTGTGAAATGCATTTTGTCTGATAATAACTTCTAAAAAAGGTCATGAAAGTATTTTTACAGAAAACATACATAAACTGAACTTCGTAATCCAGAAGAGTTTACAGTGTTAAGAAAGAAACATTGCACATGAACTGAACTATTAGTACATTTTCAGTACAAGACATTTTTTAAACAGCTCAGTAGTAAATGGTTGAAACTGTTTATCTAATACAGAAATGTTCACAGACATTTGCAGTATGTCTCTGTGTATGTCTGGGTGTGCACATAAGCACCTGTGCATATTTATGAACGCTCAAAATCTCATCCTTAAATGGTTTATAACTTTGCAACAAGTTGAATAACTTCATGTAAGAAAAACAGCTGGTGTAAAAAGCAAATTAACTATGCTCCAGTATTAATAGCCAGCATGTTTGCTGCCTTCACTGCTCCTCATATTCATGACAGAGAAGCTAGACATGTGGAGAAAATTATCCCATTATGTTTGTAGTACTATCTCAAAGATGAGATTAAAAACTGTAATTCTGTTTAATCCCTGTAGCCTGTGACACAAGCAAAGAAAAAAGGTAATGAGAATATAACTCGCAAAGCAGAAGTAAAAATACTGTCATAAAGGATGCTCCATGAGTTAAAGCCTCTAGATGTACATCTGACTGCTGCAGACGGAGAAATCATTGTATAAAACATCAAGCACTGGATTCGCAGAACAATTCTGAAATGCAAAGCAACAAATTAAACAGCACACAGCAAGAGTCAGAATCAATCAGGACAAAATTTATGTCATGCTTGAAAGCCATACTAGAATTCATCCAGCAATGCTTCAGTTAGTAGATCTTTTGTTAATTGAGATACGACAATACATACCAAAATTTAGTAAGAAATGGCAGATGTGCTACTAGCCGATAATTACTTTGCAAATCTGAATCAAATAATAGCTTTCTAACAATTAGAGTAATCATAGTAATTTTAAGGGTGGAGAGAACAAGGATGATATCAAGTTTGTGATATAAAAAACTGGAATTAATACTTGAATAATCTCCATCATTAATCAAGAAATAAATCCATCTTGCAAGTGGATTTCTTGAGAGCAGTTAATAACTGCCATCACACTTTCCTGAGCCTGCAATCCAAATATAGATAGAAGAATGACTGATATTAGTTGTCTGAAAGTGACAATTCCCTTCTGAATATCACCAGAACATGTGACCTGTATAATATGAAGTTTTGAAGTTAAATGATCTTATAAGGAAATAATTCAGCAGCCAGCTTGATGACTACTGTGCATCACAAGCATAGACATTTAAGTAAACCTGCTGTACCTTAAAACTGAAAAAAATAGTGTTATTTTTTGGTGTGTATTTAATTAAGTTAAAAATAAAAACTTGGTTTCTACCGATTTCAAAGCATTTGACTGTATTCTTAGTACAAATCCAGAAGATTTGAACCTCAGTTTAGAGGAAGAAGCACCACCCAACAGGTCATGGCATATTTTCCAGGCATGCTGATCTTCCTGCTGAAGTTGTTCCCCTCCGCATTGCAAAGCTACGCAACACACAGACAGTAAGAGCTTAACTAGGTAGTGTATGTTCCTCCAGCCCAGCAGCAAGGGGCAGCTTCCTGCAAGGAGGGAAATCTGAAAGGCAGCCCCTGATGCAGCACATCCTTCACTATTTACTCCAAAAACACAGCAGGTCAGGGGCTGGAGAAGGGATCTTCCTCTGCCTCTCAAAGGAGTTTCATAAACATAGTCACAAAGGAGAGTCTCACTCATTCTTGTCCTTGCTCCAATTCTCTTTCCTCTTTGATTGTTTCACACTACAGTCAAAATGGACTGTATTCACGACAACTTTTTGGTCTTCTGGGGATCCGACTTGTGAATGTCGAGATTGCCAGTAACACTGTAGTTAAGAAAAGAATCTAAGCAACAGAAAATTAAAAAAAAAAAACAAAATAAAAAAACAACACACACACTTTAGTTGTGATAACTCTGAGAATAGAAACTGGAATTCCATTTGTCAAATATATAGTATATTTTTTTTTGTTTCCTTAATAACCTGATCCTTAACTCATGGAAGTCAGCTCTGATTTTTGTGCTGATGTGAATGACTGTGAAGGGCAGTAGAGAACAGGCCCAATGTACTACAGTGAATACACCGTTTTACAGATGTTTACATTCAAAACATGTCTAAATGCATTTCTCGAATTCATTGCCAATGTGCAGTCTGACAAACTCCACCGAGTCAGACTGTTTGTACATCTGGAGTACCAAACATTTCAAACAATTAGCCAGGGGAAAATGTATGAATGTGAAAGTTAAGCCCTATCTCTCAGTGACCAGAAGACATCTATTCATATAGAACCAGAACAGATGAATGAAACTCTGCTAGAAAAAACAAGGTGCTTGCTAAACCTTTGGAATTAACAAAGTAATCTGTTTGCAAACAAAAGAAAGACAAGTTTCCAAGAGCCAACACGCCAGGCCAATGAATTGTTTCCTAGAACGGCAGTTTGATGTATGCATGTGAAAAGCAACTGGAAAGGCTAATTTTTCTAGCTGTACTTCAATAGAATTCTCTCACTTGAAAGATCAAAGAACTATGGCCTACCATGGCCAGTGGATGTTGCTGTGAATTTATGCTGTGATTTAAATAGTAGCTTACAAGGGACAAATACCAAAAGAAGAAACAAAATTTTAATTCTACTGGAAAACAGAACTCTGATTTTTAAAAGCAATTTTTTTTTTTTTTTTCTCTGAAAACCATTACAGAAGCTAAAATTACCCATTTGATTGCAGGATGGCAAATGTCTCTATAGTATACCTAAGACATCCACATTAGGGATTGACCCTTCCAGGTAAAGTACATATGCAAACCTATTGCGAATTAATGGTGTCCAGGATTTTACTGAAGAGTATATGTCCATGATGACAAAAAGTCTGGCCTCCATGGCTATGTGAGAGAAGACATCAGTTTCAAATATACTTTTATAAATTTTTATGTTCTGTGACTTACAAGACAAGACAGACTAAATGAAGGGTTTGCTGTACCTGCTATGTAGAACTTTGTATTTTCTTAACTGTGTGGCAGAGACCTATTCATCATATTCAATATACCTGGCTTTTCGGCAAATATATGATCTGACACTTGAGACAAGCCATCTCCATTTTCCTAAAAGTGCCCAGATCACCATTTTGAATAAAAGAAGGATTAAAAATTATTTAGCCCTGGTTCAGTACAGATCATCTCACAGATGTTTATTGTCCCAGCCTCTTGGAGATACTTCAGATCTAGCCAGAACCTTGGAATAGCACTGAACGACACTGATTGATTGGAGGAGTCAAAAGAAAAAATGTCATGAGGGAAAGAGAAGTAAGGACAGCATGTGCATGGAAAGCTGGTAATAAAAGAAATGCTCCCACGTTCGTAGAATGGAAGCCTGTGAGGGCTGAGGTTGATGTGACTTTCCAGGGATGCTGTACCGAAGAGAGGCAGAGGACAGCATGTTCCTCAGTAAAGTTTCCCTGTATTTTACCTCATCAGCTGCCTTAGCATCTTTCTGGCCATTTGTGGCATTTTCCTGTGCCATGGCAGGACTCCAGTCCTGGTCACAGTGCATCCTTTCCCTGGCAGCTACCTGCCCACAAAGAGGCCCTGGGGAAGGAGGAAAGCCCTTCCTCCTTCCTCTTTCTTCTGTGTCCTTTGAATTGTTGTCTTTGAGAATTTCTCTTCACTTTGGACATGGATTCAGAAGCCTCCATGAGCTTCTATTTTTTTTCTTTTTTAATATTTTGCAGTTATCACACAGGTGTACAGTATGGTCAGTGTAGGGGAAATTGATGGAAGCAAGAACAGGATTTCTTACAAACAAGCTTTTATACAGATGGAGCCACTGCACTGCCCCTGTGGCAGGGACGGGGACCTTACTCAGTGGGGTGAAGAGGGATAGGCTCTGGCAGAAAGTCTATCCATTCCCAAATCAGCGAACTTGCTCACCCTGGCTTGTCAGAGACTCCAGCTGCCTCTCAAAAATATTGTTCAGTCAGAAGGACAGGAGAAAAGAGAAGAGTAGCAGTGACCAGGCACAAGCAGGAGCTGAGCTACTGCATTGTCACAAAGTTTCATCACTACTTTGGGTCCATCATGTCAACAGTGTGAGTCAGGGAACTGGGGACAGTGTTCAGAAGTACCAGCTCAGAAAAGTGATCTGCAACTCTAAAGGAAAAGCTATATATTAGATAACGTCACAGCCTGTCAGACCTGTGACCTTTAATTAAAGCATGTGCAATCGTGCTCTTCAGTTCTCTCAGCAGTGATACTCAGCTCAAAATGAGGTATTTTCAGAGGCAGAAAGATGGTTGGCAATGGATCTGAAGGGAGGGTGCTAGGTCAATCTTTCTGAGGTCCCAGTTGGGTCTGAGTGAATCAATAGCAGCACCCTGGTATCCACTATTGTGCCTGATATCAGTCTTCTTCATAGAGGCAAGTGACACAATCCTGACACAAGAGACTGAGATAGGAGACATAATCCTTTTGCACATTGACCACTTCTGAAACAAGATACTGGCTGATGCTGGCAGTCTGTGTCAACAACAGTCTAACTAACTGCTCAAACACGACGAGTCCTTAGCTTTCTCTGACAACTTCTTCATACCCTTCATCTCAGTAGAGCTTTGTACTTTAGTGAAGACTTTGCACTGTTGTTTTCTTAGCAACTTCCTTCAAAACATTTGAGTGGCTACCTCTTAACTCCATGAATTCCTCATCTCTACTTTTACAAAGCTTAAAGGAGCTTAAAGATGCTCACAGGGCTCTCACTGGAAGCACAAATGTAGATAGAACATGCAGATATGAGCCAGCACTTAATGAGATGTAACTTCTAGCCACCATGACGATGGAGTAGTAAAGAGTTCAGGTAAACAGACCAGCAGGTCAAGACAGGACAAGAGTTTACAGTGAATACCAACCTCAGAAATCATCAGTACTAGTTAACTTACCATAAGATGAAATCTCCAATGACTCCAATGGAGTAAAACTACCAGAGTAACCTGCTAGCTACAACACTGCAGCTACACTGCATGGATGCAGATCTGTTTAAACAGATGCAATTCATACTGCTTGGGTGAACTATACATGTAGATAAGTGGGTCAGTACTGGGACTGGTACTATTCAATATATTCATCAATGACCTGGACGAGGGAACAGAATGCACTATCAGCAAGTTTGCTGATGATACAAGACTGGGAGGAGTGGCTGACACACCAGAAGGCTGTGCTGCCATTTATCGAGACACAGACAGGCTGGAGAGCTGGGCAGGGAGAAATTTAATGAAATACAACAAGGACAAGTGCAGAGTCTTGCATCTGGGAAAGAACAACCCCATGTTAGCAGCTGGGGTGGGGACTGAGCTGTTAGAGAGTAGTGTAGGGGAAAGGGACCTGAGGGTCCTGTGGACAGCAGGATGACCATAAGCCAGCAATGTGCCCTCGTGGCCAAGAAGGCCAATGGCATCCTGGGGTGTATTAGAAGGAGTATGGACAGTAGGTCGAGAGAGGTTCTCCTCCCCCTCTACTCTGCCCTGGTGAGACCGCATCTGGAATATTGTGTCCCGTTCTGGGCCCCTCAGTTCAGGAAGGACAGGGAACTGCTTGAAAGAGTCCAGTGCAGAGCCACAGAGATGATTGAGTGGAGCATCTCCCTTATGATGAAAGGCTGAGGGAGCTGGCTCTCTTTAGCTTGGAGGAGACTGAGGGGTGACCTCATCAATGTTTATAAATACATAAAGGGCACGTGTCAGGAGGATGGAGCCAGGCTCTTCTTGGTGATGGCCAGTGACAGGACAAGGGGCAACGGGCGCAAGCTGGAGCATAGGAGGTTCCATATTAACATAAGGAAAAACTTTTTCACCGTGAAGGTGACAGAGCACTAGAAGAGGCTGCCCAGAGAGGTTGTGGAGATTCCTACTCTGGAGACATTCAAAACCCGCCTGGATGCATTCCTGTGTGATACTCTAGGTGGTCCTGCTCTGGCAGGGGGGTTGGAGTAGCTGATCTTTCGAGGTCTCTTCCAACCCCTAACATTCTGTGATTCTGTGATAACCTCCTTTCCCCCAGACTTTCATAGTGTCAGTGTTCCCATTCCATCGAACGCTGGTCACTTGGTTAGATCTGCCAGCAAGGGTTATCATCATTGCAGTCGTGGTTTTCTTTCGTGACATGGTTATTAAGTTTTGGAAATAACTGAAACTCCCATGTCACTGGAAGTTCACTAATGGGGTACCAAGGTGTGATTCCAACCTAAGATGAGAGGCACTCTGTCCCACTACCACCATGAACCATGCAGCCCCTGGATTTGGCTTTTTTCATGTATTTACTGTAAGAATTATCTTGCCAAAAAAAGTGCTTATCAGTCTTGCATTAAAGGCTAATGCTGTTGTGAGAGAATTTGAGAAGAGCATTATCAACACCTTTACCAAAAGCTATGCACCTTCCTGCAAAATGTAGTATGTCCTAAAATGCTTTCCTGATGCTCCTGTTTGTGGACGAGTTAAGTACATGTTGATTTAGGGATACATTTTCTACATACTTACCACCCATCTTTGTCATTTGCATGTCTAATCTTATGTGCAATGCACTGTTAATTTACACCGTATTGTTCCCATGGAATATAATTTGTATGCACATAAAATATCAATGTAATATCTAGAGATGAAATCCAATGGAAACAGTTTACTGTGAAATCCAGTCTTTTGTTCCCTCATTTTTCCACTTCACTGACTGTTGCTTTTTCAAAGTACTCCTAGAGCTCTCCTGCGCAGCCCTTCATTATGCTGCATTATTGCTTTATTTGGAAAACAAAACTAAAAAGTATTTTTATACAACCTAATTTCCCATAATTGTTGGGATGATGTTAAGACAGTTTTTTCAGGAGAGAAAATGCTAATCAATTTTTTTTTAAAAATAGATTGAAATTCCCCATAAATTGGTGCCAGAGTGCAAATGCTACTCAACCGGGAATGGAGAGGGAGTGAAGAGAAATATATGCCAAGTCTCGCTTTAATACAAAGGATGTGAGATACGTTTTATTTGAATCAAATGCTATTTAGCAACTTAAGCATCTGGAGCACATCTGATAACTTGGGTAAAATCTATCGATTTCTCTATTGATTTTTCTAATATGCCTTCTCTATGAGGGAGCTGTAACTGAAAGTAGCAGGTGACTCAACTCTAAGTAGTGTGGAGATGTTCAGATACTCAAGATGGGTCATTGCTGAGTTCCAGAATACGACGAGTCCTTGGCTTCCACTTGGAGGCAATATACAGCATTGCTATCTTTCTCTCTTGGCTTGTAGTGTTTGAATTTTTTTCGATAGGAATCTTTTTACGCATTTTTCCATTGCTATGAACATTAATATGCTCATATGATTATTCTTTGCTCATAAACTAGATGTACACATGGATTGAGATAGTATATAGCCTTTACACTACTATACATTAACCTTAACCTTAGAATCAGGCATATAGAGCCTTTTTCTTCAGTCCCAAAACCGACTCCTATGGTGAAATGATACACAGGAGCATACATAACACCTGTGGACTTATGGTCAATTTATTTCCAGGAATAACTCTGAAACTCTGCAATGTTTGTCTCTGGGCAGTTTTATATAAGCAAAGGATAGCAGGAAATTCTTGCACTCTTGAAAACATTAGAACTTCTGCTGTTGCCTTCAATGTGGTCAGAATTTCCTGAGCACAAACAAAATTTGCTGCTGAACTCACAGCAAGTTTTACTTTGTACTGTTGGATTTAGCCTTACAGAACTGTTTTCTTAAAATTAGATCATAGTCACAAAGTATGGCTCAGAAGCAAATGAATTTTTTTTTTTTTTGAAAAAAAAGAACAAAAAAGCCTAAAAAATCCAGGAAAGGAAGCCTTGAATTACACTTAACATTCCAAATATTTACACACAGCAAGTAACACTTGAAATGTACTTTCAGCAGTAGGAACCCAGACTTTAAGTTTCAAGTCTAAAGGTCCAAGAATGGAGTATGTAATAAAGAGCATTCAGAGCCCCCACAGTCCTTTAACCAGGGCATGCAGAAAAGCCCACAGGATTTTCTGCATGCCCTAACTGTGAAGACAGGGTTGATACCGCTCCTCAGACACTGATTGCCACAAAGGAAGGGGAAGAGCTGGGCCAAGTAGGTCAATGGCAGCACTATGAGAAGGTTTTGCTACTCTTTGTACAGATGTGTCATGAAATTAGCGGTCACTCTTCTTTCCTCAGCAAGCACTATGCTTACTCCTAGTTTCTCTGTTGGACTTTATTCAGACATTGTTTATCGCAATAAATGGAGTGGAAAGAAACAGCCCAAATTACACCAACTCTCTGAATCAGGCTCAGGGCTTCCAGATGAAACACTTGGGAGGTGGCAGACAACTGATTCACCTCGAGACTCTTCCAATTCCAGAAGTCAAAATTTACCCTGGGATTTCTTCTGTCTTCTCTAGTTTTATAACATTTTAGAAGCAATTCCTGAACTCTGCCACAATGTTAACAGAAAAGCTGCACCCGGTGATTCTAAAAGACGCACCCTGAGAATATATAGCCTGCAAAAAACTAGACTGTGTATTTCGCAAAAAGAAAAGTAGACAAAGGAGACGGCTCCAGCCCGCTGCACCCCAGGCATCACGGGCTGCCCCCCTAACCTCCACTCGAAACCGCGACTGCTGGCGGCGGATCGCCTGTGCGCGGAGCGGTGCGTAACCGCGGGGCTGCGCAACGGCCCCACCTGCGCTCCGACCGCAGCGGAAGCAAAGCCGCAATCCGGCTGCAGGCGCCCAGCGCATCTGCTGCTCTGGCACCGGCAAGCCCCGCGCTTCGGGGTTTTGTGTAATTCTACATGAGAAAAAAATAAATAAAGAATGTTCTTGTTACGCGCTATTGAATCCCGGAATCGTTCCCTGTGCGTCTCGCACAGCCTCATCCTGGAAACACCACGTCCTTGCGCCGCTGCGTGAGTGCGGCGAGGAGTAATTAAACACCGGGACCGGTCCGGGGAGGGGGGGCCGCCCCCGCCCGCCGCCCGGCTCCGCCGTGAGCCACGCGGTGGCACCAAAGCGCCGCTGTTCCGCGCGCCCCGCTGCGCGCCCCGCTGAGCGCCCCGGGCGGAGCACAGCGCTGCGGCCCGGGCGGGCCGGCTGTGGGCGCCGCAAAGGCGCGGGGTGGGGCAGGGGCACCGCGGCCGCGGATCGCGTGCGCTCTTGTGCGCGGAGGGTGGGGGAGCAGCCGCAGGGCGGTGCGGAGCGGTGCGGGGCGGAGCGGTGCGGGGCGGAGCGGTGGCCAGGCCGCCGCGCGGGCAGGCACAGCCCTGGCCTGTCAGCGGGGCAGCAGCAGGTCTCCGGCTGAAGCGGAGCCGCCCGAAGGGCGTCGTGGCTGAGGGGTATCGGGCGGTCGGGTGGGGCGGGAGTATTTACCGATGCCAAGGTCCGGGTGTCAGCGTTTGCAGGGTTTCCCTCGCACCTTTTTAGCTCTTCTCTGCCCTTGTAAGACTTGTTACTCTTGGCACGTGGAAACAGGACAGCAAGTCAACTGTGTCCACCAAAAGAGCCACCGCCCTCCTCCTCCTCCCGGTGCTGCTCTGTCCTCTATGGTGGCAGTGCCAGCAGAGCTCATGCCACCACAACCAGTGTACAAACAAGCACATGCGCTTTTAAGGACTGCTTTTAAACTGCCTTTTCGTCTGCCCTGGTTTTTTATGCTAGGTTCACTGACCATAATGGTGTCTACAACCCAAAAGCTCAGTCTTGCTCTATGTGGGTGCCACTTCATGCTTCATGGCTGCACAGAGTCCCAGTGTAAGGAAAAACATTCAAGCACGGCCATATCTCAGTGACTGTATGCGCTGTTTTGCTGGTGTTACATCTATAACTTACGAGTCTCAATCAGGCCCTGACTCCTCTGAGCCAAATGCTGGACAAACAAAGCGTTACCCAGTGCCCACTGAAGGCAGTGGAGGTTGGACGGGCCCCATGGGGAGTGTTCCTAGCCCAGAGAGCTTACAAGTCCAAAAAGACAAAACAAACAATGACAGACATAACAGGCGTGCAGGCAGCTGCCTTGGCCCTGACCCTGCAATTTTTTCTGGTCTGGTTTAACCCTGTTTGAGAGGGTGCATGATCTGGACTCTTATTTTAAATGCAAATCTTGCCTGCTTACTAATCCAAGGAAGCTGAATATACTTTCTTTAATGTATTCTTAGTTGAGCCTTTAAAAGCAATATCAGTATTAAATATGTTTTCATATATTTAAACCATCAACAGAAAATAATCAATAAAGTACCTGGTTTTCTGCATCTAATTTGCTTCTTTTAAAAATTATATTCGCCCTTTTCTCTCTCCACTATTTTTTTTTCCTCAGCCCTTCTTATTTTGTATTATTCCCAGCTTTATGCACCATTTCCTATTTCAGGTTTTTATCTCGTGTGTTTATCTTTACTCATGTGTATTCCCACCAGGTATCAATGAAACTATTCACATGCTTAATTAAACACAGACAAAATTTTGTAACATTATTATTTCGCTTTTTATGCAACTGTTAATCCCTAAATATTCTTTTCCTTAGCTCTTTCCATCTTACCTGTCTTTTGAGTTAGGCTCTAAGGCACTGGTTTCAGAGCTACTTCATTTCAGCCCTTTACCTTTTCTGTGGGATTTTTATGTCCCCAATCTCCAGCCACACTGACCATCCCTGGAATACAAAAGTCTGTTTCTTGTCCCTGAAACTTCATTTCAAGCAAGGTCCAGCTAACCTGGCCCAGTCCAGCTTTCCACCTTGCCCTGCCCCAGGTCCTGCCACTGAACTTCCAGCAGAAGCACCCTGGACTTCCTCATCACTTTGCCCACCAAGACAGCCTTAGCCAGATCGCCTTGTCCCTGCAGGTCCCTGCCTTCCCCCTGCCTCCAGAGCTTCACAGCATCCCCAAAGACTGATCTTCCCCCTGCACAATCAACCACCTTCCCTGCTGAGGAGATATCTCCTGTCTGGACAGTCGTTTGCTATGCAAGCTCCATGCAAATAATGCTTGTCTCCCTGTCCTCACTGATTCACACTGGTTGTTACAGATTTACAGGAATGAGAGGTCCTCTAGGATGAGAGGAGAGCAAGGGATGAAAGGGAAGTAGGGAGGGAAAAGAAATGGAGGTGACAGGAGAGGAATTGGATGGAAAATTCCTGAAGGTTTTAACCCTCCCTCAGCTCCCCTCCCAGCTTGAACTCTAAACCGATCTAACTTTATTTGATTGTAAATATATAAACCATAAAAGTGTCATACCTTTCCCCTTTTTATTTAGTCAAATTCTAAATGTCAATAAATTTGCCAAGCCTGATTTCAGAAAATTGTTCAGGTTAGCCTCCGTGCGCGTTCAGCACTCCTACCTGCAGTTCTGTGTCCTCAGAGCAGTGAGACGGTCATAGGGAAGAAACCTTCAGGTTAGTCTTCACATTTTGAGCACCTGAGGTCTTTTTTTTTCCTCCTTGATGATACTGTCTCCAGGAGGAACTCTAGTTGCTGTTCTTTTCTTGGGAGTAGCATTTTGTGGTTCAGTGGACATCACGTACATCTCAGCTGACAAAGTAACTCCTTCTTCATGTGTCATTTTAAGAAAATGTAAGGCAGCCAGTGATAACTCCTTTTGTGCTTATGTATTTGCCTGATTTTTGAGTATGTTGCTAAACTGAAAGTATCAACATGGTTTGGAAGGGGTATTTGATATACCTGTGTGCTTCTTATTAAAGATCTACCATCCAGTTAAGAAAGCTTCATATGAACGTGTTGCTGCTTAAAATGAAGCCGCCTTTCCCTGGACCTTGATGATTTCTCTGCAGATGACATGACAGTGGGACATAAAACTCTCACTACCCCCTCTCCTCAGGCACATTCTTTACTTTACAGAGCACCAGGTTGTTTTTTTCAAATGTTCCTTGGAGGTATTCAGGATCGCTACCTTCAAACTTGAACTTCAAAGTCGAGCAGTATGTCTAGTGCCCATCTTCTCAGCATATTTTTCAAGGACAAATTATAAACATTTCAAGGAAAGTGCACTTATTACAAGTTTGTTTGCCAAGTACTTCTGCCTCCCTTCCAAGTTACAGCTATGTCAGAGCATCTGGTTTACAAACAGGTTCCTCCCCTTGACTGGTACATGGATGGCGGGGCACAGAGGCTTATCGCTAATGAAGGAGTTTCCCGGATGAAAGGGGAAAATGCCGTGGGAGTCACTTGACAGACTCTCCCTTGTCACAGAATATGTAGGTATGTTGTAGTTGCTAGGCAGATGAATGAAGTGATGTGCAGGAGGAGTGATTTCCCCGAGTTCTTCCAGAGCCTGATCTAAAATACCCTCAAGTCAATAGATTCCTGTTGATTTCTATGGACCTTCCACTGGGGTTTCAGGTAATTATTTATTCTAATCATAAGACACTGCCTACCCCGGTTTATCTTCTTTACAGGAGTCTGAGGTCATCTGAAATTCCTGAATATTTGCAACTTAGCTTACAAAAAAATGTTTATTAAGGAGATAGATATCAGTCTAAAATATTTTGTTCAGAAAGTAATGCTGACCTCAGTCTCTTTTTTACTTATAGCTAGGCCAAATGTGACTTACATAAAGGATAAGTTATTTTAACTTGATGGCCGGGTCAACCCCAATTTCAAGAGAACATAAATCTGGCCTAAAGCCATGTGCTTCTTGTGCATCACACTCCACACTGAGATCTACCATTACACAGACTCAAATACAGACTGCCTACACATTTCTTTTTCTTCTTTTTTTTCTTCCTGTCATAGATTGCATAGCAGAATTAAGAACTTTCAAACACCCCTCTGTAGATTTGTGGGAACTCAGGAAGAAGCTTCACCGATAAATGTTAGCCTGATCAGAACATTTACTACATATGACAGAACTGCTATTGCTGCATTCTCCCATGGCTGTAATCCTAAATCATATTTTCCTGTCTTTTACAGCAGATTTTAAGAATAATTCTCCTGTTTTCAGGGGATTTCACCCTAATTTATAGTGTCACGTCAAATGTGGACATAGCTCAAAAAAAAGTTAAGTCTTTTCTAGGCAACAGTGCTGGTAGAATTTTTCAGAAATCTCTTCTTTTTTTCCATTCCTGTTAAAGAACTTCACTCTTTCTGTGAGTCCATTTAAGTGCTGATTATAATAACCTATATAATACAGCATAATTTGCATACCTTGTCTTTATATAATTTCATTATACAATGAAATATGTATATTTCAATTATATGATTTCATTCATGTTTTCATAGCTCTGTGTGAGATTGATGCCTGATCCTGTGCCATACTGTACATTGTCTTTCCCTTCCTTTGTTACAAGGAAGGAACACTGATTCATGAAGTAGTAATGATAATCCCGATGTCAGAATTATCTGTCTAAATCAGTGGAACTGAATTTTCAATATCATGGAAAATATCCAACATTTTTGCTGTCTCATTTATCAAAAAGGTGAACTGTGCTTGCTCATTTGTGTAAGTTTTTATTTGCACATACCCTAGACAAACTATCAGATGTATTATTCCCACTCAGTGCCTTTTAGCCTGGTTCTTTTGTGAACTCGATGGGTCTGTCCCTATCTTTTGCACATGTATGCAGGACAGAAGGGCAAAAGGAGCCTTCCTTCGATCCTATAAATCCCTTGCAAAGGCCAAGGCAATGACAAATACAGTATTTGCAGAAAACAGAAGGGTTCTTTCAGTGTGGCTCTGACTGCACAGCACCTCAGCTTCTGGTTACACCACCGCTACCATGTCAGCTTAAGGCTCTGGTCCATGTGGGAGCTAACCCTGCACAACATACACACTCGCTTGAGCTCTGGATCTAGTTTGCAGCATCCAGCTGGACACAAGCCCATGAAGTTGACTGTTTTCATGATGATAGTATCTAATACAGTATCTGCATATAATTCTGACCAAGTACTCAGAAATTTGAACAATCATCTTTGTTATTCTAAGTCCAAAATTTTAAAAAAGCAGAGAAATAATAATGCTGCACCACTAAGGCATAATGAGAAGTGGAGCAAAGAAGTAGTTGGCCACATTTGATAGCAACAATGGTTAAGTCTTTCATAAAGACCCTGATCAGAATGGAAGTGGCATGCTACTAGAAAAACCACCTGATTCTCAATTTTGTGTTTATTGTTAGCTTTTCATTTCATCAGTGGGGAAACCAGTGCAAGGAGTACCTGAAAACAGGATCTGCCATCTCTCTGGGCAGAAGCAGTATTTAACTTTTTCAAGCACAGATCATTCTATGGGCTACCTAATCCGGTGCCCTTCCTCTGAGGATGTGCAGGAAACGCCCTTTCAGCTGCCCTTCAGCTCCAGTAAAAGAATCTTCTCTGTTTATTCTGTTGTGTTTTTCATTATGAAGCTTATGTATTGTCTTCTTTTCTTGTTCTTGTACATGAAATGCTGAATTATTGGTCATGGTTCTGTGTGACCTGATTCTGATGTTATTAGTCTAGCTGCTATATTTTTGTTACACAGTATTTCAGGTACATCCCTCTTTTGGAAAAGTACATTTCTTTTGTGAAAGAACTTCTATTGTGTGCCTGTTTTTCACAATATATATGTATGGTGCCTGCTGAAAATGATTGTCTGCTGTATACATAAAAATAAGGTGTTTTAATCATGATGTGCCCATCATTCCTGCTGGCCAATGTACAGCAAAATTTTTAAAAATGTTTTAAAAAAAAGAAGCACTGGTATTCCTGGCAATTTTCTATTCAAGGAGGTAAAAAAACAAATCCCAGTCTTATTCAATACTGCCTATTGGAAAAAAGAAAATCCAAGTGTGTACTATTGTCTGCTCTGTTTTCTGAAGCTCGTCAAATGTAGACTGTTTCATATCAATGGCAGGAATGAAATGTCAGAATTAAAAGCCTTCCAAATTTTCCTGGATCTCAGCAGCCAAAACATAGAGGCATCTTGAGCTGACCTCCACTGATGAAGAGGAGCAAAAGGAAGGAGGAAGTCTACAATTAAAAGAAGCCAGAACCCGAGTGATGATGTGATTTACAAATAGTAACCACAGCTTCCAGAAACGAACAGGAAATGTCTGTGATCCGATGAATTTCGGCATGGTATTTTCCACCTCTGAACCACTAAAAAGTTTTCAAAAGTCCCGATTAGACTAAAATGGGAGGAAAGGGATTTGTTTCCCTCAGTAAGGTTACTTATTCCACACAAGCCGATTTTGACTTGCGATGAGGGCCCTCATTGCCTTAGGAATGTAAGAGGTTAATTCAAGCTGTCTTGATATCAGATAATGATTACGTGATTTATGACCTCTGTCATAAAGCATCCAAGAGATCAAAGACCGAAATAATGTTGGTTCATTTTATGCTGATTTTGTTCAATGCTAGTAACAGATGGGACTTGGTTTTTTGCTTGCTAGAAGTCCATTCTTTTTGTTGCTCTAAGTGTAGTAAGCTGTTTGTTGCTTAATATGTGTCATTTTCACCATTTATCCTTGAATTTGCCTCATGTCTTCCACTCATAACATACTCATGAAAATGGACATTTGGTATCATGAAGGCAATTCCTGAATTTTCTAAAACCAGTGATAAAAAAATATATATTTTAGATTTGGGGCACAGGACAGTCTTGCATTAAAATTTCATTTTAAAATGTATTTTTATTTATACCTTTTTGAAATCAGTGGTGCACTACTAATTGGTTTTCCTGCAGAGTCCTCTACAAAAATTTTGTTAAGTGGCAGACATGTTATATTGCTCTTCAGTTTGGTTCATTTAATACTGCAAACTTTTCTGTTGTAATAGTACAGGTATTTTTTTCTGCAGGGAGCGTATGAAAAGTATCATCAATACGGAAATTCAAGGAGTTTAAGTAAGAATAAACTAATTACCCAAGTTGGAATTTTGACAAGACATGAAAATCAATATCACCTTTTCCATATACAAGTGCAATGAGAATAAGTCACAGGGTAAGTGCTCAGGACTTTACTGTCTATATGTCATTGGAAAGAGATGGCACTTTCAGCATCAGAGTGTCTTTTGGCAGTGGACATAGGATTGGATCAATACTGACACAAGAGCAGTAATGTCACCTGCCAGGATCTTTACAGCTTGCCTGGTAAAAAAAAAAAAAAAAAAAAAAAAAAAAAGATGTTGGTTAAAGCACAGGAACAGCTCTCAGAAGGCTTTTGTTTCATTTCCAGACAAGTCCCAGAATTCCTCTCTGATCTTGGGCACTCTGTCTCTCAATTTGTCCCCTGTATAATGCAAATAATAATAGTTACTAACTTCACAAGATTTCTGAGCAACTCCACTCATTAATTGTTGTCTATGAGATTTTTTCTGCTGGAAAGCAATATGAAAATGCCAAATTTCACTTATACAGTTATTAGTACTTTACACACCGCTGCAGACTTAACAAACTAATTTAATGTTTGTAAAACAAATTCCCAATGGTATGCCTATAGTTTCTCTGGAGGTCTTTTTTTAAAAAAAAATACAGTAGTATGTCCTAAAAGCCTTGTTCAGAGAAAGATATGCTACCAGTAAGGACTCTTCTCATTCCTTAGACTCGTAGGTTTTGAACTGTTACATTTGGAGGCCTCTGTTTTGATGGCTGCAAGGTCCCAAAGCTCAGTATTTCAGCCTGGTCTTTTCATAGACTTGTAGATGATAAAACCAGAAATGCTATTGTATAGAGCAAGCTGTTAGAGCTGCCTACATTAATTTTTTTTTTTTTGAGCTACAAACTGTCTTTTAGAAAAACATTTAAAAATTTCTATTGAGAAAGAATCTGACACAGACCTTAGGAAGTTGCTCACTCCAGTTGGCAAAAATATGCACCCTTATTTCTAGCATGAATTTGTCCAGATTTTCCTACTATTTTACCTCCTTATATTATTGCTAATTTCATGTATTTGCTAGATTTAAGAGTCCATAATCAAACCGGTATAATTCCCCATGGTAACAGCTTAGAGGTTAGGTCCAAATCAATCTTTAGTATTCTCAACTGATAAACTAAGCAGATTGAGCTCTTTGAGTCTTTTACCCTGAAGCATGATTAACAGCCCCCAAGTCATGCTTGTGACTCTTCTCTGAACTTCTTCAACAATATTCCTGAACCATGGACCCCAGAACTGGACAAAATATTCCAGTAATGATTTCATCAGTGCTAAATACAATAACAGTGTAATAACTCTCGACACCTATCTTCATTCATTATTCCTCTGATGCCTATTTATTAAGCTCATATTAGACACTTTGTGCACTGTGTCACATTGGGAAATTATACCCAGACGACTATGAACTCTGATCCCCAAGTCTTTTTGAGAAGCATAGCTTCCCAGAACTGAGGATCCAACTCCCTAATTACAGGCTGAAATGCTAGTTCTTAGGTCTGTAGTTATGTTAAATATATTTGCCATAGTAAGCTCAGTACTGTTCACAAGTGATTTGATTACTCAGCATTGGTGACGACCCTCTGCACTGACTGTTCCTCCAAACACTATGTTGTTTTCAAATGTGGGCACTGACAGCCCAGCTCTGCTGATCCACCTGGGACAATGGTCAATGCCTTACGGTTCAGCTCATAGAGGAAGACTCTTTCAAAGCATGAGAATGGTATAATTCTCAGCCACAACTTGGCAAGCTGCATTTCTGAATCCCACAGAGATGAGTAAGTGAGGTGATCACCTTTCTTCCACCAGTTATAAATCTGGAAGATGCTATTGACCAGAAACTATCCAGACCTGTCAAAATACTTAATACGACATTTTGGTATTGAATGCCATAGTTCAAGAACGAATTGTCTTTCATTTGCTCTACATTAACCTGCCACTGACACTGTATTAATACATTTATTATGAAAGTATACGCAAAGACTGGGTTAAATAGTTTTAAATTATCTTGGCAACCCTAAAAATTCCAATTAAATCTCCTCAAACTGCCTTTTTTTTTTTTTGGCAAAGTAGGCTACATAACATCAGTGCCAGAGCAAATACCAGTCCTCCTGAATCACAGCTATTGGTTAGAACATCTTTTCTTGCCTCTTAGCCAAAGAAATTCATAGTATAGAATCATGGAATCATTCAGGTTGGAAAAGACCTTTGAGATAATTTTAATTGAAAAGTAACTAAAATTTACAGTTCTGTTAAAAAAAAAAATCCTCCTAAGCTGTAGGTTCTGGTTGAAAGAAAAATATTTAGCCAAATAATGTTTTTTTAAGCAAGTCCTGCATAGAATTTTACAGGTATACTGAATAGGTATACCCAGTACCACCTTTAAAGTAAGCAGACTGTAGATAATCTCAAGAATTCACTGACTCACTATCCCTCCAACTACGCTCAAGTAACAATATGTTAGTGAAAAGCATTAAGTAATGAGAAGACAGAGAAATCTTCAGTGCGTAGAAAAGGATATGTTAAATGTACTTGTCGCTAGAAATTCCACATACATGTTATGTTCTTCATTGTGTTTTGTAATCCTGATTTTCCTTGGTGTCATTCAGACTTATTATTTATTTTATATACATACATATATATTATTGTATATATTTGTATCTGTATATAAGTGTGTTGCATATATACATATTGTATATATGCAAATATATTTATTATTGTATTTTGGGGGGGACAAACAATGCTGGTTTTGCAAAAAGCTTTATAGAAGGATGTATTTGCTTGTCTTCAAAAACATGCTCAGAGGATCTTGGAGGGTCTGTCAGAACTAGTTACAGCTTCTTCTTTCTCAGCCTGCCCTGTCCTGTCTTGCTTTGCTCCTCAGCTGAAGTTACAACATAAAATAACTTTGTGAACTCTATATGGTTCTAATTTATGAAGCTGGCTTTGGTCCCTAAGGGACCATATGTCGGCCAGAAATCATCACAATAAAGATACAGTTCATCTTCCCTCTGAATTTCTCAACCTTTCTTTTTCTTAACATGGTTTTTTGGACAAGACAGAAAGCAGTGGGAACCAGCTTCTCTGGTTTTACACCATTTGACAATTCACTTCAGCCGAGGGAATTTTTACACCAGCATCTGTGACCAGATTCCACGTTTCTTTACTGTTCAAAGACTTCAAAACAGCTGGGTCAAGGGGCAGAGAGTCTACCCGAATTTATTTTGCTTAAGCTTGAGGTCTGGTCTTGCTTAGCTAAGAAGATCTCATTACATCATAGCCCATGCAGCTATGCCTTGCAAAGTGTTCCTTGGACAACATGGTGAAAAGCAATTAAGAAAACACAGAGATTGATCAGGCTAGTTCAAATGGAGATTTTTGCACCTAGTACCCAAGTCTTCACTCAAAATTGATACGAGAGAGAGAAAAAAAAAAAAACACGTGCATTTCTTTAATACTCATACAGTTTTAGTTTGTGGGGAACTTCTCTTGCTTTACCAGAGAGGCTGGACCTTTTGTTCCATTGTAGGATTTTCCTCTCCTGCGGTGTTACAGAGAAGTCAAATACAAAATCGACAGTTCTACTGCTACACAGATATTTTGTGGACTACCAAACACTGTAAATTTTACATCTTAGACTACTTTTTAACAAAACAAACCACAAAATACTTGCAAATGTGCTGCCAGTACTTTCATACTTGTGTTTTCACACTTGCTTCAGCGCATTAATGAAAAATCAAGAATAATTACAAGACATAATCCAGCTAAACTTTGAACCCAGAATTCTTCTGTGCTATAATAAAGTAGATACGTGCCACATGAACTAGTGGAACAGTGTTACAGAGTAATAGGATGCATACCCTCAACAGCTATGGCTATGTCTGTTCCCTGGCTACAAATTACTGTTGTCTTCAATTTCTACTGCAAGATCCATTGTAAACTAACTGAAACAGATTTTTTACAGTGCAGGGTACAACAGAGTCCTCAACTTGCAAGTGTTAACTACAATTGAAATAGAAATCTTCAATATTAATAATTATAACATGTTGCCTTCAGTAATATTTCCTTTCTATTTATGGATTCATCTTCCCACATGCAATCCAATACAGCAGTGTTCCTGAATTTTTAAACTGTCTGAAAGAGCAGCCCTAAGGAGTGGTATGGATGGTCCCATTTATTTTCATGGGGTGTTAAGTACCTGGTGATGACAATTCTGACTCAACACTGCTCATAGATTAGAAAGTCAGACCTGGCTATTGAGATCATGGAGCCTTAACACCCAGGCAATGAAATTTTCCTGAATTAATTTTTATTTTAATGATAGTATACTCACAGGAAAATATCCACACTTGCTTTAAAAATTGACTGTGATGGGGAACCCCTGACAGCATGTAAGAAATTATTCCAAAATGGTCTTACTGTCCAGAACAGTCTTATTGTTAAAATGTTCCTCTGTGCTCTAGTCTGAATTTGTCTTACTACAGATGCCATCCTTTGGAATCTTTTCTACATTGTCTGCTACAGTGAAGACCTCTCTATTATCAAAACATATTGGCTTATAGATATGGTGATGTATGTTTTTAAATATGTGTGAATTCTTGTTACTCTTCCATTAACCTTTTCCAGGTTTTAACTGTCTCTCTACAACCAGGGACATACATTCCTTCTGATCACAGCCTCACACTGAGGCCTGAGCAAGGATTTTGTTCGGCTGATTATCTGTCGTGACCCCTGTGGGTTTTTAGAAGTGCTGTTTTTTTCCAACACAGGCCCTTTGTCTCTTCCTCAGCCCCTCCCAGCAAATATCCTCTGCAGGTTTTGCATTCCTTTTTCCCATGTATCATTTCACCACGTATTTCATTCATTGTTTGGTACTGATAGCGGATTGACAAGCCTATCCACACTGTCCTGTTTACCACTTAGAAATACAGTTAGAGCTTTTGCATTCTTCCATTCTTTCGGAACTTCCTTTGTTTTCCCAGATTTATTGGAAATCTATATTAATGCTAAAGCAAAAACCTCATCCCACTCTTTTAAGACTCTCGAATATCAATTATCTGTGCCAATTTATTTTAAAATCTCTAGCTTCTGTAACTGCTGCTTATTGTCCTCTTTTGTTGCTTTAAAATTGAAAACTGCTTATTCATTGTGTGCTATGATCAAATCATTCTGCTTTATCTTTATAATTTTTAATTCTGTGGTCACCTTTTCCTTATATGACATTGTCCCCTAATTCCATTTTATGGCGGGTACAACTCTCTGAGTTAGGAAATTATTACTGATAAAAGTAACCCTCCCTTTAAATTCTATGGCACTTTTTAGAAATGGCAATGTTAAATCCCATTTTATTAAGCTTGGGTTGAACTTCATTATTTTAACACAATCTTTCTCCCTCCATTTCTACAGATAGATACTTGAGGTACTGCCAAATGATATGATTCAATATTCTGCAGTGGACATCCCCTGTTCCTCCATTAGGACATTCATGTATTAGTGTTTGCAATTTTTCATGACTTGGAAACAGATGATGCCATTCTTCTACTCAGTGGGGTAGTTATAGTACATACTAGCAAAATAAGTCTACAGTTTCGAAGGCTAGTTTGTCTCCTTCCATATACTCAATTGAAAGACACTACGGGGATTCAAAGCATCAACATGAATCTCCTCTCTCATCTAACAATTTAAGAAACCTAGAGACCACGTCATTCATAAAATAAACATCTAAGGAAGCGCCTAAAATTCATTAATTCGATTACCTTCTTACTTATGCTTACCTGCTCTACATTTTTCCTAGGGAGGTTACAACATTAATTTTAATAATCCAGTCATGTATATATATTCCCATCAGGTTTCAGGCCAACTAAGACAAACTTACTTCACAAAGGTACAGTATCAATTTCTCTTGTTTAGCATCCAGGGACCTGACACTGGTGTACAGTACAGAATTTGGTCTTTTATTTTGCGATCGGTACCTGAATTTTATTCAAAATGAATGTTTCTGTTCTGGTATGAGGGTTAATTAAATGCTCAAATGTCATAGGATAGTTGCTTACCTATCCACTGGTACCAGTGTAGGTAGAGGGAGTTATTAGCTAAGGACAGTGCAGGAACTGTTCAGGGTTGTTTTGATGGTTAACTACCATTTTAAATTTTCTCCACAATATTTAAAGTCCTTTCAAACCTGTCTGCCCAAAAAGAAGCCAAAGCTTAATTCCAAAGGGGGAAAAAAAAAAAAATCCTTGCTGATTTTATGGTTTTTTGAAATGCCAAACTGTGTCTCCATTTCTAGACTATAGCTACACATTTTAAATAGTCCGTGATACACAAACACAGACTAACATGAATTGAATTTCGTAACAGTATAAAGAATACAAGAGGTACCTTGTTAATATATAGTTCTTATTTATTAAGGTACTTTATATTTTAATTTTATGGGGTTTTGTCTCCATGCACTTTGTAGTTAGCTGGTCATAGTCATGGTGAAACCAGCAATCTTTCTGTAGATTTAAGTAATGCTTGCACCAGGTAAGCTTGCAGGTAATGCTTGTATTAGACCCAGACTAGCTCCCATTAAAATCCATTAATAAACTAGCAGATATGTCCTAGAATAATCCCTCTTAAACCTTTATTACAGCAAGTGGCACCAGTTCACCTGTTATATTAAATTCAGTAAATTACCGTAAGAAGTATACAGACATATGTGCAGTACAGGTCATTCTTCAAATAGGCGCTTACTGCTTTTCCCTTCTTCCGCATGGATTTGGAGTCGGTCCAAAACAGCAAGCGGTCTTCTGTGCATCCATGCAGTGGTAGATTTTCAATATAGAAGAATGCCAGAATTTTATGTGTGTAGCGTGTCTAACTGGAAGATATTTTTAAGAAGTCAACATCCATTTAAGTACATTTAAAGACCAGATTTTCAAGATTCAGCTGTACCCTTTGATAATCTAACCTCTTTAAAAGGTGCTGACTTATTTAGCATGTGCTGGTCGCTTGTTTTAGTTCCTGAAGGGGTGCCTTCTTTTGAAAGTCTGACGCATAAAGGACACTCGTGGATGGAAGAATCGTTCCCTTGATGAGAAAATGTCAATCTCTCTTCTACAGCCAAGATGCTCACTGCCAATTTTTAGGAACAAAGCACTCCAGCAAATGCACACAAAATTGCTGGATGGTTGGACTGTAGTAGGAACATGCATATGGTTCAAGCAGCTGGTTCTGTAGCATGCTTTCCAAATATTAGATTAAGCTTTAGCTGGAGCCTCATCCTTGGGAATATGGACCACAGGAGCTAGCATGGTTCCAGCCTTCAGCAGCAATCAGGAACTGCGAATTACTAAAATGATTTGGGTGTAGTTTCCATTAGCTACCATGAAAAGAAATGGTGTCTAACACCAAAAAATTAGACTGTGTAAATAAAAATAATTTCTTTATTTTTATTTTTTTAACAACTGAGTATAAAATTGTTAAACTTCTTGCCTTCATACAAACATCCAGTGCTACAGATAGCGCTTCTTTTCTTTACAAATTGCTTGTTCTAAAAAGTACTGTTTTTCTTATCCTTGCCTACTGCTTTGCTTCTTACACAATGAGTGAGGTAACTGACAGACTGAAGTGCAGCACTGTGATACCCACTTGTGTTGATGGTGCGTGATCCTAAATTTCTCTGGTTCTCCTGCTAGCTGTATTGGCTGTGTAGCCATAGCAATAAAAAAGCGGGTTTTACTGTTGAAAGAAAGTGTCAAGTGGTATGCTGAGGAAGCAAGTAGTATTTTGTAATTTATTTGATTATAGTTTCATACAAATATGGAAAACAAGTTACTTTGCTGCTTCTGTATCACAGAACTCCGCAATTCACATCTACAAGGCAGTATCTCTATTTCCTTAAAAATACATATTCTGAGGTTGCATCCCTGCAGTCCTCTTAAATAAACCTAAAAAAGGGGCTTCTTTATTTAGAGTTTGACTAGCGTAAAACTCTTGTATCTAACCATATTGTTAACATCCATAGTCTGCTTTCAATTTACTTCCCAAACCCATGAATTCTACACAAGTGCTTGTGGGTGGAAAGATGACTACTTAATACATGCTAATTTGTGTGTATGACATAGAAATGGTTTCTAAAAAGACAGCTCTGTCCCTTAACCCTAAATACTGACAAAATTTCCAGAATGCTCAGAATGTTGTTACAGATGTGTAAACGTCATGAAACTGAAAGTAATTTTGCATCTTTGATGTGGTCCTTGTGTCTGTGGTACCAAAGGAAAGCATTGTACAGATACAGCTGTAACTGCTGTTTGGTTACTAAATACATTTCCCTAAATGTAAGCATTTTCTGCTTAAGAAGAAAGAGCTAGAAAATAGCTGTATGCTTTTTTGATATTACAAAGTCTTAGTTTAACATCAGTGTTGAAAATTGCATTTGGGGTAGAAGAGAACAGTCGATCCTGCTTTCTTCTGTGAAGCAGAACCTTAACCTTGTTTGTTCCCTCCACAAAATTCAGGTTCTGGCAGACGAATTTCCGCTCTGGGAAAGCAAACCATAACCCATGGGCAACTCATGTGTGCCCTGTGAAGACTTCATCGGGCAATACTATCAGAGGCCTTGTGCTGCTTTACCACAAGAAGCCCACTCCACTACCACATTTACTAGTCCTCTACCTACCCACACACCTTGTTTGCTCTGAGCGAGTTCATCTGGAGGTGATGCTTCCCACTGGAGCACAGCTCCGGGCAGAGGTGCTTCCACACAAGGTTGTGGGTTGGGGTACTGAGGGGTGAGAAAATGCTGGAAGAAGAGAATAGAAGCAACAGAACACCTAAAAGAGAAAAATCTGCCTGTTGGGAAGATTTCTGTCAGCCTTAACGAAAAATTTCTGCAAGTCCCTATGTCTTAAGTTTTGCTCTAAGGAAATCAAGAAGGGGGAAAATGCAAATAAATGATAGAAAAGTAAAGGTTGGACTTCAGACCTTGATGGAACTTGTGAAGCCTCATTGTTTTATAGTCAGGACTATATTTTCACTGCTGAGTTTGCTTTTTGACTTCCCTGGCTCCTATATGCAACCACATATAATCCATAACCTCGAGACAGGTATCTGGGCTGCCTGTGCATCAGGGTGAGGAAGTTGGGAACCTCGGAGTGAAATTCAGAGCGGTCAGTGTTCTGAGTTGCTCAGGGCAACTGCGGAAAAGGCTGAAGAGACAATGTTGCCTTAACTGCTGCTCTTCTTGGGGTTGCCATTCCCTACTATTTTACCATTCAGAGCTCTGAACCCTATTTTGGAGATGGTGCTTATATGGCCTGTTTCATAAAAGCAGCAGGTGTTCTCATCGATGGTTTGAAACATGACAGCAAAGGGGACTCGCTGCAATATCTTTTTTTTTTTTTTTTTTTTTTTTTTTAATACAATAACTAAATTATTATGCTATTCTAATTGGCTTCTAGACCCTCCTTGGGCGTAAGCCACCAGTCACCTCCCAGGACCATGACCATTTGGTTTTGGTTGGTCTGGAGTGGGGCCACACTGTCACTTGGCAGAACAGGGAGAAGTGTGGGTTTGCAGCCCAGCGGGTGAGATGCTTACCGAGGAAAGGGGAGGCTTGGGTCACTTGCTGCTCTAAGGACTGATTGGGCATTTTACCTAATTACAATTTAATGATCTAATGCACATAATGATTTAATGCACAGACGATGCCTAGTTTAGGAGGTTGGTTAGGTTGAGGACACTCATCAAGCTTTTCATCCCAACTGTGACAGATGTTGAGTATTTTCAGAAGTGATATCTTAGGAGACTAAGGAATTTTACTGGCACCTTATCCAAGCTAACTCCTCAGGAGCTAAACAAGGATTTGGAAGATCGCAGTCTTAGATTTCTGTGCCTAAACTTTAGCACCACCTTATAGGTCAGATGCAAACTTTCCAGAAATTACAAACTGTTCATGGGACTCATGCAGCTACTTGTTTATGTATGTTTATGATACTGCTCCCCCAGTTATACTTTGGAAACTCACCAAAAAGTTTAGCAGTCTTAAAACTTTCCTCACCTTTGGCTAAATATATGCAACTAATGGTGGAGGAGGAGGACCTGAAATGTCAGCATGGCATATTTCTCCAAACCTGGACACAAAATAGGAAAAGAATCCAGAAAGATGTATAGGTCATCTTTATACATAGATGCCAAATACAATGTCCAAAATTCTGCCATGTTTTTCCAAATCGAGTTGAAGATCTGCACAGCTCCTATATCAAAGAAATTAGACTGACACAGTGAATCCACCCTTTTGGTCAGTACTGTTCAAGGCAGCATTCATCCCAACTCTAGCAAGACAATTCTGAGCACTATGCTTTGTTTTTCTTTTCTCCAGCAACTCTTAAGTATTTGATTTTTTTTTTTGTTTAGTTGCTGCTATAATGTCTATTGAATAACTTAAAAATTAAATGGCACTCAAACATATATAAGACTGTAGGCAGTGCAAACCCTGAAATGATCAGCAAATGTTTGGACACAGGTTTTTTACCAAATGTTCCTTAAATCAGTAATTGGCTGTAGTGGCCTAGCTATTTCTTAAAGGTGAGAAAGTGTCACAGGATCTGTTTCAGTCAGATGAATGTAAAACACCTTTCTCACCAATTCAGAAGTACTAGCTTTTAATGTTGATTGAAAGAACTTTGAAAGCTTAGTTGATTATGGAGAAGGTAGATTTTTTTTTTTTCCCCAGAATAACAGGAAAATAGCAGGGTAGACAAAGGCATGCTGAAAGTGTTTATTGCCTGCAGGATAATGCCACATTTTATGAGATAGCCTGAAAAGTGTATGTATAGCTTCAGAGGAAGCGAGTTTCTCTCTTTTGACAGGTCAACAAGCTAAAAGTGGAACTTTCTGAGTATCATCAGCTACTGATAGGATATAGAAAACGGGAGTTTGTCTGGGATGAGGAATCAGACTGGGAAACAGGATTTGTATGAGCGTGTTAATCTGCCATCTTCACCTCATAGTAGCACTGGCCAATGCCCAGTGCTAATTACAGTATAAAGGCCCGTGAGCACTTGCAAAATGTCAGGCTGAAGACAGGCAAAACAGCTGTGAAGTTCCACAGCGGAAGAGAAACCAGCCTGAAAGCTGACTTCTAACAATACGGACTCCATACAGCAAGGCATTGGGATCAACACTTACTAAACCACACCTGCCTTAAGTAGGAACTGTGATAAAATAATGATAAACTTGATGGTTTTCATGGTAGGGTTCTGTGAGGATCCCTGTTTGCATGAGAAGCAACTGGCCTCTGAAACGCAGGAAACACCAGTACCCAGAAAATCCCAAAGGAAACACTCCCTGATTCTGTGGCAAATGGGCATTTGCAAGACTTTGGACTGGAGAATTTCGAAAAAGATAAGGCTGATGGGGAGCTCTTAGATGAACAAAGCCGGTACCATGTTTAGACTGGGGAATATAAAATGATTTTGTGCTTCCCCTAAAGATTTGTTTACAGCTCTTGAAATTTTAAGAGTACGCAGGGGTTGCTTTAGGACATAACAGCTGCTTCCCAGATATTATTCCAAGATATGTTTTCTATGTATTCCTTTTCAGGATGCAGCATCGCAGAAGGACAGTTATACAAAATGGAATAAATTGAATCCTACAAGTGAAGAGATAAGAGATCTGGGGGTTTTGTAGGGTTTTGTTGGTTGGTTGTGTTTTGTTTGTGTGTGTGTGGCTTGGTTTTGTTGTGGGTTTTGTTGTTGTTTTGTTTTGTTTTGTTGTTTTTTTTTGTAATTTAAACTTTGCTTTTGCTTTTTATGAATGCAACCTCATATAAGAAGTGCGGGTGCCTGTGCATCTTGAAGAGCAACTGCTTGGGGCCATCAGGTGCCAGAAGAAACCATTCGGCCTCGCAGGCCGCACGGAGGCAAAGGGCAGAGGACGGACACGTTTGGGAAAGGCAGCGGCAACGCCCGTCCCTCGGGAGGCTCCAACCGCGCCGGGAACCCCACGCTGCCACGGGGCCGAGATTGCGAGGCGAGAGAGAAAAACGAAAGTTGCAGCTCTCATTAAGATTTATTATACGTCTGAACTTTTGTAGTCCCGAAGCTTAACGACAGATGGTGGTGTAACTCCACCAATTTTGTAACGTCTCCATTCGCTTTGATGTTGTAATACAGCTTCTCCTCGATTTGACTTCGGTTAAAACCAGCATTTTCTGCTCTTTCCGAAGTGTCTCGGGAGCTGTGCGCGGGGAGGCAGGGGAAGGGACCTAATATTTAGAAGAGGGGTCTGTTTGTTTTCTTGTTCGCTTTCTAAACAACCCTAACGGAAAATGGCAATGTGATCGACACCTGACGCTGCCAGCTGCACGGCGAAAATACATTAAATTAATTAAAGGAAGACGGATTCAAAGCGTTTTACTTCAAGCGAGAAACACAACTGTGCAGATGAAATCTTGAACCGTAAACAGGAACAAATAAAATGCACCAGCCTTTTTCATTAGAAGGCCAAGTTATATTTTACGTCGTTTAAAAAAAAAAAAAATCGGGAAAGTGTGTTTGTTTAGCTCTAATTTCGCGCGGGGCCGGCGAGCCGCGCAGACCCGAGCAATTTACGCAGCCGAGCGCCGCATTGTTCCCCGCGCGTTATTACCCGCCAGGCAGAGGCTGCCAGCGGGGCCGCTGAACGGGGGGCGGGGGTTACATCTCCCTGAAACAAAGCGCAGCTCAGGCGGGGGGACGGGGCTGGGAGCGCCGCAGGAGCGGAGGGCGCCCGGCCCGACGGCGGCGGCCGCGGGCAGGGCAGGGCAGGGCCGCGCCGGCCCCGGGGGTCGCCGTGTGCCGCTGCTCCCGTCCGTCCGCCCGGGGACACCGCGGCCGCCCGGCGCTCAGCGAAGCTGGCGGTGCCCGTGGCCGGGCCGCGCCGCCCCGCCCCGCCGGGTCGGTGCCGCGGGCTCTCCACCCAACAAGTGCGCGGCCAGGCGCGTTCCGCTGACACCGGCGTCCGGCCGCCCGCCGCGGACGGGTCCGGAGGGAGAGCTGCCTTTCCCTCGGGCCGCGCCTTCCCGCCCGCCCGCGCCCGCGCAAGGAGGGGCGCGGCGGCTTCTGGGCCGCGCAACCTGCGCCCCCGCGGCGCCCCGCGCCTTTCCCCGCGGAGCCCGTCAGCGGCCGGAGCCTGCGGGCCCTAATTTCGTTTGCAGGCCGGCGGGGAGCGGGGCGGCGAGGCCCGCACCGTTTTCCTCCCGGCCCCGCCGGCCCGCGGGGCGCGGAGCCGCGGAGGGCGGCTGCCCGTGGAAACTTTGTTCCGCGCCGCGGCGGTTCCGCGAGGTGTGCGGTGAGTGTCACCCGCAACCGTTGCGCTCGCGAACGGCCGCGGAAGCAAACAGTTCCCCAGTAACCCGTGGAGTGACGGGGGGGGGCGGGGGGGACACACGAGACAAAAGAGCCGCGAGTAGCAAATAAATATATTTTACGACCACCCATCGGGAGCGCCGCGCCCCCGCGGCAGCCGCGGCGGCGGCGAGCCTGCCCCGGCGGTGAACTTTCACCTCGCGAACCCGGCCGCGCCCCATTGGCTGCCCGCCGCCCCGCCGCCGCCCCGCACCGGCCCGCCGCCGCCCCGGCCCCCGGCTCGGCCCCGGCCCCGCCGCCGCGGGCGGGCGGAAGGGTGCGCGGCGGGGCGGGGGCGGCCGGGGGCCGCTGCGGGGGGCCCCGCCGAGTTGCCGGAGTGAGTTGCGGCGGCTCCGCCCCCGCGGTAGCGGCTCCTCCACACCACCATCCCCCGCCCGCCCCGCCCGGTGCCGCCCGGGGCGGGGGAGGGGAGCGGCCGGCAGTGCCCCCGCCGGGGCTCGCCGGCGTCCCCGGGACTGAGCGGCGCGAGGCGCGGCGGGTAGTGTCCCGCTTCGCCTGGAACAGCGAGGGGCAAAGTTTGTGCGATTTTAAATTTTATTTAATAAATGCGGTGCCCGGTAATTCTGAGTGACAGTCACTTTTGATTCTGGTCCCCAGCGAGCACGGGGAGCCTTTCCAGTTCAAAACACCTCCAAAAGCGTGGGGCCGCTGCTACCGCACTGTGATGAGGTGGGCTCTGAAATGACCCCCGTTGCGCGCTGCCTTCCGCGCTCACGCGAGTCCTTCCACCCTAACAGCCCCCGGCGCCAAGTGACCGAGAACCGCGGTAGGGACGAGGGAGGACAGCACCAGCTTCTCCCCTCTGTAGCCACGATGCCAGCACTTCTCCCCCCCCCCCCCCAGGAATTACTTAGAAGTGTTTTTCCGTGGGGGAGCTGCAGCCCCCGGGCCGGGCGGCCGCACTCCAACCGCGCCGCGCTGTCCCGAGACACGCCGGGCGGCCGGTGCCCGCGCCGGGCAGCCGGGGGGGGGGGCTCCTGCACCTTGCTCCGAAATGTCGGCGGCGTGGGGAAGGGGCGAAAAGAAAGAAAGTTTTCCGGCCCCACGCGTGCCTCCTCGGCAAAGCTGCCGCCGGCTGCCAGGCCTGCCCCGCCACGCCGCCCCCCTCCCACGCGTGTCCCCCGGGCCTGCCTTCGCGCGGGGGCCGCGGCACCCCGAGGGTCGCCAGCGAGCTGCAGACAGCCGGCACCGCCAGCACAACGCGCGGCTTTGTTTTCTGCCCGTCTGCTAAACTCGTTGTGTCTAACGGAGCCGGAGGAGCGGAGCGGCGGGAGGGGAGAGGGGCGGGAAGGGGGGCAGCCGCCGAGAGCAAACAACTTCCCCGACGGTTTGTTGACATAGCAGGTGGACCTGCCGCCCGTCGCCGCCCGCAGCACCCGGCTCCGGCGGGGACCGGACGGGGGCGGCGCGGCGCGGCGCGGGGCTCGGCCCAGCGCGTCCCGCCGCACTTTTTTTTTTTTTTTTTTTTTTTTGTGTTGCCATTCCCCCCTCCGCTGCTTCCCCCCCCCCCCCCCCCCCCCCCCCCCCCGCCCCGCGCATTATTAGCACTTCTGTGCAGGCCACTTCGCGATCATGTGAGGGCTCCCTCTTCACTCCCCTTTCTCCAAAGGAGTCGGTGTGTGCAGCGGCGGGGTTTTTTCTTTTTTTTTTTTTTTTTTTTTTTGCATTCCCAACAAAACACATACACACAGGCGGCACACTCCGCACACGGGCGGACCCGCACGCCGCGGGAGGGAGCGCGGCACCGCCAACGCCAGGCAGTGCCAGCCGACGGGAGGGCGCGAGGCACCGCCGCCGCTCCGCGCCCGCGGAGGGCTCCGCGCCGCCCCGCTCCCCCGGCCCGCGCGTCCCGGCGGCGGCGGCTCCGCCCGCGGGGACTTTGCATGTGCGCGCGGCTGCGCGCGGCTCCGCTCGCCCTTTCTCTCGGTGTCAGCTCGCCGGGACGCCCCGCACGGTGTCTCCTCCCGGTAAGTGCTACCTCCCCCCCCCCCCCCCCCCCCGCACACCCGTCCCCTCCTCCACCCGCTCCCCGGTGTGACTTGCTACTTCCACCCGCTTCCCCCCCCGCCGCTGCCGCCGCTCACTGACTTGCCGCCGCCGCGGGAAAGTTTGGCCGCGGCCGGCGCGGCCGCAGGAGTGACATGTGTCAGGTCTCCCGGCACCCGGGGGCACCGCTCCCAAAAATGCACCGCGAGCGGGGGGGTGAGGAGGGGGGGGGCGCGCTCGGCGGCAGCAGGCTGCTTGTGCCCCGGCTGGAGTTTGGGCCGTGCCTGCCTAACCCGGCGGACCGCGCCGGCGGCGGGAGCGGGGCGGCGGCTCCCCCCAAATCTCCCGGGGCGGCCGCGGCTGGCAGCGCGGGGCTCCGGCGACACGTTCCCGCCGCGCAGCGCCGCGGAACCCCCGCACCCCCCCTTCACCCCCTCCCCCGCCAGTATTTAAAAACAAACAACCTGTAGCCTCCCCGTACGGGAACAGAAGTGCCAGGCGGGGAGGGCTTGGGGCCGGGCTTCCGAGGGAACGTGTGCCGGGGAGGCTTGGTCGTCCTCCGCTCGCTTCCCCGTTTGTGTTTGTTTTTTTCTTTTTTCCCTTTTTATGTTTTTTTCCTTTTTTTTTTTTTTTTTTTTTTTTTCCTTTCTCCCCGAGACCTCCCCAGCAGACAGCCCGGGTGAAGAAACGTGTCACGTTTCTCCTTTGTGTGCTGCCTGCCTGCCTGCCCGCCGGAGGGAGAGCCGCACCCCCCCGCCGCCCGCCTCTTCGCCCGTCCGCCCTCGCCGAGGGGCCGCAGCTCCCGCTGCCCGCCGCCCCCTCGGGGCGCCCCGCGCGGTGCTGCCCTGGGGCGCCCCCGCTGGCGCGGGTGGGGAAGCGCAGGGCCGCGGGGGTGCCCGCGGGGCCGCCCGGCGCTATTTGGGCAGCGTGTGTGTGGTCGTGTGGCATACCCCCCGCCCGCGCTCGGCTTGCATCCTCCCCCCCCAAAAGACAAAAAAAAAGCCTAAACCCAAGAATTAATAAATAATGATGTAGAGCTGCGGAGTTCCGGAGGAGGCCCCCGTGGCTGGTGCGTGGGGGCCCTCCGTTGAAATTGGCTCTTGAAATTGAAGAGGACTGCGGGATCTGGAAAGTTTTGCAAGTTTAATTTGGAAAGCGAGGGGAGAGAGGTAGGGAGCCGGTGGCTGCGAGGCGTGCTGGGGGCAGCTTTTCGGGTGGGGAGTGCCCGGGCAGAGAGGGGAGGGCAGGGCAGGGCGAGCGCGGTGCCTTCTCGCCCGGGCTGCGCGGGCTGCGCAGCTCTCGGCCTCCCTTAAGCGGCCGGCGAGCCGCCTGCCGCCCATCCGAGCTCGCACGGCGGAGGTAACGGCAGTCCGTGCGGCGTTTCTGCGCTCTTTTCCCGCAGTTCGGCTCGCGTCAGGTTCAGGAGGCTGCGGGCCCGTTTCCCAGCGCAGCCCCTGGCCGAGTGCACTGGTGAGGTCCCAGGATGGGGTTTCTGGCGGAGGGGCAGAGCCTGGGCTGCGGGCAAGCAGGCAGGAAAACAGTCATTTAACACTTGCGAGGACAGTCCGGACAGACAGCGGGCTGCTGGTATATTCTCAGGGGAAAAACAATCTCAAAAGTAACCCCCCTAAATTTACAGCATCGTCGCCTGTGTGTAGAGAGTGCAGAGCTGCAGCTGGACGAACGCGCAGCAGTCTCTACCTGAGAATCACTTCTGCTTTTACGAAGAGGTGTTTGTTTATGTACTTTCTTACAGAGAGAAACACAGAACTTCCCCTTCCAAAGAGGATTTCCCTTGGTCTTTTCGCCGCATAAAAGCTCTTATCCAAAACTCACTCAAGTGAGTGGGAATCTTTCCATTGACAGCAACAGGAATCGCTCCGTTGACTCAATGGGCTTGGATCAGGCCCTCGGAAATTTCGTTACAAATGTGGGACTAGGAAGTTGTGCACACTGGCTCTATGTGTGTGTGGGGGAAGAAGTCAGAGACAAAGTTTTAAGACATTTTGATAGGTTTAATTTTTTTTTTTCCCCGTGCAAGGTAATTTAAAACCATTAAGGAAAAACATTACTGCTAGTAATATTACTCTAAAGAAAATATGATTAATTATTAAATCAGTTTCTCTAATGCTATACTAAACCCTTTTGAGTGAGATACAGTTTTTAGTGTTCAAATTAGTATTTATTTTTAATTTAAGGTTTTTCTTGACTATAATAGTTTGTTCTATTAAGTACAGATATTGAAAAGACCCCTGTTTTGCAGGAACTTTCTATTTTAATGTAGTTCTTACAAAACGGTGGTGTTCTGTAGCGTTATTTTATACTTAAATCATTCATTTAACTACTCGGAATAGTAGATTGCTAAACGGTTGAGGGAAAGGAAAGAGTGTTTCAAATGTGGCATTTTGAAAACATACAGTAACCTTCATGCCAAATGAGAGGTCACTCAGTGACACACAAAAGATACATAATTAGACATCCTAATTTATTTTGTTAATTTATAGCATCTGAAATACACTGCTTCATGTGAGGCCTTGTTGGTGCAGGCTTTAAGGTTTAACAGTAACCCTACCAGGCAGCTTAAGCAGAATCGATTGTATAAATATTTGGGTATTTCTTTGTTTTTAGTTTAGGCTCAGTGATTCTTATGTTTTGTCACAAGATCTTTGCTACAGTGAAGGGTTTATAACATTTGAGAGGAAAAAACCTAAATGTTCTGTAGCTTTCTGTTTCGTGAAGATTTGTGTAAAATTACCAAAGAGTCTATAGGGAATATCGAAATTAGAGGTTTTTGAGTGTGAGCAAGAGTGAAAGAAGTATATGAAGTCCAGGACATTTTAATTAGTGAATACATGGTGGTGTTTTAAAGCTGCACTAGGGCTTGTACAATAGTCAGGTGTTGGGTTTCATAGGTTTTTGAAGTGATTGATTCTTTTTTTTTTTTTTGGGTAATCATCTGTTGCTTATACATTTTTTAAATGCTTGCTGTAATAGAATGCGTTGAAACTATCGTTTAAGATTAAAGGCGTATTTGCTTAGAAACGTTCCTGTCGGACTCCAGTGTATTTTTAGAAAAGTTCTTGTTGGACTCAAATGTGTTTAAAAAAATTACTGTAGCATAAGCTTTTTATTTTTTTTTTCCCTGGACTGATTTACGTGAGTTAGAATAAGCTTTTTATATTCTGAGGAATATACCTGATTCAGCATTGCATGCACAGGAGTTATTCAAGGCTAGTGGGCTGAAAACAATAGAAAACTTCTGAGATGTGATCTGTGTTGTGGCAGTGTTTTGCTATGTGTCATTGAAAATGTCACTTAACCTCTTTGTTTTTCATCATCAAGATGTGAGGGCTGGTATTTATCTATCTTTCTGATAGGGGGATTAATTAATATTTCTTGAACACTGAGTACTCTTTTGTTCCATTTCTATTTTTGCCAGGTTTATTTTGGAGAAATTAAATTCTTATGGTGGTTGAAAAAGAATGGTTCATGGGAGTCATCATGTTTTTTCTTTGTGAGTCAGATCATGAAGAGGTCACTTGTTGGTAGGAATTGAAAATGATTTAGGACATAGGTCACTGAGAAGTACCCATGGAATGATTTTGACTGGAGAAAATTGCAAATCATGGTCAAACTGAAAAAAGCTATCACTTTGTTGCAAAATAATAATTTTTGGTACACTTGAACTGATTACTCTTTTTAAATTTTGTGACAGCTAGTGGGTCTAGAAGTAATGCAAATTATCTATTTTTTTTTTCACAACCACCGTAGCATACCTCTCAACTAATCCTTGTTAGAAGAAATACGTGTCATTTAGATTCCCGCTCCCTATCCTGTTTTGACTTGAGATCTTTCTTGATTGTATGTGTAAATTAGCGGCATGGGAAAAAGTGAATAAAAAAGATGAAATTACAGAAAAGGTTAGCTGTAATAAACTAACCTCTTAAATTAAAGTTAATCTTAAAATTCTGATTGTATAGTTCACTGATAGTTGTTTGGAGGTTTTCTTCCACATTTGCTCCTTCACAGAATAAGCACACTTACCTTATTGTAATCAATTCCATCCAAGGGTAGTTTTAAACTTAAATTTCAAAACTTCTAGATTGACGTAAAAACAAGGAGCAGTCCCACAAGTATCATTTAACACTAATCATCTTTTTTTCTCCTTTGTGAGGCTCTCAGTAGTTTAATCACACTTACTACTTTTTAAAATCTTCCAAGGTGTTTACTGCGAATTACAAGAGGCATCTACCCTTTGGTGCAAGATTTGCATCTGTTTTGGCTTTTCTGCCTGGCCCCCCCCCCATTTCTGCTGGGTTTGTGTTTTAAGGGCAAGACCATGTTTTATGTCAGAAAGCTGGATTTGAAAGTGCCAGCAATAGCTCGCCTATGCTGTCATCACTGAGGTAGCTGAAAATAATCTCTTTAATGAACAGTTGCTATGATGTTTATTGGTTCACCAAAGTGTAGTTTGGGATGGTGTTAGAAAGTAAAGTTTGAACTCTGAAGAGTGAGTTATGTGTGGAATTGTGGCTAATACCACAATTTCAGTTCCTGTTCTTAGGAAAATGAAGTTAAAATGTTAAGCACAATCCGTTATATTATTAACCGTCTTAAGTCTTTTTAGTAAATCATAGGTTGATGGGGAGGGGGCATAAGAACATTGTAGGCTTAACTTTTTATCCGTTTAGTTAGTTATTTTTTTTTCTTCCTGCAAATAGTAATCACACGTCTGTAGCTGGAAAGAGTTTCGCTGCAGTTTGTTTCTTATTTAAATATGTATGCTAGACAGGCTGGCTGCTGAGGGTAGAGCCGATTCCCTTGGATACCGAGAGCTGTAGCCTTGACGTGCCCCCGAGTGTGGCAGAGGGCTTCGCTGTGGCTGTAGGTAACAAAGATGACTTTCTGATTGATCAGGCTGTGAGAGGGAGCAACAGGCAGATGGGTTTAAGGGACAGGAAGCACCTTCATTCAACATGCAGAAGTGACATCTTCTGCCCTGACACCCCCCACCCCCCCCCGCCAACCACCCCTCTGCTGCATGATGGCCCTTCTGGGGTGGAAGGAGTGACTACAGATCTCCATCATAAGACCCAAGCCCTCTTTGGGGTTCACAGGCTGGCTTTGGCTTACTTGTGGTGCTCACTGGTTTACCAAGAGACTTTGATCTCCCTCCTTCCTATGGGCAGCGCGTACTGAAAGCAGGTGTTTGGGGAAGTTTCCAGCCCACTGGTGGTTGCAGGGTCCGCAGAGATGCCACAGATCCTTTGCTCGGTGAGCCAGACCTTTGGACCTCTGCTGTGCATCAGACCACGGCTGCAAATTGCATCAAATTAAGTATTTCTGTAAATTGCTGATCTCAGTCCTATTTCAGCTAGTTTACCTCCAGGATGTTGTGAGGATGACCGAGATTCCAGCGGGCCTGTGCCAACCTTGTCCCTCTGGGAGATACTCTACTATTGGGCCCAAGATTGGAAATTCATTTGAAGAGTGGCATTTTGAGGCTAGGTGGTATATTGTTACATATACCTAGAAAGTTGTTGAGTTTTTCTAAGCACATACTTTCTTTGGCTAAGTATTTCACTGTTAGGAAACATTTCCTGTATCTTCTAAGATTGATGTTTTGTTGATGATCCTATTAGAATAATTTAATTTTTCTCTTGCAACGTGGTGTGTATTTTTGCAACTTTGGTCAGAATTTCTCTTCTAAGTAAATTTAAATACTGATTTATTCCATTATCTATCTTCCTTATTTCAACCTAAACCAACACGATACATGTTTTAAAAATATTAATTATGTATTTGATGTAATTTGAAATTGTGTATTTGACATAATTTGACAAATTACATTTTTGACACACGTATATGTTAAAACAGCATGATCTTGGTGCATGTTACCACTATGATTTTTGTGATCTATCCTTTGAGGGAAGGAAGCAGAATGGCTGTACAAGTTTACTGTAATGCATTGCTTGTCTAACAGGACCAAATTGGATAATTCAGCCTGCAAACTAAGGAACTTGTGTTTACAGAAACAATCTCAGAGTTGCCAAGTTATTTCAAGCATAATACTGTGCCTTAGCAGTAGGATCTATCAGATGTTGATTTTGAATTTGCCCAGGAAGGGCGAAGAAAATTTAAATGAGGCAGATGTCCCTAAACAGCATTTAAACTTTGCTGTTCCGCCAGTGCTAAGTCTTCTTGTAAAAAAGTTGCTTTCAATTATGTTGTTGATTTCTCTTTTTGTAAGTCCTACTATTGATGTTGAGGAGGCACATTGTTCTCCTGGAATTGTAACCCACCTAGTAAAACAAGCAGTGGGTAATACCTGTGTAATAAAAACTTGCAGTTGACATTTAACTGCTTGGAAATTAGATCAGAAACTGTCAAGTTTTACCATGTACAAACAACGTAGAGGACATTTTAAGGGTTAGCGGTGGGAAGCCACAAAGGGCTTTGGAAAGGAGAGGGACAACACGCAAACAATGGAGAGTTGGGGAGTGCTGTGGAAAGGGGCCAGAGAAAACATGTGGCTGGGCAGGAGCCAGGGAAGGGGCAGGCAGCACTGCCAGGAGGTGGGCAGCCGCTTGCAGAACAGGGGCTTGGGTTTGCGGAAGAAAGAGCGCTGTGATTTTTGTTTGGTGCCCAATATATGAAATAAGTTTTTTCAGCTTCTCTTCGTCTATGGGAAGAAATAATGAACTTTTTGCATGCTGGCATTACGCACGTGGTCAGGCACAGATCTGGCAGGCACAGGAGTTACGCCCGTTTACGTTGGCCACAATTGAGGCCGTAGAGTGCTGTAAGCTATTTTTTAAATATTAGATCTTGTTAATTCCATTGTGTGTCTTTGGAAACTTATTTATTAGTTGTTGTATTGAAAGTTGATTTTTAATTACTGCAAATCAAATACCACTTTCTTGGTGTGACAGGGGAGGGACAGAGCTCTTTGAAGACAACAGGGGAAGAAGAGTGTGTAGAAAACAGAGGCTGATATCTTTTAGAGTCTGAAACACGGTAATTGAAATATTTATGATTCAAGGCACTTCTCCGTGAGAGAACACAGGCAGGTTTGTGGTTTCATTACAGTACTTACAGTATTCTCATGACCTAAAAATGAAAACACAAAAACCTAATGCAGTCAGGTGTGCGCAGACTGCAGAGATATGCATAGCTGGTGATCTGTTGTGCTTTTCACCTGTGTCAACATGTTTTCATCTTTGTAGAAGAACATATTTAATTCAATAAGGAATAAATGTTTATTATTTTTACAGCATGGTAGATGTAAGAGGAAGGATGCTGAGGACTCCCTGATAGGTGCTAAAAATCATTCTTCATTGAAAATTGATTAGTGGAATATATGCGTGCTAAAACTGTAAAAATACTAGGATGGTACTTTGCTAAAGATCATGAAATGCCTCCATGCAGAGATTCCTTCAGACTCATTTGTTACCAGTCTTGAATGCATTTAAATTACTTTTAATGTTGTGATGATGCCTGTAAATTTTTCTTGGTACACAATAACTGTCAATGTACGTTGAAGAATACGTATGGTCAGTAGTTCGAGAGATATACTATATTGAATATACGGAAGAAGTTTCACAGGGTGTCATAAATTCTTGCACATTCTTTTGCTTAAGAAAAGAAATTAAGCATATTGTGACAGAAACTTTGACATATTTGGTATGTAATTCTATTTTAGGTGACTGACATCTTGTAAAAGAGTTAAAGATGTGTTTAGCTTTGGATATAATGACCAATCTGTTCTGGGGCCTCTGTTTATTATTGACTAGGAAAGAGCATGAAGTATACCTGAGAAACCAGAAATTTTTATCTCCTGAACTGTGATATGGCAACCTTTTAAAAATGTTACTTGAGGGCTTTTTGTTGTTTTTTTTTGTTGTTGTTGTGGCTTTTGTTTTGTTTTGTATCTGGGAGCCAGATCATGCTTTCAGGTGATCACAGAGAAGCCAGGAGAATGATGAAACTGCCAAAATATTTGTGTATAGCTGCAGTACATTGCTCAGAAGTTTCTGCTCTGGAGCTGTGCAGCTCTGGGAGCAGCTAATGTCCGTGCCTGCGCCTGCATGCGTGGCTGCGCAGCGGTGCAGGGCTCCTGTGTCCATCCACAGCTTTCTGGGAAGGAAGCCACGGCCTTCTGAAGGAAAATGAATATATGGGGTGGATTTACTGCATCTCAGGTTGTGGGACAGAAAACATCCTAAAGAAGAGTGCAGTAAAGATGAAAACATTCAGTCCTTTGCTAAAACAGTGAGTGTGTTTGAGGAGTGGGATTCTCCTGGGCAGTACTGACCATGCTGGAGAGTGCGTTTTACAATGTAAAAAAGATGTTTAAAAGGTTGTGATGGGAAAACCTGCCCTTCCAAAGCCTTCCTTAAAATAATGAGGAAATGATGCTTCCAGGTGAGGTTTTCATTCGCTTCCAGACTGAGTATGGCTTGCAGCATTGGTGTCTTGCTGTGCCCCAGCTGCTGGTTGTCCCTTGGGGTGGCCATTGGGTCCAAGGGTGCTTGGGACTGGCAGCGGGGTCTGGAGTGGCAAGTGATGGAGCAGCTTGATCTGTCGGCAACAGCCTGCCACCTGGCAGGACCCCCTGCTCAGGATGAGCTTGAGCTTCCCAGCTCCTGTGGCATGCAAGTACCCTTTTTGCAGCTTGACCTGTCTCAGACTTCAGGAGAGGACACACTTGAAAGGATGGCTACATAGAAAAATCTCTTCCAAGACCTTCAGCCTTGATCCCAAATTTTCTGAAGTTGATCTGAAGACTCCTTGTTTTGGCTTAGGCACTGAGGTTGGTTGATGTGGATGTGTTTGTATGTTCCTGTGCAAAACTTGTTTCTGAGGTTGAGAAGTTGCCAGCTACTTAGCTGCTCTTCAAAGCCACCTCAGCTGAGACCACTTGTGCATATTTAAGGCAAATCCAAGTGTTTTCAGGTTTTCTTTCAATACAGGTTCTTACACCAATTGTTCATGGGCTCTGAGCAAGTCACTACTAAGATGAAAAACCCATATTCAAAGTGACTTTTTCATAATATTTAAATGCTTTCAAGGATTCGCTTCTATTTTTTCAGTAAATGAATGTTAAACAGTACGGCAGTGGTACATCATTGGTGAGGATCCGAAGACAAATGAGAAAGACACTCCTTAAAAGGTGAACATAAGTACTTGTTTTAAATCAGTGATGTCCAGCCTAGTCATCCAGGCATGGCAGCCAAACATGACATACCTTGTGCTGTGGCTATGGGGCGTTGTGTGCTGCATGATCAGTGCTAATATGCATATGCAGCAAGTCTGGCACTTCCCAGGAGCTTCGGGCTTGCTTTGTACGCAATGTATAAACACCAGTAATTCACTACATATTCCTCTAGAAAGTGTATGGCTATAGGTTGGACCTTATTCTCATTTCTTGGTATTTTTCCTCCCCCTTATTATTTGTTTGTTGCATGAGAGGAGAGTTACTGTAAGGTCTGAGAAGGGTGATGGAAGGAGCAAACTCTGTGGTACTTGACTGGACCTCCTGAGTTGCAGGCTGGGCATTTGTAGTTTAAATCTTTGTGTGACTCAGTAGAAGAATACATTTATATTGTTTGATTCCGTGTAAACATGGAACCTACTGGCCTGGACTGGACTCAAGTGCTGTTTTAACCTCTGTTTCAGTACCTGTCTTCAGTAATGAGAACTGAATTTTAAACTGAAACTATTAGCCTTATTGTACATACATGCCTGTACATTTTGTGAATCAATAGTGCTTATATCCAAACCTCTAATTAAACTTCTGTATAATTTAAATATAGTTTTATAAACACTCTTCTGTAACCAATGGCTGCCATTTGGGTCTTTGTTGTTACCGCTAAATTGCTATCAGAATGGGGAAGACACCATTTTTTCAAGTCATTGTTAGGCATACAGTTTTGCTCCAAATTCACTTATCAACACAATTTCCTTTAGCTGAATTTCACTTCATCTAAGTCACAGATGAGTGGGAGCAGAACGTTGTCACCTGCAGTATTACCATAATTGGAACTAAGGAGTCTGCAGTTGCACAATATTTATGTTGCAATCCAAACTGACACAGCCTGGAATGCCTCAGTAGCAAAACAAGACACAGACCCGAGCCTCGCGCAGGGTGCGTGAGAGAGCTGCTCCTCTTGGAGACCTCCTCCAGTGGGGGAGTCCCCTGGGTCACGGGCTGGGGGCACCTTCTTGGAGGTGGGGGGGAGAGGCAGCGAGGTGAGCGCTCAGAGCCTGGCTGCAGAGAGCAGTGGGTTGGTGATGCTTTGGGTCAGGCTGCAAGGACAGCTGCTTTGTTAAGCTGGGGGACTGTGGTAAGAGATTACTCCTTCTTCGAGGCTGTCTGATTGGGATGGGCTCTTCTTTATTTCTTTTTTACTCATGACATTTAGGGGGCCTCTTTGTCAGGAGGTGTTCTTTGGAAGAAACACTTTTAATGCATTTGCTTTCCTTTGGTGGATGGAAATAGTGAGTCACCATCCAGTGTCACCTTTACTGCTTAGATTGCTGTAGGCACAGTTAAACTAATGTTTCGCCCTGCTGCTGCTCTGGTAGGCTTCACAACAGCTGATGAACTTGATCTATTACTCCTGGCCTTCACTGGCAAACACAATGCGGTATATTTGCCTGTGACTGACATGCTTAGATCTATGGCCACGAGATATCTGGTCAACTCTTCAAGCCTTTACCTTTAGCATTAGCGTTAACCCCTCAGGGCTCAGCTGCTTGCGGCATTTAAAGTATGGCAAGGGGTTTTATAGCAGAGATTTGACTCAGCAAGACTTGTGCTAACTCTTGCTGAAGATATGAAATACAATTTGTAGCTTATAATTGCTGCCTAATACGATCTTGGACCCTTACTTAAAATCCATTTAACTGATACTGTACTTTCTTTATAAGGTTATTATTGGGAGCTAACCTTTTCTTGTGTTGTGGTTAAATGTACAATGTAATAAGGGTGTTTTTTTAATGTGTTTAAGAGTTAGAAGATGTGTTAGAGGTAACCTTTATGCAGAGAGTTTTATATAGTTGTAGTAAGGAGAGCGATATTAAAATCCTGAACATTAGTACCGTCTGAATGTAATTTGTTCTCATTGTGTTTTGTGTGTGCCTGCTAGCGGAAGATCGTACAGTATATTGAGAAAATCTGTTTTGTTCTCCAATATCTTTCTTACCGGTAATTATTAACCTAGTGCAAATTACTGTCTCCAGAAAGTTTTTGTACTTTGATGCATACAAAAATACAAAAAGCGTATCGGATACAATAGATAAATCACAATTCTTTCTTTCTTCACATTTCAAGGAGAGCAACCTAAACCCAAGATTTTAGGCACAAAATTGAAAGCCTCCCAGAAATCCTTACTTTCTCATTTAGCTCTTGATAAACAGGCATGGGCCATGTCTGTTGGAGGTCTCCAGGGATCACTAGTCTATAATAGATTTAAAGATTAATTTTCCTCAGTGACATATGTTGGTACTTTTGCTCATAGCTATGGGTATTAGTTTGTCTGCTTTTGATTGCTTTATAGAAATGCAGGTTTGTTTAGAGTTGTAAGTTAAAATAAAGTATTTATCTTTTTTTTTTTTTTTTTTTTTACCAGATATCTCAGTATATATGTTCAATTTGGTGTACGTGGAAGGGATTTCAGAACTTGCCTCCCTGCGCCCTTCTTGAAACTACTCTAAGCAGTGGTGAAGGCAATGGAGTTTCATATCAGAAAAGGGGTCAGGAAAAAAAAAACCACAATAGAGTGCTTAGGCAGGGAGAGATGAGTATTGTAAGTGTGGACAGCCTTTGTTGCGATTTGTATTTTCTTTTCCTCCTGTTACTGTAGAAAGCTATTTTCCTACTGTTCAGCTTTTTTTTTTCCTTTTCTTTTTTTCCCACTTTTTCATTTCCCTTCCCTTTTGCCTCAAGGGGGCAATGTTGGTTGGAGAGGGGGAGCAGGTTTTGCACATGTCGGACTATTGGCCTATAGCTGAAAAATACTTGTTTTTCTTGTGTTCAGTAAATGCTGTCAGGGGTGAACACATCTGTAGGGATGTAGTGGGCAAGAATGGCCTTAAGAGAAAGAAGCATTTTTTATTCTAAGTAGGTGGGGAAGGGGAGAGCAGTCACAGCTCATGAGGTTGAAATTAACTGCTTTTAACATTGTGAGGAATGATGATGATGAAGACAAAGTGCCATACTAAAATTTATAATTCTTGGCTCAGATGTAGACTTCTTGTGGAACTTTATGATAGAGTTGCTTAATTTCAGTGCAGTAAAGGTAAATTCATTGATGGTTATGAGGTGTTGATATAATTAAATAGAGAATGCCAGTAAATTGCTTTCTGAAGCTCAATGACTGTAAACTCTGATCTTCTAAATTAATCTGTCTGCCACTTCCCATTCACTTGCTGAAAGGCTTTGGAGAATGAGAAATTAGCCCTGCTCCAGGCACAGCAACTGCGAGAACTAAGTTGGGTTCTCTAAAGGGAGATCCTTGGATGAGGACTGGAAGTGTTTCCTCAATATAACTTAAGACTGGATGGACAAAGGAGAGCAGAAACAGGTTTTTACATTGCCCATCATGTTCAGAGATTATTATGTTTCTCTCTAACTGCCTGGATTCTGTACCAATTTGTGATAGCCCTGACACACAGAAGAAAAATTAAGCAAATGACCCAATGAAAGAGATACTGTCCAAATGAGAAAAATTAGCTAAGCCCGCTTTTTGGGTGGTGTTGCAGTATTGCTCACACCTATCTTTTTGGTTGATCTAAACAAATGTTACCATTTTCTCGGTAGACGGTGCATTTTCCTTGTGAATTATTTAAGTGTGTGCAGAAATTATTTCTGAGAGAAATTTGATACCTCTGAAATCAGCCTTTCTCACAAATGATAGTTTAACTGCATGAGGAAAGTGTTCACTTTTCGCTTTTAACCTGAGCTCCTGGGGATAGAAATGTATGGGAAAATATATTCTTTAGGAAAATATCAGTGTTTTTCTTGGTGGGTTGTTTCTTTGTGGAGGTTATTCCTCATCTAATGCACTGTTTTCTGTTAATTTTCTTAATACTTATCAAGGTATAACAGTAGTGTAACCCTTTGAGCTCTAAAATGGACTTGAGTCATGATGGAGGTGGACAAGAAATACAACAGCACGGTTGGAATAGGCAAAGGCGTTGGATTCAGTCTCTGTCTCCCTAGTGTTTCACACACTTTATTTGGAGACTTCAGTGAGCTGTGCCAGAGATCTCCTGAGGAAGGACGAGAGCCTGCCCTCTCTGCCAGTGCATGTTACTGGTGAGGTCCATACTTGGCCTTCTGATGGACATTTTGGGCACTTACCTCACCATGGCCCAGCCCCACCAGAGAGGCAGCTGAAAGTTTCCTCCCTTGTCCCTCCAGCAGGCTGGTTGTGAGGGGACTCCTGGGGTAGGTGTATGGAGAGTTTCCCTCTTCTCAGACACAGCTAACCACCAGCTCAAGCTGGATTGCTTCTTAGCGTGACCAAAACCTTTGTTTCACCAGTGACCACAACTTGCAGCTTGGGTTCAGAGACAGTTTGGTGTACTCCTGGAACTGAGAAGTACAGGGCTGCAGATGGCTGCACACCACAAGGTTGGGATGAAGACCTCTCTGCCTGCACATGAGACTGTGATTGCTGGTGCCTCATCTGCAACAGCATTTGACATGCATTTTCTCATCTCAGCCAGGACAGCCCAGTTCAGCAAGATTACTGGGAAATAAGGAGTGTGAATGGAAAAGGCATGTGAAAAGCTAACACAGAATCACCTTACTTTGTCAAACTTCAGTGTTCCTTTTGGCCAACCCGTTTGACTTAAATTTTAGAAGCCTAGTAGAAAAGGACCTGGGGGTGTTGGTTAACAGTGGGCTGAATATGAGCCAGCAGTGTGCCGAGCTGGCCAAGAAGGCCAACAGAATCCTGGCTTGTATCAGAAATAGTGTGGCCAGCAGGAGTAGGGAGGTGGTTGTGCTCCTCTACTCAGTGCTGCTGAGACTGCACCTCGAACACTGTGTGCAGTTTTGGGCCCCTCACTACAACAAAGACATTGAGGTGCTGGAAAGGGTACAGAGGTGGGCAGTGAAGCTGGTGAACGGTCTGGAGAACAGGTCTTATGAGGAGCAGCTGAAGGAACTGGGGTTGTTTAGTCTGGAGAAGAGGAGGCTGAAGGGAGACCTTATCGCTTTCTACAACTACCTGAGAGGAGGTTGTAGGGAGGTGAGGGTTGGTCTCTTCTCCCAAGTGACAAGTGACAGGACAAGAGGAAATGGCGTCAAGTTGTGCCAGGGGAGGTTTAGATTGGACATTAGGAAAAATTTATTTTCTGAGAGTGATCAAACATTGGAACAGGCTTCCCAGGGAAGTGGTTGAGTCACCATCCCTGGAGGTATTTAAAAGGCATGTAGATGTGTCACTTAGGGACATGGCTTAGTGGTGGACTTGGCAGTGCTACTAGGTTAATGGTTGGACTCGATGATTTTAAAGGTCTTTTCCAACCTAAATGATTCTCTGATTCTATGGCATCAAGCCAACAGGGTAGAACAGCTTCTCTGGGCTTTGCTGCAGATTAGCTCTTGGTCTTCCTCCTTGAGCAGCGTCAAAGTCAGGTGCTGAGTAAGCCTCTTTCTCCTCTGGGGTTACGGATTTTATTTCGAGGTGAAAGTACCATGCATATCCAGAAAAAAAAAAAGAATGAATAAAATGATTGATGGTGTTGTTTTGGACAACAATTCTTGTTGAATTGGCCCCCAAGTAATCTGCTTGCTTCAATTATGTCCTTAACACCTGCTGTAAGAGACCTGTCTTTTTGATATTTCCTACAGTGTATCTACAGGCTTAATATGGATGTGATATTTGGAAGGTGAAGCCTATTATTGCTGAAGCACATAAACTATAGATTTCATTGTTGCAAAGCCTTCCGTGCATTTTGAGTACAGCAGTTGTAGTTTGTACTGTTCAATTTGTTGTAGAACATTTGAGGGAAGGTGAATTAGCTAGTATACAAGTGTTCATAATTCATCCTGTAATTTTCTAATGCTTTAAAAGAAATGCTTTTAGTTAAATTTACTTCCCATATATGTGTGTCTTGTAATGAGGCCTGTATAAAACAGCTCGTAATTGTATCCAAACTGCTTCCAGCTCTACTATCCCTTTTCCACAAAACTTGTTTTGCATAAATGAAGATTGTGCTTTTTGATTTCCACTCGGCAAATCTGAAGTACTTGCAGTAAATACAGTTTTAGTAAAGATGACAGAAGTAAAGAAAAAAAACCCAAACTCAACTGTTAGCTGTATCACAAATCAACGTTTTCTAAAATGTACTTTTGACTTGACCAGTTTGGTTGTTGCAATATAATGTGGAAGGCATTGCTTCTTCCACAGCTTCATTGTGGAAACTTCATTGAAGGCCTGCATTTTTGGTGTTGGAAAGAAGTTAAAAAAAAAAAATTCTAGCAACTTGAATATAAATAGTGAGTAAATAACGTAAGCGGACTTTCTGTCTTTGGGTTGCAATTTTAGCAGTTTGAGGTCTCTTAATAAATTCAGTATACTTGAAATAAAACAATGCCATTTCTGTGACCATTTGCAAAGTTTTAGTTTGTTTTAAGCCCTGTTGTTGATCCAAAGCTTTTGCTGTTTAAGGTTGATTAATTGCTTTTGCCACTTTTGTTTGCAGTTCAGTATAATCTGATGCAGACTGTTGTGGTTTTATTTTAGTTTAATCTTCTGTTGATGGTTGTATATTTGTATGAGATGTTAAATTTGTCCACTAATAACTTAAGGATTTAAATAAACAAATAAATAAGATTCAAAACAATAACAAAAGATTGCAAACTGAAACAAATGCTAAGCAGTGCAAATTCATTTCATGAAGCATAATTTCTGCACCTGCTGTAGGCTCCATTGTGGAAGCTCTTGCTTTTATATGATTTATTTATTTAGAAAGAGAAAAAGATCATCCTGTTTTCATTCAAGTATCTTTTTATGTAAGGCAGATTTAATAGAAATAAGAATAATAAGCCTATCGCTGACATTGAATATTGTTAAAATGCATATGCCTTCCCTGATAATTACTATTCATTAAGGCTCTGTACTCTTTCTTTAAAGGAGATAACTCTCTGTTATCTTACCTGTAAAATGGATGGGAGCATGTTGGCACTAAATACAAAATGTAAGATATGATTCAGGTATGCAGTTGAGGAGACCTGCGGCCCATCTGCTTTACTTCATTGCCTTTCAGAAAACCCACACCAGGCTGACTGCTTGGGTAAGTCACGTTGATACAATGTGACCCGCACTGCAAAGGATTAGTCTCTTAATGATAATTGACTGGTTAACTTGTCCCAAGTAGGAGCCCATGATTTTCCTGTACAAGGTGGAACCCAGTCATGGCTGATGGTGCAAAGGAAGATACTGTCACTGTCTTTGTAAATGCTTGACTATGTGCTGCTCCTAGGAACTAGAAACTAGGAATCCTGGTACCCTGCATTCCTCTGCTGTCTCACAAATAGTTGTGTGGTTGACTAAAAACCTGTGTTGTCACTGTGTATGGATTTGTCTGTGTAAAGGAAAACATGTAATCTGTCTCCCGGGGTTGGCAGTATACTAATTTTCACGTATATTCGTAATGGGCTGACAGAAGAGTTCTGAAATCTTAAGACAGGCCCGATGGGAAATAAGTTCAAATTAAAAAAAACAAACCAAAACAAAAACAGAAAGAAAGAAGTATAATCCTGCTGATAAATGAAAGGAGGAAGAGAAGAGGGGAACTTCCGTTCTTCTCCATTTTTTAAGGAGACCAGTTAACAGGTTTTGAACTTCTGGGATTATGATGCATTTTCTTTGCTATGGAACTGTCAGAAAATACAAAGGTTGTGTCTATGCAGACAGCTTAACTTCCTCCTAGCTCTCCAAAGTACTTTAATTTATTTCATGTTCAGCTGTAAAAATCTATAGGTCTTGGAAAAACTAGAGCATTAGTGCTGTAGCTGTAGCCCTCCTGGATGGCCAGGGCAGGGCTTTTAGATGAGAGCTGTGGCAAGGCATGTGATGCCCTGCACAGTGGCAGTGACTTGTCAGGGCTGAGGTGCTAAGCAAACATGCCCCTGTAATTGTGCTGTGAGATACTTACTTCTGGGAGCCAGAATATGGGTCAAAGAAATCTTCCTATGCTGTAATCCTTTATAATCTTTGCTTTTGGAAGTTTTCAAGAGCACTGCTAATTCTGAGGAGTGTAGCTCTGAAATTTTTCTGTTTGCTTTTGCTTGTTTGTACTTTTTCAGTGTTTTTCCCTCTCATGCTTATTTAAAGTGCATCCTAACAGTGGAGGGGTTGATTTTAGAAAAGGAGTATTTCATTAAAGAAGGAGAGTCCTAAAACTTCTTACCTAACTAGAGGTATACCACAAAGTGAAGAAGCTGCATAAAATACAGTGGTAGTACAAGAAACCATCACATTTTTACCACAATCATTATACAATGGAAAGTGCTTCATGTAAGCTGAAATGTCAGGTATATCAGGAAAAAGTTGAAATGGAACCTGATTTTTGTAAGGCTAAAGATTCAAGTAATTTGCTTAGGGATGCAGTAGAAAATCAATCTTGTGCTTGAAAGAGGGAATAGTAGCCTTCAAGTCTCATCTCATGTTTTGTATCTGATTGCCTGTTTTTATTATTCCCCCCCTCCCCCCTTCTTTTCCTTCAGTACTTACTAATGCCCTTTGGTTAACTCCATTATACCTTTGAAAAACTTCTTGCAGAGCTCAGCTGCTTTGGCTTGTTTGCTGGGTAAGCCTCACTGATATTATTATAATTAATAGGATGTGTAAAAACTTCCTGGACCCAGTGTTAGAGAATCAGGCTATTAAAACTTGGTTACCCATATATTCTGCAGTGCGCAAGATTTCCATCCTCCGCAGCTGGGGCTCATCGGAGAAGAGGCTGGACCTGCACTGATGTTGTGTGCTCTGTGGGAAGTTGGTTTGGTAGAAGCACCATTTGGCTTGTAAAAGTGAGAGAGCTGGAAAATAAAGTCAGTTTCAGGTTGGAGATGTGTCTCTAATTTGGTTTTGGTGGATTTTTTTTTGTTTGTTTTTGGGTTTTTTATACCCCAGAGATAAAATGCTGTGTTTTTAGATACTGAAAATCTTTGAAGAACTTTGAAGAACTTTGAAGAGTTGAAACTCTTCCTCGCAACTGCATGTTAAATGATAAGAGTTTTCTTGCTTTTGCTCTTGCTTTTGTTGAGTGGTACTGCTTCATTTCCTCCAACAGCTTTGATTTTAGGAATTATTTTAAATTATAAGAAAGTAATACAGGATAATAAGAGGTGAAGAGAACAGTGGGATGTTTTTGAATGATTTTTTTTTTTTGATGACTTGGAGATGTCATGAATGTAGCTTTCTAGTTCTGTGAAAGTAAAACATGAAGCTGATAAAAAAATTAAAAAAGCGGAGAGGAAATATGTCAACAGATAAAAGACAAAACAAGTAGATAATTAAGACGACAGGAAATGATACTGAGCAATTGGAATAGTACATGAGGCCTGACCAAATAAAGTATTTAAGTACAAGCAAATCCAAGGGCATATAGCTAGAGACATTGTTGCTGGTTTTGCTTTCAATACTGGGTTCAGTGTCCAAAGTGGAAAGTTGTGACTCTGAAAAAGGCATGTTTATGCTGGCTGATCAGATGAATATGGACATTTTATATTTAAACTGGGACTTTATACCCTTGGGTGTGTAAAGATGTATCTTAAACAGAAATAACAAGGCTAGATGTTTCTGCTTAGATTCTTTCCTTCCTTTTTTTGGTGCCGACATTGTTTTTTGATAGTTTCTTAAAAAGCTATGTGGAAAAGGGACTATATGGAGAGGAGAAACTTGATAATAGAGAATTGTTGGTCCACAATGAGGGCATAACAAAGTCCACTAGGAGAGTGATTTTTAACACTGAGAGCAGTTATTTCGCAAGAAGACATTATTAAGGACTTCAAAGTAGATTTCACTGGGAAACTTTAGATAGCGATTTAAGGGCTTTTCTAACACACACTGAAATTTGGTGAAGGAATTATACTAGCAGTATGTTACAACCAGGAAATGTATCACTGTTGGTTTGACCACTTTTTTCTTTTGAAAGAAGCAGGAGAGTGCTTAGGGTGCTTACTAGCATATCAATATTCATTAACTCCATGCCTGTCCTTAAACAGTCTTTTAGAGCACTGGACGTGGATGGGAAGGCCACTGCTAGGTGCTGTGCAGACACAGAACCACTGGGAGTCGCAACCCAGAAGTAGGGCAATTTAAATATATAGGTAGAGGCAACAGGTAGAAACAGGCAAGGGAAGACAGGAATACATAGAGTTATCATAGCATATGAGCAAATAATCTGTTTTAAAATTTTCCATAGGTCTCCTGCCAAAGCAGTTTGAAAGAGGTTAATCAGTTAGTCTTGTGGATGTTCACAGATGTGTGAGGTGTCAGCCTGGATAAAAAGACTGAAGACATTTAATTGAAAAAATAACACATAGATGATGGAAGCTGGCAGCCTGGACCTAGAGAAGAAGGGAGTTACCTGTAGATATGGAAGGAGAGATGATAGGTAGGCTTTGACGTTGAAGATAAGTGATTAATATATTATGGGATACTGGATTTATGTCAGTGGAACGAGATTGCATTTGTCAAGATTAGAACAAAAGATAGGAACAAGATCTGAAATAAGAGCGATGGGAGTATAATAGCTGTACAGTGTGAGAGAAGAGACATACTTTAAAAGTAGTATTTGTAATGATCCTACAATATTTACATGTAATTCTTTTGAATTATGTGAATCTATAGGACCTAGATGCTTGGGACTGAAGACTGAGAGAGATGTGTAAGTCAAAGATGATGCCACAGTTATTGACCTAAATGAATGGTGATGTTGCCCAAGAAAGGAGGCAAGAGGAGGGCTTATTAGCCCTATACAGGAGACCATATACTCTGTGTCTTCTAACTGTACAAAATTGTGGTCCAGCTCACAGCAGCAGTGTGGTGTTGGTGATAGGGGGAAAATAACCTGCTCCAGGTGAGTGGAAGTCTGATGAGGCCCAGAATTTTTATGAGGTCCTCCTTTATCAGTTCTCTTGTGGAAGAGGATCTTTCATAAAGATCCTCAAATATTACTGCTTGCTGTTTTTCCGTATTGCTCTGTAGTGGATGCATTTGCAGCCTAAGGTTATGCTTAAAGTGTGTCACACCATTGTTGATGAAGTACCATGGAAAATATGTAGGAACACACATAGTAACGTGCTTAAATATTTAGGTCTTCAGAGCCAGGATTGAGTCGACTGCATTGCTCACCAGTGGTGAAACCAGGAGTTATGAAGGTCATCCAGGTTGAATGCCCCTAGAATCTCTGCAATGTACACTATTTATTTTACATATATAGGGTGTATTTCCATCTACTGTTTTGGAAATGCTTAGGCAAATCATCTCTTCCCATATATAGTGTCAAGATATTTCATTTGATTATTTATAGAGCGATCAAGGAGACAACATTGCTATGAAGTTACTAGTTTTGACCTGCACCCTAATTTCTCTCTGGACACCCTGGAACAGCCAGTTCTGGGCCAGGTCTGGTGTCTGGGGAACCACAGGGCTTTCATGTTTCTGTGGCCATCTTTTTTTTCAAATGCAGAGTGGTGGAGTAGAGTAATGTGAGATAGGTCCAAGACACTGTAAGATTTCATGTTTTTTGGTTGAGACTTTACTGCTAGAATAGAGGAAATATTTTACTGACATTTGAAAGTGATTTTATGTCTTTTTAATTTGGTCTATTGTATATTTATTTTAAAAATTGTCAATTGCGTTTTCTTTTTAAGAATTCCCTTCGGTGTCTTTCCATCTGAACTGTATTAGAAGAATCTGAAAAGTTGAACTTTTTTCCTTTACTTGCAGACTTCTGACTACATGTGCCCTCTGAGACCCCACCAGAGATAAGGTGCATTGCTTTGGGATTCCTGACAGAGGATTCCTGCTAACCCAAGTGAGAGTGTTACTGTGCCAGTTCAGTCACTGAGGACTGCTTCATTACCTCCCCCCTGCCCATTGTCCTTCTTTCAAGTTCTAAAAATTGTTCATCAGATTTATCACTGTTTTTTAAGAAAGTCTTCATAAGCATGACCTGAGGTTTTACAGGAAATCTTGAAATAAAAGTAATAATATTGTTATACATTCTTTCACATTCAGCCACACATGCTATCACAAAAGTAGCCTTGAAGCTGTTTTAGTTTTACAGCAAAGAGTGTTTCTTTTCATATCAGGTAATCCGATCTGCTGGGTTTTTTTTCCCCCTTGGCTTTGAAAACATGCCTTTATATTAATAATCCTGGATTTTGTGCTGAAAGTTGATTGCTCTAATTGCTGATTGGTATTCAGTAACACTAAATAAAAGCTCAAAATTTTCTCTTTTTCCTTTTTCTGCTCTGAAATCTATCAATGTGTATTTTTAGAGTTCACCATTAATGGATGTATAATCTTTCTGTCTGCTTTTATTCTTGGCCACTGGGAGTTTTGCTACCAGCAATAAAAGGCAACCTCCATGTTGTACTGCACAGTATAGATACTGTAAATTTTGGTCTTGCTTTCCATTGATCTGGTTTGCCATATGGGAATCATATTCAGCTGATCTTTATTTCCTGAGTCAGAAATTCTGTTTTACCCATCTTTGGGGCTTTCAGCATTTATTCTCAGTGGGCTGTCAGGTATTGCACATGAAAGCAAAGGTTCAAAGGCATATAAAGAAGGTTGAGGTCTGAAATGTTTACTTAACACTGTCTTTTTTTTTTCTTTTTACAAACATTTGCCAGACTGGAGGATCAGCATGAAACCTTAATAAATTTTAGACTTTTTATACTCTATTACGAACATTTTACACATAGATTATTTTGGTGTAGCCTGGAACACATCAGCTGTAAACTTGCTGGTGTATGTTTGCCAGTGACAGTATTAACAGCATTGAAATTAGTTTTTTTAAGTATATAAATAATTTTTTACAGAGGTTTATTTCCTTTCACTGCTGTTTTTGTTTCTGGAACTGCCTCTAACAGACTGCCATTGTGCTACAAAGAAAAATTAAATGAATTGACTATGAGGCTTTTAATTAACATGACAAGTAGAATTTTTAAAGTAAAGGTACCATCCTCTCTCTTCGTGATGTTATTCCACTGAGAGAGAGAATGAATTTGAGTAAAAGTGAGAATGAGCTTGTTGTTGTTCACCTGTGAAGATGCTGCCACCAATAAGGTAAACAGTCATAATCTTAACAGCTTTTCTGCCGTAAATATTTAATCTCTTGGGAGACAAATGCCTAAAATCTGAGGGATTTGAATCACTTGGGGGCAGTGATATAGAGGCTCCAGATCCTGTTAGTGTAGTTTGATTTTTTTTCTTTCTCATGTGTGCTGAAGTGTGTTTAAGACTTAGTATACTGGAGTGTGTCTGATGTTCCACTTCCTCCTTCCTTTTGCCTTTTATTATCAAGGAAGGAAATAATCGGGGATCTTGATACCCAGTAATGGGATTTGTTCTCTCTTCTTCAGGCATCTTTCTTCTTCATTGCCAAGAGGATGTAGAGCACTAGGATTGGCTCAAAGTGACCATTTTTGTCTAGAAAAGATGTGGTGTTGGTGCACCTAGGGTTCTGTTTTGTGGTTGAGGAACTGGAAACAGATGAGAAAAAGGCAATCAAAGACCGAAAGGAGGGTGTGGGTTCCCCCATAGCTTCTCCACTTTTTGCACAGGGGTGACCAAGAATACAGCTGTTGGGGAACTCTGCTCTCTCACAGAGAGTCCCAGACTGCCAGTTCTGCTCTTCCTGAGTCCTATATGGACTCTTCATCAGGAAGAACCATGCTGCAGTTTTAGCTCACTGCTTTGTGTTCAGTCATGTCTCCCTCCTTTTCTCGCTTCTTGCCTTCTCCAGCCTAAACAGAGAATTGCAGCTAGGGGAATGTGGCCTCATGGTCAGCTTGTTTTAAGTAGATGGATTACCAAAGCCTGCAATGGCTCTTCTTTTCTCCTGCCTTCCTTTTTTTGTGTTTGTTTGTTAGTTAGTTTCTGTCAGAGCTGAAGCATTGCACTATCATTCTGCTGATTCAACTTTCCTCACTTTAGTAACCAAAGATGGTTACGGCTTCTCAGCTGTCCTGGCTTTCCCCTGACATTGGCTAAGGCTATGAGACGTTTTCCCATTTAGCCCTTCCCAGGCTTCTTCTGTTTCACTACTTGTCTTACTTTGAGTTGCAAGAAAACCCCAAGCAAATGAAGAAAGTAACTGGAAGCAGCCAGATTTGAGACCTTTAGTAGAAGAAACCACTATGTCAGCCAGAGGTGTGTCAGGCAGCACAAAGCAATGTGATGTAGTATTGATGCTCATCACTGCGACACCTGCCACCACCAGAATGAGTCTACGCTGGAATGTGTCTGAGACTAAACAGCATTGTGATCTCCCACCACATGTTCCTGGTGGGAGATCTTTCCCAGGTCCAAATGGAGCTAAAAGCATGTAGTATTTAGCTGAATAGGCTTCTGCTAAGAGAACTGAATGAGAAAGTATCTTGGGTATCTCACTGCTGAAGCTGGGGTCAAAACGATCATAGATTTTATAACTTTCTATCAAGCACTCCCTAGACAACATGTTCAGAGAGTTCACTGAAATATAACTTGGAATAATAATAAATTCTCATAAATCTCATTGTGAAGTATTGAGAACACTCGTGACACACCTGTTCAATGGATGCATAAAAACTCCCAAATGTGTCTTTTCGTGGGAAATTACCTGGATTTAGGACTTTCTGTGAGCTAGGTCACTCCACCATCTTGTCAGGTGGTGATGTAATTTTTGGTATCCATATCTTTTGCAAGCTATGCATTCAGCACCACTGGTGTGGCACAACCAGATGTGAAGATGTAGCTGTTGAAAATGTTGAAGTAGACAGTACATGCTATCTTTAGTTAAGTATATCTGTCTTCTGATTTCTGTGTCATCTTCTCATAGGACTTTGGACGATGTTTAGTGTCTTAGTATTTATTTCAGAGTTCTTGGCCCAGTTCCCCATGAGCTCGGGGGTAGAGCCTCTGTTGGATCACTGGGCTTCTCCAGAAAAAGGGAGCTCCCTGTGATGGAAGGGCTAAAGATCCTCTGTGTGGTTCCCAAGTTGAGACCTTGCTCAGGGGTCTGTCCATCCATGCCTTGGAGAAAGAAGAAATAAAGACCACCATAATTTTCATCATATTTCACTTCTAATCCAAAGTCTTTTTAAATCAGTATTTTCTTCTTTAACATGAATACATGGGAGTTTGTTTTATTCCCTGAGCAAATCAACTTTCCAGTAGCCCCTAGGACAAAATAACTCATGGAAGTAGAAGAGAAAAGGGCTTTAACAAAACAGGACACTCATCTGCATATTTCTCCCTCATGGGCAGAGGACCAGAAGACAAACACATTACAGTGACAGAACCGGGTACATTCAGTTTCTGCAGTAATGACCATGGGACTACTGCAGAATAGAGTACAGGGGTTAAAGAAACTGCTCTCTTCCAGTAACTTTCACAGAGATAATGTTTGTATAGATCAGAAGCGTATTATTAATTAACAGGAAGTGGCATCTTAGAAGCTAACTTCTGTAGTAGGAGTTGAAGTATAGCTAGCTAATGAAAATAGTATGAAATAAATTATTCTCTAGATGGTGGATACGAGCCCACTTGACAAAAATGTTTGTGGTGTTTTTCAAATTGCTCCAGATCTAAGCTTTCATTTCAAAGCCATATATTCGTGTTGGGATAATAATTGTAATCTTGAGAATGTAAACTTGTTACTGTGTTATTTTTCTGAATTTGCTGGTAATCTGAAACTCTTTCCTTACTCCATTTTCTTTATTAATCCCTTTTTTTAGTTATTCTAAACCTAATGATGGTCTTTAAAATTCAGCGTTAACAATTTCATTTATAACTTCTGTGGCTGGGAAGGGGAGAATGATGATTGTCAGGAACATCAGCAGGAAGAGAAGTGGAGAATGAATAAATGCAAGAGGGGCAAATGGGAAAAGAAAAAACAGAATTAAGAGACATAAATATGGTAATTGTAAAGATGAATGTATTTTTACTTTGATATTAGACATAACAAGCAGGTAGTGGAAAATGATTAAAAATATAGTTATTTCATTATAGATAATTTTCCCTTCTATACCTTTGTTCAAAACATATCACTCATATGAATGAAAAAAATTGATGGCAGGTTATGGGAAATAGATTGCATTCCTATACTTGTGTGCCAAAGTCAGCAGCCAGGAATTTGATGATGTCTGTAAAGTAAGCGTGGTGCATCCTAGTTGATTTCTTTTTCCTGCTCCCCATCCGTGTTTAGCCTGCACCTGCAGCACCGCATCTGAATCCTCATTCTGTGCTTGTGCCGTACGCACTTCAGTGCACTGAGTGATTCCAGTCTCTCTTCCAAACCCCTGACCTCTGTTGAGCTTCTCAGTGTTGCAGGCTGTCAGTTGAGTTGAGTAAACTTCAGCTAATGAAAACAGCTAAAAAGTCACTGGAATTTGTTAAAGCTTTTGCATTAACTTAAATCATGCACTAAGAATGAATGTAGTTTTATTAAAAAATTAAATCGGATTATAATGAAAGGAACCTGCAGATTTTAGTCAGTAACTTTCATACATCTCTATAAATTTTGTTTAATTCTAATAAAATAAAAGTGAATCCCCATTAACTGTAATGAAATAAAATTAAGCTCTCCCTGACTTACATTCATGTAGTCAGTCAGCACTATTATTTGAAATCTCATTGGGCTCAATTTGTCTGCAGGGACAACAGAATTGTCATTTATGCAGGGGGAGCTCTGTTGGTAAGAAAATAGCAGGACTAGGTCTATTCTAGCTGGAAAAAAGAGGTGCCTGTACATGGGATTCACATGGTGTGGGCTACAAAAGTTAACATGATGCCACAATTTTTTTTGAGAATCTGTTTTGAATCTGTGCAATAAATACTTGTATATGCGGTACTTCAAATATAATACTGCTTTGTTTGAAGATAATTAGTTTGTTTAGTATCTTCACATGTGAGTATGTTATTATAGTTACATTAAAACTGTCATGGGCCAGTCATGTTCTAGCTGAAAGTTTGGTTAATATTTTTGGGAAAGAGGCAGTTCATTTTTGTCTTGTTTCAGCCTAATAAAAGTCTTCTTATTTGGCTTTATTTTCCTTTCCTTTCCTTTTTTTTTTTTTTTTTTTTTTTTTTTTTTAAATCCGTTGGCTTTGTTATGCGAGATCATTACTAGCTTTACTTTCTGCTGCATTTTATCATAATGCTCTTTGAGTATAAATAAACTCTGGTATGCTAAACCTAATAGCAATTAAACTGGAAGTGTTTGTGTTTCATCACTGTGAACTTCGCAGAAATGTTTCCATGACAACCTCCATGCTAGTTAAGGCAACCAGAGGTGATCAACAGTTTATATATTTTTTTTCTCTTGTAAGAATGGAATTTGTGTTGACAGTTCTGGCCTTTAATGGCACTTTTGTACTGTGTGAAAGTATTTGTTTACTAGATCATATGCTGTTAACTGTCAGGCTGAGATAGAGTGACTGCTTTTGATAAAAGGGCTGCATTACATCTCTGAGTCTGTGAAGCTCTTGTACTTTAATTACTTGCATCAGTACAAAAGTATCCATTTGCTTCAATACACTTGAAAATTAGACTTATTAGTTCCAAAGCATTAATGGTGAGTTAATTTTGTCTTTTACTTTTTTCGGAAAACAATAATCTGAAAGCTGCTTTGTTGTTTCAAATTTAAACTATTGTATTTACAGTGATAAAAATCACATTCCATGGTATGGGGTGAATCATAAGTGCTGTAATTATTTGTGCTCTGAATTAGAATTTCTGGGCCCTGTTTTCATATTTAGCTGATGAAGGCTGACACGCTGGAAGCTGAAATACACTAGTTACGGACTCTGTTAAGAAGAACATCATTTAAGTAGAGGTGTTATGTGTCACACAAGTTTAATAAAAACCCAAGTGTTCCTCAGATGTGACTGAAATAACCTCTCTGAAGTGTACATAATAATGGTACAGGTAGACTGTTGTGTATGGTACATGCCCATCAGATAGTTACAAAGCTTTCAGAATGAAAGAGTTAAGGGTTTTTTTTTTTTTTGTGAGATACTTTCTTCATGGAGCACTTTCTAGGTAGACCATCTGGAAATAAATGGATAAGTTATTATCTGATCTGTTAATCAGCTAATAACTGCCACTACAGCAAATTCATTCTCTACCAGCAGTAAGTTTGGAAGCATTACCTGTACTGAGTTGAACAACTTGCTTTTGTTACGTGTCTGTTCATTGTCAGGCTAATGGATGAGTATCTTCTTGACTCTTGAATGTGTGTGTAGCAGAGTATAATTTGGTTTTGATTTTTAAAAAATGTAAATATTTGGAAAGTACAACATTGTCTTCTAAAAGTCTGTTTCAAATAAAGACTAAATGTTTTGTCATAATAAATACCTTAGTTTGGTGGAGAGTAGTATTTAGTAATACTCATGTGTATTCAAGTATGAGGTGTGATACTTATTGCATGTCTTGCATATGAAGGCATCATTTATATTCAGTACTCCAGTCTTTTGGACATGTAATTCATTTTAGTAGTTACTTGCAGAATGTTTATTCTTTGAAGTAGTGATATCGTTAATTTTTTAAGCAACTGATTCACTCTTGAGTGATCTGTTAAAACTAATAGGGGTTGAAACTGTGAAATTAAGGTTTTGGGCAGGTTTGTGTGTGGATGCCATTGCTTTTGCACAATGCGTGTGTCTGTTGAGTCAGGAGTTGCTTATATGGTTGTTGATAGCTGGTGACACTATGAAGGAAAATGCAAGTCTTGAAGTTAATATCTTAATTAATATTGACAGTGGCGTTGAGTGCACCCTCAGCAAGTTTGCTGATGACACCAAGCTGGGTGGTGTAGTCGATATGCCAGAGGGACGGGATGCCATCCAGGCTGGAGAGGTGGACCCACGTGAACCTCATGAGGTTCAACAAGGCCAAGTGCAGGGTCCTGAATCTGGGCCGGAGCAACTGCCAGTATCAATACAGGCTGGGAGAAGACATGCTAGATAGCAGCCCTGTGGAAACAAGACTTGGGTGTATAGTGGATGAGAAGCTGGACATGAGCCACCAATGCGCAATTGCAGCCCAGAAGGCCAATCACATCCTGGGCTGCATCAAGAGAAGCATGGCCAGCAGGTTGAGGGAGGTGATTCTCCCCCTCTACTCTGCCCTGGTGGGACCCCACCTGCACTGCTGTGTCCAGCTCTGGAGCCCCCAACACAAGAAAGACGGACAGTTGGAGCGTGTCCAGAGGAGGGCCACAAAAATGATCAGAGAGCTGGAGCACCTCTCCTATGAGGACAGGCTGAAAGAGTTAAGGTTGTTCAGCCTGGAGAAGAGAAGACTCCGGGGGGACCTTATAACAGCCTTCTAGTACCTGGGAGGGGCCTATAAGAAGGCAGGGGAAGAACTATTCACAAGGGTTTATAGCGATAGGATGAGGGGTAATGGTGTTAAGCTAGAAAAGGGTAGCTTTTGGTTGGATATTAGGAAAAAGTTCTTTAATATGAGGGTGGTGGATCACTGGAACAGGTTGCCCAGACAGGTAGTGGAAGCCCCATCCCTGGAGACACTCAAGGTCAGGCTTGATGGGGCTCTGAGCAACTTGATCTAGTTAGAGGTGTCCCTGCTTATTGTAGGGGGGTTGGATTAGATAACGTCTAGAGATCCCTTCCAGCCCAATACATTCTAAGATTCTATGATACTGTGATACTGTTGTACTAAGTTAGATGCCTAAACTCCCCAAGATTCAAACTGTAGACAGAGTACTTTCTCTCTACACTATGGTGTAAGATGCTGCTACTACCATAATACCCTTGCTTCACCTTTGGGGGTTTGCTGTACCTTCCTTTGTGTCGCAAAGCTGGAAGGAGAAACTTCCCAAAGAAGGAGATGAACAAAGCTACCTGTATGTGCACTCTCTCCAATCCTTAACCTGTTTTAGCTGGAGGGCTTGGTCTGTAGTAAGGTACGTTCAGTGAACATGGCTGCTGTCCACTAACACCCTTCAAACTCTTTCTTTGGTCTCTTGGAAAGTAATTGGATGTAAATGAAGTTGATATGTGTTTCGGTTCAGATCAGCTTGTTACTTCAGATCTGCTTCAGATCTGAGCTAAACAACCTGTGCTAAATCAGTTTCTCTGAATGCATAGGTATATGAAGAATCTGAAAATTCAGTTTACAACATCTTTGCAGATAAAAATGTGTGGGTTACTAGAATGAATATATTTTATTATCATACTAAGAACCAGGTTTTATTTTCCTGGTGGTCACTTCATTGTGAAAGATTGTGTACTTAAGCATGTGATACAAATAACTGCTGTGTGCTTGTTTTTCAGAGTTAGTGTTTGTAAACATTAGTTTGTTATCATGTCTGAAATAATATTATGCAATCTGTAATTGCTGTTTTGTTGTAACTATGGTGTAAAGTAGACACTACCTAAGTCTGAACTGTAACTCTGGGGACATAATGCAAAAGAGTATTGAGGACAGGCGCGAACTGGAAGGGACAGACAGGCCCTAACCTCAGGACAAATGAATTCATATTGGAACAGCAACAGAGATGGGCTGTGAGGGTGATCAGGAAATGGAAAGCTTATCTTGCAAGATGAGACTAAGAAATTGTGACACGTTTGGCTTAATGAAACAAAAACTGAAAGAGGATATGATTTATCTTTTATATTTCTAAATGTGTTAGGGAAAGGCGGAGAAGACATCAGGCAGGGAGAAGAGCTGTTTAAGCTGAGGGACATTGTTAGAACAAGTACAAATGAGTGTAAACTAGCCCTGGATAAATTTGGGCTGGAAGAGAGAGCATTCAAGACAGAACTAAGCGTTCAGGTAGTGTGGAGGGGACAGGAGATTTTGAAGAGGGTGTCTTATCAGCAAAATTGGCATGATAGAATTGCTTTAAGTAGCACAAGATTACACATGGTGACCCAGATTGTTCGTTCCAATCCTTTGCCCATCTTTTTGCCTAACTAGAGCTGTAAAACCCCCATGCTTTCTTGTTTCACAGTACTGTAAAAACTTGTCAATGAACTCTAAGAGGCGCTGAGGAGCTTTTTAAAATTATTTTGTTTGTTTCATTTCCAATATGTGTTTAATTCATGGGTAGATTCTTCAGTCTGTTTTCGGATAAAGTGCTTTTTTTCAGTGTTATTGACAGTAATGTCCTGGGACTTTTTAAACTAATTTTTTCTTATTTGTTTTATATGTATGGGAATACTGCGTTTAAATTTCTCCTTTGATTCATCTTGCTGTAGTTAATTACAAGCTTTAACCAACCTAAGAAGCTTCTTTTTTTGCCTTTGTTATTTTCCGTGCGATCGGAAAGGTGATTATCATCTTACTCTTTACAGTTTATTGTGTAACCAATCTATTTATTTATTTAATCCATTCAAGCCTTCATTTGTAGTCCCTTACTTTGTAACTTATCTTCCTAACAGTATTTTTTTTAGAGTTTGTCAGTACTTTGAGGTACTCAAAATTGAACACAACAGAAGTTATTGAAAGTAAACACCTCATCAGGGATAGAAATGCTTTTGAGTAAGTTTTCCTACTCTTAGTAGCCAAAGAAGTTGGGTGGCAAAATGGTATCAGCTCCTCATCTGAGGCCACCCCACCACTGTGGTCTCACACTTAGAAGATATCTCTTCTTGATGTGAGGAGATCCAGGAGACTTAAAGAGAGGAGGATATCCAGAGATATACATGATCAATTTTGTTTTCTTGTCCTGTTTCTGGAAAATAGCTATCTATCTATCTGTCTATAATCCCAAAGCCTGTTAGTCTGCCACCCAGTACTGATAAACCACTTTCTGTGCCAGATACCTAGATGGCATGGTTGTGCTTCCTTAAAACGTACTTGTTTGTATCCCTTCAATGAAGTCTCAGGAAAAAATGACAGGTCACTTTCCCGGATCTTCTCTCCTTCTACAGCTGAGTGGCTCTAAAACATCATCCCCAAAGGTTTTTCAGAGGTTGTTTTTTACTTAGGGCTTTGCTGATTTTAAAAGGAAGTTTCTTCACATTTCCTGCTTATGAGACTCTGGTAAAACAGACTTCAAAATCTTCTTGAATCTGCTTTGGAAACTGAACTCATGTGCAGTGTACTGAATGTTCTTACAACCTCACAGTTAAGGTTGCACTTCTAGTCATGCAGTACTGAGTTGCTGGACTTTATTTCTCCCTTGCAAAGTCCTGATAGGCTCTCCTGGGAATATATGGCAGCAGTGTAACGCATCATACTAGACTGTGCCACTAAAACAAACAGGGCATGCATACGGGACTGGGAGGCTACCTGGGAAGGTACTTCATTAGTCTAAGGGCATTAAGCGTTACTATATAATTAAGTAGTACTCCAGATCAAATATTACTGCTCCTATACAGTGCCTTTTGTAAAGTGCCGTCTGATGTCCCATCTAGATCTCCTTCCTTCTAAGTAAAAGTTTTTTCTTCTTCTCCACGTGGGTGGACAGTATTTCAGGGATCATGATCTGAAGATCTCTGCATCAGTGGCTTGGAGCTCAAGTCAGGGTGCTTCTGAGAAATTCTATTCCCATGGTCATCACATTCATGTCAAGTGAGAAACTCTGTCAGATATACTGTAACACCTGGCAAGCTAGTGTGAGTTCTGATTCTCTTTTCTGGGAAGTAGTTAAGTTCTCCAAATGGTACAGTGGTGTACAAGGTGTTGGTAGCGTCTGTGGGGTGTCCTGATCATATTGACAAATGAACTGAGCCACTTCTCCCTGAGACGCCATGAATGGGAGATTTCTGTTTGATATCCCTGGGAGAAGCTTTTCAGTGATTTTCAGAGATTTAATTTAGGCATTATCAAAAGGTTTGACCCTTTCATGCCTTTTCTAGATGGTGGTAGTCTCTGTTGCATTTATTATTCCTTTGGTCAGGTAGAATGATACGAACCCGTAAGTGTTCTCTTTGAGGTAAAACAAAAAGGACTATAATTATCAAAGTCACTTGGGATGGTATAGACAATTCTGATACCGAGATGAATCATCTTACATGGAATAATTGGAGGTTCCTGCCTCTCCTTCAAGATCTGCTAATACAGAATTTTGGGAGTATGCCAAAAGTTGGTGCAGGTCTCACTACTTTACCTTTTGAAAGCTGGATGACTCTCCTCACTAGAGGGAACATCAGTAGCAGAAACCTCTCCAGCAGAGACTTGTGAAGTAGACCGTATTCCCAGTCTGCTGTTCTCATCTGTCCACCTGATCTAGACTTCTGTCCTACACACTCTTGAGTATTTTTGTTGAATCGCTCAAGATTTCTCCAAGTTTTGTCCTGGTCTGTTTATCGATAATACCAACCCACATTTCAATTCTTGGTTGCTTGAAGATCTGGTTAAGATACTAAGGAGTGAAATCTACACATGTATGCAAGTCTAGTACTTAGGGTCTCTCTTAAAGCTTTTAGTAAGTATTCACTTTTGTACTCTTCCGTGAAATTCACAGAATCACAGAATAGTTGGGGTTGGAAGGGGGCTCTGAAGATTGCCTAGCCCAACTGCCCTTCTCACGCAAGTTAGAGCAGGTTGTCCTGGACCTTGCCCATTTGGATTTTAAATATCTCCAGGAATGGAGGGTCAACAACCTGTCTGAGCAACCTATTCCACTGTTCAGCCACCTCGCGGTAAAAATGTGTTTTCTTATGTTCAAATAGTTACATTCAGAAGTTACTGTTCTTTGTTGCAAGAATGCTTTTCTAAGAGATTGGCCGATACATACATATTCTCAGTATAGTATTCTTTCAGGATTTTTAAAACTTAATGTCTAATACTTTCTTTAATCTGGAAATGATTTTAAGTCTTTCCTTTCCCTCCTCCAAAGTCCCATACTTCTGGGATAGAGGCTGTTTTATTGCCTTAACATCAGAAGAGGTCTTGCTTTTGTATGGATGCAATCACTATCTTTAGATGTTTCCCAGGACTATTTGTCCCAGTAGCTGGCAGATACAAACATGTAGCTACCTCCATGCAGAGTCTTAAAATTGCAGATTGAGATAGCAACATATGGTAGCCACAAAGTGAGTTTTCATTTGAGTTCTGACTTAAGGTACCTGAGTGGCTCACAGTCAAGTGTCTGTATTAGTGCCATTTGATCAGGGATTACCTGGAATCCTGTCCAGACTTTACTAAACTTCACATCATTGGAAGGGCATCCAGAGTTGATGTGTTTCTTCATGTGACAATGTTGGAGCCTTGCTTAGGCGAAGGACTCATCACACCTACCTGAAAATGAATGGTTGTACGTTACTGCTAGGCATCACTGACAGCGTGAATAAGTGGTTGTGGTTTATTACCCCAAAAGATGTTTATTACTCAAAAGGTGAAAAGCTGACTCTTACACATTTTGCATATGTATATGTTAGTTTTGACACATTCCTTTGTTTTCCTCCATCCTTCAAGATACCTATCTTAAAATTTTTAAAAGCTGCAATGAACTAAACATTCTTGGCTGTGCATACTGACGTGCCAAAGTGTGAGGAATGATCTGAGTGCACTCTCTACAAACATTATGAAGGTAAAAGCTCTTACTAGAGTGTATTTCTACTCACAAGGCAAATATATATATTGACTAAACATCCTCAAAAATGTTTCTGGAAGAGCGTTACAAAGGCTGGTCAACTTTAGCAACTCTAATTGTATTATTGTATTTTAGGTCTATGTCAGTGAAAATGCAAAAGAAAGTTTTAAAAAGTAGTCCAATACAGTATCTGTTTTGACCTTTAGAGGACACTTCAGAATGCTGATTTGTTATCGTTACATTATGGTACCTTGTTAGGAGATTTATATTCCCAGTAACATGGGGATTTTCATGCAAATGGAGTAGTAGAGCAGTTTCCATTTTCTCTTTAACTGACTGAGCAAGACTTCACTTTCCTCTTAGATTTTTACCTTGCCCACTATCCGTTCGTTAATGTGTTGTTTATCAGAATGAGTGCTTTGAAATTTAGTTAAAGCACTTCAGAAACCATCTATAGGACGTGGTGGTTTAATGCCAGCTGGCAACTAAGCATCACGCAACTGCTTGCTCAGTCCTCCGTTCCCCCTGATAGGAGGGGGAGGAGAATTGGAAAGAAACAGTCAAACTTGTGGATTGAGATAAGAACGGTTTAGTAATTGAAATAAATAATAGTAGTAGTGAAAAGGAATATAAGAAAAAGAGAGAGAAATAAAACCCATGAAAGGCAAGCAATGCACAGTGCAATTGCTTAGCACCTGCTGACCGATGCCCAGCCAGTCCCTGAGCAGTGAACGGCCCCACCTGACCAACTCACCCCAGCATCGTTATTTTACAGACTGTTTTGCTGAACGATCTTTTTTTATTCCAGGGATTTCATAGATGCCAGCTATGGCTGATTAGTTAAAAATTTTGCTATTGGGAAGCTAGGCACTGTAATGCTCAAAGCCATACTGTTTAAGTAATTGTGAAATTTATCCAGCAATGTGAGCTTGCTCTTAAAAGGAACCTGTGTGCTGTGTGCAGACGTATGTATAGTAGTAATTGAAAAGGAGTACTTTGATTAAAACCTTCCCCATATAATAGTTTTAGGGGGCTCACAAATGCAATTTTAAAAAACTTATTAATGGTTAGATGATAATTACAAATTTATTTAAGTTATTTGCTTGTATGCTTAACGTGGTTACTGTGGTCATTCTGTCAGGGGTGTTAAGTCCTTGTTTCCTAAATTAGGTATTAAATTCTTGACCCCTTGACCGTCCTGAGTAGCATGGTCTGATCTCGTAGTTGAGCCTGCTATGAGCAGGATTGGACTAGAGACCTCCTGAGGTCCCTGCCAACCTCAGCTATTCTGTGATTCTGTGACTGACCGAGTACTGCCCAAAGCTTCTTGGCTTGCTGGCTTGAGAACTTGAGTAATGCTTTAACATAGACAATATAAGTCTTTTCTTTATGCTCCTTCCTGTTAGATATGTATGTTATTTTAACCGGCTGGCAAATAGCCGCCATCGTTTCTGAGTGGATGGTTTGCAGATTTCTTCCTGTCTTTCATTTTATTTCTCTAAAGTAAAGTAAGTTGTGTAGCACGAGTGTGATACTGTCTCTTTTTCTTGTAATATTTTTATGATCCTCGTTAGGGAACTCAACAATTCATTCAACTGTGTAAATGACCTAATTGTATGGTAGGCATGTGGGCTTAGTGAAGTCCACTTCTCTATATGTTCACTTATTTCATGGCAGAGGGGAAAAAAAAGTGCAAAAAAGTGCTGGGATGGTCTTGTAGCTGATGTGTCTTACAAATAATTTTATGGGTTTTGTGGGACTCCATAAACTGATTTTAATAATTTTGTTTAACGTGAGATTATGATACATCTTCTTAAAGTGGCAGGAGTTACTTGGAAAACACAGTCTGTAGAGCCAGAGGGGACCATTGTGATCTGCAGCATAACAGTAGCTATAGAACTTCTTGAATTAATTTCTATTTGAAGTAGAGCATATCTTTTTTGGGAAAAAAATTCAACAGTGTTTTAAAATACTCCTGGTGATGGAGAGCCCATGACAGCCCTTGGTAGCTTGCTCCACTGGTAATTATCCTCACTACTTAAAATTATTTTTGGTCTAAACTTGTCAGACTTCAAATCCCTCATTAAAACTCTCCCTTGCTGTGTTGCCTACAGAAAACGGGACAATGGATGGGCTGCGGATGGGAGGGCTCCTGCCTTTCCTGCTGACCCATATTGTTTCCTTGTTTCCTCCTGCTCTCCCTCTGAATCCACCTGTTTTGTCTTGGTCATATGTTTGGGTTTTCAGCTTTCCCATGCAGGGATTACATATATGTTGTGTTGATATGGCACAGGATAGAGCAGGGTCTTAGTCTCTGGCAGGTGCTGCTTGCCGATGAGCATGTCATGAGGGCATAAAGGATTAAAATGAGTTTGAGCTATTGTTGTCCTACTTTAACAGCCTTTAAGCCTGTAAAGAACTACTGTAATTTTTGGGTATGACTTCCTTTGTGGCAAGGACTTCCTCTGTTTCTGCTTTAAGGCCAATAAAGATTGGAGTAAATCATACCTCTTAGAAAAACAGTCGATCTTGATGCAGTGAGGGGTAAAGGGAGGGAAAAAATTTGGTGATGGAAAATCCTTTGTAGCCCTCAGTAGCCTGTTGTTGGAGGTAGCAATTCAGTGTTTGGTCCTTGTCCCTAGATTCTCATCTGAATTTGTCTTGCTTCAGCTTTCCAGGATGTTGTTACACCTTCCTTAGAAAAGGAGAGGGAGGAATAAACAGCGTTGTTAAGCTTCTGGTGTGTGTTTATGTACTTACAGGCTGTGGTTATATTGTCCTATAATCTTCTCTTCAGTAAACAGATGCACTTTTTCACTGCCAGGCCTGTTTTCCAGTCATTTAATGATACTTAAAGTGTGTTCTGTGAATCCTCCCCGTTTGAAGAGCATCCTATTTGAATTGTGGCTATCAGACTAGTGACACTGTTTTGGTAAGAGTGACCTCAGTGTCAAACACTCAGGTAGCATTACTTCTTGGTTAGATTTCCGTGGTTATCCATTCAGTGATCGCGTTGGTCCTTTGACCATGCTAGTTCATATTCGTGGTGATGAACTGCTGTAATTCTTTCGTAGTAACTATTTCCCAGGAAGGTATTCCCCATCCTGTGAAACATTATTTGTTGCTACATGTAGCATACATTCACATTTGTTCTCCCTTTTGTAATTGCTGTTGTTTTTTCCAGATAATTTGATAAATGAAGTGTAGATATACTCTGCTGTCAACTCCACTGCTCATTTTTTGACCATTTGTTCATTCTTTACTTCTGTGTTGTGCCCCCCTCCCCTGCCAATTTCCTGACAAATTTGTTTTCCACGTTCAAATAATTTTTCCTGGTCTACCAGTATTTGTTATCCTTATATTATTTTTTTTTATTACACTTTGTTTTATTTATAAAGTATTTTATTACACTTTATTTTATTTATAAAGTGTAAAGGAGGCATCCATTCCACATGTTTAATTTCTTTTAGTCCTCCTAATGCACTGACACATGGTTTCAGGAATAAAATTTTTCATTTATTCCTCAACAGCTGCTTGGCCTACTGCCTGTCAGCAGAGTTAGTGAAAAAAAAAAATATTTTTTTTCTGTCAGGCCTCTGATGGTCTTAGGCCAATGGAAGAAAAAGACTTTTAGATTCAGAAGTCCACCAGCAATGCTACATCTTGCCACAATCTTTCAGTATTTAAATCTGGCAACTGTTTTAGTCTTCTCTCCATCAGCCTTCCATGCCAAGAGAGTGATACGATCTGAAAGTTTCACAAAGGCTTCATAATGAGCTGGAATTTTGGGCCAGCAGCTTGCTTTCCCAGCACTGCTGGTAGTCGTATGATTGAAATTGGGAAGGTTCTCTCTTCCTTGAGAATTTCTAATTTCCATCTCCTTGCCATGTTATACCCATCATAACTCATGAATGTTGATACAGACTTCAGGAGCAGCAGTATCGTGACATCACTGTCTTGTCTATCTGTCATCACCAGCTAGAAATCTTATGCTCTCCCTCTCCTCAGCTTAAATCCTGTCCTCTGCTTAACTCCTCTCTCATGATTTGTAAAAAAGGATTCTGGTGTGTGCCCTGAGCAGCAGGTGAGAAGCAGAACTGTGGACTGGTACAAGAAATCTGAGATGGGGTGTCCGGTAGAAGAGATAGGAGTGAGAAGAAGCAGAATAAGTGATATGTGGAGTCTGTTTTCTCTTGGAGCTATTTCTGAAATCAGTCCTGGCTGGGCTCAGCTCTTAGAGAAGTAGAAAGCCCTGTGCTGTGCAGCAGAAGGAGAGAGAGACTCAAATTGCTGGGCAATCCCACGATCGCTGATCTCTGGCTGTGGTTCTTATGGGAGGGATCTCTTGAGGGTTATGCGGCTGTGGTGGAAGGAAATGAAGGAGAAGCAAAATTATGCTAGATTGACAGATATGTTATGTGGCACATTTAAAAGCACGGTCAACCCAGAAGAGGAGAAAATACAGACAGAAGGGGAAGCAGTCTTGTTTGAAATGGAACATAGTTAATTGGATCGATAAAAAAATATAACAAAAACCTCTTTACCTTTCCCCGTTGTTTTAGCTGCATCTCAGTTCCTGCCCACATTTGACACAAACTTAAGGAAAACCAATTCTTTACGTTAGAAAATAATTTTCATGTTTATTTTGCATAGAAAAGAATCAATGAAGCATTTTATAGCAGTAATTCTCCTTTCTCTATTTTCTGGTAGTTACTGCTTACTAATTTTGAAAACTTGAGGTCCGTGGAACAAAAGGAGAAATCCAAAGCTCTTCTTTTGTCTGTTTTCCGTTCTTACTTTTCTTTGTAGGCCTGTACCAAGAGCTCTGTAGGAAGCTCTGGAAGGAAAACTGTATTAGCTGGACATGCCTTTGCAGGATTTAGAAGTACACTATTTAGAGAACTGAGACCCATACTAATGCTGATGTTTACTCTGGTTTCTTCATCAGCAGTCTAGTGAAGCCCCTTTCCAGTGGGAAGTCTGAAGGCTTACCTGTTACAATACTGAGCCCTTGCAGCAGAAATACCCATCTCTTATGTCCTCTCCTGGCTGCTAAAATGGGATTTCCAAACTGTTGTCCCACTTACAGGTCACAGTTTGCAGATACCCATTTGACAAAGCTGTCTAGCATTACTATTACAAAATTTTTGGTGGCTTAACAGTTGTATAGTAGAGATGCACAAAATGACATGAATGCCATATAGATCTAAGAGCTTGTATTGCTTCTTTTTGATTAATAACTGCCTCATACACTTCAGCTATTTCAAGTGAAGCGGTTGCAGAACTTCTGGACAGTTTTAATGGAGTGCTTCAGAACTTGTTTACCAGATCCTGATTAAAAAGCATATAATTTGAACATAAATGATAGTATGTTACCGTTTTCCACTGGAAGATTTAGTGAACTGCTCAGGTTAGCTGACAGAAGTGGCGGGTGGCAAAAGAGACATGCTTAGTTGCCCAATGTGATGGTGTTGTCATACTATGATGTATATTGGTCTAAAATTCTGTAGATATGATAGGAAGTAACCTTTAGTATGTCAAATTAAGAATAAAAATTAGTCTATAATAACTGTTGCAGAAGATTTGTAGGGAGTTTTTTTAATCATGGATGTTTCATATTCTCCATACCTAATTCGTCTTGCTTTCTAAGAATGCTTAATTAATATTGTACTTATGCTAATTTGAAACAATGATGATTGCAGTTCACTGAAATTATGTGTTCTACTTAATTGAACTTGACCAACATTACTTAGAGATAACTCAATACTGCATATGGTACATTCTGTCTGTAAAACTTTATATTTTGAACAGTTTGAGACACAATCTGATTATTTTGTATTTCTGTGTCTGTATATCTATGGCACTGAATTTTAAGATAATCTTAAGTTACTTTGTCCATAGTTCAAAGAGTGCATAAGGTAAACCTGCTTTACAAATCTCTCCTGTTTTGATAGACAACTGGTTTCTGATACATAACACTCCTACAAAAACACATGTGGACTGCTTGTTTCCAAAGCTTTTTATGACTTTCAGCACGTAAACTCTTTATGTCCAGTATCCAACAAATCCCATTTATCTTTATGTGCTGTGAGACTTCAAATTTTGTAAAACCTGGTTGATACTTTGATGCCGGTGGCGGCTGCTCCAGCAGGTGCACCCAAGTGCTGGGAGGCACACGCCAGGCGGAGGGCAGGGCTAGGAGGACAGCCTGCACCCAGGGTGTCCTGTCTGGCCAGTGGCCGTGGGCACTGCAGCAGGAAAAGGCGCTTGAGAGTTGGTGCAGTCAATGGGTTTGGGAGGGGACGGCAGGACGGACTGCGTGGGGCGAATTGCAGTGACCTCTCCTGAAGCGTTTTCTGCTTCCATCCTGCATTTCTGTCCTCTCTGCTTGCGCAGGCAGGGGCAGAGCTCGAAGCATCTACAGAGGAGCCGTGGAAAGGGAGTTGGACTTCCCTGCGGGGAAAGCAGTGTGTCGCTGTTCCTCAGTGGCTTCTGCACATCTTTGGCCTGAAGGACAACCAAAACAAAGGCAAAAGAGATCTAGGCTTAAGGCAGAACCGTTTTTCATACAGGAGGCAATTTTAAGCAATGTTTGAAAGGTTAGGTTTATATTTGGAAAAAAAATACTGTATTTAGGAGCTGTAGGATTACCATCTTGCATTTAGGAATGCAAAATAATGATATTTGCCCTTCAGTAAAGCTCCTTTTGGTGCCTGTGTGTGAAATAAAATGACATTTTCTTGCCATGCAGTTTGGATAAACCTTTGTTGAAGTATCTCTACCAAATTATGAAGTTATATGCTGATGAGGATAATTACTTTAAAGCATTTAAAATGTTTTGAATTTCGATATGCTGCATATGCATTTTGGTTATGCAATATGAAAACTTTATGGTCTTGAAAATGTTCCTACTAGCAAACGTGGAGCTTTATGCTGACTTCTAAAACGTATTGAGTTATTAAAAAAAAAGTTAATTCTGTAAGTAATTCCACTTATTTTCACTTGGAAAAATCCTGTTTTTTCAAACTTTAATAATTTAAAGAAGCATGTTTATATTTAAGAGAAGGTTTTACAAGATGGGCTAGCAGTGTTGCAGATTAAAAAATATAGGAGATATGTTTTCCTCTTATTGTTATGTGTGATCTGTTTTGAGGGCGTGGAGAAGGGAATCCTGAACTGCAGATTCCTTAATGGTTAATATCAAGACAATAACATATTGCTCAAGAAATTTCCAAAAATCATGAGGATCTTCAAACAACAATCTCTGCTATCTATGAGAGTAACCTGCAAGTTAAAAGTAGTACAGAAATAATGCAAAATCAGGCCTTTTGTAATGAATTATTTATGTGGTCTAATTTAGCTATATCTTTACTACTGTGGTTGAGTTGAGAGACTATTATCTTTAACTAGCACTATTTCCTAACATAACATCAACAATAATGAGCCAGCATTCCTCTTTTTCAATTCAATGCAGATTGACATTGCTAAGAGTATGCTGCTCTGCAGATTTGAATTTTAATTTTTTTTAAAATAACAGTGTCCTAAAAATTCGGTGGTTTTGTTTTTCTGAGAAGAAATTTTGCAATTTCCTTTATCTCTGTTTTTTAATTCAGTAATTTACTTCAAAGTTTTCTACTGGTTTCATTTTGAACAAGAAAGATTTTACGGTTTTGTGTGAGAGCTTCCTCTTAGGCCTCGTCATCAAACACCGGTTATGTAGTTGAATTTTAAAAATGAAAGCAATGTGAGAGAAATGTTTCTGTGAAAAAAGGAAGTGTGGGGACAAATATAATGTAATAAACTGTGAAGTTAAAGCCATATGCTTATGTGATTTGATGTTCACTTAATGTCTGAAATGGAAATTTGGAAAAAAAGATGTTGCTACTGTGTAGTGACTAGATATATTCCCTGTTGTGGCATTTCATAATGTCCTTTGCCTGCATCTGTGTGGTAGGCATATTTATGTATTATCAAATATTATTTGAGAAATCTGTTTCAAATTTGTATATTTGAAGCCTTTATAAAGGCTTTTGCTTGAGTTAATCACTGTTTCAATTTGTATTGTCCTGTTCGATACAGAAATCTCTTCAGAAGCAGTTTGCATTATTGAGGCAAAAAGCCTGCTAACAATGCAACAGTGATCTGTCATTCTTCTTGCCCTATGGTAAGAAAAGGTCTTTCTGTTCACTTTCTCAAGATCAAATATTTTTTCACCCATGAGTGTGTGTAAGATATTCACACCTTGACAATGTTGTCTGCTGGCTGATCATATCTGGATCACCTGTCTTACTCCTGCACTGAGAGAGTATGGGGGACCATGGTGACTAGTTCTCCTTCAGGAACCTACTTGAGTGGTCACAGACTATGTTAGGGTTCCCCTTAATGCAGGGGTAGAAGCATGATAAAACCTGATGCATGGACATCGTGCATGAGAGTGCCCCCGTGGAGGTAATTTTAGAGCCAGATATTCTGCTCCAGCCTACTCTCCTTCTGCCACCATGAGGAATTGGCAAGAAACAGCAGGCTCCAGGGAGTGTGGACTTTCCCTGCATCCCTCTTAACTCCTCATCCCTGGAAGCAGTTGCTGTATTCAGGAAGGATGAATCTGCGAGTCAGTGACTGGGGTCCTTAGACATTTATGGGAGTGAGGAAGTAAGTCTGTTAATTTGCATCGTTGCAGTTTCATCTTGTAAATCAGACTGTTGGAGAAAATTTCACCTGTTTCAGATTTCCTCTCGTATTCACACATTGGAAGACTGCACTCTAATGTCTTCTGAGACACAGGTGGTTGACAGAATATTCTTGCTGGTCTCTGTAACTCTGATAGAATCTTCCAGTCAGTCTGTGGTGTCCATTCTTCTGATGAGAAGTTCATCTTGGCTCCAGATATCTGCCAGGGACCTCCTATTAGATGTTTCCTCTTTCTTCAGTTCTTGGGCAAGTGAAATTCCATACTCCTGCAAAGCTGTGAGGGACACAGAATTCCTGGGTCATGTCTCCATGTATCCTAGAAAGAGGTCTTGTGTTTTGTCAGGAACAAGGCTCCAAATGATCCCCATGCCCTCTTCAGGCAGTCTGCTCCAGGTGGCAATTTAAACAGCCTAAACTATGGTTATTGTAGACAACTATAGATACTAACTCTGTTAGGACATGGCATAGAGGCAGGTAGCAGGACTGATGCTGTCCTGGGACCTTAGGCTTTTCGTTGCTGTCTGCTGCCTTAATGTGTGTTTCTGCTCTTTTTTTTTTTTTGTTACCAAATGGACAGATTTTCTACCATCTTGGTGTAACAAAATATCAGATGTTTGGGTACCAGGCATAATGAGCAATGACTGTCTGATGCAGCTCACCACATATCCCCACTTCTGTGTCCCTTTTCAGACACTCTTGATGAAAGCGTTCCTTATCTGTGGGTGGGTTTTGCTTTATATCATGGATGCTTTACAGCCAGTTGCAGCAGACCCCAGTAGAGTGGATTATACAGAGTTTGTTTCTTGCAAAGAGCAAGGGTGTTTTGGCACCTTATTGTGATGTCTGAAATTCAGTGTGGTAGCATTTGTCTGGCTGTTCAGTAGGCGGCCTGTAACTTTTTAGTATTGTAGGTGCATGTTTTCATATAGTTATAGATCTGACCCCTTGTCAATAATTAATTTTCTTCTCAGATTATAACTGTGTTCATTTCAGGGTCTTTCAGTGTGTCCTGTCTGTAACCCTTGAAGTTTTCATCATGGTGGTGGCAGTAATTGCTGTTAACTTCTTGTGTCTCTGTGTGCCTTTTTTCATTTACTTTTACAATTGTTTGCTTGATAAAGGGTGCTACAAAGGTGCAAAACCTGAATCTCTGCAAATGACTCAGTCTCTTTCCAAGTATTTGGGTCCTAAGGTGAACACTTGAATCAAAAATTATATTACTGCAAATCCTTGGAATCACTGGAGAAACTATTAACTCTAAATTTGAGAGAGCTCTTTTGTCTGTGAACATATCCTAGTCTGTGCTTTCCTTTTCTGACAATACACTTCCCAGCTAACCTCTGTGATCCCTCGTGCCACACATCACCTAACACTAAGTATGTCTCCCCTCTGTGTGCTCTCCCACTTTCTATCCTTTCAGCAGGCCAGCTACCATTCTCAAAATACAGAAAACTTTTGCTATGGTGGCAGTATCAGGCCACAGGACAATACTCCAGTTCTTTCCCCAGTCAGATAGTGATGCCTGACAAATCCTATTTGGCCTGGGGATCCCCTTGGATAAACCTCATCATCAAAGGGCTGAGGTCTGTGCATGAGCCTCATGTTACTTGTTTTGGAACTCGGAGTGCCTCTGAAATACATCTACATGAGATTTCCAGGCTCTGGAGATTATTAAAGGATGATGTGCCCGAGCAGAAATGTGCAACTTCTCTATTCCATGAAGGCCCTCTACAGATGGTTCATAGAGAAGATGATCAGCTGTTCAGCTGTTCTCCCTGGTCGTCCAGCTGTCTGTCAGATCTATCAGAGTCACGTTTCTTGAGGGTATGCAGGAGCTCTGTTCTGGTTGTCTCATCTGCATCTTTCCAAGGGGAAGTCAGCCTAGCATACATCCATTTTACTTCCTGCACTGTCAGGAGGTGCTCAGGCTTCTGCTGAAGATGAGGCAGGGTGCAGGCTCTCTCTCAGTGCGTTCTTGGTACCATGCTCAGGTGGGCTGTTTGAAGGATTTCATCCAGTTACTGCATTGCTAGGAATTCTGGCCATAAGAATTCTGAGCAGGGCCTTGGTTACTGCAGTTCTCCAGAATATTCGAGACTGTTATGATGCCTGGATTTTCTTCATTTTGTGGTGAAGACCTTTGAGATCCCTGCTGTTTCTTGTAACTTTTGCCCACAGTCTCTCTGACTTTTGTCACTTTCCCAAAATACTCCACTGTCGCTCTGTGGGTGCTGAAGACCTCTGAGAGCTTTGTGAGTGTTTTGTGAGTGCTGTGTGAGAGTATTACCCTTTACTTCAGTTAGACCAGTCCCTATAAATACTAGAGAGGGGTGTTTGACATTTAGTATGTTTCTTTGTTACCAATTCCAACATCCTTTCCCTTAGCTCTGTAAAAGCCCATCTTGTCACCCATTTCTGCTCATGCTCACTGAAAGAGTAAGCTTCCATTTTTTTTGCTTTTCTTTTCCAGGTGCATCAAAGGCTTTGTTAGGCTTGTTAAGATATTTGTCCAGTGGCTGCTTTGATTTAAACCTGTCCATGCACAGCTGCATGGGACTGGCTTGTAACCTCTTAACTGCCCGCTCATGGCTCCACCTTTCTGAGAAGGTGCAAGAAGAGTGGGATACGTGCAGACCTGTATTTCCCATATACATTTTTTTGAAGGCTGGGTGTGTGTAGAGGAAAACTACATTTCTGCATTTGTGACTGCATTTTATCGTAATCTAGTTTTTCCTCCTAAACCTCAGGTCTGCAAGTTTCCTCATTCAGACACTTGATGTCAGGGCAGCACAAGAGAGTACTATGTTTTTGTATTCACAGGTTCAGCACCTGAGTGTATGTCTTGGCCCTTTTGGTTTATTAGCATGGGCAGAGCCTCTATGCCTGTTGCTGAAAGCATAAAAGGTTTCTTTATGGTTGCTGCCCTCTTACTGAATAAAGATTGGTCTCAAGATTTTCAGTGAACGGCCAAAGCTGCATCATCTAATTTAATCGGGTCTTTCCTACTGAAGCCCAAATAATTGTTGAGTGAACACATGGAAATGCCTCCACGTCATCATCAGACATTTTGTGGTGTCTGAGACACTGATGACTGATGGTGGTGGTGTTTGCCTGGAGGCCTCTGAGGTCCTCTGATAGGTAATTTATGACAGAGGCCTAATGGCTTGGTGCCATTTGCAGTGTGAGTGTACATGTGGACTGTCATTCAACTGAAAAGTGTAAACCTTGCATACTGTATTTCTATTTTTAATATAGTAATTATCCTCATCTGCATTTGTTTTTGCCTGGCTTTCCCATCTCCTTCTGATTTCTTTGAAATTTTTCTGTGTTTCTCTGTGGTTGAGAGGGAAGTAAAACGCCATCTGGAATGCCCGTCTCGGTATTCTCACTGACTCACTCACCATGAAAGTAGACCTTCTACCGGTCCCGCAAAGAAGAAAAATTCTCTACTCTCAAGCAATAAGGTGTTTCTCAGAGTGTGAAAATACCTGTGGATTACATACTATGAAAAATTCCAGTGGCTAGTAAGTCACCTTTAGCGTTCTCAAAATTATATTGAAAAACTCTGAAGGCTAGAAGCCGTGTAAGCTTTAATTGTAGAGCACAGCACTGCAGCTCAGGAAGGTGCGGGGTACAGTATGTACCAGCACAGTTTCAGCCCAGGGTGTCCTTTGATAATTAACAGTGCTGCCATTTCTAGTGGAATCTCTCTGTGTGTCAGCATCAGCACCAAAGAGAAGAGAGAAGAAAGAAAACGTACATAGCCCCTGATGAATACTGCTCTCCCCTGTGAAAACAGGATGGCAGCAATAAAAAGAGCGTGTGGCAGAATCTCAGTCCTCCCCTTCACATCCCTTTTCTGTATAGGGTTGTGCATTTACATTAAGCCTGAAGAAAGAAAGTGGCTACTATTCTTCTTTACTAAAAATAGCAACAACAGGCTATCTCAGCCAATTAACAGAATGCTAATGTCTAACATGGATGGAGAAAGCAGACTTCTTGAATCTTCCAACAGGAAATAAATATTCTGTCTCTTAAGAGACATCATTCAGTAACAGCTGTCTCTGGACCTCATGACTTCTTATTCTCAAATCAGTTTGTCCTCTGCTACCTTCTGTTCAGCTGCTGAGTTTGATCTGCTATTGAAAGATGGTATTTGCTGTCTGTTGTGGGTTTTTTCATTGCCACTGTTTTTAGCGGATTTGTTTCTTATGTCAGCATAGGACCGTTGCCAGTATTGCTCTGAATATCCTCAAGGAACGAAACACCCTTGGTTTTCTTAGATGTCATTTATTCTTCTTGAAGGCTTGGTCCTTAAGGTTAGGTATAACCTTGGTACTGATGTTATAATGGCAAATTGGTCATCTGCCAATCATCTTTTGTTTGAAATTTAATGCTGATTTTTATTTGGATATTATACATTCTGTTTGCTCATTTGTAAACTGTATGCCATTTCATATGAGAGACTGACTTAAGAAAGTAAATAAATTGATGAAATGTTATTGTTGAGCATTGAAATATGGGAGCTTTAAAAAGGCGAGCTTAGATGTGATGGTTCCACTTGGTAGTCTGTTCACATAGCATATAGTTAAAATACTACATGCTTACTGGACTATATCATCACTCTATTTCATTAAATGTTATGTATGTTCTTCTATGCAGTGGAGAAGATCTGAGCCCCGATTTTTAAAATGCCTGCTAAATTATCTTAAAGAAGTGAAAGTAATTAACAAATCACAGTAACCACAGAAAGTTATAGAGTGAAATTTAAGCAAGCCGAAGTATATCCTGTTGGGTACTGGAAAATCATTGGTAACAAACAAGGATAATTTCTAGGTAACATAGAACCTGCATTTACAAAGATAAGGAATGGAAATCCATTGTAGGATCACAGACAGTAATGTTTTGCTGTCTAAAGTTCTGTGTCTTCCAATCTAATAAGTCCAATCTTTTGACTTTGTTTTGGTTCCTGTGTATGATATTTTGAGGTGTAGCTACCACAGTCATTTGTTCCCTGTGAGAGGCAGACTGGGCTGTGCCTGTCCCATTGTCCCCGAGTGCACCTCGTGCTGCCTCCACACACTGCTGTGTTTGAGTAGTCGTGATTGTTCCACTCTCATTCAGCTTGCCCTCAGCACTAAATGCGTTTAATATTAAAATAAAAATAGATTTATTCAGAGGGACTTAACATCACTCTTTAGGAAGAAACGTGATGCCGTGAATAACAGAAAACAGAATTCTAGTTTAAACGGAGCGGCTGAGTGTTTCTTCACTTGTTTCATCCCTCCTACTTAAGTTTCTGAAGTTGCATTTCAGGTGGGGTTTCCATGTTTGTAGCAAGGTGTTTCGCAGGTGTTGCCATCCCATCTGGGACACTTGGACTTCATGAAGGTAAGCAGCTCTGGGAAGTGCCATCAAAGCTCTCATTTCCCTTATCCTGTGCCCCTCTTGGTACTGACATTCAAATGGGCACCTATGGAGAGGAGAGGAGTTGGGAGGGATGTGACAGGACTTTTCCTCTGGGAAGAAGTGCTGACCTTTTGCACCTCTCCTGTGCTTTTATGTTAGCACCTTCCTTCTGTGTAAAGGTCTTTAACATTCATTCATAAAGAATTTCTAGTTGTTACGGTACTCTCGAGACTGACAACATTATGTAACATTGGTAAAATTCATTATCGAAAACAAGTTAAACCCTGTTAAAATTCTTAACTGTGCAGCCGTGGACTTTGATTTGGTGCCAGCTCTCTGTAGACATCCTGCTTTGTAAACCTGGATATGTTAGTTAGCATTGAGGACAAACCTTACAGCACAATCTTCATCTTTTTTCCAGCTTTTGCTTGGCTTTCTGCGTCTATCCTTACGCCTTGTAACAAAATGTTCTCTTTTATATAAAAAAGCATCACATTTTTTCATCTCTATCTCAGTTCCAGTTATTTAAAGAATGTTACATGTGTCACCTTTCAGAATTAGAATGGGACAGTAAAATGAATTCAGTCATTTCAGTGTTATCACATGCTTTTAGGAACTCATGTAAAATTCAGAGGAATCCAGATGTATGAACTTTTAATTATTTTTGATATTTTTAAAAAACTTGTGCAAAGGTTGGAGCCTTCAGATATCTATTTTTGAACTTCGCTTCATCTCTGATATGAAGTACAGGCTTTTTTTTTTTTTTTTTTTTTTTGAGGCATGAAGTTCTTTTAGAACTACATGGGAAGTTATGAAAGCTGGAATAAAAATATTTGTAATAACATTTTGAAAACTGGCAACACCACAATGAATCTCAGTTGTACACATATTATTGGCCTAAACTGAAACGTTACAAGCTAGTAAACAAATAATTCTTGAAAGATAAATGCCGTATTTTTAGATCTTACTGGCTTATAATAAAATCCCTTGTCTCCATGTAGAGCTTCTTGACATACCTGTGCAATACGTTACATCAGAAGGTCTTTAACTGCTGGGTACTATGGACAGCAAAAAGGAGAAATTTTAAGGGGTTTTGAGAGAGTACTCCCTTGGCATTAAGTATCATACCTTACTTTTTCCCAGGTGTTCTTGTGTTCGTGTCTCCTGCAGCTACCTATAAACTCTAGCGCCTTAATGCCATCTCAGTTTTCTATTTTTGTTGTAAATCTCTTTGTTCAATAGGAACCTGTAGTGTTCCTTCATTCTGTTAAACATAATGATAACAAATATGAATGGAAGGAATGAAAGCAGGAGAGCTGTAGCTTGTACAGTGTGAAAGCTGCCCTTCTTTCTGAAGGAGATACGAAAGGCGGGGCACTATTTGAAGGACTGGAACTAGGAAAGGAATAGGAAGAATCATCAGAGGGAGGATCTCAGAGATACTCCTGTAAATTTAAAATAATGGAATGAAAAATTATGTAAGAGAAACCAGAGATTGAGAGGAAGTCGAAAAGTTGAGATTACTGATAGAAAATAATGTGATTTGAATTTTTCAGGGAACTGTGATACTGTCTCACTTCAGTGCAGTCTAATTTCCACAAATCAACTCTAGTATTTCTTAGACTTCACTAAATCATTTTAGCATACTGAGTTGATAAAAAGTAGTTTTATTTGTGGTGTTAGTTTTCTGCTGACTGTTGCTGTTCTGAAACAGTGCAGCCAGCAGTCCAGTAAACATGGAAGGGAGCAGGCTGGGAAGGAAGGAGATCATGAAGGACTGTGCTCAACAAGGAGGTAAACTTCAGCTGCGATAGGATTGCACCTGGAGTCACCCGCAGAGCTGTTGTGCTAAGATCTGCTGTGGAGCTGTCTTGCATGTAGTTGTTGCAGTTCCAGGGTTTCAGAGGGTAGACAAGTAAGAGTGTTGTGTGATAAGAGAGGTCCTTTATGATTGTGGTAAGATGAAAGAAGAAACTTGGACTCTTTCCTCTGGACAAAATTTCTCCAATCTTAGATTATCGTATGAGGCATTGGAGTTTACATGAATCACTAATATCAGCACATTGAAGTTTTAATTTGCCTTAATGCCTAAATTTTCCTAAAAACGTACTTGTGCTCAGAACAGTGTCTTACACTTTTGTGGATGATGCATGTCGTAGAGAATCCGCATCTTCCCAGTAGCACAGATAGTACTTTTAATAGTGAATTAACTCAGCTCAAGGGGAGAATGTGAGTGCTTCTCTGGAAGAACTGTGGATATTTGCTATGGGTAAAAAATTGGCCTGTGCATTGCTGTGAGTAGGCAGAATCAAAATGGACTGAATAAAGAGTCGGGTTCGCAACCAAAAAACTTACGCATTAGCAGCTTGATGTGTGTCTAGATCTGGACCTGCAGCCTCCTGCAGATTCTTTGGCAATATACAGTATGTAGTGTCCATTGTAGGATCTTGGGTTTCACTTGGCAGTGTGTGCTTTTAGCTTGATAATAAATTATTCTTGAAAGCCACATTTCCATAAAGGAGAGTTGTTCTATTCGAGGTTTGAGTTGGGAAGTCTGTGTAAAATGTCCTGTATTCTGAAAACCTTTTAAAGCTTAGTTTCAAGCTTTGAAAGCTTGAACAACTGCTTTTCATGTTACTGTTGATGACAAAATGCTTAGTCGTCGTTAATTTGGAGCTAAGTAGCGGCCTGGAAACCTTCAATGTTACCAGTGAAACCTGTGGTAGCATTGATCCATAATTTTGTTTTGTCCATCTGTTATCCCCTGAGATCTTTGACCATTACGATTTAGAAGATGATAACCTTTATTAGATAATGACTACCTGGGAGTCAGGCTTGCAGTTTATTAGGAGGACTAAATGATGCTTAATTCTCGAAATGTGTGCCCAAATACCATCTCTCTGCTTAAGTTCCTGCTCTTTTACTTGCAGGAAGTGTGAGATTTTGCTTCCAAAAACTCATTAAAGTGATTTAAGAGTTCTCAGTGTTGAGCTGGTGTTTCGATTTGCAGTAACCTTTGCACACGCTAGTGACAAAGTAGTCTTATTTCTCCCTCCCTTTTTTTCAATTTGCTTTAACACAGGCTGGAAGTGATCATAACAGCAGAGTACATGTAACTTTGTGTAAATCTATTTGGTAAATCCAAGAGCAGTCATTGTAATGGGACACATGATGGCTCGGTAAAACACTCTTTTTTATCTTTTATTGTTCTCTGTTTCCTCCCCACCTATCCTAAGTACATAAACAAACAAATAACTTACAAACCCAGCATTTATTTCTGTTGTGTAAACTGGAAAGAAGTAGTACACAAATTTAGATAACTGTTCACTGTGAGACAGATCGAGTAGCAGTTTGACTGTAACCTTAAATTGTCCCCTGATGTGCACAGAGCCTGTTAGGTAGTGTTGTGAGTTATTGACATTTTATATGTAGGCTTTTGGTAAATAAAGCCTTTTGTTGGACATGTTACAGCTATTTCAAGTAGAGGATGCTGTGAAAGCAGCTGGCTCTCTAGGGAACATCATGTCTTAACTAGGGACCAGCATGAGGATGGGAAGAAGTGTGAATCTGGGCTTGTTTGGCCAGAGTTGCAGTAGGTGTTGGAGCTACTGGATAGCCAATGCTCTGATGATGTATACAGGACAGTAGACCCAGTATTTTCTGAGAAGCAAGTCTGAGCTGGGTCTTGAGAAGAAAAAAATTGCTTGAGAAACTAAAGAGGGAACATATGAATGAACTAGAAATAGGTTCATTGTAAGTAACGGACTGGAGACAATCAGTTTTGGAGTGGAGTTGTAGTTTCACAGACAGCTGATTTGCTGTTGCCATTTTTGAAGACGGGGTTTCCCCTGGTCCCCTGCCCTCAACCTGCCATCCCTTTCCATCTTCTCATCTATGTGGGCTTGTGACCTCTCTTGGTCTGGATCTGGAGCTCATCACGCCCTTCTGTGGGTCAAATTAACTCAGCAAAACAATGGAAAACCAAGCCTGGGTATGCTTTCTGCTTTTTATGTGACTTGAATTGGCTCACAGGAGGATCTGATGTCTCTGTAGACAGCATAAGGTAAGCAGTGGGAGCCAGTGGCTGATGCGGGAAGGCAGAGCAAGAAGAGGTGGGGAGTATTCCCTTTGTGATAGTAGTGAGCTGTTAAACCTACTTGCCCCATCTCAAGAGCAATCCTGTGAGCATTGATTTGCCTTAAAAAATCACCTACACCATTGTGAGCAGTCACTGTCTCTCTGAGGATGGTGTTCTTGTAAAACAGTGGGCATAGTGGGAGTTGCCCAATGGGAAATTTCTGAATCAAAAAACCTGTTAATAACTGAGTTTGAGGCATGAGAAACCAGAGGTTGTGGGGGCTTGCTTGAAGCCAGCGTGGTCTTCATGTAGATGCAGGCTGAAGAAAGGAGCTTCTGTGTAATTTTACTGGGTAGCTGGATTTCATATTTATTATAAGTCTTAATGCTTAACGTATTTAGCACGCATAATTTTTTTCTGAGGGTCAACCACTTTATTAGTTCCTTCCAAACTTTTGCTGGCATGCACATCATGGCAAGTCATCACTGTTTCCAACTCAGCACTTCTCCCATTTCCTGGTGATACACCATATGATACTGCAACATCTTCCTATCACATGCAGTATAACTGCACCTTGTCCCTTCTCTGTACGCTAAAATGGCATGCTTGTGTTGAGTTGATTCTTCTTTTTCAGAAGTCCATATATGATGCGCATCACCATGTTGTCTGAGCAGCTATATTGATGAGGTGCTAAATTATCAAAAGATTTGCTAAATGTTTTAAGCATTTCTGTAGATATTATTCATAAACTGCCAAAAAGAAAACGTTCTGCATTCTATATTTAGGAGGGATTTATTTCTTTCAGATATAAACAAGTCACACACATGCACTTATTTTGTCTTTAAATATCAAGGTATTTTTCTAAAAAAGAACAGCAGGAGTTTTGTTTTTTAAAAGAGAATTAGGTTGATCAAAATGTTTACTTCTGTCTCTTTGCTTTTTGTAGATTCTTTTTTGTTAAGAAATAGCAAATTAGGTAGATTCTGAAATCAGTACAAAACTGCAGTTTTGATATGAGGAGATCAAATGGCTTCAGAGCTCGCTGTTTTCTTCTTCATAGCAGTGATAGCATTAAATTGTTAAATTGTTATTTGAGAGTGAAGTTCCATTGAATAGTGTTGTGTTACAATAAAAATAAGATAAAATAGTAAATGGTCTTCATTTTTAGATCTCATTTAAAATTGTTTTTTTACTTTAAAATCAGATCTGCAAATTGTAGAACCTTGATAACACCTTTTGTTTTTAAATAAGGCCATTTTTAGCATAAGGAAGGGATCTTTAAAAAGCCATTGACTTATTTAATTATAGATATTTAATAATAATATCACTAAAATAGTATTACTGATATATAGATTGATTCTACCTTTGTGGTCTGTTCTTGGAAAGGAGTCGAGGATATTCCTCAGTGTGCAGGACTTGCCCTGACAAGGGGAGCAAAACCGCCTTCGTGATGTCTGATTTTGATTTAGGGCATTTATTGGGGGGGGGGGAAGGTAAAAACCAGAACAATCAATGGATATAGGTAAATATTTTCTTCTAGTATTTCCAAGTTTGGCAAAGTGTTGTGCAGCACCTGTCTTTTTCCTGCATTGTGGAAACTGCTTGACTACCCTGCAGAGTTTAGTGTCGCTGAATGATGCAGAGGGAGATGCCAAGGCTGGTTCTTCCCGTGAGGAGGCATGAGGATGTGATTTGTATTTCTAAGGTTTGCTTGGGGCTAAATGATGTTTCGTGCACCTCTGTGGGAAAAACAGTGTTTGTCTAGATAACGGCATCATCGCTGCTGTGAAGTCAAAATTTTCTTTGGGAGTCACCTGTTGCGGTTAGTCCATTTATTCAGAGGGAGTAGGATAAAGGTACATGTAGGTAGACACCAGCCATATATTTAAAATGATGTTTTGTTTTGTAGAGTTTGAGTATAATTGAAAATTTATGTATTATTTCAGACTATTACTTCCTTGACTTTGTCATCTCTGTTTTCATCTTGCTCTCAGTCCTTAACAGTACACATGCAGGTCATTAATTGTGTTCCTCTGTGAGTTCGGAGGATAGCAGAGAAACACATTCAAAAACAATTTTGTTGGTGCTAGTAAGAGCACTTCCATGTACTGATGTGCAATGAAATATAAAGGAATATTGCTTGAATGCTCAAAAATGTGGAGATTTTTCCTTCACAGGTGTTCACTGTCCCAGTCACAGAAGAGCGGATGTTAGGATCTGCTCACCTGCAAATACCGTGCTTACCATGCAAAGGAGGGAGAATTCTTGAAACACAAAGAAAACCTGTGTTGTCAGGCATTATAAAGTATATTGGGATACTGTGTAATGTTTCAGTGAGCTAAAAATCTGCTTGGGTAACTGTTGTTTACTATCAAGGATGGGGTGTTGCTTTTTAAACTTTCAATAGAAACCAGAATTTCTGGGGGGCTGTTGGAAAGGAGAATATCCTCACTTTGAAGCTTCTTCCTGGTAGGTGCCACGCTGTTGTAAATTTAACTGACCCTAGGAGTATTGGTCTTTGAGAGCATATAAGAATAGGATTTATGGTTCTGAGTTAATAAAATATGCTGATGCCACTGTAAGCCCTATTTAGATAGACAGCAGTAATCTCTGTTGAGCAGTATGAAACCGTCTGTCTCTAAGTAGCGGAAACCTAATAGTTCACAGCAAGGTTGTACCACATCCAGAGATGAGAAAAATGTGTCTGAAGTCAGAGGAGTTTTAGCTGCATGGTTTTATTTTCTTGTGTAATTGCGTTCTTTCTCCTGTGCTAATGTCATACATCATGTCAAGTAAACAAGACACCCAAAGTGCACAAAGGGAAAGGTGCTTTATAAAGTTCATACCATACCTTATTTTTGCTAGCTTCAGCACAAGGAGCAAGATTCTTCTGAATCTACAAGGTGAATCTGAAGTATGTGGAATTGGTGTCAAAGGTGGAGTATGCTGTATGTTCATAAAAAAACCCCATTCAGTTCAATAATGAGATACATTAAGAAGGCTAAGTTAACGTATCGCCACATTGTGCGTTTTGTGCGGTATATAAATGCTGTTTCCAAGTTTTTATCTTTCATGGAAGGAGTTGATAGAATTATATGTTTGGAAAGATAACTTTGAATTTGTAATTTTTCAATTGTGTTTGAAATATTTGACATTTAAATACGTGGTTGTATTTACATATGTTGCATTTTCATTACAGCTAATCCTCTTGAAACTTGGTTGGCAAATGCCTTAAGCAGTTCTGTAAAATTGGGACAGATACAGTATTCTGCAACCTTGGAATCTAATTGCAAATAAAGAACATTTTATAATTGTATTTTTCAAGTTTTTAAGATTCCCGCTTTTAAAATTCAAGAGAATTGCTGTGTGTAAACAATAAGGAAATAGACTTTAGTAGGAGATTAATATCTGAAAAGTCACTAGTTGGCACCTTATTTTAGTATAAAATATTATATAAATTTTATATGTTGCAAGCATAAAGATTACCTACGCATGCTACTTAATATATTAAGTAAACAAGTCTGTGTGAAGAAACTATTCTGTGTGCATTGTGAGGCATATGTCTTTTTACAAAAGGCAACAGTTTTCAATAAGTCTAAATGGTTGATTTATAATTTGAAAGGAGAGTAGAATAAGAAATAATTTCTTTGACAAGTATTATGTTTTTATAGTACACAAATGCATGGTGCCCATATGTGCTGGGGTTTTGCTTTTTTGTTTTGGGGCTTTTTAAAGCAAATATTCTCATAATTTTCTCACCACTGTTTCCTAGCTTTTGATTTATTCCAACGGTGAAAATTATAGCTAAGCATAACTAAACGTGTTTTGTTCTGTGAGTCGAAGAGCTAACTTAACAAATGCACTTAACTTCACAGAATTTAACATTAATAGTCAGTGAATTTAAACAGTCCAAAATACAAGAAAAAAAAAGATCTGTGTAACTGTTAATCTGTGCTTTCTGACACATTCAGTGTAAAACTTGACCACAATCTGGAGTTGAATTTTTTTGTTAGCTCAGATCGCATTATGTTTAGAAGAACATTCAACAATTCCTTCTCTCTTAAAAAAAAATTTGTTCTTACAGTCTCCTCTCTCTGGTGATTCATCATAACAGTGGCTGGGTTTGTCTATTCAAACATCAGGTACTGCACTGGTACTCCTTAACCAGGACAGTACTCTTGCTGGCTTCCCATACAGGGAGAGCCACAGGCTCTGCTGTGAGCTCTGTGTTAGGTAGCAATTACATCCTATTTAGATGTTTAAAGTTAGGTAGGATGAATCTGATTTTAGTATTGCCAAACAGTGAGTAAAGATGGTCCAAACCTAATTTCTTTCACTGGGTGTTTCCAGTTTACTGTTTGGCTCTGGGTCTGCTCCTTGTTAATCCCTTGTGTCTTTGCTTTTGCATCTTCTTTTGATGTAAATAGTTCCCTTGAAGTACCTGCTTTCCCTGGCAAGAGTGTAAATGGTCCTCCAAGTCACTCACATGATAGCTTTTCAATACGTGTATTCTTGCACACCTTTCACGCCTTTTTTTTTGTCAAGTTGCTGCTTAGTGGCAGCGATTCACGTGGAAGTGTCCGATGACTGCGTTGAGTTGGCTCTATTTTCCTTACAAAACTTGTCTCCCTTTTGAAAAGCACAGAATACAGTGGGAGTTCATGCCTGTAAGTTAATTTACCAGATTTTTCCGTACACATGTTTCGCATGCATTGGCAGATTGTTTCAGCCGCATTGAGGTCCCAAGTCTCCCACTCTTCATGGTTTCCTGAAGGAGGGAGGATTCCCTTGACAGTCATGGTAGTGTTTTAAAATTGGGCTTGGTGAACGTGCTTGTTCCTGCTTTGTAAGCCAAACCCCAAGACACAGTATCTGATCCCAAAATATGTAGTTCGTTTAAGTACTGCTAAGATAAAGAGCAGTAGGTCATGGAGGGGTAAATGAGCTCTCAGCTCCCACAGCGACCGTGTTGGGGAGAGATGGGCTGGGCTTCAGGGAGGTGATGGGAGCCCACCCTCGCCCCTAGGTGCCAACAAAGCTTATTTCCACCTTTTTCCCATCTCTGCCACTCTTGGACATCACCTCGGCAGTGTTACACAGGGAGCCGGCTTCCAGCTTTCTACCTGGCAGCAGAGGGCTGGTTTCCTGCCCCAGCCTCTGGCCATCCCCATGGCGGCCGGGTGGGACGGGCATCCCCGCCATGCCGAGGCGGCCCTGCCCGCTCGAGACATGACACCTGCGGGAGCAGAGGGCAGCAGATAAAGAGCAGGCCATTAAACGGCTTAGTAAAAGAAGACACAGAGTTAATGCCGTATGCTGCTCATCTTCGATTTTCATAAACTCATACATAGGATCCAGTGAATCGGGAAGTAGGATGAAGGTTATCGCAATTTTGACGCAAACACTTAAATGGCTAATCTGTTTCTAAATGGTTATGTTTTTAATCTCAAGCCTCTTTACATGGCTGAGCTGCCTTTTTTTTTTCTTAACTTGACTTTGTTTTATAGGGGAAATATTGCTGATCAGATTGCTTAAGCTCTGAGCTGTCATGTAAATACGTTCTGTCAAGTATAGAATACACATTTTAAAATTTGTCTAAATATTTATGCTCTTGAGGGAATCACTGTAGCTTTCAACAGACAGTTACAACCTAGCAAGTAAATAAATTGTAGTTCTTTTTTTTCAAGTCTGCATTGTTTTTTTTCACAAAATTATAACTGAAGGATCACTTGAATCTCACAAAATTCTGCAAGATAGTTTTATTATTCACTTGAGAAAAAAGTACTTCCTGTCTTTCAGCAGTGCCTGCAAATATATACGTATATATATATATAAATAAAATTATTCTCTTTGTTCTAAAAGCTAAAGAACAAAACATGAAGTGAATGAATTTACATATCCTGCCACATCTAAAATTATTATTCGAAGTGTTGCGAAGCACATTTTCTGTTAAGTTTGCTTCCAATATGTACTGCATGAATTATTTTTTTCTTATTTTAGTAATTATCTTGCCTGGATTTCAGTGATAAAATCTGTGGTGTTCTGAATATTTTTTTTCTAATTTTAAAAAGTTCAGTGAAATTCAGTGGAATAAAGAACAGTAGTTTTCATTCATTTTCAGGTAGTGAGCTGTATTTTTCCAGACTTGCATGAGGAGGAAAATTATTAATTCTAAAGTTCAGAATGTAGTTAGTTTGTAATCAATAAGAGTTATAATAGCTGTGATTGGTACCAGACATAAGATTGCTGCAGTGTTAAACACCTCAGAAACTGTTCACTGATAAAAAAAGACCTCCCGGTTTAAACCAGTGGAAGTATGTTTTGGATGCTGACCTATGTAAGACATAAAAAATTGTATTATCCCTTCTTTTTACTTTGTACAATACTAAAGTATATCCAGAGAAAGTAAATCTGTGATTTTAACATCTTTTGACAAGCACATTAGACTGTAGAAAGAGCATCCAAGTTGGGGCTCGGGGCATATGGTGCTACCTTCTGCTAGCATAGCTCCAGAACAAGTCACTGTGTTCACCAAGGGGTCATGTTCAGAGTCTCAGGTTCCTTCCTCTGGTCTGGGGGAAAAACACAGTTCCTCTTCATATGGAAAAATCAGAAAATAAACTGCAAACCTCACTTCCGTGCGATACCTTCATTGTGCAGAGAACACAGAGATGCTCTGAAAGGTTTTGCTATCAATCAGGTTTTTTGCCAGGGCGGTCAAGAAGGGCTTCAGAGAAATTAAGCTAAACAAAAATTGTGTTGGTTAATAATCCACAAGCTAAACAATGCTGTGGCACTGTAAATCCTCAAATTAGTCTGGGTAAATAGTTATTTTTTAATTCTGAAAAGAGGTATAATGCTATTTTAAAAGAATAGATGTTTATATCATGAGGTGAAATTGTTGAAGCATTTCAAACTTATGTACGTTCAAAGTATTATTTAAATGCTTGTTTTGCGAATAAGTAGCAACTCCCACAGACTTACTTTTCACATCTTCCTAGATTGTCTTATTTTATTTAGATTTAAAGACTGGTATTTGTAATAGATAATCCAAGTGTTGTGTATCTTGGGAATTCAGCATATGGATGGGGATACGGAAGGCATTAGTTATACGAGATTTGTTGACCAGCTTTTAATTCAGATTGTCATTTTTAACACACGGCGGTGCAGATGGTAAAGTTTTGCCTGTCCATCAGAGCCCCAGTACCTTAGGGACAGCTGTTGCTGATAAATCTTTTTTACGTGCTTTAGGTCAAGAGTAGTGAAACCTGTTACAGCACCTGCTTCTACATATGCAAATCTGTTGTTTTGTCATTTCATTAAACAAGGAAAGGTAGTGGTCTCTTGTGGCCATAAGTAAGCCTGGAACATAGCCCGTACGAAATGAAATCTAGCAAAAAGACAACTGTGGTTTCTGCAGTATAGCCATGGGACGCTGCTTCTGTTTGGGGGCTTTGTTTCTGGAAGACTGCCTGTAATTTGGAAGGAGAGTAGAAAGACAAGTATATGTTTGGAGGCGAGAAGAAAAGGGAAGGTGTTTGCTGTCATTGACTGTAGGGTAGTTGTGAAGTTTGACATGCCCAGAAGCTAGCGGGTGCCATGTGGGGCTCCCCTACACTGCATACCTCCGTTTTCATCATCTGGTAAGCCTGCAGCATGATTTCCGGGCACTGGAGCATACAACATGTCTACTTCGGTTTGGAGCTGATTGATCCACGGTACGGAACATGCTTGTGGGATCTTCCCTTGCTATAGAAGAACATAAATGATTGAAATGCTTTCTTAAGAAAGAAAAGTATCATTTGTTTATGTACTTCGGTGCCTAGCAAAAAAAATTCCTGTCAAATGGCAGCATGCTGTGAGAGCTGACAGTTTACCACACAAGGTCACGCGTGGGTTGTGGAAACTTTTAAGCTGTTTATATTTGTTTAATCTGTCAGATATAGAAAGAGTTTAAATTAAGAGGAGGAGACTTCTTCATTTATTGCACTTTGCAAGTAGGGCTGTGGCATGTAATAGAAATGGCACTTAAGGATTGTTTTTTTTTAAGCAAACTGACAGAAGATTTTATCCTGCACTGCCATGGATTGCTGTGGGGGAGAAAGGGAAATAGTAAAATTGATGAACAAATGTTGCATGCTGTCATTTTAGATTATGTTGTTTTGCCATGAAGTTGTTGCTAATTTTTTTAAAGATACCGTAAAATTCTGCTGTTGCGGAAAGTATCGTAGTAGTGCTGTCGACTGTGTTAATTATTTCATTCCAAGTCTAGTTTGTCAACAGTATCTTAATCAAGCCACCAGCAAAAATGCTTTTTGAACATTTTGTGGAGAAAAAAAATACCATCCTGACCGTTCGACCTTGTCAGCTGAGTTTTCCCCTTCTGACATTAGGCATTATTTTTGCAAAGGTTGGAAGTTTAACTCTTCAAGGAACCAGATATCATTTTTATTGGGATATTAATTCTGGTAGGTGCTAATCTCATCAAGATTTGCAGACATTTTCCTTCATAGGCCATTCTGATTTGTAGCTTTTTCTTTTCACAGCAGTATTAAATACCAAACCTTCTCTGATATGGAAGTTCATTAGAGATATGTCTTTGATGGCAGCCCTTTCAGGGCTTCAGTTTCAAATACCTTGATGTAAAGCTTAAGAAGCCATTGTGTTGTAAGCCCTCCTTGATGTGTCTTATTTAGATCTGCATAGTAAATCAAGGAAAGTAAATAACAAGGCAGCAGATGGAAGCATGGAGATAAGGCCAGTGAACAATTGTATTTGTATTTTGTTATGATGTTGACAGGAGCTAAAATTCACTAATCTAGTTCAACTGATCTGCATTTCAAAGAAATCTCATTTAGCAGCAACTTGAAGGTTTGGAGGATAAAGTTCTTTTATTGCAGCTTTTATTGCATTCTTTGCTAATTTATCTGGTCAAGATTTAGCCTTGCTTACTTAAAGCAGCAAGCATGTTACAAGGAGTCTTAAATACTACGAAAGCATTAATGTCTAGACTATGAACTGAAGGTAATTACATATCCAGCAGTGAATAGGCTACGTTTAGGAAATACTGTTGTCCAAATGGAATTGCAAGAGAAATGCAGATAAGGTATTTTACCCTGTTTTCTCTAAGAGGTTTTTTTAATTTTATTTTTTTTATAGTGGGGAAAATGAATATTTTTTTAAAAAATTAAATATAAACCCCAAAATTTCGTGAACTGTGAATTCAGTTGTACCGTACTTTGCTGTTCTGTTTAGAAACTGATCGCTCATATTAAGGTTTCATTTAATGATTACCCTCTTGTATCTATTAAACAAAACTGTTAAAAGGTGGACTATAGTTTACTAGAATGGTGGACCACAATTATGCTTATGTGCGCTTTAAATGATGTGGGCAATGTATATTTAAGTTAGGTACTTTGTATTAGCTGAAGTACAGCCATGTCATCTGGAAACAATGTGATAAATATATTGTACGTATCAAATATGATTAAAATGAAAAGTGATATAAAGTAGAATTCCTGGTCTCCTGTTGGAATTTTTAAAAAAGTTACTTGATCTTCAGGCCAAACCCCATCCTTTTACTTTGATGTAGTTTTCACTTTATAATATAAATATAATATTAATACTAACAATGGGCTATTTAGAGAATCAGTCACAAGTGTGTGCTTACCTATGTACGGATAGAACAATAACACAGCAAAGCATGCCAGACTGGTGTACATCCACTCTAATAATGGGGCCCTGTTCTCTAAAACGTGTAAATCAAAACCAGCAGCTGCTGCATTTTAATACTATAGTCCTTGCTGCCCTTCTGCAGCCTGTCCTTGTCGTAAAGCCCACACCTGTGCCCTGAGGACTGCGCTTCCATCTCGTCCATCTGCAGGGCTGTGTCCAGTTCAAGAGGGACAGGGAACTACTGGAGGGAGTCTGGCAGAGGGCTATGAAGATGGTGAGGGGACTGGAGCATCTCTCTTAGGAGGAAAGGCTGAGAGACCTGGGGCTCTTTAGCCTGGAGAAAAGAAGACTAAGAGGGGACCTTATCAATGCTTATAAATATCTAAAGGGTGGGTGTCAAGGGGATGGGACCAGGCCCTTTTCAGTGGTGCCCAGTGACAGGACAAGGGACAATGGGCACAAACTGGAGCACAGGAAGTTCCGTCTGAACATGAGGAAAAAATTCCTTACTCTGTGGGTGGCCGAGCACTGGAACAGGCTGCCCAGAGAGGTTGTGGAGTCTCCTTCTTTGGAGAGATTCAAAACCCGCCTGGATGCGATCCTATGTGACCTGCTGTAGGTGAACCTGCTTTAGCAGGGGGGTGGGACTAGATGATTGCCAGAGGTCCCTTCCAGCCTCTACCAGTCTGTGATTCCTTGGTCTCATTTGTAGTGTGGGTCTTTGCACTTCTTTGTAGTGCATCTTTGTAGGCTAGAGAGGGGCAGAGCGGGAGGCAGCTGGGGATGATTGCACTTGGTAGGCTGCAGCGATACGTGATAGCTTTTGACCGCTGGAGTCTGTAGGCCAATCAGACCATGGGGTGGGAAATGCTTTAGTAGGAGTAGTACTGGCTTAAGCACCTTTTGGTTCCTTCTCCTCTCTGCTATACCTCTGAAGATGCTCATACAGTGGTTTGCAGGTCTGCAAGGTGGAACCAGCTTTTATTTTGCCAGGTTACTTTTAATCTAGACTAGTTCCCCAGCATGGCTGACCGTGTAGCTCCATGCACAGTTGCCTTGGCATAGCTCAGTGGCCAGTGCTGTGAAGGGGGAGGTGGTGCTGCAGCTGCCTCTGCCAGTGGAAGAAGTCTTCATGAATGTACACCCCAAGACACACAGGGTGAGCCTTCTCAGCAGTGCAAGCCAAGCCTCATCGTGACTGTGTAGCCCCAGCTTTATCCAGGCCACATCTCCCTGCTCCTCTCTTGCCCTGACAGGGATGTCCCTGTTTTGGTCAAAAGTTGATCACTTGTTTTGCAGGACTGTCTTCAAATGATTGAACTCCTTGATATGTCACACCTTGCAATTGCACAAATGTCCAAGTCAGCACAAGGAAGGAGTGTGAGCCTACAGCTGCAGCTGAAGAGGAAGGTGAGGGAAGTTAGGGCTGCTTCAGCCCCAGTTTAGAGTGGCTTGAGTCATTGTGCAGCTGCATCCGCTCTGGAAATCTTGCCTTTACCCCCCAGACCACGGTATGCTCTGCATGTGTGAAGTGAAGTAGACAGTACAAAGAGCAGTTATTCAAAAAGGTGACTTGCACTGCTTTGTGAAATAAATATATGCCAGCCGGTATAATGATGACAATAAAATAAATCAAACTCTTGTAGAAGACTCCACAGTGTATCTGAACGTTTAATTACATCCCGGTCTGCCAAAGTTCAGAAGGGAAATTTTGGATTTGAAGATGTCCCAAGGATGTCATACCACTTACAGCACCTGGGGCAAACGGGTCCACAAGAGGAAGTTGCTTCAGGCACAGTCGTGTTCGCATTTTAGACCAGGTATTCCTTCTTTTGTATAACAGTTTAAATCATCCCCTCAAATAAACATACACTCCTACTGTCTGGCCTGCCATGGTCTCCAGAGTTTTATCAATTGTAGTTTGTTTTTCAAACCTAATGCCCTTGTACCTTTGGCATCAGCATCACTGACCGTCGCTCCATCCCATCTAAGCCCTCCCTGTGTCCCAGCGTTGCCTAAGGTGACAAGGAGGCATGCCGGCTGTCACTGAATGCTCGCCTCTTGTGGTCCTGTCCCTGCTGGCTCCATGCATGTGTTGTGTTCCTCACAGGGCTGCGAGAGGGGAGAGAGTTTTCAGCAAAAGGGAGAGTGGGAGATAAAGAGGAAAACGAGAAACAGAGAGAAAAAAATGCTGAATGAAGTTTTACTGTTTCTCACATCTCTCCCATCTGTAGAAACCTTTTGCACCGCCCCCAGTCTAGAAGTGTCACAGCACTGTAACAGTGCTGTATGTTAATGAGTGGTCTTCTCTCAGGTGATAGAGATCAAAACCATTTAGAAATGAGGTGGATTAAAAAACAAAACTTGAATTCCTGCTATTATCATGTCAGTGCCTGTCGACTGCAGAGCCCTGACTTACTGAATTGTATGATGCTGCGTGTGTGGAATCACCAAACTGCTCAGCATTTATCTCCTCAGATCCCGCTGTGTGTCCCTGTGTTGAATGGCAGCCTAACATTGGAAAGAGAAGGACAGATAGAGCTGGAAGGAATATCAGAGAAGGGAGGTGGTGCTCTTCCCACTGGGGTTTGCTGGAGAAAAATATACCCGGACACATTTGCCACAAGGACTACTATGCAAGTTTACCACTATCTGTTTAACCTGCCCAAGCTTGGATGTTGTTTTAACAGCAGTGTACCAACTATTCCATCTTATTGTCTCAAATCCGGCATTATAACTTTGTTGACGAGATTACCCAATTGAACTAGTTAGCTTGTGTCTTCTATCTTCTTTCTTGTATATAGCATTTACTTGGGGCTGGTAGACAGCTAGCCATGCAAGGAATTATTTAGACACAGGTCTTACCTTTGTTTTCATGCCAGTCCATCCTCTTACAATTCAGTTTAAGGTGGTATTTCTGATCAATATATTTTAAATAAATGTTGAGTAAATCTGCAAGAGAAACGAGGAATAATTCTCTAACTCTTAATGTCAGTCTAAATCCAGAAGATTTGAAGAGTTTGGTATACAACGGATGCAAGGACTAGATTTCAAAATATTACAAATTTCAGTGGGTGTTTTCAGGTCCTGCAAGAGGTTTGTATCAAAGTATAGGGAAGATTATTGGTTATCTTAATGGCACCGATGCATGGGCTTTAGTAGTAGAAAGACCATTTTGCCTGTAGGTAGGTAGTTTCTTCTGCCTTTCTCTTTTTATTACATAAGAGAAGGGAAGTTGTGCCAACTCTGATCATCATTTTCTGAAGTACTGTTTTTTTGATTATAGAATAATAAACTTCCCTACATTGCAGACAAACCAAACAGCTTTGTTCAGCTTAACAGTGCAACATTTAGGGAAGTTTGTAGTGTAACACCTTTACTTCTTTAATTGTTTACATCATGATTGATCTCTTGTTTAGTCATTACGTTGTTTCCAGATTAGGACAATTATACAGGAGATCAGCTGGAAGGGACTTTTGCACAGATATATTTGGTCTTTTGTTCCTGTATTTTAATACATCTTTCTTAACAGAGGTTTCAGTGTTTACTAGCAAAGCAGTGATTGTTTTTGTGAGTTTGTGTTTTTGTGAGATAAGATTTCTAGGTAAAGGCTTTTAGATAAACACGGTACTAAAGACACGTGATTATAATACTGCATTAGGCTGGCTATACAATTACATATGAGAGTAAATATCATTCAATCTTAAACCAAAACTCCAATCCAGTCCTTGATTGTTTATATGCTATGATTTCAGGCCAAATCCTGCACTAGTCTTTTACTTCGTTTCACCCAATAGGCTATAGATATTGAAAGTAAAATTAATAAGATTATTATTTTCAAAAAATGGGATTTTATAGTATATTTAGTCAAGGACCTGAGCAGCAGATTTTTTGTAAATAAGATACATAATCCTGAAACAATTGAGAAACTTGCTTGTGTAGTCCTCAAATACTTTTTCTCTAATGTATTTTTCTGTAATGTGCTCTGAAAATATGTGGCAGTCATGAGATAAAGTATTTTATCAATGCTTATAAGGGATGGCTTTGTAATGCAGCTGTGGCTTTATGAATTGCCAAAAAGGTCCTATAACACTAATGCTAATAAGATCACATTACCACATATAGCTTTTACTTTGTGTCTTACATAACTTACAGAAATGGTGTGAGCTTGCACACAAGCGTAGCTTTTCATGCCCTGAATTTATATATGTGTGCTCTGGAACATGTTTGTGTTTTTAATCTTATAGGTTACTTGTATCACTGTGCTGTTTCAGAAATCAAAAACATACCTAAGAATTTCTTCATGTAAAAATTTCTTTGTATATCTTTGATATAAGAGGCTTTCCACCAGGGGTATAATTGAGGTAGGGAATATATGGAAAAAAATTTAAAGCAGGTGTGAATGCTCCTTTAAGCTTTAGATGAGATTATGTAACAAGTGGTTGAAAAGAAGATGTTCTTAGTTTACACAATTTTTTGGGTAGCTGTTGATTCCCAGCACTTGCAACTGAGGTAATTGCATATCAATGTTTCCCCCTTTACCTGCACTTGTGTGAGAGAGCGAAGATTATATTCACGGGAAGATTTTGTAAACTTTTTAGTTGTAGCTTGAAGCCACATATGGAAAGAGTGAGAATCACAGCTTTTCTTTGGCAACCAGTAGGTAGCCGTCTTCTAATACCTGTTCTCGTGGTTTTCTTTCTCAACATTGAAGTAGTGGCAATGATAATTCTGAATGGTTGTTATTACAACTATCAAATTGTTTTTAAAGGGTTTATCCTGCAATAGTATTTTACCTTCTCTAGCATACCTGGAGTCCACTTCTCTACATTTTGCAATTTTGCGAGAAGCTTGTCTTTGCTCATATATCAATTCTAAGACGTTCGGTTCTTGTTTGCTACAGCTTGCTCTTATTTATAGTTAGTGTCACAGTGACTTGCAGTATATCAAACAGAACTTGGATTCCTTTTGAGCTAGATAGGTTATATTTCTACCCTTAAGATTTTACATTCTAAACAGAGAAGCTGGAGAAATGGTAGAAGGGAGAGGTGGCCTAAAATGTTGCTATGGGCCAGTAGTACATGGCTCTTTGATCATTAGCATGCTGTACAGTGAATTTTCTTTCATCCTCAGTGTGGCCGTTTGAGCTGCAGAAGCAAGCAGAACAGCAAACATCGTAGCAGCTTCTACTTTTGCAGATTGTAGAAGTGATGAGGGGGAATAGATAGAACAGTAAACGTACTTTGATCTGATATATCAAGCTGACCAGAAAAAGTATCAGTAATTCAAATTCCTCACTGTAGGGTCTAAAAAGAATGTTAATAAATAGGTCTGTGTGTAGATGTAGTAGAAACTTTCTGGTTTTTTGGGTGAAGTGTTAGGGTATTAATTCGTGCATCTTGCGAAAGGGACTTTGGTTGCATACTGATGTCTGAACAAAGTTATTTTTGTCCCGCTATGTTTTTTTGTGCTAGTACAGGCTGCTTCTTCATATAATGTGCCAATGCATAAGTCTCCATATAGGGATACTCAGTTCACAGACAAAAAGATCTATATCTAGCAAGACAGCAGAAAGGACTGGTTGTATTCCTTTGGTACACCTGGTAGGTATGGATAGAATTAATTAACATAGTTTTTCCTCAACAGTGACATGCCAGTCCATGACAGCAAAAAGTGTTTGTTCCTGATGACAGTCATTCACTTTCTGCTGGTTCAGAAGGCTTCCCTGAAGGAATTTTAATTGATCTGCACTTACCCAAAATAAATCAGAAACACTGCTGTATCCTAGAGATTAAAGCAAAGGAGAAGATACTGGAATACAGAGTATATGATTTTTAAGCTTTGCTTTGAGATGAAACTTGGGACACGGAGATGCTGACCTGCATTTATATAAGTGTTGAACTGAGTGGGAACACGGATGAAGTTACAGACTCAAACACATGAGACCAGTGAACAACTTGAGAAGCAGAACCTTGCTTTGTAGCCCTCTGCCCTGGCTGCTTTGGGACTGTGGACTGGGGAGAGGAAGGCTACTGCTGCTTTACAGTAAGACCTTTCTACCTCATTTGATTTTTTTTTTTTCTGGTGGTGATGCTATTTTGGAAAAGTCAAATTTATTAAGCATGTAGTAAAATACAGAAAACCATGGGAATTCGCTTTGCAGTTCAAAAGGATCTAGCCTATACTTCAAATGCAAGTAAGACTAGACTCCCTGTGTACCTAATGCAGTAACTCTCATTCTTGTGTAGTGGATATATCAGTGCGACATGGATTATAAGAATTTGTTGAATTAGCGCTAGCATAAATGAATATACAAGGAGATAGGACTGGTCATCTTGGTTCAGACCAATAGTTCACTTAGGCCATCCTCTGTCTCCAGTGAAGGCTGTCTTCCAAGGGTACCTCCACTCTCACTTTTGGCTTATGAAAACTCCTTGCATCAACAGCATCCTTGGGAAGTCCACATTCTGTTACCCATTTTGTGGAGAAAAAACTTCCGCTTTTTCTTTTGAACTTGAGTGTTACTAGGCAATTCCTGAGTTCAAGGAATAGGGAAGAGATAATGTCTGTGCAACCTCTCCATCTTCTTCAGGCTTTTGTGGTCTTCTAGCATGCCCTCCCTTATGTTGTCTCTTTTCCAGTGTGGATAGTTACGGCATGCTGAATTGTTCCTCATATGGAAACCATTCTAAGCCTTTGATCATGTATGTTTTCTTCTCTGAACCTTTGCAGTTAGTTCTGTTGTGTTGTGTTCTGTGGACACCAAAGCGGAGCATGCTTTACAATATGGGGACTAATACAGTGGCAAATGATGGGTTATTCTTTGTTATTTATTCCTTTACCAATAATTTTTAACATTGAATTTATGGTTTTGACTGTGATAGAGTTGTGAGTTTTAAGTTTTCGTGGAGCTAGCAGTCGTAAATCCCAGGTCTTACTTTCTAAGCTGTAAGATGAGGTGCAATAGAGGGCTGTTTTGTTTAACCAAAGATTCAGATTAGAATATTAATCAAAAATGCGTATCCAAGATGGTTTCCAGTGAACCTGTGTTCAGCAAATGTGATTGCCTGCTTGAATCCTGCCAGAAGTATTCAAAATTTCTTGGTGGTGCAAAATAAATAATCAATAATAGGAAATTATGTTTAATCTTGTTGTTATGAATCTCAGGAGTGGAGTAGGTGATTACTTTAGAAGTAGTGACTACTTCACATGTTTTATACAAAGAAAGATAGATTAAAAATATGTGCGATTTCTTCCAAGGTATGCAGCACATGTGTGTAAGAATGGCCTTGAAGTGTATTTTAAAGAAGTGATTGTGATACCTTGCTATGAAACACAATATGAATGCTTGCACTTACTGTGTTCCTTTCCCTTTTTACCCTTAGATAATTTCAAGTCAAAGTTAAGGACCTCTTGACCTTATCTGCCATAGAGGTGACAGACACTTCTAGAAGGAGGACCAGTTTGAGCGAAAAGGAAAAGATTGTCCCTTCAGACAGCACAGCAAGGTGACTAAGTGACTCCAAAGAAATGTAAGTGATGTATAATGGAGCTGTGGCTGTGGCTGTTTCTGCTGTGGATTTATATGCTCTGTGGGAGGAAGTACCACGTCACTGAAACGTATTGCTTATAGATGTAAAATATGGTTTAGGAAGAAATTTGTGGAGCGTACAGAAAATACGTGCTCCTCCTATGTTTGTGTGATGGTAAGCTGTACTAAATTTTTTTTTTTCTAGATGGAAATGGTTAATGGAAATGAAGTGCTATAAGAGTCATAAACCTGTTTTTCTACCATTTTCTACTCATCTAGATCTGAGTTAATTTAGATACGTAGAAATTGAGCAGCTAAGTCTCAGTTAGTCATCCTAGGTTCTGCTTACCCTCAGGAGACAAGCAGGCATCTCCAGAGACTGATCCAGCTCATCCTAAATGTAATGCCTAGGGAATTCAGTATTACTCCTTGAGTAGCTTGTGTGTTTCCATTGACTGCTTAGCTTTAGCCTAAGTGTTGAATGAACAGTGTAACCTGGAACATCTGTGTAAGAAGCAGTGCCAGCCTCTTTTCCCCTCTCCATATTGTCATTCTCCCTCAGCATGTGTAGCTGTTCATAATTTTGGAGAATGGATCTGGCTGAAAACAACCAATTATTTGTACTGTTTTGTTTTCAGCTAGGTTGATCCCAGCCTTCTCCCATATGGCTGTCCAAGGGCCATGGCTGGTACAAAGGGTGATTGGGGTGGGAATTAGCAGCCGAAAGTGTGGGCGAGTGCACGATAGCTTCTTTTGGCAGCTGTGCTAGTTTCTGCAGCTTAAATTCCTTGGTGAGCTATAGTTTCGGACCTTGTAGATGTTTTTAATGCTCTGCCATTTATAAGAGTGGAAAAACTTGAGTGAGGCACCCTTACTTATTATCTAATGGGGAACTACTGTTTTGTTGTGCATTTCACACTGTGGTAGTGCAGAGTCTTTTGTATCCTTAAATTAAAATTCATATCTCCAAACCCAGGAAATGGTCACAAGTGGCTAGCCAGTAAGCAGGTGCCTTATAGTAATTTATAGTGTAGGCATGATACTGTATAATTCATATATACATACATAATTTCTGAATCTTAAAAATGCTAGCCTGATTTCATGTAGCACCAAGCATGATGTGTGGGTCGGGTGATATCGTATGATTAGCAGTTGGACTAATTTAGGCACAAGATCCTTGCCTCTCCTGAACAGTAAAATACTGAATAACATTTCATTCTCACATTAAATATCTGATGGGAGGGAGTAAAGAAGACAGAACCAGACTTTTCTCATTGGCTCTTAGTGACAGGATGAGAGGCAACAGGTACAAATTGAATACAGAAAATTCCGTGTGAACTTCCTTACCTTGAGGATGGTCAAACACCGGAGCAGATTGCCCAGAAAGGCTGTAGAATCTGCATCCGTGGAGATACTCAAAACCCAGGGGGACACGCTGACAAGCAGCCTGCTCCATCTGACCCTGCTTCGACAGATGATCTCCCAAGGTTCCTTCCAACCTCAGCTATTCTGTGATTCTGGGAATATTTATAGGTAAGCAAAATCATACAAGATTCTGCTATTTTAAATTTTTTTTTTCTTATTTTAAGGTATGTAGCTATTTAGTTTAGGCTTTTACTTAAGTTTTGGCTAAAGAAGAGAGATGGCAGAAGTTGCAAACTTTCTAAAATGTGTTAAATTATATTTAAAGACTTGTGAATATAGCTATGAAAATCACATCGAGGTCTGTGAAAATATTTTTTAGCTATGAATTAGCACCATAATTCGCGTGATGTAGACAGTCACATGATGGGGATTTTAGATACTTAAAATTAGTATCTTTTTCACTTGAACCATGGAAAGGAAGATACATTTTTAGTATCATTTTGTGTTTGAAAAGAAAAAGCCAAAGCCTTGGAGGAGAGATCCATTAATCCACAACAGAAATAACTTTCTTCCTGAAGTCTTGTCAGAGGTCAATGAGACACATGAAGCAGCCTAATGATTTCATTATAAGCTGTTTTCAGGTACTTGCAAGTGACCATTCTGGGACAGTGCATAATTCAAGTGGATGCCAATGTAAACATGTAAAAACTGGGCAAATGTACAGTGAATCTTCACAATATAGTCTTCTACAAATGTGTGATTCAAGGGCTTCCTTGTGTTTTAAAAAAACTCATGAAAAAGGAGCTCTCCTCAAATGCCAGTTTTCTTGAATTTCAGCTTTGATTAGTTTGGCAGACATTTTCTGTCCACAGTTTTGCTATAGGCTGAATGTCTTTGCAAAAGCTTCTGTGAGATGGGTGTATCATTTCTGAAAATGGAAAAAAAAAATGTTGTAAAAAAAGGTCTAGGAACTGTCTGCTTTGCTGTTGAGCAAGGACTTGAAATTTGAAAGTGAAGCTTTAATGGGTTATAAGATGTGCCTTTTGCCATGCTTCTGAACGTCTATCCTTATTGCACTGAATTATAAGCTTTTGAAAATTGCTGCTTACTCATAATCAGAAGAGGCATATTACTTTGTCAGCATATTCTGAAAATATTCTCTGTGTATTCTTAAGCTCCTAGGAATGATTGAGTCTGTCCTGGCTTGGAGATCAAACACTGTGTGACATTTAAAATGTACAGATCCCCTGTTATTTTCACAAAAGGGTCTTGTTTTTTTAATTTTTCTGGGACAGTGTATTTTGATTTTTATGCTTGTTGAGAATTCTGTTTTTCTGCATCTCACGCTTACTTTTTGTTTGTACTCTTTGAGAAGGATGTAAAGAGTGGGATTAATTTCCCCTGATGTTAGCTGTCTGAAACATAGGCATTGTAAATATGAGCTGGTCACTATAGAATCACAGAATCATACGATAGTTTGGGTTGGAAGGGAACTTTAAAGCTCATCTAGTCCAACCCCCCTGCAGTGAGCAGGGACATCTTCAGCTCAGGTTGCTCAGAGCCCCGTCCATCCTGACCTTGAATGTTTCCAGGGATGGCGCTTCTACCACCTCTCTGGGCAGCCTGTTCCACCCTCGTTTTAAAAAATTTCTTCCTTATATCTGGCCTAAATCTACCCTCTTTTAGTTTAAAACCATTACTTAATTGTCCTGTCGCAAAAGCCATGCTAAAATGATTGCCCCCATCTTTCTTGTAGGCCGCCTTTAATTATTGAAAGGCTGCCATAAGGTCTCCCTGGAGCCTTCTCTTCTCCAGGCTGAACAACCCCAACTCTCTCAGCCTGTCCTCATAGGGGAGGTGCTTCAGCCCCCTGATAATCTTTGTGGCCCTCCTCTGGACCTGCTTGAGGAGGTCCATGTCTTTCCTGTGCTGGGGGCTGCAGAACTGGGTGCAGCACTGCAGGTGGGGTCTCACCAGAGTGGAGTAGAGGGGGAAGATCATCTCCCTCGACCTGCTGGCCACACTTCTATTGTTGCAGCCCAGGATACAGGTGGCCTTCTGAGCTATGAGCGCACGTTGCCAGCTCATGTCCAGCTTTTTTTCCACTAGTACCTCCCAAGTCCTTCTCGGCAGGGCTGCTCTCAATCCCTTCATCCCCCAGCCTGTATTGATACTGAGTATTGCTCCGACCCAGGTGCGGGACCTTGCATGAGGTTCACACAGGCCCACCTCTCAAGCTTGTCCAGGTCCCTCTGGATGGCATCCCGTCCCTCAGCTGTGTCAGCTGCACCACTCAGCTTGGTGTTGTCGGCAAACTTGCTGAGGATGCACTCGATCCCACCATCTATGTCATTGATGAAGATACTAAACAGCACTGGTCCCAGTATGGACCCCTGAGGGACTTCTTTAGTCAGTGAAGAGAGATGGAGGCTTGCAGGGGAGGATTCCCGTAGCCTCTTTATGCCTATCTTAAGATGAGATGATTCATCCTTTGGAGATGCCTGTTTCTTGTCACTGACAAGAAGAGAAGTATAAAGTGACCTGTATAAATTTAGACGTCTAACTTTTCTATTAAATGTTAAGGCAGATAAATTCCATCTCATGTGACATAATGTGAGACTTAAGAGGCAGGAATGTTACCATTGACATTGACAAAAACATCCTGCTTTCACAGGAGTAAACAAAAATTATTTTAAAAATTACTTCTTTGTGGCTATGTTGATATATACAAGCTTATTAAAAGGACATTTTCCATATTGCTTAGACATTGTATGTAACCATTTAAAATGCTCTTCAAATGCCATTTTAATATTAGCTAGAAATATCAATAGATTTTGATTTTTTTCTTCTTATGTATTGTCGCTAGGTTGAGAAATGCAGTTGTTTTAATTCTATGTCATTACATACTTTCTAGTAAAATAAGAAAAGGTATGTATCATGAGATTCTGGCATTGTTACTTTAGTATAGCTAGCAATAAAAGACTGAAAAAAATCTGGTGCTAATATAACAGACGAAAATGTGCTTTTTCCTAATTTTTAAAAGCAAGTAATGAGGTGACCTTCCAGTTTGAAGAAGATTGCTCTACTATCAACTAATATTGATAATGAGTTCTATTAAATGAGATTGTGATGAAATGCCATTTTCCATTTGTATTTAAGTATTGTAGGTACCTTTAGAAATCTAAACTGCTGTCTACATTTGAGTAATGGCAACTGCATCACCTAACATTGGATGATAACATAGCACCTTGCTCAGTTCCAGTGTTTATGGATAAGGGTTGTATGTGAGGAGCACTTTCTTGCCATGGAATAGTTGAACAGGTCTAAAAGGCATTAGAAGAAATGTACATTGTTTCTATTTTTTTTTTAAGTTAAAATATAGGCATATGACAAAGAAATTATAGTGTAACTTATTAGATGTCTTTTTGTGGCTAATTATCATGTATTTGAATTATTACTTTGGATGGCTAGGCTTGCCTAGACTTGCTTCATACGTGTTCTTAACATCACTGTGATGAAACTGTGGACAAGAGTAGAATATGCTTCAAAGATGTTCTCAGTATTATACTTGTCCTGTTTTAGGAGAAACGCACATGATTACTTGTAGTAAGCAGTATTTCTGTGCTTCCACTTACGGCTTCCACTTCCACAGTCAGCTGACTGATTAACCTCACTGGGGTGTATCAAATTTTTCTTTCTATTTTAATTTTGTTTTGAGTATTATGTTTTGTAGCTGGGATGCATCTTTCATTTTGTTTCTGTCTTTTCATTGTTACTTAAAATGTGGTACATTTAGTTCAGTATTGCATAGTAGTAGAATGCATGTTTAACAGCGTAAAACTACAGGGAATACCTGACTCCTGGAATCTACATTCAACCGGAGGAAGGGGTTTCTTTTTTTTTAAAAGAGTACTTACAAATTGGCCTAAAGGAAGTGCTTAGAGAAGGAAAGCTATCTTATATTAATAATTTTTAGGATTTTTCTCTTTGTCCCTCTCTATATACAATATTTGCACAAAATAGCATTCACCAGTGTTTGTATCTCAGTATCAGTAAGCCATGTAAACTGGCTGTAAACATGAACAAAATATTTCCATTAGAAATACTGTCATATCAGTAATTGCTGGCCAAGATTCTCACTGGTAAATACGCAGAACTTCACTGAAGCTGACAAGCTGGCTCTTCATGTAGCTGATACATGTTTTATAGGCTTATTTTTTTTCATGATTGTCTGGCTTTATTTGAGTTGGATTTGTAATATTCGTATCCTTCTGCTACTTTAAGAATGTTTAGTTTTGAATGGGATTTTGTGCCTTATCACAAAAATCCACCAAAAAGATCCTAGTTCTGAGAAAATGAAAAGGGCAGTTCAGCCAAGGTGCCACTAAACAGAGGATGTTTGAGTAGTGAAGGACTGTGCGTATTTGTGCTGAACTATAGATTTTATGATTGACGTTTTCTCCTGACCCTGTTAGAGGGTTCAAACTGAGTAGATCCAACAGGCTGAGAATGTCTGGGTCCCGTGAATGAATATGAGTATAGAAAGCTGAGGAGTATCTGTTAAATAAACTCATTAATGACTGCATCAAAATTAACAGAGCAGATATTGTCCACAGCACAGGCATCTAAATCAGCAGGGTTATTTTAATAACAGAAAATTCCACATGGGGTCAATCCCATTCCACATAGGTAGTGAATCAAGTTCCCATTGCGCTGTTGATCTGACTCAAAATTTAAAGACAACCTTAAGTTTCAAATGCGAAAGATGTTTTGATTGTTGCAGGCATTTTTACAAGGTATAAATATGTATTGATAGTTTTTCTAAAACTACCTGTGTGCATCTTGTCTTAAGTTGCAAAGCAGACAAGAGAGGAAGGAAAATCTTTTACCAGCATGTCTTCATTTCTTTAGCCTATATAAGCTCTCTTGTCTCCAGTGGGTTTTGGACGGTTAGATGCTTGAATTACTTGGCTGAGAGCATTGATTAATTGGACCTTATGCCCATTCCGACTGTCAATTTTTTCGTTTTCTACTTTGTGAGAGATGGAGTTGTATGAGTTTAATTTGAGGTATCTTTCTTGTGGTATAAGGGAGTAAAAAATGGGTGATAGACTAAATAAGGGTGCGAGCTAAGCAGGTGCTGATTTTATAGACTCTGGTATTCTCCTGCATGCAGTTACAGTTCCCTAGCATTGAGCCTTTCAGGAATTGGAGATGGTATAAAACATGCATTTGTAATGGAACACAGTATTCTTCGTATAAGATCAGTAAATGTTTTTATAGGATTACTGTCTGTTGGTAAACAGCTGCGGTGTTATGCTTCAGAGGTAGGAGCATTTGAATGGTAATGAAGGGATTCTTGTATACAGTTAACAAAGCATGGTGAGACCCTTTGGGGCATAAGCCATGACATATATAATAATAGTAATAATACACTGCATTTCATCTGAGGATTTCAAAGAATGTTATAGAAACATTAATGAATTAAGTATCACCCTGACCCCCTGTGGAGTACTGCTAAGACTACTTAAATCATTAAATGGGCTGAATGCAGAAATACGGTATCATTTTTAATGTGTGTTGGTTACCATGCCTTTGCTGCACACAGGTCATTGAGGAGGCTTCAGTCATATATATCCTGATCAGTATTTTCGACGCAGAGGTGTTAATGCACAGAGAAATGGATTGACTTGGTACAGGCAAACAGTAACTCCAGCATAAGCATCCCAACCCCAAAATCATCTGAAATTGTCTGGCTGCTTGCAGTGATAGTTGGCTTTGGCAGCTGGGTCTCTTTGTATTCTGCCATTGAGTTACATCTGCCATTCCCCTGAGCCATGTGGGGATCGTGCCCAGACCTTGACTGTGCTCTGTGATGAAGGTGATGTTTTTGACTGCTTCACATTGAAAAGAGTTAATTTCAGATCCCTGAAACAAATACTGTCGTCACTTGCTATTGTACAATTTGAAGCGCTGTGTAATATTACAGCAGATAACACTGTGCAAACACAGTGCAGTTGGAACCTGGCCATTTAGAGTAACAATTTCATGAGTTCTGGTATGCTGATACATGTATATGTCAGAAAACCAGTGTATTTATATGTGTTAAAATCTTCGGTATGAGATACATTAAACACAAACAGCTTTTCAAGGGCAAGACAGTAGTTGCACAAACACTATAGTTGCAAAGTATAAGAGCAGAAACCATCTGTTCTGTAGCATATTTTGATGAAAACATCCATGATGGAAACCAAAACTAATTAAACAGTTATTCCACAATGCAATTTAGGGCTTTTTGAATAATCGTCTTAATTCGTTTGGAGAGACAACTGTAAAAGACATTTTGGTGTTTTGCCCCATCAGCACTGCTGCCTGTTTAAGGCCTTCTTTTCTACACCATTGCTAAGGACCATTCACTTACCTCTTGGCCCTTTTGTTGAATGAAATATCAATAGTATCCTAAATGTATTCTTTAATGTTTTTGCTATTCTAGACCTCATATTTTGCTGTAATGAAATATAAAATGGCTTCTCTCCTTCATCTGTGGCAACAAATGAAAACATGTAGGTTCTCAACTGACACAATTTTGGCTAAAATCGTATTTTTAAATAGAAACCAAGTACGGGTTATGCTAATAGAACCTCATTTGTAATTTAAACTGCAGCTGTTAACATTCAATAATGGAGCCATACATCAAGGAGTTTTCTGCAAAAACAGAAAAATACTAATTCTTCATCCTCAGATCTGCAAATCCAGACTGATGGGATTTCAGCCCTTCATCTTTTAGTGACAGGCAGCAGCATCAGTGGAATAAAACTAAAATGTGATCCCCTTTCTCTCCACCTCCTTTCCCTAATTTTACTCTGACAGAGAAAGAATCACAGTTTTAGCTGGTATCTTTGCTCAGGGGAAAAAATGGTCTGTCACAAGGTCTTTCAGGGAGAAAGAGCTCTTCAGTGGAGCAGTTAAATGGTATTTTGATTCTCAAGGTGCATCTTATACCTGTATTTTTGTGAGATATGATAAATGATTTCTGAGACAGTTACTAAGAGCAGAATCAAGGTCATCAGCCTTCCCCAAGAGGTCATTATCTCTTAGTTCTTGTTTCTGATGAAAATGTTGAACATGGGGGAGATGGGCTCCAGATGAACTATCTGAAACTGTACAGTCTCACATGAGCAATCCCTAGCCATATGTTAGTAAAAGATGTACTTGTACTTTTTCAACTGCAAAAATCAGTGACTCTGATCAAACTTTTCTGGATGAATTTTAATTGATTTTGCAATAATTTAGTGCATGTATGTTGAAGTTTACCATTTTAAATCCCCTAACATGCATACATTACTGTAAAGTCCTCTAAAATTCGTGATGAAATAGAGGCCTTTGGGTATTTTGAAGTTGAGACCTTCTGTGTCTTTGGAGAAATTTGGTTTGAAGCCCTACAGCTAAATTCCAAAGCTCTTCATTGTCTGCAAATGAGTTGCTCCTATGCTGGAGTTGGCTTATGAAGCAGAGTCCCTGCATGTGGCTGGAAATACTCAGTTGTCTGAAGAGATAAAAGATACAAATCTGCCACAGAAAAAAAAAAAGGTATCTTTACAAACTGCCATACAAACCAAAATTAACATGGTCTTATGCCTAGAATAGAAAATGGTTATCATGTTAGTAGTAATAGGCTTTGGTAGCATCTCTGTTAGTATTTCAAGTTCAGATCAGGACTGCACTTCAGAAGTATCAGGATAACCAGCTTCACAGAATCACAGAATGTTAGGGGTTAGAAGGGACCGTGAAAGATCATCTAGTCCAACCCCCCTGCCAGAGCAGAACCACCTAGGGTAGATCACACAGGATCACATCCAGGCGGGTTTTGAATGTCTCCAGAGAAGGAGACTCCACAACCTCTCTGGGCAGCCTGTTCCCTTTGAGTGTTCCTGATGATGAAGCGAAACACTAGCAAGTACTCCAAAAATGGACCAAATGTATGCAGTAGTACAAAATAAGTGTCTTGAAGCACATGTTACATGGGTGTGAAGTGCTTGGCTCTAGCTGTTCTGCTGTACAAGACCAATCTTGTAGGGCTCCGCTGTTTCCTAATATAGGAGTTTTCTTGGTTAAATAAGACCACAGGGATCGTTGCATAAGAAATCTGTAAAAAACCCCCTTTCTTATCTGTAAGTAATGTAATATTTCCAATTTTTGCTTAGATAGTGGATTAGAGTCTGTAACTATAGAGGTCTCTTCTGAAATTAAAATGTTTTCAAATATTACCGTGTACTTATATGTCCAGAGGGCCACATATATTATTCTGTATGTTTAAAACTGTACTGAAGCAGGAGTTGTTTTTTTCTAGTCTTATTTCCATTAAAGCTGTCATTTAAAGGGTGGTGGTGTGAATTTTTGGTCTTACCTTCTCTATTCACATTTCTAAGGGACTTTAAACGGGTATCTTAAAGAGGAGAACTGTATGACCTGTAGGGGGCTATCCTTTTCAACTGCCTTTTTTATGGTTATATGATAAATAAAGCGTTATCGAAGTTGCATTGTTAGGAAAAAAATGGAAGCTAATACTGAAAGCCAAAAATTGAGTATCTTTTCATAGTAATCTATCATCTTCTGGATTGTAATAAATTGTGGGGTGTGTATGTATGTGTATATATATATATACACACACATGCGCACACACACACACGCACAAGTATATGTGTATTATGCTGAATTTAATATGGCACATAGTAAAGAGTACTGCTCGTAACAGCGACATTGATGAGGTAGTTCATTGGACAGGACATCGATTGTAGTATGTACTGCTGTCCTCATTGCTTGTAAGATGAAGCATTTAGTCTGCTTTTCTAAATAGAGTCTCACTGCTTTGTGCTCAGGTTTCTAATCTTGTGTGCAGTTCTGGTGTGTTTCTATCCTAGTCAGTGTTTGTAAATGAGATTGCTATATGCTGGTATCTGTAGTTCTTCATTGGACACTTAACCATGATTCATGAGCTCTGAGTTCTCAAAGTCTTTGCTTTTGGTCCATCAGCCAATATTCTGTTTCCATGACACTATGCATAGCACTGAGTTAATGACTTACCAGTTCCTGTGCTGTTCAAACTGAGTTAGTAGGTAGTTACTCTGGTAGTATACTGTGAAACAGTAAGATTATATTTCTGAAACACCAAAGGTAAAAATCCAAATACTATGTTTAGAGCTTACTCAAAAGCCAATATTTTTGTCCACTGTAGCTTGTTTTATAATTTAAAATTTGACACATTTTTGCATTATTTTTTAAATAGTCACACTGACTCAAATAGCTGAACATTTTGTACCTTTTTGTGCTCAAGGTGAATCTGAGTATCATGGATGTAAGAAAGTAGGCAGTTTGTCAATATGTATAAAAAAGACCAAAGACAAGGAGAAAAAGAAGAGTTGGAACACAATTTGAGACTAGTTGAACGGCAGAAAGGCATTAGTTATGAAATGGCCATTAACTGTCAGTAGTATTAGACCAGCCACTGTGCGATGGTAGTCAACTATTTGAACATCAACTGATTTCATTGGTAAGACGGTAAAGGTACAAAGAAGATGGAAAAATTAATAAAATGGACTTTATAGTGTTTTGCACAATGTTGTATTTGCTCACCAGGCTCACAATAAACACAGACTCTTCAAACATTGAGATTTTTGAGATGTTGAGACATCAACATAATGGTAAATTTTTTAATACTGAGCTGTATGTTTCAAGTGGTTTATTCGTTGATGCACTTTTATTGACATGGTTTATGGTTCATGTAAAAATAATTTTTAAAAAATTGCATATATTCAGTGGCTTTACTTATCACTCAGAAGTCTTGCAAATGTGGATTTTTAAGTATGCTCTGAAGATAGACAGCTTTGCCTTTATTTACTTCCTGAGGGTGAGCAACATGACTCTGACCTCCCATTTACTACCTGTCATATGAATTTCAAAATTAAAAAAACCTGAAGTATTTGTAATTTTTCTCAGTTGCTTGAGACCATATATGGCAGTAATGTTTCACTTACTTAATGCTCCACTCATTCTTGGAATCAAGAATGGAATATCCTTTAGAGTGAGACATGAACAATTCCCTTCCTAGGCTATAGGAAACATTGAAAGCCCAAACCAGCAAATTCAGGAAGGGGAAGGTCCTTTGCTTCTCAAACTTGTGTGTGTAAGATTCTTTTACTCTGAAAGGCTTTTCTGTTCACTCCAGACCTATCTGAAAGGTTATGGAGGAAGGAAATAGTGACTTAAGTTCACCACCCAGTTGATAAAAAGATAAATCAGGTTAGAAAATGGACAGAGGCGGGGGCAACACCATCCTGAAGAGTTAAGGTCCTGAAGCAGTGTGTGGTTTTGTGCGTGTTAGCTGAGTACTTCTTAAATGTGGCTTGTATACTGGCTCTATTCTTAATACTTACTGCTGCACCAGAGATCATGTCTGCTGCTTTTGTTGCAGGTGTCAGTTGTGTAATTTCTTGATTGCTACCGTAAGTGATGGTGAAATATTATGAACTTGTCATGATTCATTGTCAGATATTGCTTAAAGGAATGAACAAAGTGCTGTGAAGGCTTCAGTGTCTGTCTTGTGTTTCTGTTACTTCTCTTTCTGTGAAGCTGAATGCTGGCCAGGTTTAGGACCAAGGAAATCCTTTCCATTACTTGTGTTGACTTTCCCAGTGTGGCAGGGTGCTCCACGTCTTTTCCATGCATATGTCTTCCATCAGATGAAAGTATTGTGTCAAGGGAAGCATATGAATAGTACTTAAATAGCTACTTGATTTGTGGACAAAACCAGGCAGAATTGTGCCTGAAGAAACAAAAATATTCCTTAAAATTAGACCTTGAACGTTGGTTTAAAGGTTGTGTCCTTTGGAAGGATTTGAAGCAGTTTAGGTGCTTATGTTGCTCTAGGGACTTTGAGTACTGCGAGGTTTTAAGGAAGGCTAAGTATTCCAGGAAGTTTAAGAGCTTATGGCATCGTAAATATTTAAGATGATTTAAAAGGTTATGTCCTCTTTAGTATTTGAGTTGGATTAAGTGCTTATATTGCCTTAAGGACTTTTTCCTTTTTTTGCCCTAAAAGGAACCTAAGAAATTAAATGCAAAAAACCCTGTAGATGCAACATTTGGGCTGCCTTTGAGAAATGCAAAATTCTAGGTTTCAGTAGCAGCATTGACTTGATCACACTACATATGCATCAAAGATGGACAGAAGAACGGAGGGTGTCTAGGAAACATCTGGATATGAAATCCAGAAGCACTAGTTTTTAATACCTTGACAGCCAATGCCTTGGGAAATGTTTTTTTTTCTTCTGCTTGTTCTGTATGATCTGGTAAAGAAGATCAAATAGATGATCAGGATAGAATCAGATCGTGGAAATGCGAGGAAACAATTTCATCTCGGAAGGTAAAGAGCATCTTTCATTCAATATGCACAAAAATAGGAAGCCATTTAGTTTCGTTTTATAGTTTTGCTAATATTTTACCTCAATGATAAGGAATAACAAATATTATATATCTAGGTCTCCGTAGCTTGTGTTTTCAAAATGTAATCAATTCATGTATTTATTCTTGTCTTCTGAGATGTCTTGCCTAAATTCTTCACTAAAATGTATTCGCATAACATATTTTTGAAGTTTCTGTGCTTCCATAATTGTAGGCATATTTCTAAAAGTATATTTTATATTTGTTACTTTATTAACCAAACACCTACATCTCTCAGTACATACAAAGCAAATTGCCGCCATTCATCCAATGTATTCTATGTTGCCTCAAATAAATAGGCATCAGTCCAAACTCACATTTTCCTCATGGGCCTCTAGTACAGCATTGCTGTAGCTCGGTTAATATAGCACAGTTATGGTAGCTGTATCTGCTTTTGCAGGCTGCTGTTGCACAGCACTCGCAACAGCCATCTGGGCCGTGTCCAGTGGTCCCATGGGGAAGACATTAAATTATCTCTGGATCATAGAATCATTCAGGTTGGAAAAGACCTTTGAGATCATCAAGTTGAACCATCAACCCTACTCTACCAAGTACACTCCTAAATCGTATCACCAAGCACCACATCTAAATGACCTTTAAACATATTAGAGGATGGTGACTCAACCACCTCCCTGGGCAGCCTATCCCAATGACTATTGTCAGACGATCCTCTGGGATGGTCCTATGACATGGATACTGCATTCTGGCAGGGAGAATGTCAGCAGAGCATCCCTGCTTTTCTGTGGTGACACACCTGCCAAAATGTTGGCTGTGCAACATGAGGTGCATGAGTTGACATGCCCCTTGGTAGCAGCTCCTTACTGATCATGCTGCCTAGACAAAAAATCAGCTTGCCAGTTGAGGCAGAAGAGTGGCATCTGCAGGAACAGGAGTTGAGGGTGAGGGTAATCTGAAGCCTTTGTGGCTGGGCAGGCAATGTACAGCCTGCATTCAGCTACACAGGTAGGATGAGTGAGGTGTTTTCCACGTGTCCACATGCCCCCCGAAAATTCACTGGTAATATCCCAGCAAGCTGGAATCTGCTGTCAGTTATGCCTTTAGTATCCTAATACTGATGGAAGTTCTGACTCGCTCTGTTCCAGCAGTTACGACCAAGAATCACCAACAGTTGGTAGTACAATGTGTTCAAAGGGTGGGGTGGTCAGAACTGAGTATCTGACATCTTCCAGGCTATGTCTGTGGCCCTCTGTTATGTATCACTTAATGCACAGTTGAGAAAAATCTGCTGGAGAAAGACAGTTAAGACCAAAATAAGATATAATTTGAAACATAGGTGTAAGTGCAGTGCTCTGATTGAGCTGTTGTTGCTATGTGTTGATGCCATACAATTGAATGATTATGTGTTCTAAACTGGGTTTGGTGTAAGCATGAGTTCAGCTGCTTCAGAACTGACCTGTGGTTCTTAATAACTCTTTAAAATTATTAAAATACATTTTTATGTGTGTACATCTTTAATTAAATGACATTTCCTGTTACTTTTGGTGAACCCCATAGAGGAAGGACAAATGTTTTCCTGTCTTTCTTTCAAACTTAGCATCATCTGAGAGTTTTAAAAGTACAGTTTCTATATGGATGATCATTTCACCATCTCAAGTTATGAGAGAAAATGCCCAGTTCACCAGACGATGCACCCCTGTTGAACCCCATTCATAATATCCTTCTTTCATTACTAGTCTCTACATCAAATTTTTGAACACATTTTCTATTTGCCTTAAGATAGTTTAATTAATTTAGTCTTTGTTTCCTTAGCTCTTTTCGTGAGTCATCCACTTCTTTTTATATGTCATCCACTGCTTCTTTCTCATTCACAAACTATTTCTCTGTTGAAGGAGAAATTTAATTGGATTGCCAGATTTTGCTCATGACAAGACTATATTGGCAGGTATTTATTTTCTTGTTGTAAAAATGAAAAAAAAAAAAATCTTGTTGGTCTTGTTTTTCTCAAGACTATTCCAGGAACTGAAACTAATTGGACAAGTCTGTCATTCCTTACCTCCTCTTTTTTTCACCTTTTTAAGACAGGCACTGTTTTTTTCCCTTCTCATTGTTCTGGAACTTCATCCATTCTCTAATAAAAGTTCTGAAAATTCACTAATGATATTGGGAGAATTTCAGTTAATTCTCCTAGAGCCCCTTGCACTGCAGTTGAATGGCCAAAGGCCATTGAGGCAATGCAGCTGTTTATAGGAATAAGGGTAGAAACCTTAGTCACTGGATTGATTTGAGTTAAAAATAAATTTCAAAAATAAAGATTATTTTAATGTCTTATATTTTCACTGGTTTGGTTTAAGTATCTATAAATGACAGGTTAGCAAAGTTTCAGTGCAGTCAGGCATTGGTTTGGCATTCTTCAGCCGGCTTCTCAGCCCGAACCAACATCATGTGCTTACCTATCCTAAGTATGAGCTTGATTAGACTGAGCTGAGCTGACGGCATCTAATTTACTGAAGTGTCTCTTCATATGTTTTCTTTGTTCTACTCTTAATTTTTTATCCTCTTTGTCACTGGTTTTAGCTATCAAATTGTACTTGTCTTTTATATAAAAGGCTAAGCACAGTATATTTGTCTTTGTATCTTCTGCAAGTAGCCTGATCAACTCTTTCTTGAATTTTCATATTACTATTAAGGAATGTTAAAAATGCTTTCTTGCTACTAATTCAATCTCTTTGGAAGTTATATTTCACCTTCTGTTTTTACCCTTCTGACTTTGTCCCTGTATTTTCATGGTTTCCTCTCTTGCCTACTTGCATTCGTGGATCTGTACTCTCCTTAAGTTGCAGGACCTTGATGAGTTTGTGATTTAGCCTTTTTCAGCATTTACTTAGTTTGCTCTGATGCCTTAAATGTTATTCCTTTATGGAACTGCCAACTCTCTTGAACTCTTTCTTGTTCCCTTCGAGTTACCTTTCACAGGATCTTGGCCACCGGTGCGTTTATCCAAGTCCTCTACTGTAATCGCTGTTGGCTTTGTTCTCCTATTTTCTCTTCTCCTTCCCTTCCTTAGAAATGGGAATTCTCTGTGTTACAATTTCTTTAAACCAAGCTGCCCTCAGTTTTCACGTTTCCAGTGAGTTGAAGGTTGATGGTTGAAGTAGAATCTAAAACGGTTTTTGCTTTAAGTGTTTTCCTTGGTTTCTTTACTGAAAAATGGTTGCCAATGCATTTCTGGATAGCCTGTGTCCTGCTGTCTCCTTTCTAAAAAGATGACCAGATAGTTAAGTTTACTTATTATTGCCAAGTTCTGCTGATACTTGCTTGCACAGTGTCACAAAAAAATCTCACTTGCGTAATCTTTTTTTCTGAGGAGAGAAAACACAGTATGCTATGCAACAGGGAAGGAACTGTGCTGGATGTACAGGCAACCAAATGTCAGCAAAGATGTGAATTTATCTTTTTATACTGCATTGATAAACAGACTGAATTTCAGCTTATGGTTCTTGTGGCCACATCTAAAACGAAAAAACCTTTTGGAAAATTAGAGGTGGTGCCACAAACAATTATGAAACGGATTTAAGAGCTTGAAAATTGCCTTGCAGTGAAATATTTAAGGAGATCAGTCTGTTTACCTTATCAAAAAGATGTTTGAGAAGTGACTTAATTACAGCATACCTTCACAGAGAGAAAATATCTGGTGCTGTAAAGAGCTCTTTAATCTAGTACAGAAAAAGCATGACATGAAACAATTGTTTTAGCTAAAACAGAATTCATTCTTTAATCAACTCTAAGTGTTTGGGCTCAATAATAAGGTAACTGCCTGAAATTTTATATTCTGTGATATTATAGGAAGTCAGACTTGATGATCTAGTGGTCCTTTCTGACCTTAAATTCTCTTTAGTCCATGAATCTTCTCAACTTTGGCCATTCTTCTGCAAAACACATGGCCCTCTTCTTGACAACCTTGACAGCCCGCAGAAGAGAAATACATTTGGACTGGGAGGAACTTACAGGATAAGATAAAAAATGAGCAGAGGACGGGAGATTTCCTTTTGAACTAACTATGGCTCATTATGGGGGATCTGTTTTCTAAAGGCATTTTCTACATTTGTAACTGGTTTCCACGTTCATATTCTAGTTGGAGGGCCCCTTCCAGAAACTGTTAGTCTTGGTGGTTCATTTATTCTTTGATTTTATAGTTAACTTCCTTCTGGCTGAGATATGTTGCTCATTTGGCCAGCTTCTAGTGGGCTTTGTTGACTTTTTTTCTTTAAGAAAAATTCAGAAATATGATACAAGGCTTGATATCTGGAATGCAGAGACCATTAGTGAATTCTTGTATCATAGCTCTTAGTGAAAGTTGGGAGTTCTCTCTTTCTGGTTATTGTCTTTCACAGTATTAAAATTTTAACTTACTTCAATCAGAACTATGTCCACTGGCCTTTACCCGTACCAAAGCTATGGGCTAACCACTGGGTTATTTTTATTTACTGACAGGAATCCTGGAATTTGATTAAAGAAGATATTCTGGTTAGGAGGTTAGAGACACTTGTGGCACAAATGTTCTAATTGAAAAACCATCATAAGCCCTTTTTGCCCGCCCCTCAAGGATTAACATTTGGTTTTTGAAATGTGCTTTAGGCTAAAGTTTGGCATTAAAACCCTCTACTCAAGAGCAGAATTTTTTTGGTCAGATTTCTTTTAATCAGTCATGTTTTAGGAAGTGCAAAAGATAGTGTTACACTAATGCTTCCACATGGATCCACAGGTTTGAAATGTTTGTTTGAAGAGAGGAATGGCTTATTTCTATAAGTTTGAGGAAACCTTCATGAGGAACAGGTTACCTTCCCATGTTTTCTTTCACATACCTTTCTTACACTTCCCACTTAAACAATATATGGAAGAATTGTTAGGTGTAAACAGTTTCTACCTTTGTGGCATCTGGGTATCTAGAGTGGCCTCAGCAGTGCTATGTTTAAGAAATTTAGAAACAAATTACATCTTGAAAATGAGGCATCACTTCTGTTATGCAAATCACTATTAAAGTTCTTTTCTTTACAACAGTTGAATTTATCATGCCTTTTTTGTTTTCAACAAACCTTTCTACTGCTTTTGCTCTTGTAAAACCTGGCCTTTGCTGGCCTGATAGGTGAAAGAGTAGTAAGACTAAGAGGTGTTCTACTTCATTTATTTGAAAAAAACTTTAGAATATCAAAGGTAAATTAATGATTTTTAGATTATTTTTTTTACTGATGTTAGAAACTGATGGAAAAATACAGTATGCTTTTATTTATTTTGTGGTGTTTGTAAGCATCTGCTTTGATGCCAGACTTTTTTTTATTTTTCAGCTTATTTTCTAACTTTTTAAAAGGAACAACTGTGTCTCTTTTGCAGCATCAACTGCCTAGCTCTTGTGCCTCCCAGAGTGTAGTCTTCTTAAAAAGCAGCAAACGTGAAGTACACTCATACGTGGAATGATTTTAAAAAATCGTGAACATATTTATTATCTTGCTCTTTACTGTCCTGCTAAGAAGATCAACAAGAAGAAACAGTGCCACTGCACCCTTTAATTCAATATTCATTGCAGTTTCTCCATTACAAATTTTGCTTGCATTGGCTTGATTTACCATGAACTTGGAGACCACATCCTTCTTAATGTCATTATGTTCATCACTGGCAGTTCTGTGGTCTGCTCTTTGGTGTTTGTATAAGCCATGTTAACACTGAAGCTTGACCAAGATTCACTTACCACAAAGACAGTTTAAAAAAAAAATTATATATTCTATTTTAAAAATAGCAGACACGACCATGCTTGACGCAAACAAGTGAATATCATCCAGGGGACTGCAAAGTATTCAGTGGGGTGTTGCCTGTCCTGAAGCAGAACACTTTGTCTCTCTTCTAATTCTGTAATGAAAGTAAAGTGTCACAGTTTCGGGCACCCCTTTTATAGTACCTGTAGAAACTCAGTGATAGCATATTACACAGCGCACCGCTGACCAACTTCCTTGGTGAATCCGTGGCTTACAGCATGTTCATCTCGCACTGCTGGAAGTTGCTGCTGAAGAGCTGTGTCTTGCTGCAGTTGAAAGTGAGTGTGTCCTGTCACCTACAGGGGTTCAGTGAGGCTGGGGCTGCTGCCTGGCAGTGGCCTGTGCCTTGGTCACATTTTGCTTGTGTGCAAGACAGTCCTATTGTCCTTCTGAATGCAGATGTTTGCCTAATATATGACAATATGGTGCTATTAAAAAAAAAAAAGTAGCAGTACATGATGCTGTGTGCTGCTTTACTTTCAGCAGTGGCACTAAATACGTATGAATAGCATAAGAATTTGATCTTCCTTGGTGCCGTTGCAGCATATCCTTTTTATTTTTTTCTTAATGCATGAATTAAATGGCTTTGCTCCCCAGCTGTCTCATGAGAACATCTCTTTGGGGCTCTGGCTTTTAATTTCCTTTGCTTTGCATAGCTCTTTAGCAGCTTGGAGGTGCTGTGCCTAGCTTACTCTGGTCCAGATTCTGTTGGGGTTTTTGTGCCAGAGGACATGATTCAGAATGTCCTTTTGCCTGTGAAGCTTAAGTGTGGCTAAAGCAGAGATGTGGTACAAGCAAGGTGATGCAGGTATTTAGCCTCCTTCTGTACTTGAAAAAAATGTCATTGCTTCTACTGACTGGATTCGCTATAGATACAGCAACCAACTGGAAATGCTAGACTCAGGGGTTTATTCTAATTCTTGGCCCTCACTGAATCCGAAGGAGCTGTAAGCATATTAAATGCCTTCATCTGGTCCACCCTGTCCACGTGAACAAGCTAAAGAGTCAGGTTCCTTTTCCTTTGATCTCCTTCTGGATCTTGTATTTCATTTGTTCTTCTTTTTTTGTCACGCAGTGGTTCATCTTCAATTGATATCAGTTAAGGATTACATTTGGAGGGTACATGCATCTGCATATCACAGCTTGGGTCTTCAGAGACTTTCATGGGCTATGACTGAATCTGCTCAGGCTGAGGGGGAGAGTCCAGAAGGCAGAGCTTGGTCTCCTTGGATCAGGCTGTGTGCAGGTCCCTTCTTCAGCTTTGAAACAGGATATTGTGGCTGACTGAACGTGTGGGTGTGGGCAAGGGATCCTGGACGAGACCTAGGAGCTTAGGTCTGCTTTGGGAATTAGTTGGCATGTAGACAGTGCTCCACCTCATGTTTGAATTGTAATGAAGTTTACACTGGAACTAAATAGCTTGCTCTCTGCAATCCAAACAAAAATGACTGTTTTGAATTTGGGCGTCTTCATGGTTGGGTAACGTTTATTTCAGATATGGAAACTTTTATTTAAGGGCAGTTGGTTTCACCTCAATGTCGTCTTTAGCTTAAAAATCTCAGATATAGCTGAAGTCAGTAATAAAAGTCGTATTACTGAGTATGTCTGTGTTCAGTGAGTAAAGTTCAAATGCTTTCAGTTCAGCAAGTTGAATACATCTGTGTTCAAAACCAAGGCGGTTCTTATTAGAACTACAGATGCATACAAGATCATCTAGACTGCTGTGCTTGTGTTTTGTAATATATCTACCAAGTTACCTTTTAGTGTGTGGATGTTTGTAGGAATGCTAGATACAGCAGTGTAGGATAAGAAAAAAGTGGGAAGTGAACTATGAATTTTCAAGCTTCTGTTGTTCTCTCATAGCTGTTTGGTTCTTCTGATATAAGTGGTGGGTTGGTTTTTTTTCTTAAAAGGAAGGCTAAAGGATAAAAAACCATTCTTGGGAGGACTCCTTCCACTTACTCCTTTGATTTTTTTCTATAGACATATAATTGTCAGAGCACCAAAAAAAAAGTGACAGTCTGAGATTTGACTGGTGTTCATTTGTATCAGTTGTTTACAAAAGGTGATAAATGCAGTGTCTAACTTCCGTGGGGAAATACTCCTGTAAATTTTATTTTTCTGCAGCTGTTCTCAGAGCTGTGAAAAAAATGATGCAACACTTCCATAACATTAAATTTGAGAAATAATTACACTTGGCAGTTTTTGTTTGCAGCAATGCACGAAAGGCTGAAGGCTTTTGTACAGTTCAAAGAGCACATTCCACAGATCTAGCAGTTGTCGGTTGCCTGCAGGGATCATTTGAATTTTCAAGGAAAAAAAAGCATCAGAGTAATGCCCAGAACATTTGGTTGTATACTCTCAGCTCTCTCTTTTTAAATTTCACCTGTGTGAAAAGTTACTCAGAAATAAGCCATATACAAATGTGGCACACCTTAGTGTCAATTAAAAGATTTTATGTCAAATTTCATTGCTTCTGTTTCTTTCTTATTGATGCTTAATAACGTGGAGATTAATAAGAAAAGTAAGATAACAAAAAATGAGGAATGACATTGTTCAAACATGTGGGAATGGTGAAAGTAGATAACAGCAAAGGGAAATCCCTTTACACGTTGGGATCCTGTAGTTATTTGTCAGCTTATTGCATTAGCCAAATTGTACAAGATACTCTGTGTTGCTTCGCTGTAGGAGAGCCCCGGTCAAAAAGGTAAACCCACTCATCTGGTGTGCCAAGCCTGGAAAACTTGCCAGCTCCTATATCACACTTGCAGCTTCGGCACTCCATGAATGTGTTGACTGTCACTGTGTGTCTGTCTAAAGCTTCTGCTTATCTAACAGGAGGCGATGTGAATATTTTTACGCTATGTACCCTAATAGGATTTTTGGTGAAATATTCCATGGTATTTCTTGGAGAGAAAATCTTTTTTTCTATTGCTAGGTGATTATCTTTATTTGTTCTGACTGTGTGTTTTTGCACAGCTTCAAAACTCCAGAGACTTTCCGTTTCCAGTCATGTACAGACACAGAAAGTTTGAAGCTAAGAAGCCTTGCTCTGGAGCACAGATAGTTTTTTCCCATCATTTGTGCTAGCTGCTTGGTTTGTATTGCTGAAAACTCTCTCATCTCCCTCCTTACAAAGTGCAGTGACTTGAGCTGAACCCATGCCACAGCCTGATGGGAGTGGTGTTGGAGTGGACCTCCTCAGGCTTGGCATCCTCCTGCCACTGTGCCTCACCTGAAACTACATAGCTCTTCAAGGTCACTTAATCAGTGCCACTTCAATAATTTTTTAATGGTTAAAAAATCCCCTAAAATACTCATTTTAGCTTTAAGAAATTAGGGCATATCTTCTGTTTACTGCCATCACTTGCACAGTGTCGTGTCATGATAGCCGTGATAGGCAATTCTTCCTGGAATGTGTTCATATCATCTGTTATTAAGAAGTGGTATAAAATACGTGTAGAAAAGGAAGAAGAGAATGAAGAAATAAAAACAGTTGAGGTTGTAAATGAGTTAAGTAACTGTAAATTAGATTATTGAGTAAAATTAAAACACTTGTTATGACATTTCTGTCCCCTCGCTTTGGATGGAAGTATTACAGTTGTTGATTTAGTTATTTTCCTATATGATTAATATTAACATTTCCTTATGTAATAATAGATCTTACTGAAAATCAGTGAGGGAAGTTTGGGGTAAAATTACTATGCTGAAAATTTTCCATTCTTTACTACAACATTACAGAAACATTTTTTGGATTGTGTGAGAATGTGCACTTTTTCTTGATAAAGATGGTTTTGTTTTAACGCCACTTATAGCTCTTAGTTTAACTAATGAAGAATAATCTTGTAATGAAGTTGAAAGAACAGAAGGGCAGAAGGGACTGGATCATCTTAACATCACTGTAATCTGCAGATTGTTGGATTCATAAACAGAGGTGACCACTGCAATTTTGAGGTAGACGCTCAAACTGCTACACTGTGGGATGTAGCCTCCACCTGCCTCATGAGATGTGGTTGGATACAAAAGGTCCAGCTCCTAGAATAACAACTGCCCAGAGTAGAAGCCCTGATTCCAGCCAGCTGAGATCTTAAGAGCACTGTAGGGCACTGTTGCCGCATGGAAATATCTATATGAATCCCGATAGTCTGTCCTCAGCTCTGCAGAAGCAAAAATACCTGGTTTTGTGAAATCAAAAGTGGGCCAAAATCACTAGACTAAGAATGACTTCATAACATTCTTCTAAATGAGAGGTACTTTAAACAGTCAAAAGCAGTCTTTGTATTTACAAAAGAAAAGTGAAGCAATTAGTCATGTCTAAATAGGGAAGTGGTTTGTATTTCATTACTAAGAAAACCCGTAGTCTTTGCTAATATAATTCTTTTAATTAATACTTCCTTCTTCAAAAGTATGCTCACATGAGTATCTCTCAGTATCAAGAAACAAAACCAATAAAATAAGAATGATTTCAAAAAGAAAGTAGTTTATCAATATTCCATCTTCTGAACTCAAACTCATCCCTTTCTTTTTGGGAAAAGACAAATGGGAAGTCCTTAACCAAGTGCATTTTGAAGTGAGGAAGCTCAGTCAGGTAGAACATTTCATAAAACCAGCATCTGAGTAGGGCTTCTTGCGTGAATGTTAGGAGCAGGATTTTGTCTTGTATAGCTGTTTGAGGTCATATAATGTAAATGTTACTGGAACTTGGGATAGGACGGTAGGGCAATGAGGGAGCCCTTATGCAAGCACTAACTGCTTTTTCTTATGCAAATACCAGTTCCTTTTACCGGCCTGTCTAATGCCGTGCTTTTCTCCTGGGACAAACAAATAGATAAATAATAGTAATCGTTAATGTATGTCATCTCTTCAAATAGTTTTGTTAACTGCCCTGTGTTTTCCATAGCCATTTCTATGTTGTTGTCCTCAGCTCCTCACTGCTTGCTTGTTCTTCTTGCCTCCTCTTCATTTCTTATTTGCTGTACCTGAGAAACACACTGTTCTAAGTTCTCTTCTCTTTGATCCTTCTCCTACTTTTGTCTCACCCCCAGCTGGAAACTGGAGCAGCATTACTCTGCTCTCTCTTTCCCTGGGATGGAGTTTCTCATTTCTCCGGCTTGCTTCTGGCAATTTGCATTAGCTTCTGTAGGATGCAAGCTTTCAATTTAGAAAATAAATGTGTTTTGCTTTCTGTACCTTAGGTACAGAAAACGTTACAAATATGGAATGTGAAGAAGAAGTATTGCTATCTGCCTGGGCTTGCTAAAGATAGTCGCATTGCCCCTAACACGGATTTTATGCAATACCTCTGAACCCTGCAGCTGTCCCACTACGCATATGTACTTGCTTTCTAGTCTCATGTTTCCACTTTCTCACATCATCCCTCAACTTCTCATTCCTCCCCAGTCCATTGTGTGCACAGATTATGTTCACAGAAACTGTCCTGGGCTGTACCTGCTGCTGCAGTTACCCTCTCATTTCTCCTCTTCCCTTTACCTCTGAACCCATAATTTCTTGAGTACAGCTTCTCTGAGTTTTCTTCTCACAAAGCTATTGCAGATCTTTTGCTGCATTCCTTTCTCTCAGCTGCAGTTAGGATGCTTTAAAAATAAAGTTCTGGACCACATATTTCTATTCATATGCATCTTAGGCACCTTCTCTAAAATTTGCCCTGTTTTGTTTTGTGAAATTTTACGCGTTCCAGAGCATTTTCCAGCTTTTTAATGTGTTTTGTGTCTCTGTGATGGATCTTCCATGACTTTTAATTAATGTAAAAAGTTTTGATTTAAGGGTTTCTGCAATGTCCTTCAGTCAATGCTGTCTATTTAAATTGTACATTGTTAGAAGAAAAACTGAAAAATGTGAGAAACAAACTTCTCTGTGACCTGTTTGTTCCCGAAAGGGACAGTCTGTTGGCATTTGCGTTATTGCAACATTTTGTACACTAGTAAAAGATAATTTTGGATTCCCATATATGTATAAAATACATACATCGAGAAAACTGCAGAAATTTAAAACCAGAATGATGCATAGCCATAATTGGAAAGATATTTGCTAAGATATAACATGCTCATACCAGTCCCCTAGCTAAATGTATATGAAAAATTAATTTCCAATCCTGTGTAAGTTTTAACTGTGCACAGTCCTAATATGTGTAATCCAGTGAATGTTTTAGTATGTGTGTCAATGCTTTTTTTAGTTTATTTGCTGTATTAGTTGACAAAAGCATGCTGAAATTAGTTGCTAGAAAACTTTTAGCTTATTGCTCTGATTCAGGGCAATCCACCCTAAGTATATTCTATAAAGTTAGACTGATCTTAAAATCAGAGTCACTTCTTCAGAAAGAATCCTATTGGGAATATGCTTCACATATTGTTTTACTGTAAGCACATCTCTTCCTTTGTTTTATTCTGGGGACTAAGCAAAGGAACATGTGAGATTAGCTATGTGAAGAATGAAGAATTAGTTTTTGTACAGCTGACGAAGTCATTCATGTGCCGTATTTGGATTAATCTCCCCACTCACCTGAAATAAAAAACACTTGTTCGTTAGGCTTGCAAAAAAACCTCCCAGCATGTTGCAACACAGAGTTGCTGTACAATCAACTGTATGTGTGCAAACAGTGTTCCACACAGGACTACTGATTGCGCTGCATCGGACATCTCTGTTTCCGATGGGTTCATGTGATTCAATTTCATGTTTTACAGCACTGCCTTCTATCAGGGCTGAAGTTTTAAGATCAAAGTTACTGTTTATGGAAAAGTTACCAATCAAATGGAAAGATGTGCTGTTATCTGTCTAGATGTCCTGCTTTGCAAATCTTTTGTGTAAGGAGAAGGTAGATGGGGATGTAAGTTCGGGAACAAAAATCATTCCGAGGAATCTCTGGTGGCACGGATGGTAATAGGTGTGGTCTTCAGCTTGAAGATTTTTGTTGTGGTTGGAGGTGGTTTGTTCTTTTTTTTCTTTAATTGATAATGCAGCTTAGTTTCTTCATCATTATTTTCATAACAGTGGACAAAACTGACCAAAGCAATGTGTACAACTTAAAAATAAATATTTAAGTAATGAGGTAGAGAAATGAGCAAAACAGGTGAAAATACTGCATTGAATAAACAATTTCAAGCCTTATTTTAGTGGTAGATTTGTTTAAAGCGTGGTTAATTCTTACAAATTAAAAAGCTTGAAAAAATATGATTGAGGAAATCCAGTGTGCCTTCTGTAAATGATTTCTGTGCTCCTCCAGTCTTTCAGAATATATGACATTTCAGTAAAACAAGGACAACTGGTTCATTTTACATCCTTCAGATTTGAAAAGAAAATTTTATAATTAGGGGAAGAGGTTATGTTACCTGCCTGGTTTACCGAGTGCTATGGAATGCATAAACAAAAAGTTGAATTAATGATCAGTTTTCAGCACAGTAGGCAATTAACAATGGGTGGTGCAAAATGGCAACACATGCTGAGAGGGAACTTGGACTACTTCTCATTACACATTCGAAATTTTTCCACCAAGTACTGACACATAGGTGTTATTTTGTTCTGTTCGCATAGAATGTTTTTTCAATATATAGTGTCATGTCCAAAAAGAAAAACTAAAGTGCCATTGTGAGTGGTCTGAAGACCCACAAGCATTAGCATGCATTTAAATAAAGTGATGTTATGTCTTCAGTTTGAGTAATCTGTGTAGTCTGGTTACTTCATCTCAGAAAAATATTGCAGGAACAGAAAAGGTCCAGAAAAGGCCACTGAAAATGGCTGCAGGCATGAAAATGATTTCATGTGAATAGAGATTAAAAAGATTAGTACTGAGAGTAGAGAAAAAAGAGGTGACGTGTTAAGAGTGGTATATAAAATACTAAACAGTATAGAGAGGTAAAATTTGAAGATCTGTTTACTTTTTCTAATAAAACCAGGGAGCAGGGAGATAGTTGATGAGATTTAAAAAAAAAAAAAAAAGAGAGAGAGAGATGGAAAAAAATCGGTACCTTTAAATGCAGCCTATGTGTGTGACAAAACTTACCGACTTTGGGATGCTGCTGGCTTGGAGAGAAAGTTGGGGTACATGGAGTAAATATTGAAATGAATAGCTAACAATCTCCTAAATTACAAAATATAAATAAAAAGCCCTCCACAATGTATATAATGTTCAAAAGAGAATGCCACCCTTGAACTGTCTTTGCCCTTCCTGTCTTCCGAGTTACATTTCTTTCAGCTTTTCTCTATCCTGTCTGTCTTTGCTGAGGTAAAAAGTCTTATTGCCACTATAGCAAGAGCACATTTATTAGAAGTTTTTAAAGGGATGCTAACGATAGTAGTAAATTAATTATAAGTTTTACAAAGTCTAGTTGATCTGTTGGTTGCTATAGTTTTTCTTTAACCATTTGCCGTACAGTAATTCTGACTGTAAAATAAGCAGCTGTAAGCTTTATTAACCCTTTAGAAACTCTTAATCATAATGATCTTTATAATGAAGTTGAAACCCTGTATAAATTGACAGATGTATTCCTTGAATTTTAATACTGTTATGAATAAAAGTAAAGGGATTTGATATTTTAGATAGGGACACATTCTGTTCTCAGCTTTGCACATACTGCATATAAATAGCTGCATAGGAAGTAATTGGCATTGTATTGCTTTGTATTTTATCTTCAAATCATTAAAATGACTAAACCAGGACAATTCATGAAAGAAGTTGTATATAATAGAAACAGGTTTTTAAAATTTCACTGGATCATGTGTATTTTTTTCCTGTATTTCATGGAGAAAAAGAAAGTTTTCTAACTTTCTATCTGCTTTTTAATTAATTTCTAACTTTTTGGTTACATTTTTTGATTCATTATATTCAAGTATTTTTCCGCTAGTAGTTGCTATTCCTTTCTCATAACTGAATGTCTTTTCTTTATACTGGCTTCTTAAATCCTTTTGCATTGCCTTTTGCCATTCTTTCTTTAATCTTTTTCCTTCTGTTTAATTTTTAAATCCTTTGCCCTTTATCTTTTTTCAGTCTTTTTAGCTGCTCTCCTCTCCTTTGATTCTCTCTTAAACATTACTGCTTCTTAACATTGTGTTCTTTCATTGATTTTTTTTCTTTTTGTTTTTGTCCTTTTAAATTTTTAAAAAAGTTTTTCTTTATTATGCCATCACACAAGGAAAAATTGATACAAATGTTACCAGTGGAATTAGAAACAAATAAACACAGGAAGGATTCAGGTATGTTCAAGGGAAAGATGAAACGTTTCTCTGTTTACTGAAAAGAAAAACCCTGTTTACTTTTTAGCGGGCATTGAAACATTTACCTGAGTCTTTTTTCCCTGATACTACATCCTGTGTTTCAAACCAAAAGCAATTATGATTTCAGTATTTCATGGTACTATGCAGCTAGATTTGTTTTTTTCTTTCTCCATCCTGAGAGATACCTTTCATGTGTAGAAGTCTCCACAAGCTCTGTCTTGTGCTTTACAATTCTTCTTTGAATCTGAAATTTTTTTTGAATGCATTATTTAGAAAACAGCAGATCTCTATGTAGTCTTTTATGGACTTTTTTTAATTGATTACTTTGGAGAAAAAAGATTAAATAATGAAGTACAAGCATTCACTTAAATTAATTTAAAAGACTAATGTAGACATAGTTCAGAGTAGCCAGTAAATAGGTAATTATTTACTCTGTAGTTAGAAGTTACTGAATAAATTCTGCATTTTTAAAAAGGACACTTTTCATTTGATGTAAATAATAATGGTCTTCACCAGGTCTGATACAAACTTTTTTTTTTTTTCTATTAAATGTTTAATTTATAATTTACTCTGAATTACCTGTGATGTGAATGGAAAATGAAGCCTGTATCTAGGAATGTTATGAGAATCTAGGAAAATTAAGTAATATATATTATTCTGCAGTTTAAATATGGTTTTGTAACATTGTCCTTTGCAGGTTTTTGTATAGATTAGTGTATTGGGATGGTAGTCTCAGAATTATGTAAGCTTCTAAATAAAATTTTTGGGTTGCTGTGAGACCTGAACAAAAGTCCACAACAAAGAAGGTGTAACTACTATCTCCGTATTTCCCAGTGCACTAAATTTGTACACCTAAGAGCAGGACTCACTGGGCCACTCTGCAAATCTGCGAGGAGCTGGGCCATTAGAAGGAATTTAAATATTGGTGAAAAAGGTATTTGGATTTCACCAGAAGCTTGTAAAAGCCACCGAGAACAAGAAACCAGATCTGTGTCATAGAAACTTCTATGCATGTGCATTTGGAGGTTTTCTCTATAATAAAATATTGCCAATTGGAAAAGAAAGTATTCAAAAAAGAAAATAGGGAGTTTCAAGTACAAAACAGTCAAAACTGAAACATTTTTGGAAATGTTAAATTTTCAGTACTCTTGTACTGAAAGTGTGGCTGAGAAGCCCATGGGAGAGTTGTCTGCCTGGGACTGGCGTCAGTGTCTACGTCTTTTCCCTAAGTATTGAGCTGTATGTAGGCTGTCTTCATCTGACAGGGGAGCATGTTGCTGGCATGTCTGAAGTACTGCTGAACTAACAGGGCTATTGGTTTGGCGTGGTGCAGTGTCTGTATGGTGGCATGTGAGTATGGTGTTCTGCTTCCAGCTTCCACAGGGGAGAACCGCACTGAGCGTCCCTCTGGCAGTGGTGCGTGTCTCCTTGGACACAGGGTTTTCGTCCAGCCTAAACAACATTTGACTCAAATCCAGTAGCAGAAGTGGTGATCCGAGGATGACTGGTTTTAATATGAAAATATTTCTATACCTGAGATTTTGTCATCCTAGCTGATTTTAAAACATTACATGAAATAATGAAGAAGGAAGCAGAGATGCTAAAGGTCTGCCCATGAAAGTTCCTGAAACTCTTCAGTTATTTTTGGAATTTTTTTTCTGTCCAGGTTGTGACTGCTACAATCATTTTTCTGTAGTGAGAACACTACAGAATTTACAAAGATGTTGTGGCAGACGCTGCAGTTGTTGCGGCTTCTTCAGTGGAAAATAATGAAAATTTATTTTACTTGGTGGAGAGGAATGTAGCGTTTGTTGCTGACTTGTAAACCAGAACTTTTTCTCTGGAGAATGGTCAACCAATCTAAAATAACTTGACAGAGAGTTTAAAACTTCACATAACAGGTTACTAGGCAACAAAGCATGCTTCTGTTTTGCTTTAAACCTGTTTTTAAGGAAACAGAAAGCAATCGTGGCTGTAAGCAAAGGATTTTTATGAGCAAAATTTCAATTGTGAATGACTTAAAAACCAGTCAGAATTGCCTGGTGATACTTACTAACTGGCAGATTGAGACATTCTGTATTGCCAACGTTTGGACACTTGAAAAAGTGTATGTATAGGCAGTAGAGAAGAATTTGTCATTCAGCAGCAGTAGGTGTTTCAGCAAGCAGAGGTGTGCCTTCTTTGCTGTGCTACGTTACTGTGGGTCGTGCCTCATTTGTTTGGAGTGTTGGTTCCACCAGAGCCAGTAGTCAGTGGTGCTTATTTTATGTTCTTAGCGTGATGGACAGAAGCAAATCATTCTAAAAGCTTCATGGCACAAAAGAGACCAACGAAAAAACTGTTTTATAATGCTCTCTGAGCTGTGCATCAGATTTTTTCCCAGAGATGATTTTCCTTTGCAGTATTTCTGTCCTATATGAAGAAAACCCATCCTAGATGTTAAGAGAATGGGTTTCCTAGCAGATGAGAATGGAGATTGACTGGTCACATATAAACGCAACATTGGCCGTTCCATGCCAATGGAGAGAGGCAGAAATGTTCCCTTTCTGCTCTGGAGTTGGTTATGGAGGGAGAGGAGCAGGGAGGATGGAAAGAGCATCTGTGCTATGCAAAGGGAAAGGAGCATGCTCTGCCCTGTGTTGAGAAAAGTCCCTGCCCGTACATTTTCCTTTAGTATTACCTGCATTTGAGTACAAAGTACACTGCTCGCTCAGCCAAAATGTGTCAGCCTGTAGTCAGCATATGAAACTGGACACTACATTTGATAATGTAAAATGTTTAGGAAGGACGATCTTTTATATAAGTTTGCACTTTTAATGTGTCAGGCATTTATGATGGAAGATCTTAGGTTTTGGGGACTTTTTTGTGTGTTCCATAGAGGCATAGAACTTGTTCTTTGTTTCACATCCCACGTATAAATGACACTGCAGAAAGTGCTAGTTGGTTTGCTACTGCAAATTTTTCCTTGTGCATTTTCATGTTCTTCCTTTATTCAAGTGTATTTGCTACTACTGATTATTTGATGAGAAGAAGAAAATATTTCCTGTCTCTAACCAGGTGAACAGATACATCTTTTTCTGAAGTGAGTTGTTTCTCATTTGAGTGATAGGCTATTTGGATTTAATGAGTTTATTCTTATTTCCAGACCTGGAGGTTGATGGGAAATCTTTTCACAGGTTTCAAATACAACAGGTTTTTTTTCTTTTTTTCCTCCAATCAGCACTGTAGCACTGACTCTTGGAGAATTTAATTTCCCTTTCTGAAGCTATTTTAAATTGAAAGAAGACTGAAAAAATTTAGGTTTATTGATGATTTGAGTTCTTTCAATGGAGTCTTATATATGGAAATGCAAATGTACATGTTTGTGAGCACGTAGCTTGCAATTGCTGATCCCTGAACTGTTTTCAGACTGTGCTATGTGATATTCTGAGAACAGTGAAGAAGGAAGAATAATATTATGTGATAGAGAAGAAAAAATGCAGAGTTTTGGTACATGCTTGTCTTTGGGGCACAGGCCACACTTTTCTTGGATCCTTTGCAGCTTTATTTTGTTCTACAGGAAAAAGTTTACTCCACAGAATTCTGCATGAAAACTAGTTTTTAAAATGTGTTTCTCTGATCAGATGATATAATATAAATTGGTTCAAATGATCATACGCTACTTTTAAAGATGGAAATTGAGATCTAGTTTGGCTGGGCATTGACGGCATAAGTTCAGGTCTCACAGACCACCATGACAGAACCAAGTGACAGGGTGGATATTTTACTTTGGTAGTGCTCCCTAGTGATAATTTATTAATGTCCTTTTACTCCATCTGATTTTTTTCTCTCGCTGTTTAATATGGTAAACATATGTAATTCACTTCTCCACATGAATAGAATTTTATCTTGTAGCATAAAATCCTGTCATTGCTTTTTCAAAAGCACTTAGAAAATATTAAGTAATCATGAGGGTTATTGCTAATTGCATTGGCTTTAATTTGTCACTTTAAATGTTCTAATTATTTCTTCATGAGGTTATCAGCAAACTCTTAAATAGGACCTCACTGCAAATTAGGCCCTTGGGCCAGGTTATTTATTTTGACCTAAACTTCAATTGAATATTATGATTAAAAATAACTGAAGAATAAATACATTTTAATAATGGTCTTTAAAAGTGGAAAAGTTAAAATCTAAGCAAAATTTGAGCAACAACCACATCTTGTTATACTAATGAAAGCCCTGTCACATTTTCTTGAAGCTGTGGATGCTACAGCTATACACATACAGTAATTTGAATATTGAAAATAGCCCTTCCCTACATTTTGAAAAGTTTATGCTAAGTCAAATGAAACTAACTGACCTTACTTGAAGTTAGTACTGAAATACTGATACAAGTTTGTCTGAAGTTCAGTTTGTTCAGTAAAAACATTGTAGAGGGAGGAGAATTGAAAACAGTTACAAAATATTTATGTTCTTAGTGTGGCTTGGCAGGTCTTTCTTTCTTTGGCATACCAGGGTGAACTTGGGTTACCCAGCATCCCACTTGTTATTTATACCAAAAATGATCTTTATAAAATATATCAGTCTGCATCAGACACTGCTCAGCTGAGAACTTCCAGTTTTTAATACTTTCAACATGCAGTAAATATGACTAAAACCATGTGTTAGAACCAATTGAAAATGGATTTAGTAGTGATCAGTGGCTTCACTGAACATATGAACAAGACATAAGATAGCATCCAACCAGTGCTACCTCACTGCAGTCTTCAAGCAAATGAGTAAAACAGGGATGCATCCAGGAAAATGCGAAAAAAAATGGAATATTCCTGACTGAGTGTACTGGGTCTTAGTTGTAGCCCAGGAAAATTTTCCAGATTCTACTTGCATAATTTGTTGTGGTCACAGAAGTACTCACTTAGCCAGTCAAAGAGGTTGATTATCCTGCTGTATTCAGTGTTGGTGTGGCCTCACTTTGAGTACTATGTGCAGTCCTGGACCCCACAATTTAAGAAGGATGTGAAGGTACTCCAGTTTGTCTAGAGAAGGGCAATATGCTGGTGAAAGGGCTGGAAAGAATGTCCTGTGAGGAGCAGCTGAGGGCTTTGGGCTTGTCTAGTTTGGAGAAAAGGTGGCTGAGGGGTGACCTCATTGCTCTCTACAGCTTCCTGAGGAGGGGAAGGGGAGAAGGAGGTGCTGGTCTCTTCTCCCTGGTATCCAGAGATAGGACGTGTGGGAATGGTTCAGAGCTGCACCAGAGGAGGTTTAGACTAGACATGCGTAAGCATTTAATTACTGAGAGGGTGGTCAAACACTGGAACAGGCTTCTTAGAGAGATGGTCGATGGCCCAAGCCTGTCAGTGTGTTAAAGAGGCACTTGGATAATATCCTTAATAAAATTCTTTAGCTTTTGGTCAGACCTGAATTGGTCAGGCAGTTGGACTAGATGATCGTTGTAGGTCCCTGCCAACTGAAATCTTCTCTTCTCTTCTCTTCTCTTCTCTTCTCTTCTCTTCTCTTCTCTTCTCTTCTCTTCTCTTCTCTTCTCTTCTCTTCTCTTCTCTTCTCTTCTCTTCTCTTCTCTTCTCACTTCTATTATTTCTATTCTGTATCTAATATAAAATTATTTTACAGACTGGACAAGCATTTTGTGTGACATTTGACATGGAATAGCTACCACCTATCAATTTAAGTTTCTTGCCTGCTAATGTATTTCACATTCTAACTTACTACTGGGAAAGAATAACCCTTTCATAGGAACACTTTGTGTGTATGTCAACATTTGTTGTTCAGGATTGATTTATCATATCTTCACTGACCACAAGCTGTGGTGGATGGTCTGTTTCCCGTTTATATGAACAAGGGGCAGAGTCTTATCCATTCCTGGAGAAGGAGAAAGTTGTTTTTGGAAGACATGTAGCGTAGCATGTCCTGGAATGTCTTTAGGCAGGATGTCTTTAGGCAAGGGTGGGTCCCTGGCACAGGCACTACATCTGTGGCACTGGAGACCAATAAGGGGATAGCCATGCTGCGTGACCCCTGTGAAGCTGCTGTTGGGTGAGAGCATGGGGTCTGAGCGCTGCAGGCATATCTACCCATGGTGCCCATGTCTTGGAATCACTGGGATGGTTCTGAGGAGGTCTACGAAGTACTGAAGGTCAGCCTGGGTTTACAGATGAGTTTTATGAAAAAGGGTTATATACCACCCGGAAGGAAAAGCAGCTGTAGTCATGTGAGTCCATTCTTCCCCAACACCCTGTGTAAAATATGATGTTTGTGTGCTTGACTTCAGTCTGATTTTATACAGGATCTGTGATTTGGCAGTTATTTCCTTTACAGTCTCAGGGGAGGGAGTGGTGTATTAGGTTGATCTGCTGAAAACTGAAAAAAGGGACCTTTACCAAGACTTCATTTACACTGTCAGGTTTCTGATGTGACAGGATAGTTTCTGATGTCTGTGTTCTGATTTTGCTGAGCGAAGCAATATTGAGGTTTAAAGTAAGCTGTTAAAAACTTGGATAACCAAAAAGCTGTAATTGGTGCCTTCTGAATTCTGTTCAGCACTAGCGTCACTTCAATGGGCTTTTTTCCTCCCACAGTAGTTACAGTGCCCACTTCCAACAGTCCTGACTCTCCTTGGTTTGCCAGCAGAAGGGCCATATCCATGTAGGTGCCTTGTAGTCTGCATACACTGCTACAAATACTGTGCCCTGCTCAAATTCATCTGCGAGCCATGAGTCTTGCTCGTGGAAATGAGGTCCTTGACTCTGGGGCATTTACCCACCTTTCCTGAAATGTGTAAGTTCTTGTAAAGGGGAGACAGTTTGACATATAGGTTTTGCTAAGAAAGATACTTTCTGAATTGTTTCTGTGTGCCATTTATAAGCTATATAAATATACACAGATGTTTCTCAAATTTGTAGACACAGATAAAAGCCTGTGGTTCTTACGACATTATTTTTTTAAAAAACTTAGGTTCTAAGTTGAGCAAGTAGGTTTTGTGTAATTTCTCAAGCATGCTGGCTAAGAAGGCGTAAAATAAATCCCATCTGATGCTGGAGCGTCAGGGCCAAAACCATCCTCTGATCCTATAGTCCGCTGCATGGGCCAGATTTGAAGGCTTGCTGCAGGAGGATTGACTTCAAATAAGAATTATGCTGTCTTTTGCCACAGCTCTGATTTATTTACTTGCTTGCTTAAATATATGTACTGTTAATCTGCAATCCTTTTTGTCACACCCACTTGTGTTGTAGCACCTGCCCATTCTTCATTTGTAGAAATTTTAACTTTAAAATAGCTTCTGTCTCACTTAAGGTTAGTTTTATTAGAATAGATCCATTTTGCTAAGTAATTGGCTCAGTGACTCCTTTTGATTTGACTTTTCAGCACAACCAACTGTATATTGTTTGTGCCAGTGCTGGGTTTCTGATGGATGGATGGTTCACATTTTGTTTGCTCTTTGCACCATCTCTCTGGCAACGCATGTGGCAGGGACTGAGAAGTGCTGCCTTGTCTGACTGTCTTACCAACATCTGTTTTTGTCATTCTACCTTACTTGTCTGTCCCACATGTTTTTCCTCTGTAGCTTTGTACTTGCTTTCAAGTCATTAATAAAAATACTGAAAGGCAAGCCTAAAGTCAGATTCTGTACAAGATCCTAATTTGATCTTCTTTGTCCTTGTTGAGGAATATTATTTGAGTTCTGTTGTAACCAGAGGATTTTAAAGCAAATTTGAGAGGGAACTTGATAAACAGTTTTAAGAATTTGTAAATTCCTGATGCAGAATGTTCTGTTTTCCCTGAAAACTCCTCCTAAAAGCTTTTCACTTTCAGATTTGCTCAAAGCTATAGAGAGCCCACCTATAAGAGAAGTTATGGTTATTCCAACAGTTGCTTCTCTTGAGATCTTAGCTTGAAACTATTTGCTAATCAGCTCATCCTTTATGCAGTTCTCAAGAACAACTGAAAGCGGAAAGTGTCAGATTCTTAAAGTTTCATCAGTGTGTCCACATAACAGTAATCTGCTGTTAATTCACTTGGTTGTTACCTCTTTTAGCAGGGAAGCCAAGGTGCGAACTGGCTTAGCCAGCCATAAATGAGACAAATTGCCAGTGTAGTTAACGGAGCTTCTATTGCTTCAGCCCTGCTGCACATACTTCATGGATAAGTAATAGATTATTTAATTTACTAGTGTTCTTACTCTGAGAACTTTCACATAGACCAAGCTCATTCCAACGGTATAAACAACAGATTATTTCCGTTGCACATGGACACTGTGTCTTACCTGGGTCTCTGAGAATTACATTGCACTCTGACTGTGGGTCATTAGCATAGCACCTGTGGTGTAACTCCTGAGGAATTTTTGTTTGGTAATCTTCATGTTTTGAAGAGATAGGTGACTTAGGTTGCTAAATAGCATTTTTTAAAGATGACAGACCCCTATAGCTTCTTCAAGTACAGGGTAAAATCAGTCATAGGTTAAAATATTGCAGGTTATTTAAGTTTTGCAAGTTTTCTCTGCAAATCTTTAACAGTTTTTAAGGGCAGGTAGAAGGAGTAAATAGCATTTTATTATGCTTGTTCCAAGTAATAAATTCAGAATATTTGTACATTTAGGGACAAGGCAGTATATTCTGAAGACTGTTTAAATTAGTTTTCCCTGTGTTGTGTCTTTGGGATCCCACAGTTGAGCTGGAACATTAATCTTAGTAATTTCTCTTTGTTCTGTGTCTTCTGTCTCAACTGGTTCACTGCACTGAAACATTTTATAGTAATTCCACAGATAAGTTGTGTACTGTTTGAAGGTGGATTCAGTTTTGATGCTTAAGGTTTATGCGAGTGTCGCATCTACCATGTGCAGCACCAAGTAATGCTAGCAGCTAGATGCAAACATCCTTTATCTCCTCTGTTTCTGGTATCAATCTTACCCAAATTGTTCGCTGTGCAGTCGCATGGCTGCAAGAGAAAGACTTAAGAGGATTGTGATTTATTGTATGATTTCTATATTTCTTAAATTTTGTTTTAGTAAGGAGTGACCTAATGTAAAGATCATGAGAAGTTGGAGGAGGTATTTATATGTAGTAAGAACCTCTTCAGTAGATTCCTTTACCCAGTTCCGTCCATTGATAGTTGTCTGGGAGGGTTATTTCTTGATATCAGTTGTGGAACCACAAAAGTGTTTCTGGTATTTTGGATTTGTTTTTTATAAAGTCAAGTAGTAGTGGATGGCAGACTAGCTTCTTCCTTATTTCTTTTTTGTATGTATATGTAAATGTGTGTATATGTGTAAATGATAGCAAGCTTGGTGGGGGACAGCAACAATAGAAGACGGCATTATAACTTGAAATGATGATAGAAATTGGAAATACATTCTCAAAAGAAAATTTTGTGCTTAGCATTAGTCAAGACTAATGCACTGAAGGAATACAGAGTGGGGAATAATTATCTAGATAGCAGTTCCTTAGAAAAAGATTTTAGGATTGCAGGTGATCCCAAGCAAAGATGAGTCACTGATGTGATACTGTTGTAAAAAGTGCAAACATTGGATAATGAAAACTGAAGTATGTTATAGAAGATGTATGAAACTATATTTCAGCACTGTCCAGGTTTCATCTGGATTAATATATTCAGTGCTGGGCACTTCAGAAAACATGTGGATGAACTAAAGAGTCTGTAGAAGAGCAATGGCAGTTACTGTAAGTAGAAAATTTTGATAGCTTAGAAAAGAGTGAGAGAGGCAAGATAAATCTTCAAATGCATTAGAAATTTGCTGCAAGGTTGTTCACCTTACTTCAGGTGTCTAGAACAAGAAATAATGGATTTAAATTAGAGCAACATAGGTTAAGGCTAGACATTAGGATTACTTTGGAGTGGGAGGATAGCAAAACATTGAATAAATGCTCTGGTGAGACTGTGGGCTCTTCATAACCATAAGCCTTTAAGAACTCCCTGGCACGGGTGGCTGATCGCCTTCTGGAATAGTTCAAGCGAACTAGGTGACTTCCTACAGTCCCTTTCAGCCTTATGGCTCTTTGTCAATAATCGTGAACTGGTCTTACCCACCTGAGTGGAGGTCCACTGGTCAGCCTCTTCTGTGCATGGTATGTCTTAAGCCTTTTAATGCTGTCAGCCTTGTAATGGGACAGTTCCTCCAAAGAAGTTACAAAATGGTACAAAACCTATGTCAGAGTTGAGTAATCTGCTGTGAATCCTTACGTACTGAGCACTTTAATAAACCAATTGCTATCTAGGGTGATAACTGCTGGGGTAATCTCCGTATTTCAGTATATGATGAATCAGTTGCTTTGTGTGAGGACATCTCATTCATTAGCCATGAGATGGGGCTAATACTAATTTCCCTGAGTTGGTCTAGAAAGGTCTTAAACATCAGGGAGCCCAGCTCCACACTGCAGCTAACAGAAAATCCAGCTTCCCATCACTTGATCCAGAAGGCAGAATGAGGTAAGAAAGCAGCGTTAGGAAACTATCACATCTTAAGGAGTCAACATCAGCAATTTTACATCTTAAGGAGTCAACATCAGCAATTTTACATCTTAAGGAGTCAACATCAGCAATTTTACCTGTGCTATCCTCTGATTATGGCATTGAATCTAGTGTCAATAATTCTGTTGACTAGCAAGTGGGGCAACTCCAAACTCCAACATGCATCATCATGCTCTATGCAAATTCCATCATAAAACAGAAAATAAGAATTGAAGGAGCAGAAATAATCTTTGATTCTTACAGTCATCTACTGATATTGGTGCTCAGTGCAGCATTTGAGTCTAGAGGAGTATCGCCACGACCATCGGTATTAAGACTACTCTTCTACCAGTCATAGTTCAGCTCCTTGTTTACAATGGAGTTGTATTTGGATGATGTCTGATGTTTCTTTATCTATATGTGCATACTGCTTTACTGTGTCATGAGAAAACTGCTAGTAATCTCAATGGCTTTACTTGTGTTCAGTTCTTAGTGCAGTTCTAGCCTCTGAACATGTCATGTTGTTAGTTCCATTATTTAATTGTATTTTAATACTGTCATGATCACTTTGTGTCTGCATTTAGCCCGTATCCAAGGCTAAACTATCACAGTTGCTCCATCACCTAGTGACCCCTTACCAGCTAGGAAGGCAAATCAGGAAAAAGAGAGCAGACCCACGGGTTGAAGTGAAAACAGATTTTATGAAACAACACTAATACCAACAAAGGTATGCAGAGTTATACTCAGCCAAACAAACATGCAGCAGTCACAATCAACAAGAGAGCAGTCCTCAGAGAAGCCAAAGGAGGAGTAGAAAATGAAGAAATTCCAGCAGGAACCTCACAGGAGCTCCCCTTCCTCAGCAAACCTCCTCCCTTTATAACGACCATGACATTGTGGTATGGTCTACACCTGTAGCTAACTCGGGTCAGCTGCCCTGGCTGAATCGAAACTGCTAACGGCCTGCCTAGCATGGCTGGGCTAGGATTCTGTCCCAGCCAAACCAGGAAACTTGGAGATAATCCTCTGTTGTCTTACCTATGACTTCTTCGATGCCTTTTACAGTGTATCTGCTTTCTCTCTTGCATACTTCATCCTGGAATTTGCCGAGACTCTGTCCTTGGAATTTTGTTGGTTGTTTTTTTTCATTTTGTGGTCTGTTTCCGGGTGAGGCAGCCACTTGTGTTGCTTTTACTGTTATGGCTATACAGATGACTTGTAAATCTGTCCTTCCACCAATGTTATTGCTTCTTCCATCTAATGCTGTGTCTCAGGCTGCATCTCTAACATGATGTCTTTTAATTATCTTATCATTTCAAAACAGAACTCTATCCACTACTCTTCTATCACAAATGACAGGAACATTATCTTTCTTGTCACTCAGATTCAGTGACTCAGGGTTATTTTTTACTCTTTCTTTCCTCATGCTTCATACATCCTGACCAGAACCTGCTTTTGCACCTTCTTCTTTTTAATACTGTTCAGATCCATTTTTTTCCTTCCATCCTCCTGTTGAATTTCTTATTCAGACCTTCTTGGCTCTGTCTTAGCTTTTGCAATTTCATTCGTTCTTTCTTTTTTGGCTGGTTTGCAAATTAGATGTTGCCTCCCTTAAAGCAAAATGTAGCCAGTGAATTCCTTCTTTTAGTCTACTTGTATTTTCATATCCCTTCCTATTTTATATTCTTCTCGAGGCCTCTTGCCTCAAATTTAAGCTACTTGCAAAGCTTTAAATGTGTGCTTTCCAAATGTGGTGAGCAGTCCAGTAATAGATTGTGAGGGGGTGGAAAATGTCGATGGAACCAAATGAAGTATCAGTGCTACATTGTTTTTCTTTGAGAAAGTTTGTTTGTTAGGTCCAAAAACTCAGGAAATTGATCTTTGAACTTTGTCATTTGTGGGTTGGATTTTTTTTTTTTTTTTAATGTCAAGTTTTATGTCATGACTGTTCATTCTGCTTTGCCAGTACTTCCAGACTTGTCCACGTATTTGGAGACAGTTTCTCTCACAGTTATATTTCGTTGTCTACAGCTTTGCAGCCATGAGGGAACCTCATGAGCTCATCAAAAAAGCTACTGCTGCATTTGCTTGTGCATCTTTCCCATAAGCCCACTTCTGCCTTCTTGCATGCATCAATCAAAAGTTTCCGTACACAGAATTTGCTTCTATTGTCTTTTTTACTTTTCTGTAGCAGTTCTGTAGGGGTGTGTCATTAGATTATAGGCTTATTTAGGCACAAACTATATTTTAAAGCATCCTGCAGTAGTGAGACTGAAGTACCCAAAACTGAAATAAATTAATTTTGCAAGGTAGCAGTCATCTTTTCTGCATTCTGAGTCTTCTTTCTTCCATTCTAGCTTCCATTAAGGCATGAATTTTTCTGTTGAAAGGCAAAATATACAGCCTGCCTGTGAGGCCACTATTAATTCCACACTATCTCTCTTTTATAGTGCAGCTGGCACCCTACCCTCGGGAGAACAAGCTCATCACTTCTACCACATGCTTGTTCTCTACCAGTTCAGGCAGCAGGAATCCTAAGTTAGCTATCAAATATTGGTCTTGCCCATGGCAGCGCATAGCATTCGACGATGCCTCTGGGCCAGCTGAAAATAATTTCTAGCACAGTTGGAGTGAAGCTACAGAGGTGTAACATTCAAAGACATGCGAGTCCTGAGGAGGGTGGGATTCAGTGTTCTCTCCAGCAATAAACAAAGATTTGCAAAATCAGTAAAACAAAATAAAAATATTACAGGTTTAATTAAGGTTTTTAAAATATAGCATCTTGTCCTGAGTGTGAGAAGTAACAAAACTGTCTATGGCTGTAGATTAAATTACATTTCTGACTTTTCAGACATGTTGTGTCTTCCAATATCTAATGGTTTTCACTTATTTTGGTTTTAATAAAATTTTTTCATATATGTGTACGTATTCTTACCATAGTGCTTTCATACACTTCATCTGCTTACTGCAAATACTCACAAAGATTTCCAGTCAGGTGCTTATTGAAAAGACAAAAAAAATAGCCATAAGCAGATAGACTGAGGCATATAATTTAAGGGAGAAATTTCCTATGAGTATAGATCATTCTCTTATTTGTATGATGTTACTTTGCATTTGCTTTAACCGTGTGAGAGATGTCACCTGCAGAAAAGGAATACTTCTCAAGAGATTTCTTTGTCCTTAGAACAGTTAATGCTGTCCAAGAGCAATGTGTCTACCTATGCTTATACCCACCTTTGCTGCACTTTCGTGTCCTTAAGCTTAGACAGAAGTACTGAAATGGTTCCTTTGCCTTCTCAGTATAACTCTGAATGTTTTCAAAGCATGGGCTTTTAAAAGCATGGGCTTTTAAACTTTGCTGCAGTTTTGTTCAACTGAGTGTATGTCATTGGCAGTTCTTGTTCTTCAAATTTCTTTACCTTACTAAAACTTGCTCTCTGCTTTTGAGGAATTTTGAAGAGTGAGAAAGCTGCCTTCTCTTTAGTGTTAGTCTGCTGCCATGCAGTACTTTCAACTTCCCTGTAATCCTATTACCATAATAATTGGTGCTATTTTCTACATATTGTCTAGAGCATGATTTCATAAAAAGAAAGAAATTTGCTCTCATTAGGTCTCCAGTTGAGGGGCAACTGTGTTGTGCTCATTGTATTGAATCTTTGTTCTGTAAACATCCAGCAGTGATAGACAGTGGCACTAGATTTTTTTATAACACTATAGAATCAGGTGCTGTAATACAGAAGAGTAACAGTTTTGGGCCTGTGGTTGGATGTGAAGGTCTCCTTTTCCTTTCTTAAAACTCCTTCTTCTCCCCAGCTGAGTGGTCTTACTGGAGGACCAGAATTTGTCCAGACAGGAAGGGCTGGAGGCAGAGGGACAGAAGAACCAAACAGCATGGTGCTGGCTTGGGCAAGGCCACTAAAGGCAATGCAGGGTAGTGCTCATGACTATTATTGGCCTGTATCAGGCTGGTTTTGCTATTCAGTGTTTTTTGATGTATAAGGACATAATCTGAATGAGTGGATCTGGATATGTTTAGGGTCAAGATACTTCTGTGTAGCTAGTATGTTGCCTGTTACTGACATCTGTCTGGTACAAATGGAAACACAATCTGCTCGTTTCATGGAGGTCACCACATATTCATGAACTAAGAGCTTCTGGACATTTCTGATTCTACATTTGACTGTGGTTGGAGGTTAAATGTTGAGAATTCTATCATGTGTTGATCCAGCTGGTTCTCAGTTGTTTTTATGACAAGGCAATATGTGATAATTACATATTATTATTGTTTGATAATATTTTTAAAGTATTTTGTCAAAATACTTTAAAATGAAATCTCTGGAAAGTGTGTTTCACATGAAGAACTGTCTTTCTTTAAAAATTACAGATTAGGTATATTTTATGAAGTAAACCTGTTCTGACTATATCCACGTTTGTTTCTGTGGCCTGCAGTATGCATTTTGTAGCTCAGTAAATGTTCTTTTCCTCATCCATGGAGCTTAAATCTACCAACTGGGGGCTCTTGGGTTTCATTACTGGCATTTCTTCCTTTTTTTGCCTTAGTAATTTAGTGGCTGTACTTCTGCATTTTTGCAACATTCAACAGGAGGAAACTTGCTCTGAAGAATCCTTGTTCTAGGAGTCTAAGAAGCTGAGTGTCTCAGGCTTCCATTAAATATATATTTTTGGAAGGGTCTTTTGTTTAGCTACTTAAGTTTTAAACTCTAAGTATATTCAACTTCATTACCTTTCACTCTCATTAATCTTTTAAATTAAGATGTTGTAGATGTTTGTCTTACCTCAGACATATTCTTTGTTTCTGGCAATGCTTGGTCTTATTTTTGTAAAGTATCACTTGTGTCTGACTTGTTCTTTTGAATATTATTTTTGATGAGTTTTATTTTCTTTATTAATCTTTACCTGCACACTAGTAAAGTCATCCCAGCAGTCATTACTTAATTTGTTACTCTGTTATGCTTTGTCCAGAAACATGCAAGGTTTCTGCAGTCATTACTTGTTGTAATAAACATATTGATTAAATAAAAATTCCAGCTAAGAGTCTGTGAAATATATCCAAATCTTTTTGGTTTGTGTAAAGGGAGAAATTTGAAGTTCCCTGCTGAAAACTTATTGAATGTACTAAAAATATCAAATGGTATATTTAGAAGATTTGTCGTAAAATATGTTGTTACGGATGTGCTTAGCAGTGAGAAAACTTTTTGAGCTCATTTGGTAACGAAGAATATACGGAGATCTAAGTAAAACAGCTGTGGTACAGATTTACAGTGAGATTGCAGGATTAGTAACTGTAGACTGAAGGTCAGTCCTTTCTGAAATTGTGTATGTGAGAGAGTGAATATGTGTGTGTGAATGTTTGTGTGTGTGTGTGCTTAAAACTGGAAGGCTTTATTTATTTATTTCAGTTTCTTTTCTTTTCTGCTTTTCATACAGAAAATAAAAAAAGACCCTTTGGACTTGAAGCAAAGACCCCAAGCAGCATTCTGATTTTCCTTACTCTGAGTCCCTACTGTATTTATTTTCCTGAAGCTTTTTTCCTTCCTTTCTTTTTTTAATAAACACTTATAAAACTATATTGCTTGAAGTTGCTATCCAGCCGAAATACCTGCGAAAAGCTTACCTGCCTTGAGTACCTATGTTCCCCTGCTCCTCTGTTCATTTCTTCCCTGCTTGTTTTGTGGTGTTGTATTTTCCCTTTCCTATAATCTTTTCTGTATTTCTAGAAACACATTGTCTTGAAGGCTCTGATCAGCTTCATTTATTATGCAGTTATACATGATGTGGAGACTCAGTATGAGATAGTAGCTGATAGTAGTGTGAGCCAAGTTCAGTGTGGAATACTAAGGCTCTTGCCAGGAACAGTAAGATGTCACCAGGAAGTCGTACTCTGGAAAAGTGACGAAATAGCTTATCTAGGACTTTATCAGTTTTGATACTGTGTGAATTGGCTACTGATAACTACAAAAAAGAAGATGGAAAAGGAGATCAGATCAAAGGCAGCGATAGGTGGAGTGTGCGATAGTAAGTCTACTGTCTTCCATATAAAAGCAGTTGAAAGGTATGTGGGAGGATGAGATTGCACCTTCCAGGGTTGAAGGTTTATAGGGGTGTAGGTTTAAAGTGTCAGTTACAGGGGAAGTGTTACAGGGGCAGACAAGATTTAATCCTGAAAAAGGCCATCAGCTAGGGAGCAGCTGTTCTGCATAGGAAAGCTTTGGATTGCTCCTCCGCCAATATTGTCTGAATAGCTACAAGCAACTAAGACCAAACATTGCACTGGTGTTTTGAAGCAGGAGTATAAATAGATGTAGATACATGCCGACAATTTAGATGTTTTTATCAGGTATTTTGCACATAGTTTTTGCTGGTGATTTGTTTGATTGTGGGTATTTGCTGATGTTACTGAAGTTGGTAGCCTCAACCAGCTGGGCTTTACCTAACTGAAGTCTTACATAGCCATGGGGATGTCTTTCAGTTCCCTGGCCAGGTATGGCATGAGAGCAGGAGGAAGGGTTAGAAGCTGTACTTCTATCATCTGTAATACTTAGGGAGTAATTACCACCCTCTGTTTTATTCCGTTTTTCAAGTCTGAAAATATGACCTCCTTGTAATACCTCTGATTACTGAAAAATCACAAAACGATTAGAAAAAAATGTAGCAAATGTCCATTTAGTCCTCATTTTTCATATTTTTGGTTTTTAAAATGCTTTTAGTTCTCAGTCTGTTCTCCATACATTGATACCCTTGAAAATGCTTTTATACCATTAGTCTTTCTCTCTAGCTCTGTTTTCCCCAGCAAGCCATGCTAATACTGCCTTTTGCATCTTCACCTCTTTCTTTATTCTCTTTGAAGAGAAAGTGATTGTCATTCGGATGACAAGTGATCTGTGCCATCAGTCAGTTTTCAGTTGTGTGTTTTCCTGTCTTCGTTAAGCTCAACTCCTTTTTGTTATTTTTTTTTGGTAATTGCTGCAGTCTGTTTTTTTGCCAGATCTCTAAAGATGTCTGATTTGATCAGCGTTCAAAATCTTTTAAAACATTGATACATAATTTTGCCATAGAACCTTTGTTCCTTTAGCCCTAAGAAGAGTTTGTAGCAGCACTGTTGACAACAGGACTCTACTTCCTCCCATCTATATTTCGTGTTACCTTTTTGAATGGCTCGTTTTTCTGTAAAACTTGAAAAGTAAATTTAAGTACTTTTAGTTCCATTTTGAAGTTTTTACAGGTTATTTTAATATCTTTTCTGTAGTTATTTGTAGCTTTGTATGTTCTCTCTAGAATAATATTTTTAAATGTCTTGAATTTAAACAAAACCCCCAAGGAATCTAAGATACCTATGCACACCTGTATGTTGTCTATTTAAAACCGATTGAAAAAATTTCCGTACTCTTAGAAGACTATCAAACAAATTTCCATTCTAACTTAAAGCTGTATGTCAGTGCAGTGATCAGAAGTGACTAATGCATTGGGGAAAGCGAACATTTTTGAAGAGCTGTAAAACTGTAAATATTTCATATTGTTCTTTACCAGATATTATTTGAAAAGCTAGCATCTGCATTTTTAATGTGTTTGGTTAGAGTCTAATGGTACGTCAGGTACTGATTAATTAAACTGACTTTGTAGGTATCTGTTGCAGGTCCATAAAGATTAAGACTATGGCGATTCAAACCCAAAATTTTACAGGAGGCATTTTTAGTCAGGTACTGTTTAAGCTAGGCTGTTGAAAGCATTACTGGATACCCAAACACATTTGGTTATGTACCAGATGTGAGGTTTGTAATGCAGATGCAAAACATGTTTTAACTGTTTTGATGCTGAATACCAGAACATCTGTTTAAGTAGCTGAATTATCAATGTGCATGGAAACCCTGCATTTTTAATATTTCTGCTTTTATGGAGGTATTTGACAGGGAGGACATGTCCTAATGGAGATCCTTGATTACTGCAACAGTCTTTCAGAGCAGCACTACTAAATAAAGTCAGCAATGAAGCTAGGAAGCAGCGTATTTGCAACTGCTGGGCAAACTGTGCAAAAAGTGTAGATTCTAATCTTTCAGCCTTGCTTCTGCTCCACATCACCACTTGTTGGAAAGTATTCTAAAGGTGGCACTGATAGAGTGTAAAATTCGTTCTGTGTTATCGTGTGCTGTTCTGGGTACACCTATGAGCAGCATTGCTGACACTGTGTTGTGGTAGCCTAGCAGAGAATAAAGCAAACGCTCATACTAGCAGAGATAATAAGCAGATGGTTTTCTGTGCTGGAAGCAGTAAACACATTGCTTGTTATGTGAAGATCATTTTCTGTGTGGGGTTTTTTTGCTGTTTTTTGTTTTTTTTTCTTTAATTAAAGATGCCACTGGACAGAAGCGTAAAGATCAAAAGTCTCATATTAACAGAGATGTGCAGGAAGTATTTTATTGCCTTCTCAACTTCTTAGAAGAAAAGACAACTTCAGTAGTTTCTGTTATGAAGTGTCTGTTTTCAAGGAAAAATAGAGTATTCTCACAGCCTTATTCTAGGTGCCTATGCTAGCAGGCTGGTATACATAATATCTGTTAATAGTCCCTGGAGAGAGACAGGGTCATTCAGCAAGCGCTTCAGACAGTTGTAGGTTTCTGTGGTAAATCTTCAGACTCTTAGAAACATCTTTTTCTTTTCCCTCCACTGACTATTTAGAGGCTTCTGTTGCTTAATGTCATTGGGGGACCTAAATTGGGCTGAACTGTTCAAGATATGTTGCAGATGCTTTAAGATTAGGATGACAGAGATTCGGCACAAGATTACTAGAGCCATCAGAGCCACTTCTAGTCAGATGTCATTTTAAACTGGGCTGATGATCCTAGTTCATGCTGATCAATATTCGTTAATATATGTGACGCTTTGAGTATCTTGAAAAGAATTGGAAACCAGCTTTGCATATCTTGATTTCAACATGATTTTAGCTATGCTGGGATTATTGCTTGAAAGCGAGCACTTGATATTTTTGCAAACTTAGCTAATGAAATATTTGTACCAATACAGTTACAAAGCAGCAATTTTCCATAGGAATTTATAGAATTTCTCCCTGGCTGTACTTCGAACAATAGGAAGTGATGTGTAGGACTAAACTGCTGTCCCCCCATGCCCCAGGGTATGGAGACCTCCCTGTACTATTTTTATCAGATGCTGACACCTATTTAAATACAAGTATTTCAGAAGTGTGAACCTATAATTTCTATTTAAATTTTATATTAGTTCCAATGCTGCACATGTCCATAAATATTCTGCTGAGCCATACCTGGACAGTGTTGAACAGTGAGTTTGATTATTACTGAAAAAAGAGCTGCTGTGCTGAGGTTCTGAGCAGTCTTTGCTAGGTTTTGATTGAAGGTTAGCCTTTCTTTTTTCCACCCAAATTAATGTTCTTAGTGTGTAAATGTGCACCAAGTCTAATGCCCAGCTGAGACTGAGTACTTGCGTCTTATGTACCTCTGATCCTACATGTGCTGCGTACTGCTTTCACGATACAAGAACCAAAGAAAGTGTAATGTAGTCACCACTATTTGAATAGCACTAGGGAGTGACTGGATGTGATTCTGGCATCTGGCTTTTCAGTGTAATTTACAAAAGTTTTTAGTTGATGTAAAAATTTTCAAATATTGATAAATACCATTAGTGTTTATGAACTGTTGATATCTATGGTAAAAGGAAGACTTTAATTCAACTCTCTTTATTTAAATTAAAATAAAGTGAGCACCAGAATTCTGATAAAAGCTTTAAAAATTAAACAGATTTTTTGCCATTTTATGCCAATAAAGGATCTTGGTCTGAGGTCCAACATAATCCTCCAAACACAACTGCTTTCCAGACCATGATGCCCTTAGGTGCCTCGCTCTCACACCTTTTTTTTGTTGTTTTTTCTCCACTGCAGTGCTCAGATACGGTTTATTATGCCCTTTACCTAACTGCTCTCTATATTGTTCAGACTGCATCTTAGTACTTGTACTATTTCCCTTCTATTTTTACATCCTGCATGCTCATACTGTAGCATAAGGAGATAATTGAACTCATGTTGCACCACGTTTTGTGTGCAGCTTTTTCTAAATGCTTTGTGTGCCTCTTCTGTTGAGATAAGTCTCAATTTTCTTCCTCCCTAATGACTACATTGAGGATTTGCGAAGAGTGCGGTGACAATGCACGTGAAAGAGCTCTCAGTATCTGACTGATGACACTTCAGCAGCTAATTGCTCAGAGAATTTTACTTCATGAAACGGTTCGTACACCTGTTTCACTCAGTACATTACTTTGAAAATCTACATGGTGAGTGAAGCTTTGCCAAAATGTGAGATATATTCCAAAAACCACAAGTGTAATTGGAATTTCTAAGGATCTTCTCTGAATGGTCCCTTTATCTCCCACTGTGAACTCTACCAGTAGTAGATATTACTGACAGAAAGTGTTTATGAAATTTCTTAATTTTTTACATTATTTTACTTCATTTGTCATTCTGAAAGATAGTTTTTGCTTTCACTGAAAATGACAGACAAAATTACTTACAAAAAATCATCTGATTATTGTGAAAACCTGTGGAATTATGAAATATGTTCAGTTCAGTTTTTGAAAGGATCCTGAGAATCACCATGGTGAGACATTTCATGAGAGAAGAAAGGAAAGGATAAGGCAAAAAGTCCAATGAAAGTTTAGATCATACCATGCATCTGAGAGATACCTTTTTCTGATAATTTGAAATTGATCTTGTATAATTTTAGCATTGCTTGGATATGAAAAGATATTGCAGTAGCCACGCTTGTTCAAGAATGGCTTTATGTAGCTCAGTGGATACTCTGGTCCATGTAATCAATGTGCAACACAATATGATGACCTCAGGGATACAGAGATTTGTGCGGCAGTAGCGTTTGGCATAACTGTATTTTTTGCTTCATCAGAGGGATTTATGAGAGGTCTTTATATTTTGGTCCTGTTGCTGCCACTCTTCCCACTCTCCTTAGTCTATCATATTGTTGCTGGTTTCAACTAGAGACACCAGCTGCGGAAGTGAGAACGCTGAATTTTTGGGTGTAGTGGGAGAAATACAGTAGACTTATTTTGCTACTGTAAGGAAGGAATGGAAGAAAATGGGAAGGAAATATTCAGGCAGGAGTGTGTGATTAGAGTACCCAGCCTATTCCCATCAGAGTCCTAGATTAAACTTGTGAGCTCTACTGGCTCTTACAAAATGTGCAGAGTGATAGTCCCAGGAATAAATCAGATCACAGAAAAAAAAAAAAAAGGGAGCCTAAAAGCTGATGTAATTATGGTTTATCTGCTGGAAGCTTTAGTGTTTTGGAAAACCTCAGTTTAGGCACCTCTACTAACGATGCATCAAAGTACATAAACAAATGTTGCATGAAACATGTGAAAGAGAATGTTTTTCTTGCACGGTGACTGTTAAATCTACCAGTTTCTGTACAAATGCATCATGTAACCTCCAGAAATTCGTATGGTTTCTCCCTGAATGTCCCGTTAGCTCCCTCTGTGTCAGCCCTCTCCTTCTTCCACCACAGTAGCTTACAGATTTTGAAGTTTCTGTTCTTGCTTCCCAGGTGTAGGAAGAACAGTAGGTGCTTCAAAAGACGTGATGTGGACAGACAGAGACAATATTAGTAGTAGTAACTTGAAACCTGTAATTCTTTCCAAACCAGTGAAAATGTGAACTATTTCAAAAATTGAGAGGGGTTTGTTCTGGCACAAAAACTATGACGGGAGAAAACTGAAGTTTAGGAAGTGTCCAACCAGTATGCACTTCAGTAGTGCCATTTTGGATGCTGAATCCTTAAGGAGTTCTGTTGCCAGATGAAGCTATTTTGTAATGGACTGAGGGAAAATGTCTTCATCCCGCTGTATTTGGTGAAGGTTGTATCAGACTTAGACTGTAGCAAAGATTTAAGTGAGCTAAAACAGATGAGGTAGGTATATTTGTATCTCTCCTCCCCCACCCCTTCCTTCCCTTCTCTTCTTCCTCTCTTATCTTCCTCCCACCCCACTCTCTTTCCTTCCCACTCTTTTTTTCACCAGCCTAGAAAGACTGTGTTGGGATAAGAATATCAGAAATCCTTTGACATTTCTAGCTAGTCTGATCTAAAAGACTTTTTGGAGTGTCTCAAGAAAAGTTACTGAAGACCATGAAGTTCTTGAGTATCTCAATACTTTCTGTAGTAGAAAACAAAGACTGCTGTCTTGCCAGTGAATAGACTACATGACTTAGTAGGTCTTCTCCCTGTTTATGTGCTGCAATTTTATTTACTGCTGGGCAAATAGATACTGTTTTCCTTCTTGTGGAATCATTTTCTTTAAAAGGAACATGCTTATATGTAGTATATTTCTTTTTTTCACAAATGTAATTTCTTATTCTTTTGTGTTGTCCTCTTTATTGAGTTTCTGTTGTCCTCTTTATTAAGGACTCAGAGCAATTAAGAGATTAAATAGGTTTTGTAGAACTTTTAATATACTTTAATAATGCATATTTCTCTTTCCTACTGTAAGGAGTGAAGCATAGGTAATGACAAATAAAAGGTCTTTGTATATGAAACGTTATTAGGCAATGTTATATTATTTATTCTCATTGTAGTTGTATTGTCTGTCATTTCACTATACAAGCTAATACTCAACCTGAATTTGTGTGAATTTTTGTATTGGCCTCAGAATTTAGGACTGGAAGGATTCTCCTGCATCACTAAGGTTGACTTTTACTATCACAGCTGTAATAACATATTTTTCTTTGCAATTCCTTTTAAAAAAATTAAGATCATAACTGGATTTAACTTTCATAACCCTTTCTTTATGGTCAAAAGTCCTGTGGCAGTTTGCATGAACCGGTGAGAGAGAAGTACATCCTGAACCTTCACACTGATTTCTCTAAGTTCAAGAACAGTCATAGTTGGCAGTACATTGTAATTTTTCTGTTAAGGCTTTTACAAATGTTACTGTCCTTCAAAATAAGTTAAACTGAATACTAGATTCCTTTCAAATATGGATGTGGGAATTTCTGATGTGATTGCCAGTTTTTCATATAAGGGCATTGGTTGTCCAGTAGCTTGTCCTCTGGTATTCACATGAGGCATACATATTTTTTTATGGGTATGGCTTAGTTTTACTCTTTAATGTCTTTGAGTTTGTATGGGCAAAACTAAGCAGAATTTATCCAAAAGATGTGTTCAGCATAGTCTGACCACATTGCAAAGTAAGCATTCCTGCTTTTTGAGAAACCTCTTTTTTTTTTTTTCTGGAGTTAGAAATGAACATAACACAGTACTTTTTAAATGTTCTTACTGATCCCATTATTCTTTCTGTGCATTTTACAAATAGGATGTGATGTTTTGAGTATGCTTCAGGCTTCAGTAGTTTGTATAATGTTCTATTTTCTGCAGCAAAAGCATGTCAAGGTGATCTCTGTGGGTGGTTAATATTTTCTGGAGTTTATTCTTCAACCATGAAAATATGCAAAACTGGAGAACTTGGTGGTATGTCATATATTTAGGTATAACATATATATTTTTCAATTTTATCTTCATTAAGAATAACAGAAAAAAATCACAAGTGTAGTAGTATATACTGTTTGCTCCTGGGTGAGCGCAGCGTTTGTCACTGCTGACTTGTGTTTGTGGTTATGCTGGTGAGCAATTCTTGTGGTAACTTAGATTGTGATTTTGTGACAGTATAGTGTAAAAGTGGCATAGAAATGGAATATTTTAAAACATCTTGTTCAAAATCATAGAATGTGGGGGGAATTTTTTTTCAAAATTATTGAATGTTTGCATTTTAGCAGAAATAATCTTGATTTGTTTGACAGGCTTTAGGTGTTATTTTGCTTGTTTTCGAATATAAGGACTTTTAAAAACTATTATGGAAAGCAACAATAACATCTCTATAAAAGAAATCTATAAACAAAATGTATAACAATATTTTTATAGAGAAAAATTATTAGAAATCTGGTTATTAAAGAACTGAAAGAGGCAAAAGCTGAAGATAAGTAATGAATGCTTTCACTACTGTTACAGTAGTAACAAGAAAAAAATGGAAGTGAAAATGCCAAATATAGCAATATACGTAAAATGCATTTGATTTATAAAAAAAGAATATTGAAAAAGCTACTGAGCATTTCAATTAAATGCATACTCCTTTTTTCTTCCAAGACTAAAGCAAACATGTAAGGAAATTAACTGTTACTAAGAAATAATAATGTGCCTGCATGCTGATTGCCTTCTGATAGCATGTTTAATCATTGCTTCTGTCTTTCCTCTGTTTTTGTTTCCTTTAGCCTTTGTCTCTTGGAAGTTGTATTTCTGCTGTTTATATAGTGTATAGGAGAAGTGAGTGTTAAGTTATAAACGGGAACTCTGAATGTTTTCCAGTTATGTCTTACTAAGGTTATTTTCTCTGGTACAGTGAAAAGATCCAAAAGCTATCTGCAGCAGAGATCTTTTCGTATTTTCCTATCAATTCCTGGCAGTTTGATTTGCTTCATTGAAAGGCTGGAAAAGCCACTCGGGGTACCTCCAAGCTCAGGGTCTTTATTCTGGATGAGAAATTTGTTCTTTTGGAGCTCAGGCAATTTGCAGAATCTGTGAATCACTTTGGTGCACACCTCTGGGCATCATAAGGAGTATCACACTAATGTTCTCCATCAAGAGGCAAAGCAAAGCAAGATCTTTACCTTCCAGAAAGAGTTAATCTGTAGAAAAGCTGCAAATACATCAAAACCAGGGAATATGTCTATGTTCAGTTTTTTGGAGCTCATGTCTGAGAACATGGCCTTTTTAAGGACACAGTTTTCAGAATCAGAAAGAGGAAGCTAAGGACTAGGCCCAGTGTGATACCTTTTTTTTTTCTTTTTTCGTGATCACTCTCTGCACAACTCTTCAACTTCTCAAGGTAGCAGGACAGCTACATCTTGTATCTTAAAAGAAGTTTGTGTTGAGCATTCTTGTCTCATCCCTTTCTCATACCGTAGGTGGAATGGGAAATTTGCTGTAAGCCCACCTACCAGCCGCTTTGCTGATATCAGCGCTAGGCAGAGTTGGGTGAGGTGCTTGTAGTCTTATGTTGCTAGTCCTGGAATGACAGTGGTAGTTCTCGTTCCTTACATACATTTATCTGTCATAGATCCCTCATCTCATACTGCTGCTCTTTGATCTGCACTGTAGGAAAGTCACTGTAACAGCATAGTTAATGCTACAGGAGTCCACAAACCAAATATGCTGTGGGAAGCAGCTTAAGCTGTTGGTGTTACAGAGAATGAGCTTTCTGGATACCCTATTCTTGCAGTCTTGTGTTCCCAAGGTGAGGCAGGGTGATCTGCGTCTGACTGGGGGCAGCAACCATTTGGCTTTGAATGTCTATTCAAAGGGTTAATTGGTCTTTCTCCATTCTTTGTGACTAAAGTTTATAAAGATATTTAAAAAGAAAAGCAAAGTTTTGATCTTTCTGTCGAATCTTGACTTATTTCATGCATCTGGTGTGTTGATGTCCTCACATTCTCTTAGCCACAATGACAGCTTTTATTGATAGCTGTTTCCTTTTTGTGAGAGGATTGGAAATATCTCTTACTGACAGGAAATACATCCTCCCCTCTCTGTTAGTGGTGGATTCCTGAGCCAAGGGTGTTATTGTGGACTCATCCTGAAGTACTGTTTGTAGTTGTGTGCTGCCCAGAAACCACTTGTTGATTCACTATAGAATACTCCAGCAGAAAACATGACTTAAGAAATTCTAATTATACTAGATTAGTTGCCTCTGTGCCACAGCAACTTTATTATTTCTTCTAGTATACAGTAAATGGTCTTGTACATCGCCTCCATGTATCTCTAAACTGCCTTTTGTTCAGAGAGACTACACACAGTCCCATCTGATGATGATGGATATTTCAATGTATAGCAAAGTATTTCTGTCATGGAGAGCATAATGGAAGTTGCAGATTTTTGTCAGTATATTATTTGATTGCTTTTCTAATTGCGGAATTCTGATGACAGTCAAAAATGGAAAAATATTATGAGTCAATCCAACAACACAACGTATTTCAGAAATTTCTATGTGCAAACATTTCTGGTTTGTGTTGGGGGTTGTAAAATTTGGGTGCATGAACAAGTTAATGGAAACATACTTTAGAATTCAATAAATGTGATATATGGTAAAGTTACTAATCTGTAAATGGCGATGAGTAGTCCGTTATTTCTACTGGCCATCTGAAGTTTTTACATTGTCTGCAGCTGGTGGGTATTTCTGTTCCGTCTAAGTGGTGATGATAAAATAGGGTGAATGGAGAGGAGAAATACAGAAACAGTAGAAAACATATCTTCCACTTGGCTGATTTTTTTTTTTTTTAAAGAAAAGTATCTTTGAAAAAAATTTGTATACCTGACTTCTATGGAAATTTTTAAATTGATAACTTTAGCTGCTAAATGAAACTGCAGTACGCTGCTTTCACTTCATGCAATAACCAGAATCAGTCAAACAATTCAAGTCACCTGTTGCTTTATGTATTTCTTCTATAACGACATAGAGGTGCACTAGGATCACTGAATTTAAACTTGTGTTGGAATTAAGACATAATACCAACCAAAATCCCTCTATTTTACACTTCAGTGATTGAAAAAGTAAAATTAGCCATAGTAATTTTGGTCAGAGCTTATTGAGTTCAGCAATGAAAGAGATTAAAAAATATATTGCAAATATATTTTTTTGTTGTGTGTCAGAGAACACTGTTTCAATATCTGTCTGGCATATGAGAAAATAAAGATGGATTTGTCAGCAAAATTTGTGTGTTTGCTTTGCTATTAGTGTAGATGTATTAGCATGTATGAGTTAGTTGGGCTAAAGTTTTAATAGATCGTATAGAGATTTTTGGCATCAGGAAAGTGATTTATAAATTCATGTTAAAATAAGTGGATAAGATGCAAAAAAAGCAAGGGTAAGTATGGAATTCTTTTTGGTTAAGCCTCAGATGAGCTTCCAAATGTAAGAATTTATCTGAGCAGATTTACATGGTTTTTTTACATTTACGACTGAATCCTTGTAAAAAATAATGTAAAATCTGCTGAATGTAGCCTAGTTGTTTTATACTTGGCATGGTGGGCTTGATTCTGTGTCCTGCAAATTTGAGATACCCTGAAAGGGCTGGCGGATATGACACAGGAGACCTGTGCCCTTCTGAAGTGACAGCTGGAGACCAGGTGGGATTACCTTGGACGCTTCATGGGCAACTGAGGAGAGCATACCATGTTTGCAGAGTTACTGAGAGGAAGGCTGTTTTCTATTCTTTGCAATGGAATCTATAACTTGTTTTTTAATGAATGTCTTGAATCTTTAGAAGGGCTTCTACAGAGTGTTTTGAATATTATGAACACAAGGGCCAGATCTTGTTTGCTTGTCTCGGGCAAAGATTTTTATTACAATTGGTAGAGTCAACAGAATGCTGATGCAGAGAAGCTGAAATGATCCCAGTTTTGTAGTTATTTCTCCTTATAACTTATCTACCAAAAGGCGTGCAGCGGAGATGGAATTATAGATATAACGGCAGTGCGTGAAATCCCAGTTGTGGAATTCACAAATAAAGGAATTTCAGAAGCTCTCAGTTCTGGCTTTAAGTCTGTTCTGCTGAAATCAGTGAGAATTTCACTATTGAAGGGTAGGTAGCGTAGTTACATCAGTCCTGAGCTACCCTGGAAATATCTTCCATCTAGTAACATTTCAGAAAGCATCTCTTATAGAATCATGTTTAATGGTAACATCACATGAAATTAAATTCACTTTTTGTATTTCATCGAAAAGTTTGAATTGCGTTAAATCAAGGACAGTTTTAATTTCCTACAGGCAGTATGCAACACAAGGCCTTTCTGAGACTGCTGACAGGCAGTTTTCAAAAGGGTCCTTTTTACATTACAGTTCAGGGCAGCATGATCTTATTTAAATAAATGCTTCATGACATCAGTAACCCATGACTTTAATCTCTTTTACTTTACCTTTGACACCAGCATATTAGTGCTTGTATTTACCCGCCTTTCAGCATCTTTACTGTTTATTCTTTCATTATTCCCTTTAATTTCTTCTCCTTATTCTTCTTCTCCATCATCTCTTTTCTTCTTTTTCGTCTCTCCTTCTTCCATTACTTAACTCTTCAGCTGCTTGTGTTTTTCCTGTTACCACTGCACAAGACTACGGATAAGGGCAGGTGGAAAAGCTACTGCTGAGTAACATCCGGAGTGCATCTGCTGTGGTGTGACAGACCATCTGTGTGAATTAAGTACCAACTTGATCTTTTTCATTTGCTGTACTAGAATTATATGTTTGTCCTTGTGCTTACTTGGCCACATGTGCACCCAGAGCTATCCCAAACCAGTTGAAGTCTACAGACCAGGACACCCAGCAGTAACACGCTTGTCTGCCAGTCCTCTTGTGCTATCCTTCTATTCCCCTTCCACCAAGCACATACCTTGGCTTCCACAGCTTGCTTTTAATGTCCTCTTTTGCTTTTGGCACTTGACTTCTGTTACTGTTTATCATGTTTTTATCTCTCAGTTTTGAACACAGATATTTTCCATTTCTTTTGTTAAATTTGCTTATGAAAGGCGAAAAGTCTGCTTGTTTTACTGAGGTGGTTTACTGCATGTGTCAATAGTTGTTGCAATGGGATCAAGATAAATTCTGTGTAAAGTAGCCTTTTTTTGTAGAGAGGTTTCAGCCATTGTGATGATATTTGTGTTCCTTGCAGAAACAAGCTGTGAGTATGACAGCTAAGAATTTGTGATTTCTGACATTTTAAATGAGCTAGAAGTTTAAAAAAAAATCTTTATAGTTAGGATGCTGTAATGTACATTGCAGTAATGTAGGAAAGACTTTTAAAGCATGTTATATTGGGAACCATATATATAGCAGTAGGAGGTTTTTATATTAAAGTGCTGCTTTCTTAATTTCACACTTTTAGGGCTACCAGTCTTCAGCATATATGCAGTGAGTTTTCACAGTGTTACAATATATAAATATCCTTCATGTTATTAGCAAAATGTCCAGTATTGTGATATCATAGAATCATAGAATGGGTTGGGTTGGGAGGGACCTCAAAGATGATCTGGTTCCAACCCCCCTGCCATGGCAGAGACACTTCCCACTAGACCAGGTTGCTCAAGGTTCCATCCAACTTGGTCTTGAACACTGCCGGGGATGGAGCATCCACAACTTCCTTAGGCAACCTGTTTCAGTGTCTCACCACCCTCAGGTGGTGATAGCTCCTTTGAGCTCTGCTTGCACTAATGAGTGCTGTTGGGGGGAGATGCACGACAGGGGGTTTGAGAGTAGGTGGGGATTGACCTACTTGGTCTAAAAAACCCAAACCTAAATAGTTAAAGCATGTTGTTTCCATAGCTAAATTACTGTTTTTATAGAACAGTAAAAAACATGAACTACTTTTGTGCAAGGGAAAGATCTGGAAGCTAAAAGCTGAAGTTCAGTTATTATGTAGTAATTCTGTTTGAAATGTAAGTTTTTTTTCTTTCGTAGTCCTGATTTTATAGGGGAGGGTGCTTATTTTTTCGGAGTTAGAGACTATATATTTGTGCCACTGATTATAAATAAATATGAAATCAGTTTAGGAACAGAGTCTGTATGTTACCTGACAGGTTTTAAGAAGTCCAAGTGGGTCAGTGGAAAGATTTGCCTTCTGGGGCTTTGGATCAGACTCATATCCCTGACAGGAATTTCCACAGGATCGTATTCAGTCAATTGTCTTAAATTAAAATGTGTTGGCTCTGCAATGATGTTACTGGCAAAATTAATCACATTGTACTTTTTTGAAGTTCTTAACCTGCCAGGATTCTCTTGCCATACACATTTCGATCATCCCTCATTAAAAGAAAAGATATGTTAATATTTTGGAAAGCAAAAATACGTAGTTTAGCTTGTTAATATTTTGCTGTGTTTATTTTATATTGAGTTTGTACTGTGCCTGGATATGTTTGTATGAGGGCCATTTTATTCATCTAAAATTGATTGATTGAAGAAAGTCTCAAGATGAGCATAAAATGAGAAAAATGTCTGTCCAGGAAAATTTATTACTTTTAAAATATAGAAGCTGTCCACATTCCTGTTATGTTTTGATTCGTATGTTTCAGATAGAAGATGTTTTGTGTTTCACGAGCAACGTGTGCATCATACAGTGCAGGAGGTTGCTTTGGGAATTGTTTTACTCATGTATTAGGAAAGTTGATGCAGAAATGACAATTTTTTATAAATGCTTAAATTAACTTGTGCCCTTCATTTTTTTTTTAAATTATTGGTTTTTTTAATACATTATATAGGTTAAACTCATTCCTGCACACTTATTTCTTTATGAACAAATACATTTTCTTATCTTATGAAAATCAAAAGATTTGATCGCTCTTTCTTTGGCTTTTACCTTTGGTTTAAGTCACTAGGGTGAGAGGCTTTGCTGCTGTGACAGTATTGTCCAAAAGGTAATTAAAAATAGTCGTGGAAGATATTACACCTATATTTATTGTGGGATCACATAGAGAAACCTACTGAGTGTGAAGAATTGTGCTGCAGTTCTGTAGGTATGTGAGACAGTTTCCAAAAGTTGCAGGCAACATTTGAACCCTGCCTACAGGTATTTTCAAAAGCTGAGTGCACATTTCTTCATACAATTTAGAGTACCTATCCCAAAAGTCACACTGGATTTGAAAAAAGTGTGGCTAGAGCACAACTAGGGTATTGCAGAGTAACTACTTATAGCAGCCAAGTAAAAAATATTTTAAAAAGCATGTAATTGCTTTTTCTACCTGAGGTCCAACTTAGAAACTAATCACTCATGCAAGTTTTTCTTCATAAAAGATGACGTTATTATCTGCAAGCTACTCTATACTTCATTTTGGTAATGAGTGATATGGGAGACCAGCAGGGCTAGATTTACATTCATGTGTCCTTACTGATGTTCTTATCATGCTCTGTAGCGATAAGCTGTTAATATAATACCAGTGACTTGAGTTATAATTACAATTGACATGAGCATTTATAGTGGTTTTGAGCAGAAGGGTGGATAAAAACTTATTTGTGAAGTGTTCTGTTTTCTTAACTGAAGATCCTGCTTTGTGATGAGAGTTTCTGCTAACAAAAATTCTTCAACTTCTTTGGGGTACATCTATGTACGCATGTCATGTAGGCTGTACATGTATCTTTCAGGAAGAAGAAAGGGCAATTTATGAAAAATCCATATGCTGTTAAGGACATAAAACTCTCTTCTTTGCAAAAGATGAAATAATTGAAGTCATACCAAATGCTGGTTTTAGGGCAGGGACCTCTGCAAGGATCCAGTCGTCTTAGGGACATTTAGTTTGTGACAGTTATCTGTAGCTAACCATGGTCGTCATATCAGTATTGAACCAACCTTGTAAGCAGTGTAGGCAGTCCTAGAGGTGCCCAAACTGAGGATGTCATAGGGCCATGGAAGCCACATGGAAGCCTGATGCTGAGGAGGGAGTAACCCACTGTTCAGTGGAAGTAGGAAACACCAACTTAGCAGATGCTGCTAACAGTCAGCTAGCTAATGGAGAAGACAGCAATTGGCGGGACAATTGCTTGCCTTTATTTTCCTGGTGGTTTTTTTGGCAGGAGATTGTGGTTGCTCAAGCAGGTTATCTTAGAACCTTTTCTTGTTTGGTTGGTTTTGGGGTTTTTTTCCTCTTCCATTTATCCCACAGTTTGTTTGGCTTATATATCTTCTCTTTTTTCCCCATTTTCCTTCTGTCTTTAGAAGCTTAAGGGGTGCGTGTGTCATGGGTTCTGGCAGTTTGTGGATTTTTTGGTGTATTTTGATTGATTAGGTGAGTTCTGCACTGTTTGGGGCGGTGTGGAGTTTAACTGTTCTGTGTTTCTTTTCCCCTGGGAGTTGTTGTGGGGCTGTTTAATGTTTTATAATTTGTTGTGGTTTTTGTTGAGTTTGCGATATATTTATTTAGATGGGATTTTTGTGGTTGCGGAAGAAACAGGAGCTAGGGCTCCACATGCAGATGCAGAACTATGGCATCATTGGAATAAGCTGCCAAGTGGCAGAACAACTTGAATGGTGGGAGTTCAGTGATGGATGGATGCATCTACAGAAGAGTCAGGCAGAGAAGAGTGGGAGGGTTGCCCTTATTTGGAGCTCTTACATGTGAAGGTTTTGTTTCAATATAAGGGAAAAGATTTTCAATGAAAGAAGAATTATGCAGCAGAACAGGTTGCCTTGAGAAGCCAAGTTGTGGAACTGCCTTTTTTGAAAGTTTTGAAGGTGCATCTGGCTGATATCCTAAGCGACCCAGTCTAAATTCAGGTTCTGCTTTATGCAGTTCGGACTAGACAGCCTCCTAGTATGAGTGAATGTATCTGTGGTATGGTGCATGCATCTTGACAGAAGGGTCAGGTGCTCTTTGGCTTGATGCATTACTGATTTATAAATCTCTATGTAGGTATCCTTATAAGAACAAACTAGGTATGTAAGACAACCCAGGATAATTACCATATATATGCTGTTAGGAGATAATACTTTGTTGTAGAAGTTGTTACTTCTGCATTCCCATCTGATAGTATTCCTGAATCCCTTCTAATCATGTCGTAGAAGAAAATAGGAGAAATAAATTGTAATTATGGAAATAATTCACAAAATTCCAGTGCCATTGTGTTTGTGGTATTGTAGATCAAACTATTTAGGAATAGTTAATTGCTTTCGTTTTTGTTTATATTCTTCTTCCTCAACTACTATAGGCTGCTGCAGTTTATTATGATAAGAAAAGTCAAGAAGTGGAAAGTGTTTCTCCTCTGAGCTGTCTTACAATAAATTATGTGTTTTCAGAAGACAGACAGACATACCTGAAGATAAAGTAGGGCATAGTATCTGTACATGTTGGATAAATTGTTCAGAAATCTCCATGAATATGGTATTGGTATCGTGCATCCTTATAAGATTAGTGTCAACACAGGTTAACTATCATGTAAGGGCAAGTCAAGCAAGGTAGACCTGTCTCAGGGGTAGTTTAGTCTCTATACCCGTTATTCAGACAATGCTGCTGTGGAGGTTTTGGAAGAGAAGGCTGAGGAGGGGTGATTTTTCCTTTGCTTCGGGCTTCCTGTTTATTTGTACCGTCTCCATTTTCTCCAGTGTGCCTTGATAAGTACAGGTAATCAGTGTCCTATTAATCTTTAGGATAAATAAGACCTAAATGGAACACCCCTCTGCCCCTGCCCCTCGCCTACAAGAGGAGTTGCATGTAACCTGTACATCAGTTACACAGTGAATGGGACATACTGGAAGTAGGTGACATATTTAGTCCATATAATTTTTTTTCTGCCACGAGGCAATTTTGGAGGCTTTAAATACTAAAATTTTAACATGTTTCTGTAAATTGTATTGTTTTCCTTGACCTGTTTCTTTGCATAGTTGCGTGTTGTCTTGACTAATCGAGTATAGATGTTTTGATTAACAAATTCCATGTTGTGAAAATTCAAGATTAATTTTAGTGGTATAGAATAGAATTTTGTAAGTATATAGCATTTGTTAACAATTTTGGAAAGGATATAGTTGTGGAAGGTTGACAGCTCAAGAAGCATTCAAGAATTCATTATTTTCTCTGCACCACGTAAAAAACTGATTGCTTCTTGCACCACCTCAGTTCTTATGTTTGGACCCACTGATAATGTAACAAAATCCAGCCTTCATTTGTCTTAAGTAGTAATGTAGAGTAGCATGTAAAAATTGGCTAATGAGATCACAGTAGTATGAAGGTCTTTTCATAGGCCCATTTAACTTTTGAATTAAACATAACTACTAATTTATTTTGGATGTTCTTGTTAATTATAATGGTATTCAGTAGTGCTCATCTGGTTATGAGCTTCTGAGGATTTCTCTGTCACAGAAATTGTCTAACTCAATACTTGGATTCAGGAAGAAAAAGGGTATTTTTTTTTCCCTATTTGCAGTTCTGTAATTTACATAATATTCTTTAAAAATGCATTTTTTGTAGTGTAAATTAATGCCTTGAAGTAGCATAAATATAGCTAAAAATACATAGTCTGACTATTAAGTAACTTTATACATTTTTATTTTATACTTTTAGAAGATAATACTTTATAGATTGTAAATTATGTATTTTGAGATAAAATTCAGGATGTCCCATTGACGTAGTGCAATTTAAGACTTGCTCAGAAGTCCTACTATGAATTAAGACTTCTTTTGTTTTTAGTTGCATAGGAGGGCTCTACAATGGAAGGATAGAAGCTATGGATACCTGTGATGTATATACCTTTAAAATAACAGTCTCTCTAGCAAGTGATTCTTGCTTTACTGAAACCGGTTGTGCCTTTGGCCCAATCTATCTGATTCAAAACAAGTATATTTAAAGATACCTTATATAGATGGCCCTCAGCCATGTTCTAAAATGTTGCTGAATGTTTCAGTGAGTAGTGCTTCATTGGAATATTTTATACAAATACCCACTTAAAGCAGTAATGCACAGTTCAAACCATTTTTACTATGGAAAAAAAAAAGTGAACAAGTAGGTGTTATGTGAAATAGAGACACCAGAATGGCTGTTGATCTATCAAGTGGTAGAACCTGTGTAAGAGCTGTAGTGCACTTTGGTGGGGTTATTTACATTTTAAAAAATACCAAAGGCCACCAACAAGGCAGGGTAGTGAATAAGAGCATGTAGTCTTAAAATGTTGTCATAGATGCAATATTCAAACATATAACAGGTAAGCATATCCTAATCATTTGTGATGTAAACATAAAATGAGCTAAGAGATGAATACAACAAATAAACAAATGAGTTAAAGGGAATGGTTTGCAGCACATGGGCATTGTATTCCGTTAATTAAGTCATTTCAAAGGAATGTCTTCATCTAGGAATGAATTTGGCTTTCATTTTGTATAAAATTATTTTTATATTCTAGTGATTTCTGAAACAACCATGACGATTTACATAAATAAGAGCCAAATTCTGTTAGTTGTGCTCATAATGAATAATACTTTATTATGTAAGAAGTCTAGTGCAGTGTGTCTTATGACAAACTGCGTAACATTGTCAGTGTTCAAAATGCATCTGTCACCTAACTAGCTTCTGTGCTTCATAGTTGTTACACATTTTATCATTTGCAGAAAAATTTTATTAGAATTCCTCTAAGTCTGCATTTTAATGGGCATCTGCATATCAAATTAATTCAGTCATTGACCAGTGCACTTTTTTCAGATATTACAGAAGTTTGGGGTGTTTGCTTGTTTGAGCCAAATTTTAGGGACCTGAATGGGAAGTCAAAGATGAGTGGCATGCAGGTGACTTCCAATTCAGTTGTTTTCTGCTTTTCACATGATGAGAGTGTTCCTGCCTGAGTAAACAATACTACACTGAGCTGCCAGAATTGCTTGAACTTTCATCCACTGCAACTGTATTTAAAAAAGAAATTCTGTCAGGATGCTTTTAAGGCTTTGCTTGACGAGTTCTGTGAATTTGATTGTAAACTTTTAAGGTTCAGATGGAATTCAAATGGAATTGTTAGATATTGAAGAATAAACTATTGCTGTAAGCACTGTCAATATGTGGTAGCTAAACAGTGGCATTAAAGATCTACCTGCTATGGTCCAAGGGATGGAACAGGCTGACTCAGTTGGAGGGAAGGTAGAGAAATGTTATTAAACTGGAATAACTGGAATGATTCAGATCCAGGTTTTAGGATGCAAACAAAAATTAAAACAAATCAATGTTTATAATGAAAGTAGTATTATTTTTAAGAGGTAGCTGCCTCCATCAGGTAAACCACACTGGAATGCAGCATAAATGAAACACAGGTCAAAAGGTAAGTTTCTTAAGGTGAAGATTTGTACAGGTGAAAAGAAAGTTGATAGGTAAGGCCTGTCATCTGTCTTGGACATGTCTGTCAGAACTATTGTGTGTGATCCTGGCCACTTTAGTTATTCCTTACTGACTTCTGAAAAATTGTAGAAATCGTGATAATTCAAAAAGACTGAAGATAAAAAACCTTAATAATCAAGACTAACGATTGTTATTGATTTCATGTTAAGGATAATTACGATAAAGTGTTGTCATCAAAAATGTCTTCTGAAGTGTCTGTATCTTGCCTAAATAGGTCATGTTTTGATGTAAGATTTCATATATCATAGCTATCTTGTCTTTCTTTCCGAACTGAAGCAAAATGTGATGTATTCCTTTATGCCAAAAAAAATTCAAATAACCAGTTTTCTTAGCTTGGATCGTATTAAACAAGAAAAAAAGAGAAAAACAGATTATTGATCTGATATAGGCTTACGTATTAACATCTGTCAACAACATGTGTTGTTAAAGAAATAAGCATAAGGTGTATTTCTGTCTAGACTTCAGGTGCACAAGACACTTCAAAGATTTAGAGACGTAGCTATACCTGCAGTCTTTTAAAGGGAAATAGGAGAGCAAGGTGAATGTTTCTCTCTCAGTCAGTTGGACATTTCCATTCTGGATTCAGGGTGACCGTATGACCATCAAGCAAAGTTTCATTGACACATATTTTTACTTTTCAACAACTTTTAAGAATTGCCACCCACCTTCACCTCCTCATGCTTGCCTTAGGATCCTTACCTGTTTTTAACATTTTCTTCTTTTTTCTCTTTGTATTAAGAGCTCATAAGATTTTCTTCTCATTTCCCAGTGCTGTCCTACTGTGCAGGGGTTTCATGTAGTGTTTATTCCTCCAGCCTGTCATTCTTTGCTCTTCCTTCTTCACTTGCTCTACTACAGAGGCTGCCAGGTAGCTTTCAGTTTTCTAGGAACTTCGACCTTCCCAGCAGGTTTTGTTACACTCTACAAACAAAGGAAGAAGTTAGAACTGCAGCTCTTTTAAATGTCCAAACATCTTGTAACAATGTGTGTATTAATAATGCCAGTTGGAACACAGATTTTTTTTTTTTTTTTTTTTTTAAACTGTGGGAAAGCGGACTTTTCTTTATAAAATTCTACATTCATTTTACTCTTCAGTCTGCTTCTGTCTGACCTTGTCGGCAAGGGAGAATTGCCAGGAGGCACCATTGAGAGGCTGGTAGGATCAACTTCAGAAGTAGCAGAGTTTCAGGCATTAAGGCTATGTCTATATTAGTAAATTAAACAATGCTTGGAAATATTTCCAGGTCTCTGCCCCAGTTTTGGTCTTTGCAAACTAACATTGTTCCAGAAAATTCACAGACGTTTATTCGATCACCTCCGTTGGACAGTTAGCATGCAGCTCCTCTGTTTCAGAGTGTGTGTGTGAGTATACTAGCATAGATGTAGGGTTATCTGTGCCAGTTGATTTCAGCAAAGTGAAATGTGCTCAGGCATAGAGATAATCTAAATATACATTCTATGGACCTGCACGGTCTTTATTTCTTCTGCCTTGTCCAGCCTTCTCCCTTGAATGCAGTCTTGCAGTTTCAGCTTCAGAGCTGGTTTTTTCTTTTTACTTGTCCTTTTGTCCTTCCTAAAATGCATATAGATTTAAATTTCATTGTCATGCTGTCTCCCAGCTTCTGTTCCTACCTCCAGATGACCCTGTGAACTTACTGGTACTGATACTGCGTGCAGTTCTCTGTCTGGAACGAACTACTTCAGGGGGGCCTCCCTCTTGTTTGCCTTTAGGTACTTTAATAATAAAAATAGAATAAAAAAATAAGATTAGACTTTGAGTGATGCCTTCTCTGTCCCTCTACTGCAAGGCAGAAACTTCTTGAACAATTACATTTCTTTGTGGAGTACATGTAAGCTGACTAGTTAAGAGAATCTTTCTCTTTCAACTTGCTGGTCTTTCAACCAAAATGTTCATGTCACAAAAATCAAAGACTATAACTCCTTCCTTTTTGTTTCATAATACTTATGAATCAGCCTATGCACATCTGGAACTAATTGGAGGGTGTGATGAAGCCAAATTTATTTTTTTTTTTTTTGTTAAATGATGTCTAAATAGCTGTAAACATTTCTCTTTGTCTTGTCAGGATGGTGGTACTGGAATTGATTTTGGACATCACTTCAGTTCAAGGTTGAAGCTAAAAGGTCTTTTTTGAGACTTAGAAGAAGCAGGTGAGTACAGGTCAAGCATCATAAAACTTTGAGTATTATTTTTTGGAACTTTATTTTGTTCTGGAATTGCTGTTCTTGCTTACCAGTCTATACTCAAATAGCTGATCTCTGCTTCTGATTCACCGAGGTGTATGACTGCTTGTATTACGGCTAGATAGCAGAGTGCATTTAAGTCATGTAGGCATTCCCTATGTGCTTTTTTAGTGCCTGCCACAAAAATAGGTGAAAATATGGTTCTCTTACCAAGGTCTCTGGAGTTAAGTTTAACTGTATGGTTCCATTACATCAGCTGCATTAGGAGTATGATAATTAGGCTGATTTGGTTCGAAAATGCTTTTAGACTGTATTTGTATAAGAATTTTCCGTAATAAATAAAAATTTTAAAAGGCAAGATTAAATAGTAATGAATCACTGAGTTTTGGTATTACTAGTTTCCTGAAACCAGGATGATCTCTGTTCCATTGGTAACCAGGAATAGTCCACGATGTTAAGGACCTTAAGTTCAAATCTTGTTTGAACTGCTTTGTGTGTTAACAGTCTGAACCTGCCCGTGAATAAACAGTGTTAGTGGGTATAGTACCACCCTGGGAGTTGTCATGCCTGCACTGAATACCTTGCTGTGCTCTAGACCTTCACAGCTGTCTTGAGTGAATCATGTAACACTGGGTATCAGTTTTCTCACCTAAGAGAGATCTGGAAAAGGACGTGAAGGAAATAGTGTAAGGCGAGAGCTTAGCAAGCCACTCGCGTGTATTTCAAATTTTTCGTACTGGCTATTGCGACAAAGAATTAACCTACATGTTGAGTGTTGCAATTGTTCACGTTTTGCTTTTCCTACGGAGGTGGAAAATTTCTTGAGGATATTTCCAGAATTTTTGGCAATATTTTAATGTATAAATTGTGAAATAGGCTCAACTGGTGCCTGATACTAAACCTTATAGATGCAGATTTCAACAGGGCACGACAAACTAATTCACCATAAGAGGAACCAGGCCCAACTGCTTGTATGTACGCCACTGTTTCTGAAGTAAATACATATTATTTCTCTGTATGCTGTGTGCAGTAACTGCTAAGGTATTATGAAATATTCAGATACACCTGTATACTCTGTAATATTGATATACACATCTTCATGAATTGATGGCTCAGAAGGGCAAGAAAAAGAAGTAGTTCCAGAGGAGTTAACTATGGTGACAGTAATTAGTGCTGAAACTATGTTTAAAACAAGTTTTCTAAAGTTTCGCCCTCTGGGAGGAAGCACAGACCTTTTTAACCTAATTCAAAGCAGTGCAAAACAAGACTGTCCTGGTATGTGTTTCACTGTGACTGTCTTTACCCACTGGGTAATAAGAAAGTTTCTTCTGATTTAACTTCACCTTTTTCCAAGGGATTGAGGCACTGGCCTGAGGGGTACAGTATGAGTATGGTCATACCATGAAAAGAAGAAAAGATACAATATTAGCTTTAGCAATGTTGTAAATCAAAGGATATATACAGCACTCACTATCCAGGGAAACTATAGATGTTACTGGCATCACATATGAATTGTTGTATGGCTTTATGTTATTATGTAATAATATATAATAATATATTTGCAAAACAATGTTTTTTCTTACATTATCCAATGGATAAAACAGTAAAAAAGGTCAGATTCTTTGCTTTCTAGGTAGCAATGGAAATATGACTGGATTTCTCTATGCATGTCTGATGGTGTAACTTGTCTGTAGTAGTACTAGATAATTTCTTCAGTGTCAGTGTTTTGAAGAACTGTTTGGTTTGATGGAAACTGTGTAGTAATTGAAATCTGGTAAGCCAACAAGAGATTTTTGTTTTTTAAAGGATTTTATTTTTCTGGACATATACCATGTTCTATACCAAATAATGTCAGAAACACAGTAATACTGACTTGTGCATCTATAATGATTTGGCAGTGTCATTTTATTGAATTCCAGTATGTCTGGAACTTATGGGATATAGAGAAAAGTAACTGTTACTCTGTTTCCTCCATTATTTTCTTCCGTAACTTTAAGTTAAATACGATCTATAAAAATGCTTTCTGTAAAGAAAGCCAAAATCTCTTTGGCCTTTTTAGCACTGGTCTCTATTTCTTGCAGGATGTGAAAGTGCAGAGGGAATGTTTTTGTAGTCTGTGAGGAATTAGTAGTAAACTCTGAATGCTAGCTTTTCAGTATGTCATTTAGGGTTGGTAGTTTTTTGTGGCAGGACATGGTGTCTTTCCACTGATTGAAAACTTACATTCAGTGATAAAAGTAGTGATAGAAATACATAAAAATAAAATTGCCTTCATGAGTACATTTTTAATTAACAGCGAGAAAAAGTCTGTTTGCTTTCTGTCCTGCCTTTTAATAGACTACTTAACTGTTTAGCAGTAAGTTTTAGAAAACTGAGGTAGGGTTGGAAAAACTGAAACAGAGACAAAAATCCATATTGGAAAAGTGCGAAAGTAGAGAAGAAATGTTTAATATTTGGACTGATGGCTTAAATGGACACTTTTGGGGACTATTAGTGGTACAGTTACATCTGGATTTTCTGAGTTACTTAGGCTTTGAGAAAAAGCTAAGGAAGTTTTCTAAATATGATTATTTTCTGTGTTAGTGAACTGAATTGTAGTTGCAGTATTAATTATTGTTAAATTGATCTAGCTCTTCCGTCCTGTATTGTATTGGCAATTTGTGGAAATGGAGACAATGTGCTCATTCCTATTTCTTCCTGGTACCACAGGACTTTAAACAACATTGTAATCTATGTGCACATTGTATACCTACCAAATATTCAGTCTGTATCGGTATGTTTATTTTGCATAGGACAAATATAATCATATTGTTGGATTAGTACAAAAGTACATCTCGTGTAGTTTATCTTGCAGCTGAACTGGAACTCTCTCAAGAGTTATGTAAGCACTTGTTGGGATCGTGTTGATGACCGACATGTGAAACATTTGATTTACAAGTCATTCCATTGGCTGTGTAATGGATTGGCATTAACTTCGTCCACGAAGAGGGCTGCCTCTTCCACGTGTCTGGTCAGAAGGCAGATAAGTTTTGATACTGCCATAGGTGAAGGGGAGGAAGATGTACAGCATAATGCTGAAAGGAAAAGGTGGTGTCTTCTTTCCAAGAAGTAATTGCATGGGGACTGATGGGCTTTGTCTTCAGTCTGGTTTCCACCACGAAGTGTCTGAAACATAAACAGTACTTTACATTTTAATGGAATTGTATTAGAACAGAGACACTGTTAATTGTAGAATTCTGAATTACCTTTCCAGGGTGATTATGAATAGCTGTAAATTACTGATTTGGGGGAACCTGAAGGCAACTTTTATCAAAAAATAGTTTACATCTATTGAACCAAATTTGTGGCCTGGAACTATGAGGTAGTAAATTTTTGCTGTGATGATACAAAGTATCAAACTATGGATTTAAACTGGCCAGCTTTTCAATTCAGCTGAGCATTAAGTACAGTCTTAATGGTGCGATTTGCTGGGAAGAGCACTATTACAATAATCTGCTTTTTACAGCCCATATCAAATACGAACTTGCATCACTTATTACAAAGTTTGTGCTTTGGGAGATATTTTCATGGCATCTAGGAGTGATGCCCCACATATGTTGGAATTAGTCCTTAATGATACTGTCTTCAGGAATGAGTTATTGCTCAAATACGCTGATTGTTTTGTGGTTTCTAGCATAGAAATTTTTAAGGAAAAGCTAGTTGAAATCTGATATTTTTTCAAGTAATGAAATAAGGAGAGATGGTGTGCATCTTAGTAATCTTGTGATTCTTTTTTCTATGTGATATGAGTGAGAGAGGTGAGAACTCTTAATTTTTAACTGAACTGAATACAGGTTTCTAAATGTGGCCTGCTTGAGAACAGAGGACCATTACTGTAGTTGTCATGTAGAATAAAGCTGGGAGTCTGAAGCTCCTTTTTAGCTGTCAGCTTTATTAAGGAGCTACTGGTGTGTTGAACTAGGCACACACGTTACATAAGCAGTGTATGGTAGTGTCTAGGGAGAATTTTCTCTCTTCACTGCTGCTTTATTAGGTCTCGCTCACTCACTCGCTGTTGCCCTGTCTTACTCCAGCTTTCTGGCTGCAGCTCACAGCACAGTAGGTCTAATGTAGATTGACGCCTTTGCCAAAGGACTGATTGAAACTTGTGTCTCATAGTTGCTAATGCTCACTCAACCATTTTATTGAAGATAAAGTAAATAAAATAGATTGCCATATGAGAATTCTGAAAGCAAATGGAATAATTTGACAGGTTTAAGCCCATGAAAAAGCCAAAGAATTGAAACAGATGGGAATACTCTTTATGCACACTACACCAGGAAAAGGTGTCTGCTGGCTTGATGTTAAACTGTTAATGGCTTTTACCAAAATGATAATTGTTGAGAATATTATCATAATTTCCAGTGGAATTTCCATTGGTGTTTAAATTGTTATTTATATGTCTCAAACAGAGGGATTTTTTTTTTAAATTTAAGGGTAGCAGATATACTGATTTTATTTTCTTACTCCTTCTGATTCTTCAAGAGACTGGTGGTGGATAACCAGTCTCTTAAAATCTAATTTAAAAAAAAAAAAAAAGAGATTAACTGAGGGTGAGTTTATTATTTGATAAAATAATTCTGTTAAATAATGCAAAATAGGTTATTGCTTTTAGAGGTTTTAAATAATCACTAGGTGACATAATTTTGAATATTACCAGTAAAGTTGCTGAAATAAGTACTGACATTTCTAAAACTGTGTGTGTGATACAGCACATGAAAAATATGAACTGCTGTTGTGACAAATTGTTAGAATAATGCTCAACAAACCCGAAATATTCTTCACAACATATTATTTTATAAATAATTTATAAATTTATCTGAGTAACAATGAGTATTGGTCTTTTTAGTCACGCTAGTGGGTTCCTTCTTACTAGCTGGATCATAGACACCTGTGTTTTAGCATAGTACAATAAATTACGTCAAACTCACTTAGACTGAATAAAGGAAATAAATATAAAAGATGTTAAAAATATATGAACAAAGTTTTCAGCTGCAGCTTTGGTTTTCCACCTTGAAAACACAGTCATTTAAATAGCAAATATGCTCATTTTGCTCTTTTCTTTATGTTTAAACAAAATCTGCTCCTTTTTTTTTGGTGTTAGATCTATCAATATTTTATTTTTTAAAGTTAAGATTGTGCTGTTGGTGCTTAATGATGGGATGCTTGTGAGATTTCACAAATATTGGGCTTGAAATCAATTATGAATGAGCTATTTGAAAAGGACTTGCAGGAGTGAGTTGACAGATGGGGAAAACATAGTAAGGATGGATTTCCAGATTAACTGTTAGCCAGAATACACAGCTAGTTGTGCTGCTGTGTGTGCAGTGGCAGGGACGGTGCTGGTTGAAATCGTATTTCCAATATGATTGTGAATAAATTTAAGAAATGTGCATGATATTCTCATTTTTTTCCATCCTGGTCATATTTTTAAGAGGGAAAATTACTCTATTGTGCTTACAATTCAGAGCACTGGCACCAGCTGTGGAGAGGTCTTTTCTCTTTTATGTTGTTGCCATGCTGATGACTGTGGGTGTCTGGCCAAACCCTTAATGCTCTCACAACAGTTCCAGACTTAAAATTTCAGCACTTAAAAACAAAATTTAGTGACTGTGATGCCAGCAAGATAGGGCTTCCCACGCTCCTGAAGGAAGTCTCTTCTCATTCATCCTGTGGCCTCTTTCTGTTCATGCAGTAGGATAAAAGGGTCATCAACAGCTTTGTGTTTTTGTGGGAGGGACTAGAGGAAGACACAACTCTGCCAGAACCCCCTGGTTTAATGCTTTTGTTTTCCTTTTCTGCTTTCTATGAAATGTAGTTCTTAGAAAGTGGTGTCTTTGGGAGGAGACAACAGAGAACATTACTTTAATTGGATTTTAATTATATACATAGGATTGCCTTTTTTTTTTTCCCTGGTAGGAGATCCAAGACAAAGAATCACTGCTCATTTCTGTGTTGTGAAGTCTTTTCTATGTCTTAGAGGTTTTTCTAGTTAAATTGAAAAGCCATTAAGCATTACCACAATTTTTGGAAGAAAATGCTAAGACCTGTGAGTGCTCCAACATAGATTGATTTAGACAGAATAAAAGCTGATTTTATCAAGAAAAATAGAAACCTCAAATGAAATTTACTTTGGATTTCTGTAAAACTGAAGGAAACCAAATGTGGTTTCCCATATTTCTCAGAACAACTTATTTGTGGTGGGTTTTTTTCAGCATGGTCTCTTATTTGACCATACCTGAAGTAATTCTGAAAGGCTGATTTTCATGTTATTGTTTCCTGTGTTTTCCAGTAACGCAGTGAAATAAATTATCTATATTTTTGGAATGCTTTCGAAGTTACCTTATCCAGAAATCAGTCCATGGTAAATGTGATGGACTGGCTATTTAAAATCTTTATTTAAAAAAAAAATAAATAAAAATGTAGGCAGTAAAGCCACACAGTACAAATAACTGCATATGGAAGAAATAACAGCAGATCTAATTCCTAAAAATAAATGGGATCTTGAAAATTGAATAGATTTTATTTCATTGCTTTGAGAGTTAACCTCCCTAAAAAGCTGATTTTAGATGAGTTTTGTGTTTGTATTTGCAAGTGGTGCTTGTGAACTGTCTTGGGGAGTGATTTCTTCTCTCCTCTGGAAAATGCATTAAGGGAACTAGCAAAGAAAAAGGTAATGATTTTTTTATATGTGGGCACTGTCGTCTAGGAACTGGACAAAGATCACTGTCCCTTAGGAACTAGGCCTCAGAGTTTTTAATGTAGTCTGTAAAACAGCTATTTAGTGGTAATTGTTGTCAGTCACAGCCTACAGGAGATAGGTTTTTACTGGTAATTTGACAGGGAAAACTGTGGAACTACATCAGGTTTTTTTTTTCAAAATTCAAATGTTCACAGTTTAATTTGTGAAGGAACATTTACTGTTTTTTTCTGAGCTTGAGTCTTCTAGAGAAGCAAAATAGGTCATGTTTTGGTTCATATGGTGATTCTGGTCCTACATGGAAACATACGTGTATACATCCGAGTACCTATATGAAGTAAATTATGACAGATCCAGTGAAGGTTTTGCAAAAGAAAATATTAGGCATGTAATCTTAGGCTGAAAAGATACAACTGCCTTCTATAGTTTAAACAATATCTAGTGGCTTCTCAGGAATGAGGTGTATGATGTGGTACATTAGAATGTACAAAATAGAAATTTAATTCTAGAATCTATATACTTCAGTTAAGTATAGTTTTATAGGTAACTACACTAATGGGAAATGGATTGTAATTTTAATTCAGTGTTGTTATACTTGAAGGAGAAACTGAATTAATTTTTTTTTTTTTAGAGCTATGGAAATACATATAGATATTGCTGTGCTTCTGTAATTGAATTTGCAGCCTAATATTCTGTATTATTTTGTGAAGTCAACTTCTCAACATTTCAGTTAGAGCAGATGGGTAGTGTGATATGACAAAGACATGTGACCTCATGTCTTAAGTGTTTTTAACTAATTTGAAGTTAGTACTTATTATCTGAACGGTACATACTACAATCAAGTTGGTGAATATTTAGCTTTCTTCCTTTCAGGATGGAAGTGTTCTTACATGGCCACTTGCCATTAGTTTTTACTTTGTTTTCTGTTTCCTGTAAGATACAGTTTCATGACACAGTACGAATCCAGTTCTGTCTTTCCATTGAATCACATACAAAAATTCTGCTCAACCCACTCAAAGGCATTTACTTTAGTTTTGGGTAGGTGTAATTTTTCTCAGATTTGATTGTTACTACTCATTTTAAAAAATAAGTTCAGGATTTTGTATTCTTCGCATCCTCATCCTATCAGAACTTCTAAACTGGAATTTTGCCTTAGACCTTTTTTTTTTTTCTACTGGTTAAGCAGACTAAATGAATGACAGCATTATTATTTATTTTATTTTTACCAACAAGGCTGATAGGTTAAACTGAATTACTGAAATGAATGGAAAAATATTTTGTCATATCTCTTATGACAGAATCATTTTGCATTTGCCTTTTTGAGCAGTAGTATTATAAGAAATGTGGAAGGTAAGCATGCCTATTTGTAAATCATTCTTCTTTGCTGCAGAAGTATTAGACATCATTATCAATAATCCTTTTAATAACTAAACCACATTATTATTTAATGAATAGGTGCTTCAGTTCTAGGTATCTTTGCCCTCTCTCAGAAGTTCATTGCCCCTACAACCAGAACTGGTGTTTGCTTTCTTCTTTCTCTTCAGCCTGTCACTTTCAAAATGGAAGGTGGAAATTAATGTGGAAAGAATCCCCAGCTGATGCATGGGGAAAATCCATAAGAGTTGAAACCATGCTACTTGGCTTTACAGGAAAGTTACTTAGGAGTGCTCATATGGTTGTTTTGCTGGCCCCTGAGTGGCAGCAGGCAGCTCTGGCATTGGGAAGGTAACAAACAGCAGGGGAAGGAGGGAGAGGGCAGGAATATGCTTAACTGCTGCAGCTGTTTGCTAGGTGAGCATATGTTGAAGCTCTTGAGCCTCCGCAGAACATCTTTTCATAGTTCAGTGCTTAAATCACCTGCATAATACTCTCCTAAAATAAGTTTGATCTGAGTACCTGTTTATTTGCTTTTCTAAGGGAAGGTGTTATATTCTGGAAGTCCTGCAGTTACTTGCTTTCAAATATAAAAGATAATGGAATATTGCAGTTAGTTAAGTAAAGTAACATTTTTTTCCCTAAAATTTTGCATGTTGAACTTTTGGAAGAATGACTATTTGCTCTTTCTCTGTCTCTTGAAGATTTGCTGAATGCTGCACTCTTGGACTATATGAGAAATAGAGATCTGAGGAAGTGCTAATGCTACTGCAATCTTACTATTTATGCTCTTCTATTTTTGCAATTCAGAAATATTTTTAGTTCGAGGTGTTTTAAATTTGTTTGACTTATTAGGCATGAAAAAACTAAATATTGGATTGATTTAATGTATTTGATAGGACAGTGTTTTGAAGTTACTACGTTATGAACTTGAATACCCTGTCCAATACTTAAAAGATCCCAGAAGATATAGCATGTGATTTAATTACCTTTTTTTCATTTTGTGAACTTGACCTCTGTTCCCAGCCTTGAGACAAAGAAAGACGAAGTACTGTGAGCAGTTGGTATTAAGAAGGTATCATCTCCCTCAACTCTCTCACATCCCGTAGTAACAGCTAGTCCTCAGCATGGGTGTGGGACTTCCCCAGAAAAATTCTGTCCTTTGGCTGGCAAATTCATCTGCTACCTTACTTCTTTAGATGCTGTGTAAAAATCCTCTCTCTTTCTCTCGTCTTTCACCCTAGAAACCTCTCTTTTCTGGGTTAGCTCTAGCTGTGCAGAATACCTGGGGCAACACCGGTATACTGGCATCAGTAGACTGAGGATGGTTTTTGAGAGTGGCCAGTTTGCTCTTCTACAAGACAGAACTATAATATGCATATTACAGTTACAACCTGACAGCTTTCTATGATGGCATGACTGGCTGAGTGGATGAGGACTAGTAGTGGATGTTGTTTACCTTGACTTCAGCAAGGCTTTTGGCACTGTCTCTCACCACATACTTATAGGTAAGCTTAGGAGGTGTGCGATAGCCGAGTGGACAGTGAGGTGGATTGAGAACTGGCTGAAGGACAGAGCTCAGAGAGTTATGATCAGTGGTGCTGAGTCCAGCAGGAGGCCTGTAGCTAGTGGTGTTCCCCAGGGGTCAGTACCAGGTCCGGCCTTGTTCAACATGCTCATCAACGAGCTGGATGAAGGGACAGAGTGCACCCTCAGCAAGTTTGCTGATGACACAAAACTGGGGGGAGTGGCTGACACACCAGAAGGCTGTGCTGCCATTCAGCGAGACCTGGACAGGCCAGAGAGCTGGGCGGAGAGGAACCTAATGAGGTTCAACAAAGGCAAGTGTAGGGTCCTGCACCTGGGGAGGAATAACTCCATGCACCAGTACAGATTGGGAGTCAACCTGCTGGAGTGCAGCTCTGTGGGGAAGGACCTGGAAGTCCTGACGGACAGCAAGTTAACCATGAGCCAGGCATGTGCCCTTGTGGTCAAGAAGGCCAGTGATATCCTGGAGTGCATTAAGAAGAGTGTGGCCAGCAGGTTGAGGGACGTTCTCCTCCCCCTCTACTCTGCCCTGGTGAGGCCACGTCTGGAGTACTGTGTCCTGATCTCGGGCCTCCAGTTCAAGAGGGACAGGGAACTACTGGAAGAGTCCAGCGCAGGGCTACGAAGATGAGGGTTCTGGAGCATCTCCCCTACGAGGAAAGGCTGAGAGACCTGGGTCTCTTTAGCCTGGAGAAGAGAAGACTGAGAGGGGACCTTATCAATGCTTATAAATATCTCAGTGGTGGGTGTCAAGTGGATGAGGGCAGACTCTTTTCAGTGGTGCCCAGTGACAGGACAGGAGGCAACAGGCACAAATTGGAGCACAGGAGTTCCATCTGAGCATGAGGAAAAATGTCTTTACTTTGAGGGTGACAGAGCACTGGAACAGGCTGCCCAGGGAGGCTGTGGAGTCTCCTTCCCTGGAGATATTCAAAACTCGCCTGGACGTAGTCCTTGGCAACGTGCTCTAGGCAAATCTGTTTTAGCAGGGGGCTTGGACTAGATGATCTCCAGAGGTCTTTTCCAACCCCTACCATTCTGCGATTCTGTGATATAGACTGCTACTGGTTGTTTTGTTAGTTATTTCAGATTTTGATTGTGTTTGTGAGATTGTATGTTTGTGAAAGTTGACAGAATCTGTCCCAGTTTGTTTTTGAGAATGACATTGGGTGTTTTCTTCACAAGCTAATAAACATTTCTTTGTTTTCTACGAAAATAACTAGAGAAGAATCCTGATAGATTCTTTAGTATTTGGGATCTGAATCTATGTGGGCAGTGAAGGCTGATGATGGTTTGCATGAAGACGGAGGGATTTATTCTTTTTGACAATGAAAGCCTTGATTCATGACAACCCATAAGTGTATGCCAAAGTCATATGGGAAGAGACACTGTCCTTTTTAGGAACCCCATGTTTAACAGAGGTGTTGAAGAGAAACTTCTAGCCATTGAGGCAAGTGATTTTCACAGTATTGGCATTCTTCAGTAAAAACCATCTTTGCTGAATCTTTTGATTGCCATTGCAGCTGCCACATGTACGGGCAAAATACGAAACTGTTCATGAAGTGACAGTTGTAGGTGACTACTTTATTAAATATTTTGGATTTGTTTCTAGTGTTATTTAAGTTATTACTGTGTGTGAATACATAAAATGCCCAAATTAATCTGTAAATTGATGAATGCTGATAGCGTCTTCAAACTGTTGAAATGACCTGTATTCATCTTATAATAAAAAGTCAGATTCTTACAACTATGCAGGAAGTTTTCAAAGATATTTATTTTATTTGCTAAGAGCATAGATTTACTCTATGTGCTGTTCATTCCCCTTAATCCAATAACGTTACTAGTTATTTGCACTGTACTGGTGAGTGGCTACTTCTCTGAAAACTTAACAATTAAGATTATAATAGAAATATAAGATGAAAGAACAATTTCTCCGTGTATTCAAACCATGTAATAATACAGGAATGAAAAGTATGTTGTTCAGTTATTTGGTTTTGCCATGTAGTATTACAGTTACTGTTAAATACGACTTTTTTATTGCTAATATAAGAAAAGAATTCAAAACAACAAAAAAATAGGTTTGATCTCATTTGACCTTTCTGACGTTCAGTCAGTTAAAAGGTTTGTAAGACGTTTAATTACCAATTGGTATGATCATTATTCATCTCATCATTTGATATATAATGTCAAGTGAATTGCCTCCCTGGAGTGCACTGTGTTTCACAGATCAATAGATTTAGTAAGAGCTTGAAGGAGAGCTTTATACATTCATAGAAAAGAAGAAAAAGTATATCCTCCTCATAAAATGGCTTATGTAGTTATTCTGTGAGCGTTACAGAGTTATTGTTTTATTTACATCTCAGGAATACAAAATCCTCTAACATAAAGGCATTTATTAATATATTTTAAACTTTATTATTGAAATTGAAGAATATTGCTTCTATCTTACTCTGTGTAATAAAGTAGCTTTAAAAGTCTGTCCTGAACAACGTCATTTAAATCTATTAAAATAATTACACTACTACAACAGATTTTTTGCTTTGACACAGCACAACAAGCATAGTATGACAAAAGGCTGTCTAAATACACTACACATGATTGCTTAAACTATTCTTATGCTTAAACAAAAAAAGTTTGTTTTTTTTTATTTTTTTAATAACTGTGGTTAGTTTTTTGTTGCTTTTATCTTCTTAGTTCGTTGTGTCAAGGATATTTATGCACGCGTCGAGAGAAAAAGATAAAGCTTGTCCCTAATTGGCTAATTTAATACCTATGCATTTATAAAAAAAACTCTTATGAGTTTTTTTAATTAATTGCATAATGAATATTTACATATAGGATACTTCATGTTTACTTAGTTATTTCTGGGTGTATTAAATTGCTCTTATCCAATATAGATGAACCATCATATAACACCAGCTATTTAAGCACACCTGTCTGCTCTTTTACTGTTGATAGAAGGATTTTCCAAATGAAGGAGACTTCTAGGAGAGTTCAGACACTAGCATTTGTTGCTCTTTTTTTCTGTAAGTTTTACATACTTGATTCGCTTTCTTGACTTATCAGCTCTCTGCTTAAAAAGTAAGAAAATAAAAACATGTATCTTCTTTTAACTCTTTTATTCATGACGATAAGCTTTTTAGCTTAAATTTACGCCTTCTTGTTGGTCCTTGCATCAGTCAGGCAATGAGGAAACTTAATTCAGCTAAGCAAATCCTTCTGGCTGTGGGACAGAAGCAACATTTACTTGAAAATTTTCCTTCCTTATTCATCTGTCACTTATAACCCATCATCTACTCAAAGATTAATTTGAATTGTGAACAATATCTAAGCTTCCTTAATCCCTTGCTCTTGTCCTTTTTCTTGAGCTGCTGTACTGCAATGGAAAGGCCGTAACTCTGAAGCTTCTTATTCCTGAGGCCTACCTAAAGTAACTCCCATCGGGAGCCGATTGATGTTTTAGCAAGGAAATTCTTACCTGTTTTTGAGAACAACCTGGAAAAATTGTCAGGAGGCTTTCGCACTCTTAGATGTTCACTGTGTGGAATTCTTGTAAATGTAAAATCTAATTTGTCTGAGCTTTTTGCACTAGCGTTGTTCAAGGTCAGATGAAGTTGTGTGAAGTACGGAAGGTGTTTCTGAGATTTAATTCCTTTCTTTGTACTTGCAGCATTTTTCACCAAATTAGCAAATCGAATAATACCATTTTCATTAATAATTAAGAGAGCTGGGAAATATACCACATTCTTCTTTTTATTTACTTTGTGAATGACTGCTGCTGCCACTCTTCCTTTACTACTTCCTTGATTTTTTTTTTTTCTGAAAAAATACTAATTTAGTAGTTTCCCCTCTGCTAATGATGCAAATACTACTTATTTAGACTGTCTCAGTAAGGGGCTAGAATTTAAAAAGAAATGCAGGAAATCTGCGTATTTTTCTGCTGAAGTTGAACATCCAAAGACCTTTTTATTAATGGGAACACCTAAGCATGATTAGAATAATTAATGTTGGAGTTCTGTAGACGCATCAATTGTTTTGATGGTACATTCATCTATGGCTTTACTTGACGAAGTTTGAGACATCAAGACTCAGTCTAGAAATATGTACTTTTAATTTTAAGACTGTGAATAGCTCTTTGACTGAATTATGAGATATACTTAGTATCTTTTAGGACTATATATATCAATAACCATCTCTTCCAAGACATTCTTAAAGTTGGAGGACTATTCATTTGTTGGCATATGCATTTATTTGCCTATATGTTTACTACTTAGCAGTAAATAGCTTAATGTAATATGTATTTGAAGTGTGAAGTCCATTTTGAATGAAAGATAATAAAACTATTTAACTTCGGCATCGTCTCTGTCATTGTTTGGTAGGTGCTGTAGATGTTAGGGTAAAAGGTTGATAGTGACAAAGTACAGCAGTGCTCTTAAATATTTCAAGAAGGATGTGAAGGTCCTTGAGTGCGTCCAGAGGAGGGCAACAAAGCTGGTGAAAGGGCTGGAACATAGTATCCAGAATCCTCTGCCAAATGTGATTGCAAGTTTATTCTGTATGATGCCATTCTGAGATGAGAAGCAGAGTTCAGGAAATTTTATGTATTTGTTTAGACGAATTGCAGTATCACCATCATTAATCTGGAGTAGTACACATTGATACCTATTTTTTGTAGCTGAAGCACCAAGTAATGGAGTTTGCAAGACGTGATTTGCATAATTGGAGTCAAGGACAGTGAAGGTCCCTGAGTAAAAAACATTTAGAACTCTATTCCTTCACGTTTCAGGGAGAAAATAATCTTGAGACATAAAATTTTTGAACAAGTTCCTTCAGAAATAAAGCTGAAGACAGAGTAAAATCATTATATTTTGTATCGTGAAACATAAAAACTTCCATAAAAAGTCAGTTAATGGAGCCAACGTTGTACAGAAAAGGTAACTGTACACTTTCAAAGCTCATGAAGTAGGAAGTCTTGATTATTTCCCCTTCAGAACATTCATGTGCATTCATTGACAGCCATAGCTAGTATGTACCGCAATACAAGATGTAGATGAAGCTTGCATAGTGAGTGAACTTTGCAATTAAATCTGCTCAGTTTTTGCCTTTGTGGAGGAAAGGATAACAGACTGTGGAACCATTGATCTTCTCCAAATTGTATCCACCTGCTAGAGGTAGATGTATTCTCACTGTTTTGGAAGGCAATTAAGTCTGTAGTAGCTATAGTGCAGTCCTTATGAGGGCTTTGTAACATTTGTAACTTTGTGACAGTGAGTGTGCTTATCTGCTGAAATGCATGTTACTGTGTTTTATGGGTGTCTGTACAACAGATTAACTCATGATATGATACACTTGTATGTCCTGAAAATGTATCCTGATTTTGCAGAAAGCCATACACAATATCTCTGAAATTTGGCATCCTTCATTCGTTTCATATCGGAGATTTGAGACCTCGTTTGTTACCTTCTGTTTATCTTTATTGTGATTACCTGAATAGCCTAGGAGCACTACTAAGAAAAATGTTGTGTCTCTTGTTATCAGAGACAATGTCTACAGGTGCTGATATGATATATACCTTAACCCATAAAAGGGGACTGGGATACCATGAGTCAGCTTTGAACTACTTTCTGTATACAGAAACCCCCTAAAGATCAACACTGTTATTTCACTGCTGGTCCAGCTGTGAGAGAAAGCAGACGTGATCGTCGTATCATGAAAACCTTCTTGCCGTGGCTCTCTTTTTTGATTCTCATCTATGGGATGTGGAACCCACCCACTGGGAAGCACAGGTTTATTGAAGTAATTTGTGGAAAGATGTTTTCTTGTTCATTGAACAATTAGATAAAAAACTGCCAGATAATAATTTTCTTCTTTTGTTGTTCCACCATGCCCCCTGCCCCCCCTTTCCTTCAGCCAAATGAAACAAGCAAATAAACAAAGCAGAAAAATTCTGGCAATTCAAGTAAACTGTAGATGATGGATATCTATGCAAACAAGAATTACCATCTGGAATTTCCAGTTATGTGATACACTAATCTTCTGAGGCTCCCAACCTGGAGCTATGCACCAATTCACAGTTCCTCTCCCATCACTTTGAAAGTGTTTGGAGGGGAGTTTGCAGAGTACTTTTATTTTAAAATGTAGTGCTTAATCAGTGTTTGTGATTAGTATTTTAGAACATGATTTACTAAAATGCCATTGTGAGGTATAGTGTTCCTCTCAGGTAAGAGTTCTGTGTGTCAATCTGTTGTAACCATTTGGTGGAAAAAGTTCATTTTTTTTCTGTCCTGAAGCAAGTATTTCTGTCCCAAAATGTCAATAAATTTTAACTGGAAACACATAAAATGGAGAAGATACTGTAAATAGTCAGATCTTCTCGTAAGTGAAATAATTTTTTCAGTCAGAGTTGTATGTGTGAAAATATAAAAAAGTAACTAAAATAATAATACCAAATACTAAAAATACTTTTCCAAAAGTATTGGATTGTATTGGATTTTTGTACATCATAGTCATGTTAGGGTCTGTTTTCTCTGTTCATCTTTAAATTAGCTGGTCTCACTACAAGGCAAAGTTGTTTCCTGCTTTTCTTCTGATTCTGTGCTTGGAAGTATTCCAAGGGCACTCAGGGGTGTCATTCAACAGCAGTCACTCTCCCCTTTATAGTGATCTGGGATTTCTGCAGAGTATGTCTACGTCTGTGGGACTGGAGGTACAGAGACAATTAAGTAATTGCATATTTATCTGGTTCTCAGGCAGATTTTGCAGCCTGTGCTGAGTTCATCAGAGCTGTGGCTACATGGGTCACAGCCTTAGGCTGGCTAGTTTCAGGGTAACTCCAACGTGTGCAGAAAATATAGTCACAACAGTTGCTGCAGTGTACCTAAACCTCAAGTTTAGATCTTTTAAGGAACATGAAAAACTAGCCTGAGCTTAATGTACCTCTCCTCCTGTCTAGGATCTATCATGTTGCTTTGAGGAGGTCTCTTGTATCTCACTTTCTGCCTTACTCAAAGTGCATAAGAAGTGCATGCAGAATAAACACAGCTAGTCTACTGTTTGACTTTTCATAACTTACTTAAACTGAATTTGATATGAAAATGTTTACATTTTATTGCCATTCAGTTTTTTCACTGAATTTTCTACTGTTAATTAGCCAGATTAATGACAGCTTTTCTAGGATGGACTGAGTCATCTATATTGTGTTATGTTGTTTTTTGATTAAGAAGTAGGTAAAATGGTGTTGTAAGGAAAACTGGACTAAAGTTTTTGGACTTTGTAAGAAGCTATTAACATATGAAATGATGAGTCCAGTGGTGGTAATTGGGATAAGTCATAATTATTGACCATTAAAAGGTAAAAGGTTTGTTTTATGGTGCTAGGCAGCCATGCTGAGTCATCAGATGTGGTCTCCGAACTGTTTTGATCTTTCTATGTTCTGATCCCAAAGAACTGAGGAAAAAATAGCAGTGAGGGGAAAATGTACATGGGAAGGAACAATTCTGAAGTAAGTATAAAAAGAATCATGTGTTTATATAGCGGAGAAAGGGGAATAACTATTATCCCTGTAATAGAAAAGATGTTGTTTAGGACAGCGACATAGTACGAGAGGTTCAGGACCCGGAAAAGGTCGGATAGAAGTTGTTGATGGTGACATTGTAGGTGATGTTGTTGGTCGGACTACACTGATTCCTTTCCATGTTGTTGGTTTAAGATAGTTCCTTGTTGGAACAAAGTCAGCTATAGGCAGGAAGGCAAGATGTGTGAAGATGTTACAGCTATATAAATATATAGATAGATATATTAAAAATATGTAGTAATTAAAGTGTAAGAGTTCTAGAGCAGTACATAATGATGTCACAAAGGATTAATATTCTTCTGTGATTTTATTACATATTATTCATATTAATAACATCCATAATAATGTCATACAGTTAGAACAAATATAGGGCAACTATGAGTTAGCAGGCTGTAATAACGTTGAGGAGCTTCTCAGGAGGTCATAAAGCATGAAAGCAAAGCTAGCCTACTTTGCGTACTCCCTAGGACATCAAGGAGGAAATGTAGTCCCATAATTCAACATTTGTGTTTTATTTGTTTTATTTTTGAACACATACACCCATGTCTCGAATTCTTGTCTCCCTCAAACAGATGTTTCATATTTATCTCTACATTTCTACTTCAGCAACTTCCTTTTTTCTCCCCTGTTATTTTCTTTTGATTTTGTCTCTGAAGACCTCCATTTTAAGTCCTCAAGATGGTACTAGGAAAAATGGAAGGAAGGTTTTCCATCTTGCAGTGCTGTCATATTGTGATACATGAAACACATGCATAGGTGTGGGTCATGTTACAGTGCTAGGTATGATTAGTATATGTGTAATTAAATTTTACAGTTTCTAATTCGTGGCTTATTCTTCAGTGCGTTGATATGTGTCTTTAAGTGGACAGTTTGATGAATGTGGTCTCATTCCAAATTTTTATCTGTAACTGAGCATTTCTTTTTTTAAATAATAAAAGATCTTGAATATCGAACTGTTTAAATTGGATGTTAAGGATTGCTTTAACTTTTTTTTTTTTTCCCTTTCTCCTCCTTTTTTCTCTAATTTTGAGTTGAAAAATCTTTTGTGAAAACAGTGTTTACTTGAACGTATAGCAACTGTGAAATTTAATTCATGGTTTCACCATTTCTCATGTGATTATTGTATTTTCTACCTTTTATAATTGTGTTGTGGCTCTTCTTACAATTCAATTCTACTACTGTATTTTAGATATGAAGCCATTCTCATTAGTTAAGTGTACACCATAATTTGTGTTCAATTGCTTTAGCTTAAAATTGGCAAAGCTATACATCTCTTTTGTGATGCCATTGAAGATTGTGTAAATTCCTGTAGCTGTAACTTTATGTTTGGAGAAACTAATTCGTTAACCAAATTAAGTAGATATGAATTCCATGTCTATTACATAAGAGCGAAAGAAAGTTAGGATACATATCTAGCTTATACATGACATTTGTTCACTGAATGAATGAGTTCCTCAGCAGCTGGCTTATCAATAAGGTAAATGCACCAAATGCAGGTGTAGCTTCTGATGCTTGTTTACCAGAGGTACTACTTACTGACTTGAGGGGGGAAAAAAGGCACTCCGTGCTTCTGAATGTGTTGAATGCGTTACATTATGTCATGGATCCACCTGTATGTGGAACAAGATTCAATGAATGAATGAATACTGCTGTCCCTTGTAAGCCTGTTGTTTAGGATAATTTTGGCAGTAATGCTAGGTGAGGTATTTGCTGTCTTCTATGACCTAATCTTGATTTCTTACTAAACAACACAACGAATGAAATAAAGACATTGTATTATATTGGTTGTCCTGTAACAAAACCCTGCCATTTACAAGCAGCTTTTCTTCTGATGAATAAATTAGTGGGTGCACTGGAGTATTCAAAGCATGACTGAATTACTAGCAGGGGAGTTACTGCACCTGAGCTGATGACCGTGTACTGCTGACAGTTGGAAGTACTGTGGTGTATTAATCCTTGATAAAGCTCCATTTGAAGTATTGCAGTTAATTTGGTCTATCATGTTCTGTTGGTGAACCAATACCAGGCTATAGTTTGAAATCAGAGGAGCAAACTATTCTTTATGTTAAGACCTATTTGAGATTTTCTTACAAAATTAACCAAAAGTTGCTAACAACAGGTAATTATGTTGTATTAAAAGATGATGTTTCCTTTTGCTTTAAGCATGCTACTTAATATATTCTAATTGTTTAATCTTATTTTTAATACTGAATGTAGTACATATTTTTACCTTTTCTCTTTCTTTTTATCATGTTACGACAGTTTCTCAGCTTATCAGAGAATTCTTACTGCTAGACATGAACACTGAATTCCTGTGTTCTTCTGTCTTGGCCTTCCCTACAGAAAGTGCCCTGCTGTGGAATTGTCGATCTCCTAGGCTACCATAGCCTAGATTTGCTATTTTTATTGTACTTCTGTAAGGAAACAGAAGTTTTGTAAGTTGATACAATCACACTATCTGTCTGTCAGTCCCCCACAATAATTCTTGAACCTGTTGGCCAACTTCAAACAAATTTGATGGAGAAGTGGAGACCTCAGAGATACTAATATCTATTAAAACAGACGGACTATGTAACAGAAACATGCAAACCAGTGCATCTGCTGAGGAAAAAAAGGCTGCAGTATTAAGTATGTCCATGCTGTTATTCATAAGTTCTGTTGCTCACAGAACTGCCTGGTTTTCTTGTTACTTTACTTCCACCCGTAATAATTTATTTATTTATTCATCCCATGTCCAACTGAAGTTACGAGTGTAGAAGTACTATTCAAATGTTATTTAAGAGTTTTATTTTAAAATTTCTTCATGGGATTAATCCTGTGTAATTTGGTAAGAATCCCTGCTCCTTCAAATACAGTTAATTTGTGTTTTAAAAAGAATGACTGCTGTCTTTTTTTTTTTTACTCTGACAATAAATCATTAAGAGATGATATTTTTTCACTTAAGAGAAAGAAAAATTAGTAGGAAGATAATTGTGGACTATTTCTTTTCCAAATTTTGGCTTATATTGGCCAGAGGAGTAAAACATTTGTGAAAGTAGGTTACTTTATGAGACTTCATAGGAGAACATATGTGCAACAGGGAATGTGCATGAACTTTTGAGGAGGTTTTGCATTTATTAACATCTAACTACCATAATGGTAGATGTGTATGACAGCCTAGGGAGGGAAAAATTAGTATTGAATAGCAAAGTGTTGTTCTTTTCTCATTTTATGGAGCTTGGTGAAAAATTATTTATGGCAGAAATCCGTTTCTTTGGAATAGTATTCTGCTTCCTGAAAAAGTTCCTCCAGTTCCCAAAGTTTGCAGACGTCGGCCACCGCCCTTCCAATTTCAGCAAAAAAGGGAACACAGGACAGAGACAACAGTCTCTGTACTAAATAACACTAAAAGTATTTTGAAATAATGCAGTTAATCTTCAAAACTTAGTCTATCCGATGCAGTGATGAAACATAGGTCCTGGGGAAACAAATAATGTGGCACATAGTAACAAAGAATGGAGGAAAGGTCATGCAGAGGAGGTTGAAATAATGCCATATGAACAGCTTTACTTCAGGCATGTTCTGTTTTTTAAATGCTTTGCTTTTGCAATCTCAGCATTTTTTTAATGTGGAAGATTAAACAAAAATTTCCTTTTAAAAAAGTAATCACGATAGCAATTCCATTACACAGATTTACTGACTTCATATTTATTATGATGTTGTGAAATTTAGGTCTGCTTCTCAAACTTCACTGCTGCATCCAACTAGTTGCAGCGTGATGCTGGTGTTCATTGTGGCGCGTGAGGAACTACAGAAAAATGAGACAAACTTTACAGGTAGAATTAATAATTATTTGTTATGAATTATTTAATATATTTTAAATATAATATATGTATGTGTTACGTGTCATTCAAAAAAACCCCTAAGCACTTGAAGCTGTGTGTAAAAGAAAATTGCCTTTTTCCACTTGCTTAAATGCACCCTCTGCTGGGGTAAAACACAACAGCTGTGAAGTGCAATGTGATCTGTAAGCACAAGTGTTCAGAAATTCTGTTTTATGGCTCATCTGAAGTACTGCGAACAGCCAAAATCCGAGTACGTTCCTCTTAAGACAAGACTGGAAATTGGTTTAGCGTTGAGCCACAGTGAAAAATGTATAATCTTGAGCCAGTGCTGGTTTTCCTGTCTCAAAACCTGATTCGACTTATATATTTGCAGGCTGAAGAGATACAATTTCTGGTAGTTTCATTTGACTTTCAGAACTTCCATGTTTGGCAGCCTGATTTATTTCTGGTAAATGAAGTTGAAAATAACACCAAGAAACTGCTTGATGTTGTCTTTATGTTGTTCCTGCGTTGCAGCTGAAAATTCTTGGTTTCTTTTCAGAGGAACTGCATTCATTGCGGTGTTCCTATTTTAAAGAAATGACAAGAGAAGACAACTTAAACTTATCTTGAGCTTCTTGTTGCTTTGGAGAGTTGTATTAATTTCCTAGGAATCTTGCCTCGGGTGGCAATGAGTGACTAATTACGGGGACCAGCATCAGAGGCTTCTTTAGAAATAGAACATAGTATTGTGTGTTCTTTCTGATGAAGTATTATTAGAAGCCCTTCAGAAACACTGCAGGTAACATAAAGGAATTTAAAAAGAAAGTGGTTTCCCTCTTTCTGTAAAACGGGAGTCCAAATAGAAGAAATGTTGGCAGTAGGTATCCATTCAACAGAGGCAGGTTTTGCAGAACATAGATAAGTGTGGTCAGAAAAAAGTCTTAAGGTAAGAGTGGAAGGAGTGGTCTGCTCCAAAATGAGCGACTTAGGGATTAAGCTTTTTTTTTTCTTTTTGTTTCAGATCTTTTGCCTTTCTTTTAGTCTTTTTTCTTCCAGCAGGTTTCCAGTAGTAGATACCATTCTAGAAACCAGTGTGTCCTACTGAAGGCCATGTGTCACTTAATCATAATACTTTATCTGAAAGACCAGTGAAATAAAAGACTTTACAAGCAAATAGAATTTTTACTATATATTCTCTAACCATAAGGGGATTACTTGACCTCCTGTGTCTTTTGCACACATCAAACTCTGTACTAAAGCTGTCTTGAAGCTTGCAGGAGTTCATCCTCTAGGGATTTTCCTTTTGTCTGTCAGTCCACAGATAGAAAAATATGTCCAGTCATATTTAGCTATAAGTTGACCATCTCTGCCTTTTGATTGTGAATATTCTTATCAAATACAAAGATATTTTCAGTTGCACTGACTAATGGCACTCGTTTGGTATTTTCTGATTAACAGTTTCTGCAACTTCCTACTTCGCTTAATACGAATTCATTTAGGTGTTCTTGGATCTCAGTGGAGTTTTTACTAAAGTAGTATTTATTTTCCTCCACAAAACTTTAGAGTTCCCTATGAAAGTCTGTTTCACGAAGACTGAAAGTTTGCATGGTTTTGAGCGTCAGTTGTTCAGTGAAACATTCCCATGTCTCATACGTCCCAATATACACTGCTTTGTAACCTGTAACTAGAGATCGCATGGGCATATGTGTGCTGCTCCCACTCAGGGCCTTGTTTCAGCTGTCCCTACACAAAAGAACATTTAGCTGTTCCTTCCATTTAACTTGCGTGACAAGGGCTGAGTAAACTTCTGGTTTCTAACCATGTCAGTGAATGATGGCAGCCTTTATCACCTTACAGTGTACCTCTCTTTATAAGGCAACCTGTGGCTCTAAGGTGATGGAATATGGTGCTGCAGCTATTAGTGAACCTGTTTGTAAACTACCACTTGTGGCTTATTTTTCTTTTCTGACAGTATATCTTATTTCATCTGACATTTTGTTTGGGTTGGAAAGTTAACGTGAATAACAATATTTCTTTCTGAGAAGGCCTTACACACTAGCTAAAGTTGTTTATTGTTCAAGTCTGCCTTGATAAGTATGGGGAAGTCTTCTTTCTGTTTTCAGACTCTTCTCAAATTAAGGAGACTGTGTAACTATGCACAGAACCTGGTCAAAACTGTGCTTTCTAGAATTTCCAAAATTATAGAGAATGTCTAATAATTTTCTTGAAGTTCTACATTATATGTTTTGTCCCAGTTAATCTTCATCCATCTGAGCTGAGAGATCCTGTGTTGGGATAATTAAATTAGTAGTTTGGGAATCTACTTGCAGATTTTGTGGCTGATGCAAATAGGGGGGTGCTACATGGTTAGATAAATATTAGCCTTCTGGGTTAGCCAACTACAAGTCTGCCATCTGATCCCCAGTGAACACATTTATCTAAAGGTCTCAGCACTAAAAAAATAAATTACTTTTCTGTTTTTTACAATTTAAAAATAAAGTACCCTTTGCCTTGGTCTCAGTATATTACAAAACTAAAATCCATTATCATTAGAAAAATTGCAGAACATATTGCAGATTGGAAGAGGAAAAAACCAAGATATTCTGTAATATGGCCAGTACAAGTTGAGTTTAACTTGGAGTTTTCCTCCATTTTCCTCCAAATCAGAATGATCTGAGAAGAAATTAATTTTTTAGTGGGATGAGATGCCTTGTGGGCATTTGTAGGTTGATACATATAAATGTTTGCATTCTTTCATTTCAGTTAGCAATGTTGTCTCTCATTTCATATCTTCTCAATTAGGAATGTGAGATATTAGAGCTTCCCCATCAAATATTTGCTGTTTGTTCTGCTGTTTTGACTTCTATCTAGAACACTGGATTTCTGAGATAAATAGGAATATGGATAAGAAATGTAATTTTGTCTTTCCACCCAGAGGGTAATGCAGCCTCTCCCTTGGTTCAAAATTGTAGAAATACTTCTGCCAATATTTCCATAGTTCACTTATGTTCAGAGTATTAATCTGTAGCACAGTTTATCTCAGTCTTAAATGAGCATCTATTTTGGGCACCACAGGAAATAGTGCAACACAAATAACATCCAAATTCCCTTTCTGCTAGCTGTTGAAGGGCTTACTGGGAAGGGATCTGAATGTGAGCAAAGTTTTGGCTCCTTTTCTGGGTTTCTCAAATGTCAGCTGATCAACCAGCAAGTGCTCCACCAGGTTATGATTCCCTTTCCTCAGCGCTTAATGTAGTTAGTGTTATGATTTTATCTCATTTATAATCTTGTTTCTGGACTTTGTGAGTATCCTGACAGTATTTTGTAAGGTCATATTGTTAATACTCATCATCCAGTTCATAATCAACATAATAAAACTACGTAGTGAGGGCTGATGTGGGTTCTATGTGTCTAGTGCTGACAGGAAATAGTTATTGATTGTTCCACTCTTAGGGAGGGACCAAGTCTAAACCCTAACCATAGAAAAAGAGAATTATGACCCTCAAGGATGATAATTACCAACAAGAACAAAAAAGCTTTGGAAAGCCCTATGATTGGTATTAAACAGCCTGCTACAGATTGTCTTTACCATGCAAAGAGTTCCATGTATCACTTGTGGTGGTAAAATACCAGTCAGATTAGTTTTCTAACCAGCTTGTCAAGGTAGAAGTATCAGGTGGGGAGCCAGGGCAATTATTGCTGGCCGTAATGAAAAATCAGGCTTTTGAGGAATAAATAACAATAGTGCTCTCGCTTTTTCTTTTTAGCCTGTTCCTCAAAAACTTGCTTGCTGGGTTGCAAACATAAAAATTAAACTTCCCTGTACTAGGTGTACAAATCAGTATTTATGCAGTGCTCAATTGGCCTGCCTTACAACCTGCTAAATGCGATTTGCTTTAGTTTGAGCAATTTATAAAATGTTATCTGTAAGTAGTACACATTAAATTTAAGTAAGAACATAACGTGATTTCTCTGCGTTCTTTTCTTACTGCAGAATTTTTCTTACATTTAGTATTTCTGGTCTTGAATCCTGCTCCCTGAAGTTCCTCAAGGGTGGAGGGGTTTGTTTTGTTACCTTTCAGCAAAAGCAGATAACAATCACCAGCTGTAATGCTGACCCATAAATGGAGTTCTGGATATATGAAATATACTAACTTTTATAAAAAACCCTTGTGTTTATTTCACAATCAAAACACACTTGAGCATAACTCATATATGTGGCTTGAATGCATATACCATGAATTTTTGAGTCCAATATAAAGAAATCTAAACGTCTTTAAATGGCTGTACATGCCCATATGCAGAGAAATAATCAACTAATAGTAACAGTTTTCATGTGGAACAGTAGGCAGTTAAATTTTGTGAGGACTTTTAATCTTGGAGAATTCATTGTTCATATTCTATAAATTCTAAAACTCCATAAGCAATATCTGGCATCTATGCTCGCTTTTAAAAGTTACACTTCCTGTGTTTTTTCATCAACTTTCACCCATCCATCAACAAATTCACTATAAGGGTTTAATTTTGTATAAAGACATATCTTTAAAAAAACCACTACTGTAAAGTAGTTTGAGATTTGGCAGCTGTGAGTTGTGCAGTAAAATGGGATTTCAGATTTAATAGATTACTTGCGTTTCTAGATTCCAAGTGGTTGTCAAATGGTTGTCTTGATCTCTGGAAGAAGGAAGGGATAAGTGAAAATACGTATCTTTCGCATCAGGTCTGGATTTTTCTAGTTTATTGTGACCACTGGGGAGAAGAATGCCTTTATTTTAATATGAAAGTAATACAAAAGAAAAAGACCATGTGTCAGATTTCATTAAAAATATCTTATATAGCAAATATGACATGAGTTGGATTTGGCTTTGATATTGTACGCCTGTGACAATTTCATGTACTAGGTTTTTTTCCAAGTAGCCTGCCCAGTACTAATTAAAAGCAGCGAATTTACCTTCTATGTTCTTTTGTGAAAATGAAGCTGTTCGGATTAATATCTTGACTGTAAACTGAAAGGAATTTCACGAGACTGTGTTGGGTAATTTGTGAACTCTTAATAAAAGGAGCTAGGTAACATTTTTACTGATCATATGCTTGTTTACCTTTGCAGATTTAGAAGGTGTTTGCAATACTTGATGCATAAAAATATCTAAAATGTTCTAGTTACAACATGGCATATAATAAATTATACTGCCGTTGCGTGCTTTTCTAGGAACTCTTATTTGTATAGCAGCAACACTGAGTCCTTGGAAATAAAAGAAGTGAAGTAGCCTGAGAAGTATCACATGATGGCACTGTTTCCATTTCCACCTCCAATATTATGAAATAAAGCTATAATAAACTGGTATTAAAATGGTATGTAATGCCAATGTACTTTGTATAATTTATGTAAAAGAAAAATCTAACCACCGTGGTTATTAATATAGGTATTAAAATGGATGTATAGATTTCTCAGAAAAGTGTTTTGTAAAACTTTGCATATTTATAATATTCCTTATTTTGATTAAGGAGCAAGAATTCTGCAAAATATATAATGTTTATGAATGCTGAACTGTACAGATTCATTTAGCATTGTGTTAGGAAAAAAACTGTTAATTGTTGTGTAAATGAGATGTTTTATTTTTTGTTTTGATTTTATTGTGGAAAGAAAGCTAATGGCTGTCCTTTTTGTATTTAATATAAAGCCTTTTTGTGGTAAATTAGATCATTAATACAGACACATTTTTAAAAAATGTAAATTAGCTTTCCATGAGCAGAAAAGAGCTTAAAGTGTAGTAAGGTCAGAGGCAGGATCAGACATATTTGTAAAATGAATTATATTCAAGTAGGAATATGAGGGAAAATATAAATGTAAAAAAAAAAAATCAGTGATTTGTGGTATATAGATGTTAGATGTCATATTGTTGCATTTCTAGATGTTCTGACTGAATACCTGTAAATGTTCGTATTCTTTTTAGTAATATAAATTAATAATCACCTCTAAATTAATATTTTCTATTTGTAGAATTAATTTTTAGCAAGAGAACACACATTGTTGATTGTAAAAAAAAAAAAAGAAAAAGAAAAAAGGTGGTGGGTGCAATTCTACCATGCTGTAGTGTATTTTAGAGTGAGGTAAATATCCAGTCCCACCATTCTCTCATACAAAAATTAGGCTATTTTATACATTTTGCTATTGTGGGGATCATTGCAAAAACAATACAAACCAAAAACTCTGCAAGAGGAAGTATGAAAAATACCCGTTGGTGATGCAGAGCTAATAGCTGGGGCTTGGATATATGCCAGATAGGGTGCTTGCACTCCAGGAATGTCCTCTGACAGTATAAACTTCTGTTCTGAGCAGTGCAAGGCTCTTCTGAGTCTTTTTTTGGTGTGAAATTAGGGGCAACAGAAAATACATGTTAAAAAACCCTGTCATATAAAATTCCACTTCTATGTAGTGAATTATCAAATGTAACTAAATAGAAGAGGGTATAATAAATTTTTCTGAACTTCATCAGTAGACTGGTTTTAAATAATAACAAAAAAGTGGTTTTGGAAGACCTTAAAAGGAATATATTATCTACAGTATGTCACTGTATTTAATCCCTAAAGAAAATTGCTCCTGTTGCTAAAATCAGTGGTAGAAGATCACTGTACTGATCTATTAAAATGTTTTAAAAATCATTTAGCATCTTTAATTTGCTTGCTTTAGTCAGTAAACAACATTTCCATAATTTCAACCGGACATACTAAAATGTTTCCTAGAAATCCTGGTTGGAAGCACTGTTTTACACAAGTATTTCTGTGTCACGCTACCTCTCTCTCAGTATCTTATGGTCCACCCTATTGTATTATTTTAGAGCAAGAGATAAAAAATATTACTATTATTTTGAATGTTTTTGCAAAGTTTTTAAAAGATCTAGTGACATATCTGGACTAACATAATAAATTACAATATAGAGGAAAAAGCATTCATTACTCACAGCTATTCATTTATATATCCCATTTGTTCATGTATGAGGTGAAGAATTTCAGAATACAGTAAGTGAAGACTTCTCAGTGTATTTCACCATTCAAATTACTTGCAATTTCAAAATGCCAGTGTTACTTTTCAGGACAAATTTCATACAATAGTAATTCTGTGATTATTCATCCAGTTTAATTAATTCAATTAAGTAAGTCTGCTGTCAGGTGTTCTTTTAATAATTGAATCAACATGCAGATACATAATAAGCATAAAAGCATTTCTATGGCTGCAGTAAATTTAGATCCAAAAGAATCTGCTATTCCACTACATTTGATATAGATTATTCTATAATATTTCAGTAATGGGTTGCACAAAGGCTGCCTTTTAATTCTTTGCTTTCTCAAATGTCTTTATATATAATGGTTTAAAACAGAAGGTGTTCAAAAGAGGGTGACCTTTTTCCATTACCATAGTTCCTGTCATTAATGCATTGTAATTTTCTTTAGAAGTCTGGAAAAAATGTGTATATGTGCACTCTGTAGCAGGTATGAATCAAAGTGTGTTAGTGAAAGTTAAGAATTGTCTGTTATTACTAAAAAAAGGGGGGGCGGGGGGGGAAGAAAAACGGGAGGAAGTAATTTTATTGTTATTTTTACTGTGAAAGTTTAAACAAACCTTACACTTTATACAAAGCAGTTACAGACTTGAGAGTTTTGGCATCTGTAATCTGAATGAACAGCACTTGACTTACTCAGATACTAAAAATAATATGCCCCTTAACTAAATTTAAAGCCAATAGAATGTTGTATTAGTCTGTATTCTGTATAAAGGCCAATAATGTATCTCCGTCCTCTGCAATGTATTACTATAGATGTTATTTTAATAACATATATATTAAAAAATATGGTAAATGATTCACTTGATATGCTCTCAATGGTGCTTGATGTCATAATTATTGTAAATATTAATTGCTGTGCTAAAAATGTAAGCAGGATGACTTTGTATTAGATGAAAAATGAAAATAGTCTGTGTACGGGTAAATAGATAATCATACAAAAGTAATTGGGGTTTTAAAACCCCAATCTATTCTGCCAGCATGAGCTCGTTTGCATGTTAATCACAAGAGTGATTTCCTACTTCACAAGGAAGTCCACACTCTTTCATAACCACTTTTAATTGCATTTAAAATGTTGCAGGGTTGGGATATTAGAAATGGAGGCGTATCAGTGTCAAATTAATAAAAAATGTTTCTGAAAATCTTTATGGGCTACAGATTATAATATTACGGGCTTTTTTGTTAGAAAATAGAAAATGTGTATTAGGATGTGTTTTAAGTGAGGCGTGTTAAATGATAAAAACAGATTAATTTGTACATGTGTTTGTTGTTTAGAAATTTGATAAATGGAAACCTAATTGTAGCTGCAAATTATAGAATGCATTTTTATTAGTAACTTGTTTTATAGATTGACTGGTACTTTTATTAATTTCCCATTTATTGATAAAATAGTAAATTAGCAACAGTTAAAAATGTGGGATTTTTAATAAACCATAAGGCAGTGTGACAATAGAAAGGTGTATGCTGAATTCCTTTCAGTATGGCCTTTTAACTGTATTTATATTCAGAGGAAACCAGTTAATGATATTAATGGAAAATAATTGCTCTGCTTTCATGTATAGATTTTTACTAGTTATTTTAAAATTGTATACTAAACATCGTAGACACCAAGAAAGCAATTACAGACCAGAATTCATATAATTTATGTATGCTGTATGCTGTCAGCTGAAATTGGTACTAGAATAAATTGTGACAAATGTTATGTATTTATTATTATTTATAGCTAACTCTAGCATTAGAGATAGGAATTAAGAACAGTAGAAATCTATTTAACAGTTCTTTTTTCCCTAAATGTTCGAAGCTGTGCAGTAATAAACGGACAACATTTTAAGTGATTTTGTGATATTCATATAAGATTCAACAGAGCTTCCTCTGTAATCTGTAAAAGGCCAATGTCAAAGTAAAGACAAAATGACTTGTTCTCTGAAGACAGGAATGAAGAAATGTAGCTCTCTAATAAAATAGTGTAAGTTCACAATGGTTACAATGTGATCAGTCTCAAAGATACAAAAACTAATTTTTAGTCAAGCTGTTAAAAATTATATATTTAAGAAGATGAAAAGTTTGAGGATTAAAGAAAAATCACTCACAATTTTAAAGAGGGTATATTTGCTTTCATCACCAGGTGTTCTTTCTAATATAAATTACCAAGATGATGTTTCCATAACATAGCTTGGGGTGCTCTGGAGATTAAAACTACCAAAACAGACCTATTAAATTTTTCATAGGGAGGGTCCACCAGGGATAATAAGCCAATATTCCTTGTCCCATATTCCAGATGTTTTATGTAATTCTGCATCTTTCTAAACCTAAATCGTAGCTTTTCCAGAAAAAATGTACTACGGAGACTGAGATGAAAGGCAAGAACTGTTGAAATGTTAATTTTACTATCTGCTGTTGAGGTCTGTTACCTTTTTTGTATTTTTTTTTTCTTACTCCCAGTAGCTCAGTTCTGTTTTATGAATGTTGTGGTATTTCAGTTGTTTGAAGTTTTGAAACTTGGAGCATGACTTTGACTTAGCAAAACACAATGCTGCATGGTGTGTGACACACTGATGGATAGTCTTTGATCCATATGATTCACACTCTACTTTCAACTTGTTTCTGGATGGGAAAAATAAAGTTTAACAGTAAAATGTTCATAACAATAATCGTTGTATAATAAACCCAGAATAATTATAAATAAAATAATGCTCTTTAGTAATTTTCCAAATAATAATGTAATAAACAATAATATGTTTATTGAGGTTTTTTTCACATAGACCGTGGACACTTAAAACTGATACTGGGGTTATTGCACAGTTACAAGAATATTTCTGCATTGCTCTGAAACAGTTAACGCTTTAAAATAAAGTACTGCTATGCTTCACAGATCAGTCAGCAAACATGGTGAAATAAATACACCAAGCCACTCCTCAGATTCCCATTCCTTGGTCTCCTGTTGTGCTCTGGCAAGAAGTGACCATCAGAAAAGCTCATGGACCATTATTCCTGCTGTAGTTTGGAACAGACATAGATCTGGTCTCAGCGAAGTGATGTCTAATACTTTTTTTGATCCAACACAAGATACAGGTGGTAGATAGGGATTGTACCAGGGGAAAGAATGAATGCATTGTAAAGGGAGATTCTTTTACCTCCCATTCAATAACTGTTCTAGGAACAGTAGATACACCTGGCTGCTGACTGGTCCATGGGGTTTTTTCCAGTGATTGACTGTTTTCAACATAGTTGTTCAAATGCATTCTTCCAAGATAGTTGCCTCTTTCCACGACTTGTTTTATTAATTGAGTTTCCTAAAACTGTTACTTTTATTCTTTATAATTTATTATTCTGCAGTTTCTGAAAGTAAGACTTGTATGCAGACTTGTGCTATTAAAGGCTAATGCCCTGATATAAATACTTAATGAATGCTTATCATTGTCTCACATTTGATGTTCCTGATCCATTAGCAATTTAGTTCTTAATCAGTTTTCTTTCTCTCTCTCTCTCTTTCTTCCCTTGCTTTTTTTTTTTTTTTGGTGGGGAGAATCTCACTTCTGTTTTTTCTAGAAGACTGGAAAATTAGTAAGATTTGACTGCCCAGGAAGGTGGTTGAGTCACCATCCCTTAATGTGTTTAAAGGTTGTTTAGATGTGGTGCTTGGCAATATGGTTTAGGGGTGTACTCGGTAGAGTAGGGTTGATGGTTGGACTTGATGATCTCAAAGGTCTTTTTTCCAACCTGAATGTTTCTAACCTGAATGGTTCTGTGATTCTAAGATGATGGTATCATGTCTACTAGGGAATGCAGAAAGTTACAGGACAGAGGTTATCTGCTAAAATTTCACTATTCATTTAAATTAACCTAATTTGATTTAACTTGCTTTCCTGTCAAAAACAAAGTCAGGTTTTATAAAAAAAAAATCATGACAATATTTTCGTCCCTCCAACTGGAAAGTTCCTATTCCAGTTCATTTGACCTCCAGCTCTTTTAGAAAAAAAAGACAGGGAGAGGTGTGATTATCCTCCTGAGTCTAAACTAAGAAACCAGGTAACCTCTGTCTCTGTTCCATATGTTTTTGGGAGAGAAATCTGGGGAAATTTCTTTCTGGCCTATTTCTACATCATAAAGAGTGAAAGAAGTGAAAAACATAAACTCTTTTATGTAGGTGTTTTTCACCTTTGGTAAGAAACAAGTGAGAAAACATGCAGTTAACTCCTAAATAGATTTCCTTCTTTACCATATGATGGCTACACTGCCTTAGGATATACTATACATAATGCACATGAAACACTTTGGAGAACTGCATCAGTTCCCAAATATACACTGAACCTTTCTAAACCTGTCATGTTTGGCCATGACTTTAAACCAAATCTGTTTTACAAGTCTTTGTAAAACAAATTTTTAAGAGGACTTCAGTAATCTAATTGTTTTGCTGGTTCTGTAACTTTAGAGGAAAAGATCTTCCTGGGAAAAATAGGGGCAGTTCGAATTTTTTTTTTCTTGTCACTGCTTGGCAGATTATTAAATCTCTGAAAATGAAATGTATTTGATTTTATTCTAGCTCTTATAGGCAATATTAATAAGATTGCTGTTCTTTTACACACTCAAGATTTTTTTATTTTCTTCTGCCATAGTTTAAGTATTAGGGCTGAAAAGTGGGGCAAAATGATCCTTTTATCTTTTAAACATGTACAGTCAGTGATTGTAACCATTTTCCCTAATCTGTTTCCGTAGTTTGTTTCTACTTATTTCCTAGAGGCAGTATGGTGTGATTGTTCTGCCACAGTTCGTATTAGTTATTATGAATTTTGCACAGTTTTCAGCTCAAGTCCTTTAATGTCTATTGTTAATAAAAGCAGCAGAGTTCCCCAGTTTGGGTAGAAGTTTTATAAGTGTGTGGCAATGTAATGGAGAGTATTTGCGTTGGATGGCTGATCACTCATGATTTTCAGTTGGGAGCAGTATCTTCCAGTTTGCAGATGAAAAAAAATTCCTCCAAAAGCGCTTACATCTACACTCGATTTCTTTTTTCTTTTTATTTTCTTTTTTTTTTTTTTTTTTTTTTAATTTGTTTTAAAGTGGTGAAGACTTTGGAGTGTAAATTTGCAGAGTTAGTTCATTTTCTAAGGGAGCAGCACTCAGAGATACTCTTCTTACTACAGGAACAAATAGGAGTCACTTGTGGGACAAAAGGAGATTTGCCCATTCAGGATGTCATTGTGCAGAATAAGAGGCCAATAAGCTGCCTTATGTGAAGGACAAGTGGGATTGCCAGCTCATACTGCTACTCCATATGATGGGAGACAACAGCAGCAGGAAGTCTCCCTATGAGAAGCCACTGAATTTAGGAAGCAGGATCTTTCTTATCAGATTTCTTCAATTTCTTGTAAAAAGCCCAAACCTTTCTGGTAAAGATGTACATGGGGGGAGTAGTATAGTGCTACGAATAAATGTGTATATGTGCTTTTGTTGTTTTGTACACACTGCTTGTGAACATTGGTATGTTTTCCCCTCTCCTGCCTGTGTTTCACAGTTTTGAATCAGGTATGCTACCACTGTGGCATAATGCAGAGTCTAGTTTTGGGGGAATTGGTGGTTCAGAGTGCCTGAAACAATGTGGCCGTTGTCTTGCAGCACGTGGGATTCTTGGAGAAGGATGCTGCAAGCTCCAGGTTTAGGGCACCAAGGATGACATGGTTCAGTTCCATGCTGTTGACCTGGAGCAGGCCCAGGAATCAGTTGTCCTTTTAATAGTTCTGGATTTCTGCTTGAAAACAACTGGTTACCTTGCTCACCTTCTTCCAGAAGGAAGAGTAGAAATGAATTAAAATACATGAAATGTGATGATCAAAGAAAGGACGTGAGAGGGTGCCAGCTATTTTCTCATGTGAAGGTGTCTTACGATTTTTATTGTATTAGTTCCTTTTTTTTTTTTTTTCCTGTTTCTCTTGCTTTGCTGAAATTTAAGGGAGGGCCAGGGAGAAGAGGTATGAACTTAAGTTTTGTGGGAAGAAATTGTGAGGGATGTAAGAGAGAGTTGGGCCGAATGTCCAGCCAAAATAGGACAGAGTGGTTCCTGTAAAACCTACTGAAATTTCTCTCAGGGAGCTGATGTTGCAGCTGCTTCTGCTTCTACAGATTATTCTAACCATGTAGACCATGTCTGGATTCCCCCTGCGTGTTTTGTATTTTTTCCTGCTAAAGATCTTCTAAGGGATCTCTCCTCTTTAATTCTGAGCTGGGAGAAGGAAAGACCTGGAGGTTTGATTTGACTTCCTTTGCCTCATCCTGCAAGAGCCCCTGCTCACCTAGTGCCACCTCTCCAGCAGCCCCTACTGCCTTGCAGCTCAGGGACACGCTCTCCGTGGTGGGCTGGAAGCAGAAACACCTGGCGAAGCTACAGAGACTGTGGTATTTGCTGAGGCCAGTTCTTGTCGTGTTGTTTCAGTTATTTTGTGAAATGTGACTTTTACTTTTAGGAATTATTTTTGTCTATATTTGTAATTTGATATAGTCTCCTATCAGTGAAATGAGGATCATACATATTCATTTCCTCTTTGAAACTATGGAAACAGTCTGGCTTTCAGGCATATGTGCCATGTTATTTAGTTTGCCCAGCTCAGAAAATGTCTGTTGGGGTGTTTGTTTTATTTTGTTTTCAAGAAATGAAGACGATGTCCTCATCTGTGCTTATGGAGGGAATGAACCTGGTTGACATATGAGTTTATTAAAATGTCTTTTTAATTGAGCAACGTGCTCATTGGATTGAGCATTTAGTAACTGGACCATAATTTGACATCAGTAATCATCTCTAAATACGGTAATTAAAGAAGAGCCTTTTTTTTTGTGAAAGTCAGGTAGGAAGAGAAATTCTTTTTATGACTAAACATACATTTGTGTTGGGAGTAGTCACTCAGGCTCACTGTAAATGGCTCGATGCTAGGACCCTCAGCTGCTGCTGCCATCTAGAGATGGCATGGAGGAAAATCAAGCAGGTTGGGTTCTTCATGGGTGTTGTGTAGGTACAGAGTTTTAAACCATCCTCTTTACATTTTGGGTTAGATTTTTACAGGTTCACACAACATCAATGCAGCCGATCATTGCCTTGCTATGAATTCTGATGTTGGAATTGAGAAGAAGTCAAAAGAAGGTCTCAGTAGCCATGGTTATGTATGTGAAGAGCTGTTGTATGCGGAGCTAGTAGGGAAAAAAAAACCCTCATTAGTCTGTTTTTTTTATATATACTTGCAGGCTTTTTGCATGGTTCTCCTGTTCCGTACAAGATAGATGCAATTAGATCAGTGCATCTTGTATGATTGTTATTAAGCAAAGAATTTAAGTAGATGTAATTAATGATTACTGATTATTACAAACAGTTGAAAAATTGTGATTATTGATTATTACAAACAGTTGAAATACTTACTCATTGTTATTTAGGCGAACTACTTTTCTGTAGTTTATTTTAAGTCGAACATTTCTGGTCAGATCCAGAGCTTGTATATTCCTTAACTGAATATAACGTTTTGTCTGAAAGCCTAATCTTTCACTGTCCTCATTTTTACTCTATCTTTCTTCTGGTCATTGGTCTACTGTTTGCTTGGCCTGCTATGGCTATTTGCTGGGATAGGAATCCAAGTAGTAGCTTTGATTAGCATGTGTTCTCCTGTGCTGTGTGCTGTAGAAAAGCAGAGATTCATCTCTTCCTTTAAGAAGATTTACGGCCCTTTGGGACTCCAGCTTCCCTAGGGCTTTACAGTACACTGGGACTCCAGCTAAGCGTAAGTGATGTCTTACCGAATGTGTATGAAGCTACAGGAGACCAGACGATGATGCTTCTTTATGATTTTCTGTTTCTGTGTTGGATTCTATCCTCTGCCGTGTTGCAATATTTTGTTCATTTTCATATCCAATTTGCTATCCAGGAGCACTCTTAGGGATGTTTGAATATTATTATGAAGGTTATTCCATCCCATTGAATCCAAGATTTTAATAAGTTTTGTTCTAGTTGAAAAAGGTGGTGTTGTGCTGCTGAACTGGTGTTTTTAATCTTTCCTAAGGCCTTTCTTTAAACCAATAATTTCTGTTTACATTGCCGGTTTCCAGCATTTTCCAGTTTTTTACAAACTGCCAATATTGGTGCTGGTATTCATATTAATTTCCAGATCATTAAGGATCTCAGATAAGACTATTACTAGCTGGATGTTGTGACATATCAGTGAACTTCTTTTCCATCCTCTGCTTTCTATCATGTATCATTAGTCTGTTTGTCCATATCCAGTCATATTGTGAACAATGTTAGTGTCATGATAAGCATAAAATTTTGCACTAGTTTAAGATGCTACAAAAGTAATATTTCAGTATATGAGCACTTTTGAATAGTCATAGATTTATTCCTTATCATGTACTTAATTGTTCTACATTATTTTAAGTTCAATCATGCATTGAACATTCTGGGTTTGTTTATGAGAGAGAAAGGTTCTCTGGGATTTTTTACTACTGGAATACAAGCTTGTGTTCTGCATAAGCCATGGCATTTTGTGGTGAGATTTTGTCACCCAGCAGATATTTGGGTAAATGAAGGTGTCCTGTGAATACAATCCCTTCAGTTTCAATGAAGTATTAATATTCTTGGAAGATTTTTAGTTTTCCTACTCAGTCTTTTGATCTTCAGTAGACACTCATTTTCATTTCCAAATCATTGTATTTCCTTACTCAGAGGAGATCACTGCTACAAAATTTTACTATGCCTACTTCTTTTTTTATTATGTATGGTTAAATTTTCAAATTACATTCTTTTGCAATGTAAATATGGTACTTTTAGTGAGTAACATTACAGACTGCACCTCCTCTTGTGCTTTATGAAACAGAAGGGTACAATTCTGTCAGTAACTGTATTGTGTGATCTGGTATTGAATTCCTTGTGACCAGATATCTACAATGGCTTTAACATCAGTATGAACAGTAGGTGGGTCATCATGCATTCCCATAGCCGCCATAAAATAGCTGCACCTTTGTCTTAAAACGTAATGGTCGCTGTACCCTGGAGCTGCTTTTGGAGTGGGATTGCAGGAGACTGTAATAGGCAATCACATTTCATATGGAAAGGCAGTTATTTCATCCAAGCTAAAGCCATTGCTTACAGGTTTTCTTCATCTGTCTGGCAGGTCAGTTAAGGTAGTTCACTGGAGATTAAGGTGACTGCTGAAGTTTTAAAATAGTCCTCTATCCATAGACATTTTGTAATTATTTTCAGTGCTAAAGAAGGGAGTAGATTTTGTCATCTGTGTCTCTCTAGGTTCAAACAACAGTCATTGGATCTTCATGTGATGAAGTGAAGAACTTCCTATTTGTCACATGCTTTTAACCTTCCTTTTGAGAACCTGAATAGAGGAATACTTTTGCAGTTCAATATATAAGAAATGTTTTCATGTTATCTGGATTGTCTTTTAAACTCTTCCAATTTATGGGGAACATTAGAACTGGTCACACCACTTTGCAATAGTTATGTTACCTTGGGATTTAAAAAAGCATAACCTTCGTTTTCCTATTCTTTATACTGCAAGGGTCTTTACCCATTTGACCAGCATGCCATGGGACTTAGATACGCATCATAACTCCAAGTCTGTAATTTTTCTAAGATACCATGTTTCATCCTCTGAATATGAACTTCTTTCTTTGTAGCTAGAAGTACAGCTTTACGCATGTGGTGGTAGGAAAAGTATGCCTTTTAAGTAGTGCACTTTCAGAGATTCAGATCATTTTATTCTAGTACCTGGCTCTCCTCATTATCATTTGCTGTGTTGTCAGCAAACATCATCAGTAAGGAATTTGCATTTTCTTGAAGGTTGTTGATAAAAGTATGAAATAGTACGGGACCGGTAACCTATCACAACAGATCTCTTACAAATGCCCTTAATATAACTCCCTGTTTGCAATTACATTCTGAGACTTACTGATTTGCCTGCTTCTAATCCATTCTAATCCATAACATATTTTTGATGTTAATTTTGTATCATTCTTGCTTTGAAGTCCTGGAGTGGTGCTCTGCAAGCTAACGCACAGAAAGTATTTTTCACTGAAGTCAAGTGGGATAGTTTGCTTGAAACCAGGTGTAAGTAAAAGATGGCTGTAGATTATGTGCCTGAATATTTTGTTTGAAAACACAGTGATGAGTTTTTATTGCTATAAGCAAATTTACTCTAAAAATTCCCAAATTTATATTTTAGAAGCATGATACTGTATTGATACGTGTTATAAAAACATGGAGACAGTTGATATTTAGAGAAAATTGGTTCCAATTTTACTTTATATAATTTTCTCATTGAAAACGGACATTTTTTCTAGATTTAAGCTAGTTGTAGAAGAATTTGATTTGAGAAGACCTGTTATTGAAGGTTTGAAATGAACTCGGCATATTTACTATGCGATTTTACAAATAAACAATATATAAAAGCATTGTGATCACAGTGTGTAATACAATTTCTTATGAGGTACTTATAGTAAGACATATTGGAGAATGTTATATACACTGTTAATATTCTGTTGTTGTCTGAAGTTCACAGTAAAGTTCAGCTTCTGGTTTTTATTATTACTATTAATAGCAATTAGTAATAATTACTAATTAATAGTAATAGTAATATTAATAGTCTGCGAGTTGGACTTTGATGATCTTTATGGGTCTCTTCCAACTTACAGAATCATAGAACCGTAGAACAGTTTTGGTATATTCTGTGATTCTATTGCTTTATAATATAGTTGTGTTTTGTTGTTTGTTTGTTTTTTTTTTTCTTAAACAAGTGGGTTGTAATTGTGAAAACTTGTGGCAAAATGTGGGACTTGAAAATGTGCAGAATTTTGTTTCCTGGTATATGTGGTATTTATGACTCCTGATAGGCTTTTGCATTAGTACTGATACCGGATTAATACGAAAGCGGCTCTATTCTTAGCTCATATTTAATTCTCTGTATTGAGCTGTGGTACTATGGATTATTTAAACTCTGTGTAGTGTTTCAAATGTAAGCTAGAGTTTATTGCCAGGTGCCAGGAGTGAGGTGTATATGCAGATAAATGGAGGAATTTGTCTCAATCACTGTATGCTTGTTTGGCTAAGAGATACAGCCTTTAGTAATTCCTCTGTGCTGGCTGATATTGGACAATTAAAAGCATATGAATTACTACAAGAGTGGTTACTCTAAAGAAAGAATAATCATAACTTCATGTGCATATAATACAAGTTGCTTCTCAGAAGCATTGCAGTGAAAATTTTTTTTATACATTGTAGAAGAAAAGCATAGAAGAGTGAGGAGTAGCAGGAAAAAACCTCTTGAGTCTCCTGGTCTCCAATTACTAAATTATGTGTAGTCCATTTTATTTCTATTTATGTTTATAAAGGGCTATCCCAATTGCATGAGATTTTCAGGATGCTATCATTTTAGAAGTGAAATAAATATGTAATAGAGATACAAATACAGTTGGGTATTTGTTACTATTATATCCTCATTGGCTGTTGAGGGAAAGATAGAAGCTATAACCTATTTTACTTGGTTATGCTTTCCCCGCAGATATTCCCCCCAGATAAAACAAACTTGCTATAATCCTTAGATTTATAAAGTAGTTGCACAGACGCTGGCACTTAGCTCAGTTACAGCTATCATATTCAGGTATTCAGGACAGAAGTCCACAGAGTTGTATTAGAGAATCAAGTCCGTAAAGTACCTTGGCTGTATTGTCTGGTGTTTATTTCTGCGCTGATGCTTATCTTAGTTAAAGCTTTTAGATTGAGGAAAACAGATGGGGTATCATTTGGAAAAGATAGAAATGAAATAATATATTCTGATACATTTTACTGAAATAAAATGTCATGACATACATTGCAAAGTCGTGGTCATTCTTTTAATGAATAGTACTAGTAATAGAGTTTAAAAATTCTGCCTAAGAATACATTTTCTGTGTAAGTGGGCTTAATATAATATTTTTGCAACTAGATTGCCATACTTTTTTTTTTTTTTTGAGTTTTGTAAAAACAAACTAAAGTGAAATTCGATAAACCTCAGCCCTGAAATTATTTTTATACAAAATTCTGCTGGTGACAGCTTATTTTCTTAAGTAAGCAGATTCCATATGTGGTATTAAGTAAATAATTTTGTGATTTGATAGTGGCGTATTGGGGTGAGACATCCTGTAATGTAACTATGTCTGAAGTTATTTACTGTTTTTCCTCTGCCAAATTGTGATTGTTTAGTCTGCTAACACTTGTACTAAAGGTTTTTCTGGGTAGTGGTTTGCAGTTGTTTTCAAAGCAAATGTTAAATCTAAGAAGACATTCCTTTTAAAAAAATCCTGTTCTGGCAGAGGAACTTGATTTGTGTTCTTGTTCAGTGTTCCTTTACTGTTTTTAGTATGGCTGTTGAAATCTATACCTTATATGATCTCATTGTACTGCCTGCATTTCATTAATGGGTGACTCTGTTTAGGGCTTGGGGAGTGAAATATTTTTCATATGACACTACCCAATATGAGTGCAATGCACCAGCTGCAAAAACCACAGACCATCTGATTTTGCGGCTTTCGAGGGTGTGAAAAGTTCAGTTGCTTATACTAGGGCTTATATCTGTATATTATTCCATCTGGAAACGGAACTACTGTAGACTTGGAATAAAAAAGAGAAAACCAAAGTTTTTAGCCATGGTTCAAATAAAGATAAAAAGTATAGATCTTGCAATGTGGATGAATTAATATTACTGTATGGCATTAAAATATTTTTGAAAGGATATAGTAACGTATATTACAAATCTTGCCACATAATACTATTTTTAAAGAAAGATGGCAAATGTGGAAATTGTAAGTTTGTCGGTTTGGTGGTTGAAGGTTAATGTGCTCCTGAAAGTAGTGGCTTCATAACTGCTTCATCAAGATAACATGATATTGATACTTAAATACACTTACCTTTCTGTGTTGAGATTCCTCCTGTCCTTCCCTTGTCTAGAAAGAGAGAAAGCAGTCCTTTAGAGTTTGGGTGGGCAGTATCCAGATTATTCAGAATGCAAGTTAAAAAGACTTTAAGAAATTTTATTTCACAGAATCACAGAATGGTTTGGGTTGGAAGGGACCTTAAAGATCACCTAGTTCCAACCCCCCTGCCATGGGCAGGGACATCTTCCACTAGACCACGTTGCTCAAAGCCGCATCCAACCTGGCCTGGTATTTCAGTCATAACTTGAGAAGTTTTCAAGTAGTTTTGAATTTACTAAGTCAAAACATGAGCAGTCATACTAGTTGTTGCTGTTCTGTGGTTCGTCATTCTGTAGAATCAAAGTACAAGCAACTATCTGTGGTTCTGTGGAGTAGTGTGTCAGACACATTTGCAAATAGTTTAAGGTTGCTCTTTTAAATGACCAAATAAAAGAAACCGAAAGGTTTTTACCAGTCTTAAATCAATTTTCTATGTTTTCTTTAATACAGTGAGATTTATAGACAATAGAATGGGTTTCAAAAATAAATCCTTTGCTTTTGCATAAAGCCATAACGAGAATAAACACTAATATTCTGGTTAGGAATTGATCAGCTGGTAGTCACTATTACTATTTCAAGTTACATATGAGGTTAGCGTGGTAGTCAGCAGTTTCACATTAAATGGAGGAGTGTGTATTTGTGTTTTCTGCAATAGCTATGCCTGAGATTTCAGAAGGGGAAAAGTTAAGAAGCATTTGGGTGTTTCTGATGAAAAAGTACCAATCTTTGCTCATAAGCACATCAGCAACATTTTATTCTCAGTGTGTCATCAATTTTGAGACATTTTGAACTGTTCTATGAAAGCAACAGAGAAGCCAACAGTAAAATCTGTAACCTGTTGATGACAAACATCCGTCCCCAACTTTTGCTGTTTGGGTCAGTCAAGTAACACAGTACATTTCGTGATTTATATCCTGAAGCAGATAGTACTGAATAAGAAGTACGAAATAGCAAAAATAATAGCAACCAGCATGGGACCAAGTCCTAATCTGAATTTTGTTTGAACGGATAGATCCAAATCATGAAGAGTTTGTAAAATGTCATTCCTTTCTGTGAATAAAGGATAAACACAAAGTAGTGCTAAATTTGTCGTACACTTCATTCACTGTGACTCATCCTTCCAACCTCTATATATAGGTTCTGCCATCACTGAGAAAGTGCTTTTTGTTGACAATAAGCCTCAACAACAGGTTTCTCTGAACTGCTTTTGAATACCACTTAACTGCTAGCGGTGGAGCAGCTATTGAGAGTGTGGTTATGAAAACCATGACTGAGAATTGATTCCACTCATAATGAGGATCAGATGTAACAGTAAGTATAGAGGATTGCAGCAATACATATTGCCAACAGAGAAAGAAAGAAAACAGAAAAGAAAGCTTTTAGCCCTTGCGGTGTCAGTTAAAAAATTTTGTGATATTTAAATAGTTTCATGAAATCACAAGTTGTCTACCTCGAATTTTGATATTTAGCTTTTATGTGTTAGGAGGGCTTTAAAATATATACTCTTCATTCCTTTTATCTGATTTTGAGCTCTGAACATTTTAGGGTTTAGGCTTTTAAACTTTTAATTTGTACCCATGAGAACGGTAAATTTATATTAAAAAGAAAAAAAGAGGAATTCTTATTAAATTTCTAGAGTCCAACAGCTGAAGCTTTAAGGAAAATACCAGATATTGTGAGATTTCAAATAAAGCCCTAAGTATCACATCCAAAGTTATGCTATGAAAAAAAATCAGTTTGTGTACATCAGTGGATTAAATGGTCTGGCTATTGAAATTGATTGGAGTCTTTATCCACCGAATTCACTGAAGCCTGAGTTTTATTCTCCTCTTAATCCTTTTACTTTTAGTGTCATATCCATAGGTCATCTGCTTGTCCCATGTCTCTGAGTCTGCACCTCTAAATAGGAATGCTTCCTCCATTTGATCAGTGGTGAGTCAGTTTAGGGGAGAGAGAATCTGGGCTATCAAGCTGATCCTCAAAGACACAGCACAGTTGTAAAATTAAAATCATTGTTCTTTTCACATATTGGAGCTAAGGAGGTTGAAGTTCATTGATCAGGACTCAAAGCCATCAAAGTTTGTGAGATGTAGAAAGGCTAGAACAAGGTGTTTGTAATAAAAGTAATTATAAATGGTAGTTAAAATGACCGATTATTCCTACCTTGATGAAATCCTGGTCTGATGGTGCTGGGAATTTTGCAGCTAACGATTGCTCTGTTAGTTCCTTAAATGTGTGCTACTGCACCAATGCAATTTTTACCCCGGACTGGATCTCTACAGAGTCAAAAAATATTCTGAAATTTTGATCTATTATATGCTGAGAGAATTGATAAAATACAGAATTTTGAGTTTGGCTGGCCTTTGGAGTAATGTGGAAAACTAAAACGTTCAAATAAGTACTTTTGCAAAAGGGATATAACATCCCCAGAAAACAGTTTATGCCAAAGTTTTGAACTGATATAAGTAATTAATTTTTAAGTTTTCCATGTCATCATTTTCATTAGAAGTTTGAATAATCGAATTATGAATAGTGGTTTTGGGGGTTTGCCTTTTTATAAAATAATGTTTTTATGTACTATACTTAACTTTGTAGATGCTAAATAATAGGAAAACTAGATATGCAAAAAGCTTTTGGACGTTAGGAAAAAATGCATTACAGAAATGTATTTCCATTCTTTTTAAAGCATGAAGAACATCATAATTTTAGAACTACATAGACCTCTTTTAAAATGAATAGCAAATCTTTTTAGCTTTGGTTAAAAAATATCCCTTTCGTTAAAAACACTTGAACATATCTTCATGGTTAGAAAAAGATACAAAGTAAAAAGGCAGTTAGGAACCTCATTTTCAGTGTTAAGATTAACCGTAAATAACATTTTCAGTAACGTAGAGTAGGCAATGCTAATACAATTCCCAAATTCTGGGTTCTGTTTCTGAATGATTAGATGATGTTATTATGAGTCCACAAATAAATGTCAGCAATTTGGTTGCACTTTATTATCCACTTTTCTAAATTAAAACCAAATAAATTGAAATAGCAGGTTCACTAAGTTCAAGTTTAGTATTTCGTAGGTGCAAATCAGACTAAAAAATGTACTTGCTGGATTCATTGCTTTCCCCCAAATAACCTGCTTTATGACATTAATATCACATTAACTTCCTATTAATCTTATTTTTATGAGACATTCACAGATCTTTTCCTCATACATGTCACTAATTTAGCATCACGTTAGTGTAAGTTGTTTTGTTCTGTGATCAGATGCTCTCTACTTTTATTATGCATCCCAACTTCATTCTAGGAGAATAAAACTAAGTAAAGATGAAATGTCAATATCATTGCCTACCTTCTTAAATTTTTTATTTATAATATCCTCTTTGTTATAATTCTAGATAATATTTTAATTAATGTTTTAATTTTAGTTTGTATGAGGAGTGCACATTTGAGGCACATCTCCCAGTCATCTCTGCTACTATGCCTGTGTTTACATTGGAGACCTGTATTGGCTTGTGTAGATTGGATGCATTTAGATAAAAGTAAAATGAAAGATGCTCTTCAAGAGCACATCAAGTGGGCTCCATCATCTAGAGAACATTCAAGACATTGGACCAGACTCAAATAAAATCCACCAAGGGATGTATAAAGTGGATGATGAACCTGCAGTATGGGTCATATTGGTCCCCTTTTGTTGCTTTGTATACTTGTTAGTGTGGACATCATTTATATCTCGGTGATTGCTTGAGACATAGAATCATGGAACAGCTTTGGTTGGAAGAGACCTTCAAGATCATCAAGTTCAACCTTGGTTGTAGCTCTATCAACACCGCTAAACCATGTCCCTAAGTACAACATCTACCCGTCTCTTAAACACCTCCAGGAATGGTGACTCCACCACCTCCCTGGGCAGGCTGTTCCAATGCCTGACAGCCCCTTCAGGAAAGAAATTCTTCCCGATGTCCAGCCTGAGCCTCCCCTGGTGCAGCTTAAGGCCATTTCCCTTTGTTCTATTGCTTGTTACTAGGGAGAACAGACTGACCCCTGACTTGCTACATCTTCCTTTCAGGTAGTTGTAGAGAGCGATAAGGTCTCCCCTCAGCCTTCTCTTCTCCAGGCTAAACAGTCCCAGATCCCTCGGCCATTCCTCACATGAGACACGCTCCAAATCCTTCACTAGCTTGGTAGCCCACCTCTGTACCCTCTCCAGCACCTCAATGTCCATGATTGTTATGAAGTGGAGACTTTTCTCTGGTATATTCATGCAATAACAGAAGCTTCTATTTCAGCAAAAATAATACTTGTATTCCAGGTAACCCTATTTTTAAAGATATTTGTTAACAGGAAAGACATTGAGGTGCTGGACCATGTCCAGAGAAGGGCAGTGAAGCTGGTGAAGGGTCTGGAGAACAGGTCTTATGAGGAGCGGCTGAGGGAACAGGCTGTTTAGTCTGGAGAAGAGGAGGCTGAGGGGAGACCTTATCTCTCTCTACAACTACCTAAGAGGAGGTTGTAGTGAGGTGGGGGTTGGTCTCTTCTCCCAAGTAGCTAGTGATAGGACAAGAGGAAGTGGCCTCAAGTTGCATCAGGGGAGGTTTAGATTGGACATTAGGAAAAATTTGTTCTCTGAGAGAGTGATCAAACATTGGAACAGGCTTCCCAGGGAAGTGGTGGAGTCACCATCCCTGGAGGTGTTAAAAAAACATGTAGATGTGGCACTTCAGGACATGGTTTAATGGTCATGGTGGTGTTAGGCCAATGGTTGGACTTGATGATCTCAGAGGTCTATTCCAACCTAATTGTTCTATGATTCTATGGCAGGGCTACTTGCTTCATTCAGTTCTCACAATGTTTAGTGACCATTTAATAAGAAGCTACCTAGTATCAGAAGCATTTCAGTTTCCATTGTTTATGGCACATCATTCAAGCTGTTCTGATGAGCTTTTCTGTTACTGGTCACTGTAGTTTTTGAATGCTTTCTAAACATTTCCAGAGTCATGTTCACAATGCGTTTGAGGGCTGCATTAGTATAATTTGTGTTCTATGAATGGCATACTAAGGCACGGGGGCATCTGTGATCTAATTTTTTTGGAGTAGTGTTACAAAAACTACGTGTGTCCAGAACACTGCTATCGTTGACGCCCTGTCACATCAAACAAATCAGACTGATGATTAGACCCCTCAGAAAGGGAAGCATAAATTTATGTCAGCCTGAGGGAAAAAAAAGTTGTAACACTTTTTTAGTACCACACAAAAACTCTGTGATAAAGGTGGAGTTAGTCCAGTACTCCAGAAAGCCACTAAACCGACTTCAGTATGTGTGCTCCTCTGTAGGAGTGTGGAGTGTGCAGGGTCAAAGCAGGGATCCATCCTTCCCTGTGGTCTGTCGCCAACAATGCCCAAGAGTATATGCTGGGGAAGAGAAAATGAGCATGTCAAACAGGCAGAATATATTCGCAAGTCACGGACTTCCTGTTCCAGAGGAGATGCTTGATTTCAATTTATATTGATGATTTTTTTACCCCCATAATTTTATCCTAGTTTTTGTTTGTTCTGTGGTTTGTTTTTTTTTCATTCAAGTAACCTCTAGTATCCAAAGCATCTTTCATCAAAGAATTATGTGACTGAATCCATGCTCCACCTGCTTTGATGTGTTTTGAACCCAGCATCAGCATCATTTGATACCATCTTATATTCATATGGAAAGAGACCGTGGACAATCATTTCTTGCTTATGTTTTCCTTGTGACAATTTTATTTACTTCTTTTGTATTTTCTCTCAGTCACCTCTTCCCCAGACTAGGGAGTAATGGTCAAATTAGTCAAAGCTATTGCATTTGATTGCACTTGCTGGCCTTTTTACACATTTTCCAGTTTTATCTTATCTTTGGAACTGGGACAGGGCAGATCTGTGCACAGATACCAAAGGCAGGTGCATCATATCTGGTGTATTAATGATTTCTGTTCTCTTATTTTGTATTCTTTTCTAACATTTGATAATACTAGGTTTGCTTTTTTTGATCACTGTTTTACCATGTTGGTTTTGTTCAATTCTCATTTATAACCCAAGACCTGATTCTTTAGTGGTCATTGGTCATCTGTGGATAAAGTTGGGATAGTTTTTTATATCAACACGTCACCTTATGTTTATGTTGAATATTGCTCCCTATTTTATTGTCCAGTCTTAGTAAGTCCTGCATTTTCTGGCACTGGGCCCTATCGTAAATTCATAAATAACTTCATACCTAATTGTACTCAACTTTTCTTATTTTCCATCTTTTAGCCAATTACTTATCTGTGCCATGATCTTCTCTTTTATCTTACAGAAGACCAATTTTCTTTGTGCCTTGTTGAAGTTTGCTGTTTAATGCTGTTTGAAAGTGTTCAGATGAGTCATACAACTGATGAGTCAATGGGCATTTACTGTAGGCTGAGCTGGGATGCTCTGTTGCCTCCCCTAATTTGAGCTGGGCAGATTCTTCCGTGACTGTAACTGATGGTTCCAGATCTATTGACCCCTCTCGAATATGGGCAGATCCATGCAGATAGCTAAATTTAAGTGTCTTTGTTTTGACTTGTCTTGTACTTTATCTGTTATTTAGGAAGTGTGATGTGGTGATGTACTCTTAATTAAGATAAAAGACTGAAAAATATTTATTTCATGAAACTCATCTGAGTATATGTGGTCTTCAGTTTTTTAGAATTTAATCAACCTTTCGTAGATTTTCCTGTTTGCATAGATTTCCCTTTTAGAAGACCTAACTTGTCTGATAGTATGGGATTATGTGAACTTGATATGTCTATTTCTATAAAATGATGCTTGGAGACACAGCTTTTTGGTGGTTTTGGTGTTGTTTTTTTTTTTTTAGTGGTGTTGGAGCCTGCTTCCTGCGAAATTCTTAGCAGTCATGGATGAACTAAAATTTTATAATGTTCCAGTTGAACTGAAATCAGTTATTTTTCTGACAGAATTAAAATAAATATTGAGTTTGAACTCATTTACAAGTGTTTTTCTTGAACCTCAAATGTCTCATTTGTTTTCTTTCACAATCCTGAAAGATAAATTAATTGCTACACCTCATATTTAGGAGTGAATAGGAATTATTAACTGACTTAACTGAGATACACAGACTTTTGTCTGTCTAGGAATTATATCTTTTTGCCAAATAGCATGACTGAATAGCAAACCTCCTTCTGTCTGTTCCCATTTGAAATGTCAATTAGCTTTAGAACTCTGCTAAGTTCATACATAACTATTTTGATTTATCTTTTCTTTTTAGACAGATAAGGATAGGAAAAATCTGACTTTATATACCTGTTGAACTTCAGCATACAAAGGACAGTTAAAAAAATTAACAAGGAATACATTAATAAAAATCAATTAAATAACAAAAAGAAGGATGAAGAATAAGATACTAGGTCAAATATCATCCAAATGTGTTGCAGAAGAAATTTGTCAGAAACAGGTATCAGAAACTGACTTTATGAACCCTAAGGTGGGATTCATCTCACCTAACTTCAGGTGCCCATAGTGGAGGTGTGTAGATCTGAGAACATCATCTAGACGCTTGTTACAGTCAATGGAAAGAAGTAGGCATTTATAAAAAAGGACTCATCTCAAGCTGAGACAGATAATTTAAATGGTTTTGGTGACTCAGGATGTAAAAGAGTTTATAGTTCTTTGAGCTAGATTATGACCTGGCTGCCTACATTTTGTCTGGAATGATAACTGTCACTCCTTAAAGCACAGAGAACAGAATTACTTTGTTTTAAGGAGATTTCTTTTATCATTCAGTTTTCATCTTGTAACCGTTGTGAACGTATATGGTATTTTGCTGGTATATTCTGATTTGATTCAGAAATTTGTTTAACTTATTGCACAGTTTATCTACACAAAACATTACACTTGCATCATTGCTTTAAAATGAACATATAGGTGCTCAAATAATTTCGCTTTAGATCTTGTGTGTTAGAGCCATGTTTCATATCAAATTAACAGTCAAAATGGGAAAATGTACATAGATTTGTAGTGGCACATAGGTGGAGTATATTAATTGAGCTAATTTGTGTCTGAAATACTAGGTTAATCGTATTGGTTATGCTTGTAATGCTTGTAAATCAGAAAATAATTACTTAATTGTAAATTACATATTGATTAAAGCTCGCATGTGGTTTCCAAAGATGACTATATTTAGGTTTGCATAGTATATCCTTCTTCTGAGAAAATGTTCTGTTCTTCTAGACTTTGGAATGAACGTTTCCAACAGATGCTTACAGCATGCTGACTTAGAACTTTAATGGGTGATTTTTATTTGAAAATGAATTACATATTCTTTTACTATTTTTCCTTCAGATGTTTTCACAAGTTGTTTACAAAATAAGAACAAACGGTATTTTTTAATTCCAGTGCGTGAACTCAAAATAAAAATGAGCCTTTATGAATATCTACTTTTTAGAATGAGCTAGAAACTAAACAAATCACAGCTTTGAAACAAATGTTTTGCTTTCAGGTAGATAAGCAAGAAATTCTATGTCACCGCTCTCTTTTTTTTTAAAGGAGAATCAAAATCACTGTTAAATGCAAATTCCTTTTTCAGCGCTATGCTGGTGGATTACATTAAAAATAGGTTTGTTTTTCAAAGTGTATATTGATCTTAAACAATGACAAATTATATACCCAAAAAATCTGAATGTTGTTGTATTCTTTTTTCATTATGGTTAAGGAAAATCCGAAGTTTTTAACAAATTTCATCTCTTCACAAAGGGATAATTTTTTACTGATTGGCAGTTTCAGTCTGATTGAAGAACAGAATAAAGAATACAAAAAATCCCCTTGTTCATGGAAAGTTTTTACTTAACAGCCAAGAATACAATATCAGTGTTATTGTCAAATAATGTAAATGCAACTATCAGCCCATAAAATGTATCATCTACAAAAAGTAACTTCTGAGCCAAATTCAGTCTTCTAATTTAGTAATGAAGTCTCTGACGGTACGTGATTTCTGATAATTAGTATCATGCTCAGAGTGAGTGACAGTATTTTTTTCAGATGATTGATTAGGAATTCCATTGATTTAATACTGTGGTGTTCCAAATTAATAATTTATGTAATGATACCAGACTAACCAGGGAACTTAATCAGGGAAAATCCATAACAATATTGTCCAAATCAGAATATGTCAGTAGTGGATACCGAATGGAGGCATTGGGATTGTGGTGTCCCAGGGAGTGTGAAAGAGTATGTGTGTTGTCGTTATGCTGGAATAAATAAGCTGTTGGGAGCACAGGATCATGGAAGACATTGCTTGAGAGCAACCAGTAAAACAACAAAACACAGACTAAAATGTAATTTACTCTTTTTGTCTTAGAATTAAAGGAAAATGTTCCTGAAGTCGTTGCTTATAGCTGGCTTAAGATGACACTTAGCTTTGTGCCTGAGTTTTAGCCACTCTTAAGAGTTTGTTTTCCAGTTTCAGAAACATTTGCAGTTACATTCTCATTTTTATTGCTACAATACGATGCAACTTCTGGAAGGACCTGTATGGAAGATGGGGGATCAGTGACAAACAGAAATGTGAACGTCTCCTTAATGGAGTGGTAAAACTGAAGTATGGTAATCTTTATGTATAATGTCTGGATGTTTATTGAGATGTTAGTAAATTAGAATTCTGAGTCACTCTAAAATGGTACTGCCCCAATATATTTACAAGTGTTAGACTTTTGTTAAAGTAACAAATGCATTTTCTTTGATAAATAGTGATCTGGTTCAGTTTAACTTTGTAAGTTATCTTCAAGTGTGTTACTGTTCCTACTTCAGTTGTTTTCCTGACTGTGATACTGCTTTTTCAATCAACCTTTATTATAGTACTTGTAAGTCATCCCTCTGTTTTCATTCTCAGGTATATCTTTTTTAACATTAAATCTTTAAAAATGAAGCATTTTTTATTTATTTTGTATCATTTGATTCCAGAGAAGATTGGAAAAGGATTAGAAATGCACAGAAAATAAATGAAAATATTTTAAGTAAAAAACCCCCTTATCTTTATTAGATATGTAACAAAAGTGTATTACAAATCTGTCTCAAAAATTACTTGCTTGTGAAACTGGCATTTAACAAACAATATTATATATAGTTAGTTGTTTAGACTAACTGATTAGTCTAAACTGATTCTGATACACATCTTTCAATATTTTGGGAAAAAAATAGATCTCCTCCAGTCTCACCGTTCTCAGCTTTTTCATTTAGCTGTTCATACAAACCAAATGAATGAGTAAGGATCTGAACTGGAATGAAATGAAATGAGGAAAGCATTTTGCCCTTCCTGAAAGGTTGCTGGTTTGAAAACCGGGTAGCACTTCAATGAAATCTGGTTCTAATTTTATATTTGGTAATTTCCAATGGATTGCTGGTTTGATTTTTTTTTCCTTTAAAACTTTATTGTTAATACTACTTTTGTTAAATTTATGTAAATGTCATCTAGTGAGTCCATACTTAAAAACAGACTCTTTTTATTCCGATGAAATCTTAAATCTATTTCAAATGCCCCTTATTTAAATTTTAAATTTTAGTAAAATGCGTAATTCTTCTTGTTGTCATTGTTGGATTGCTAATCACTATGGATTTTATTCTTATTAGCAAGATAAATGTACACATAGTTAGAGGTGGTTATAAATAAACATACATTTCCCTTTTGAGAACTGTAGACTCTGAGTTCTGAATGGTTTCTGTAAACCTGTAACACTTGTTATTTAAAACCTTTTGTAATAAAAAGAAAAGAGATTTGAAAAACTCTAAGAGATCTGTAGGGAATTGTTCTCTATTCTTGTATGGAATTTGTAAATGGGGATCTCATAGTGTGCATAATATAATCGGTGAGGAATCTACACTTTTCCGAGAAGAAAGTAGAAGTTCTCGGGTATTTAAAATATATCCTAAAATAATTGCAGATACAAATAATTTTGTGTGGTTAATTTGGCATTATTCAACTTCTCTTCAAGTAAGTGTAACAATTTTTTAAATGTCACAAGTATTAATCTGTAAATGTGCAAGGGTTTAACAAGTTTTCTTACATAGTTCTATCAATATATATCTATCCACAGTAAGGTGAACAGCTATTCACATTTGTCTAGATGGTGTATTTCTGGATAACGTAGAAAGCTATTAGGTTTATAATACCAGTCCATTCTACATTAGTTTACTCACAGAGTTGAATTAAAAGATACATATTAACCCCTCAAATACGTCTTAAAGTTTTCAAGATGCAACTTTTAGTGGAAGACGAGAAGTTGGAGTCAAAAATGTGCAATTGAGGCAGGACCTACACATGTACTTGATACTATTTATCTTCTGGATAAATAACAAGTCTTCTGGAAGTGTCTGTGCAAGCTCCAAGGTATACCACCATGCTTCCCAATAACACAAATGCAGAGTGTTAAATGCACAGGTTTAGAGAGTTTCTGCCCCTCAGCAGAACTTTGTGGGTTAAATGCTGTGAACACTCACCCACCTCCCCCAACCCAACAACAATAAAAGCATTGTTGGTACAAGCTTTCACTCACTACTTTGGGGGTTTATGGCTCATCAGCCCAAAATGAAGCCCTTCTTCATGCTCTGGAAACCCCCAGAACCCATGTCCTGTACCTGCAATATGACTTTCTTCCCAGATCTGTCAGAATAAGATATCCTTCAGCTTGTTGAGTTCTTCTCTATTGAATCCTTACTTAAAGTAGCAGAAGAAAAAGTAGCACTGTAATTTTGTGCAGTGTAATATAAACATAAGGTAAAATGGGTAAAAGATGAAAAGACTTCCTAAAGAAGTGGATTTTGAAAAGGATTTTAAAAAGGAATTTGAAGTACAGGTTTTGCTTGACAGATAAGAAAAAGGAAGGCTTAGTCAGTGAGAATATGAGTGAGGAATGTGTTTGTGCATATTCATTTTCAAATCTGGCTATCCTAATTAGCATCTGCTGCAAATCTAATAATTTACTGGTTTTTATTGTTATTTCTGAGCAGATTCTAGGTACTGGGAAGTGAGACTGAATTGCCAGATTTCATCACAGTTGTATAATAGTGTTCAATGAAGTCGAAACCAAGATTGTGTGTGTGTGTGTGTGATCAGGTTGTGGTATTTGGAGTCAAATATTCAGGAACTGAAAAGTATTTGTACCAGCCTACTAAACCAACTAATCTCCAGCAGAAAAAGAAAAAAGTTATTTTTAGTTATTTTTTATATACAAGCTGAATTTATGCTTAATAACTATTCTTAGCTGTTCTTTTAGACCCGTAGTCAGTACATGGGTATTCAGCAGCAAATCAGCAAGTTTATATGGTAGTCTTCAGAGCACGTGCTGCCTCTTGGCCAGCTGGGAGTTAGTTGAGGTAGAAGAGAGCTAGGAGAATCCTCTTACAGAAAGGGAATGGAAAGGAGAGGAAAAGAGAAGGAATTAGGGAAGAGGGGAGTAACATAACGTAATTACAGTAAAAAGGGAGGAGAAGCTGTACATCTTGTATGAGGAAATTTCAGGACGCTGTTTCTGAAGAAACCTGGGCTTTGGTCCTTCTGCTGCTTACAGACAAGTTTGATTATTTCTGTATCTCTACTAGAATGTTGATCAGATAAATAACAAATGCAGTTTTCCATTTTTGTTCTCAGATCTGTCTGTCTGTCTGTTTATATGCATATATATCCCTAGCATATTCCAGTAAGTATTGGAAATTAAATTGTGCTGCTGCTGAAAGTAGGCTCATTCTTGTGTTTTCTTTAGGTTCTCTTTACCATTTCTCTGTCCCTCCTTCTGAACATATTAAAACTAAGTTTTCTTCTGCATCTCTGTAAAATATGGCCTTTGTAAAATATGGTTGCTTCTGAAGTTGCAGTAAGAAGTGTGTGTGTAAAAATACTTCATAACCTGTCTTGCCTTTCTGAGCCTCAGTAATGCAGCTAGCCAGCCAGTGTCCTTAAGGCACAGCTGGGCTGTAATAAATGGGACAGTCCAATCCTCTTAAGGCTACTGCTCTAAACTACTTTGCTGAAGTAAAAAACCTGCATTCTTAAGTGTAGGGAAACTAGTAATACAGTCTAGATTTGACTACTATCGAACTTTCCAGTTGTGGATTCACTCTCAGTGCTGCCTCTTGTGGCGAAAACCAGAAGAAGGGGTTATTAAGTAGCTATGAATTACTCCATTTATTTAAGTTACTGACTTCTTCCTGTCCTCGAGAACTTCTGGCACATGCATGTCAAGGCCAAATTTTGCTTCTCCTTTGCCTTTTGTGGGTTGCTGTGAGGCAAGACTGATAATCTAGTCCTACTAATTTACTTGGACTCATTGCATAGTGCGGTCTCAGAACCTCCTGAAAGACTGTGTATTCCTTGAGACTGTAACTTCCACCTGAAATGTGACAGCTCTTGTAGAAAGATAGCAAAGCTTTTTGTGAAGATTTGGAAAGGTAGATAATCTACCTTATCTGTCAACAATTGGTGCTAACAAATTACTTATTTTCATTGTTCAGACATAAAGAAATGTAACTTCTGCATGAACACAGACAAGTAATAGCTTTCTACCACTGGATTCCAAAATACTTTTTTTTTTTTTCTGCTAAATTAAACAGCTGTCTACTCTTAGGTACCTCTTGCCTTACAGATACTTAAAGTTGGTATGCAAGTTATCTCTTAACCCTTTTTTGTATAAATGAACTGGATTATAGTTTTAATATTTCTGTTTGGGAGGTACATTTTAGCTGTGTGGTGCTCAGATGAGTTATACTGAGAAAGATGGGCCTATCTGTTTGATTGATATTTCCCTTTGTATCAAGGCTGAGGTCATCTGAAAAAATTAATCTCTGATTTACAATGGAAGTAATAAATTTGGGACAATAAAAGTTCTTCAGAGAACCTACATTGTCTGACAATTTTACACTTACAGTTTTCAAGATCTGTGTATTTAAACAGTTTTAATCCATGTAATGTAGAGTATTGATTTTGTATGGTGCTTGAAAATGTCATGCAAGATTAAATCTTATAGCAATCTAAGTGTGCTACGACAATACAAGTTAATGTTATTAGCCAAACTTGTGCTACGACAATACAAGTTAATGTTATTAGCCAAACTTGTTATAGCATAAAAAATGGTATCGAGTTTAGTTGACAAGACTTACAAGTGAATGAATTATGCTACCATTTCTTAATTATTTACTGCTCAACCTTTCCAGAATTTATACTGGCTTGATGTCAGCCTGCTTGTAGTTTCTCAGGTTTGATCTTCATAAACACGAACACCACAGTTTTTGTGATTCTCTTGATGTCGTAGAGTATTCCAAGATTTGTTAAAACCCCACATTAATGTTTCAGTGAATTCCTTTTGCTTTAATTGCTCTCCAATGGCTTTAATACTTTTGGGGTACAAGTTATCTCTCTGGATTTTAATAAACTGTCCTCCTTTTTCCCGAACAGATTTGCTAAATGCTTATTCTTTCCCAATTACATTTTAAGAATTGATTGTTATTTTCTTAAGCCCTAATGATTGTGGATTTTTTCTCTTACTCGTATCCCTTTCTGTGGTGGGTTGACCCTGGCTGAATGCCAGGTGCCCACCAGAGCTGGTCTTTCACTCCCCTCCTCAGCTGAACACGGCAGAGAAAATATAATGAAAGGCTCGTGGGTTGAGATAAGGACAGGGACAGATCACTCACCAGTTACCATCATGGGCAAAACAGGCTCGACTTGGGGAAAATGAATTTATTACCAATCAAATCAGAGTAGGATAATGAGAAATAAAACCAAATCTAAAACCACATTCCCCCCACCCCTCCCTTCTTCCCAGGCTTAACTTTATTCCGCATTTCTCTACCCTTTCCCCCGCAGTGGTGCAGGGGGACAGGGAATGGGGGTTGTTGGTCAGTTCATCACACGTTGTCTCTGCTGCTCCTTCCTCCTCAGGGGGAGGACTCCTCACACATTTCCCCTGCTCCAGCGTGGTGTCCCTCCCACAGCAGACAGTCCTCCATGAACTTCTCCAGTGTGAGTCCTTCTCACAAGGCTGCAGCTCTTCACAAACTGCTCCAGTGTGGGTCCCTTCCACAGAGTGCAAGTCCTTCAGGAACAGACTGCTCCAGCGTGGGTTCCCCACGAGATGACAAGTCCTGCCAGCAAACATGCTCCAGCATGGGTTCCTCTCTGTCCATGGGTCCGCAGGGTCCTGCCAGGACCCTGCTCCAGCATGGGCTTCCCACAGGGTCACAGCCTCCTTCGAGCATCCTCCTGCTCTGGTGTGGAGTCCTCCACAGGGTGTAGGCAGATATGTGCTCCACCACCCATGGGCTGCAGGGGGACAGCCTCCCTCACCATGGTCTTTACCATGGGCTGCAGGGGAATCTTTGCCCTGGCACCTGGAGCACTTCCTCCCCCTCCTTCACTGACCTTGGTGTCTGCAGAGTTGTTTCTCTCACATAGTCTCACTCCTCTCTTCTAACTGCTGCAGCTGCTGATGCACAGCAACTTTTCCCCCTTCTTAAACACATTACTACAGAAGTGCTGCCACCATTGCTGATGCACTCAGCCTTGGCCACTGGTGGGTCCATCTTGGAGCTAGCTGGTGTTGACTCTATCAGACATGGGGTAAGCTTCTAGCAGCTTCTCACAGAAGCCACCCTGTAGCCCTCCTCGCAACCAAAACCTTGCCACGCAAACCCGATACACTTCCTTTGCTAATAACTTCCAGTTTAGGGATCTGGCTGGCATCTATCACAGAGACTGCACTGTAGTATTACTAATGGACCTTTGTTTTCTGCTTAAGGATCAAGTATCAAGTGTTTGCCGTACATTAATGAGCACATCCAGCTTTAGTATGCTGTCTTGTCTGATCCAGAGACTACAGATACTTCCCTTAAAGCATGGATAGGACTGGACTTCCAGAGAGTAAGTGAAGCAATGCCAGGAAAAGCCATGATTTTCCCAACCTTCTGTTGACGATAACTGAGATTTTGTTAGTAAATTTTCCAGTTTGGGAATGTAGTCATACTTTCATCTGTTTTTTAAGTGCCATGACACAGTAATGCCAAAAAATGACGCTCTCATTCTCCATGCTCATCTCTTGAGGAATTTATGGCCTTCAGGCATGGGTGTCATCAGTATAAGGGTTATCACTATAAACATTGAATTTTGAGCTGGTTAGCTGGGCTATGCTGTAATTCTGCCAGAAGTGGAGCAAATTATGCCTGATTGCTTCATAAGATGAGTGTCCAGCAGTGAGAAAGTAACCTGTGTTCCAGGTTTGCACTGTCTTGATGCTGTCCCACCTTTCTCGCCTGAGAGGCTTATTTTCCTTTATTATTTGGTAATAATTTTTGTAGGCATTTTTTATTTGTCAAAGACTCATAGGGTATTTATTTGTCCAGGATATTGAGTACAATTTATTTAAAATCTGATAAATAAAGAAGAAAGAGAGGCCTCATTTCAACAAAAATAATGTTATTTCTTCAAAGTAGCTGAATATTGTATTTTAAGTGAAATATTCAGTATTTTTCAGCTTGGATTTGTGTGTCTTTATTAGGGAGTTTTTAAATTAAAGTAATTTAAAAATTGATGAATTAGTCTTCTAAGATGGAATAGTGACCATATCATACCATTGAAAAGGCAAGAATATTTTTAAATGTGTAACAGTTTACCTGATGAACTCATGAGGTATTGCCTTACCTAACATGCTTACTGCTAGTGACTGCTTACGTTGTAGGTCTCATGTAATAATTTCCATAATTTTCCACTTGAGAGTAAGGCAAATAATATTCAGTAAGCACTTATTATTCTGAAAGTGGTGAGTTGAATTTATTTTATTATGCAGAGGACAGTTTCAGAGATACGAAATATTAGAAAAAATACTTAATGATTGATATAAAAAGATAATGCTGTTCTAAATCATACACCGTCACAGAATTTGCTTTTCCTTATTTTAGTATTTTAAAATTAAGCATGATACTGTGACATACTGCCTGTAAATGATACTCCAGAGTACCTACAGAGCACCGTGTTGAATATATTTTTAAATAAAGCAGAAGTCTGCTTTAAATTTTCTGCCTAATTAATTTGTGTATATCAAAATGTTATCTTCAGAGTAGGCAAATTAGAAGTATACAATTGATTCCTTAGTTAGAATGTAAATGTTCTTTCAAACATACTCAAGCTTTTCATTCTAATATCAAGTATTTTACGTAAATGTTTAAAACTAACCCTCTGTGTTGAAGATGAGTCCTGAGAGCCAGGCAATATTGAATTCTTTGGGGCTTGTTGGAAATTAAGCTTCTATAATTTTAATTGTGTAAACTTTTACACTAAAATTACTTCCGTGTTTCAAGAAGATGAATCTCTTTAGGCTTTCTTAATGACTGTTTGAGATGATGAGGGACTGACAGTACCTTTTACTGAAAGTTTTAGCTGTTGCAGTCTAATTTTTGCATAGTACAGCAAGCCCAACAAGTTTATTAAGGATCTTGAAAACTGATTATTTTTCTAGAAATTCTGGTTTGGTACTGCATGTTTATAGCTATACAAAATGATCTATGTGCATAGCATTTTTGACTGCACTGTATATCTGGAGCCAAAATTTTTTTCCCATTAACACATCCTTTCTTAGTGAGCTAAATGATGAGACACTGATTATGATGCTGTCATTCCTACTGCAGTATCCTCTGTAAGCACAAAGTATGTGTTACTAATAAAAAAGATACATCATTAGTTTTAGAATTTTTAATTTATTCTTCTAGAAGTGGCAACATTGACAGTGTAAAAAAACTTCAAATCTAATTGCTTTCACCTGTTAAAATAAGTAAAATGCACAGTGGTGGAAAATACGTGTGCCTTAGAATGGAAAATAGTTGTACATACACCCTGAAGTATAGGACTTTGAGGAAAGTGTCTGTTTTGTATTGCTACATCTTCTGAAAAGTCTGTGTGGCTTTTGAAAGCCAACGATTCTGCAAAGTACAGTATTTCAGGCTAGCAGCTACTGCCGAGTAATGAGGCATGGGAGCAGCTGGTATTGGTTTATTTCAGAAGCTTTGTGTCTGATTCTATTAGCCTACCTACAGATGTAAGTGCTCTTTCCACTGTGTGATCTAAACATAGAACAAATAATTCATAATTTTAAAATAGTTAAATGATATTTTTTGCATTTTGTCTGAAGTTTATTGTGTGAGGCTAATCAATGGTGAAGTAAACTGTGAGTTGCTACTAAAACTAAAGCAATTCTTAACTAAGCAAAAGAACAGGAACTTTTATAGAAGGGGAAGATGAATGTTTGTCACTGAACCCTACTGAATCTAAACAAAGAAAAAGATTACCTAATAGTCTTGCAATGCATTTGAAGTACAGTCTGCTATTTGTTTGGGGAGTTGAATGGAATATATGTCTCAAAATATTTCAACAGCAGTAGTGGTGTTTTCCAGTGGGTAGATCTTAACATTACTAAATTACTGTATCTTTTTTTCCTAGTCAAGACTCATTATTATACTGTAAGACAAAAATATTTCAAGCTTTTTTTTTACTTGCCTGTGATGCATTTTAGAGCTAATTTGTACTAATGATGAATTGCATTACAGGGGATTTTATGCTAGTTTTTTATTATTTATTTATTTTCTGTCCAGTTTGTGTTAGTTAAGTGAATAATAGCTCTGTCTTTAAAACTTAATTCACATTTTAGTTGTAAAGACTCAGTGCCAGAGAGCTGAGTTATCCAGACAATCAAATTTCATAAAACAATTGTGCCCCATGCACAAATAAGTAATAACAGATGACAGTTTAAAATACTATCCTTTTCTTATGCTAGAAAGAAAGTATATTTTAGATGTGCCAATTCCATAATTGGTCTCTTTAGGTTTGGGTTTTTCTTGTCTCTACAAGTGGACACTGAATGGAGGATATAGTTTGGACAATATTTTTTTAAATGTTAACGCAACGTGAAAGTGATACTTTTCTTGAAGCTGGAAAGCACTATAATCCGTTCCATTTATTTTTTAATTGTTGTTTCCCTATTACTGCCATCTGAAAATTGCTTTTAAAAAAAGTTGTATTTGTGCTGCGTCTGAATTCAGATGAATTGCACGTACCAATTCATGAAAGAGTATATGATGCTTAATATAAGAAATATACTGTCTGAGATTTAAATGTATATATATATATATATATATATATATATATATATATATACTTGGAATGTATATTCCTATTGCTTTCTAAGACTATTTCTTCTCTATTTTTAGTTTTTCAGATACATTAGTTAACCTGACTAGTTTTAAGGTGGAAATGGATCAGTTTATAGAGGAAAATATACAGCATGGTTGCCTATGATAACAGTAGGTTTGAAGGTGCAGATAATCCTTATTCTCCTATGTCTATAACACTTTGACTTTAGGTTAATAAATATTAGTTTAAATTACTAATATGTGGAATTAGTAATATCCTTGATTATTTTTGGTAAAAAGTAACAAAATGCTTTTTTCAACTTGATTAAGCAGAGCAGTTACCTGTACTATTAATTTAATTCTCAGTTGGAATATAGAGTGTAATACAACCTCCAGTACACAGAAAATCACTAATTGTCAACACGTTCTGTTCAAGGAGTGAAACAGAGTAATTTCCAAAGAAATTTTTTCAGCTTACTGTACCAGATTAGCATTTCCTAGCGCTTAAATTTCTCTGTATGATGTGTTGCTTGTGGTCTTAGTGGCCTCTAATTTAAAGTTCTTAGCCCTAAGTCTGGTCATCCAGTGTTGATTGGTTCTGGCCTCATTCCACTATAGGTGGTTTCAATGAATTCTCTCAGGCTTTATGACAAAAATTGTTCATAAAGTAATTGGGAGATTTCCTCAGAGCACTCTACATCAAAGGATGCTTAATTGTCCCGGCCATGCAAGAAGAAAAACAAGATGTGAAGTGCTCAGTTTAATTAGGCCACAACTTTATTAACTCAACTGGGAGCACTACCCAGCAATAAATGCAGGTCATTGTTCTTTCCTTGATCATTCCTGGTTTTGGAGGACTGCTGTTTGCTTCCTTTTTCCAGCCCCAGAGATGGGACCTCATGATTCTTCCCTTGTATGAGGACTAAGTTACAGAGTATATGAAAGAGGGATTTGTCCTTTTGATACCGCATATAGAGAGGCATGCAGCTTTCCCTTGCCTGTCTCGTAACTTTCTCATAACTCCTTGTTTAGGACAAATATTCAGAGAGAAAAAAAAATTCAGAAAAATTTTAACCAATACTATTTTGAAAAGGACAGTCATACAGTAAAAGAAATAGATGAAGTGTTATTTTGAGAGCATGAAGACGGGCATTGAAAATGAGCCCATGCGTCTGTGCTGTTTTCTGCAGCATATCTTAAAAGCAGTACTTTGCCCCTTTTCCTTAAGACACTTTATAAGGAATTTAAGTGATTTTATACATGGCAGATGTAGCTACGTCTCCAGTGCAAGGCTGTGCTTTGCAACAGGTAGTGCATTGCAGAGTATGAGCTGAGTTTCTCCAGGCACGGAGAACGAGGCAATTGATGTTCCTGGCAAGAAAGCAGCTACTTTGCAACACTCAGCTGATACAGAGGGCCTGTATAGGGCTTCAGTGTTCAACTTCTCAGGTTGGCTCATATTAAATGTATCATCAGGTTTTACTACTTCCTTAAGGAGAAAATAATTTGTACATCTACAATCAATGAAGCTCTTCCATCATGTAAAAACAAATACCCATTTTATCTTGCCTCTCTTGTTCCTAAAGAGGATACAAAAAATAAGTGCCAATAGTTTCTGAAGAGATTCCTGAGCCATTTGAATAGAGAAAGCACACCCTCTGAAGTGGTACAGCTGTGCTGCTTAGCATGCAAGGAACTTTCCACATTCTACTTTTAATAAACAATCAAACTTTTATACCAAACATTTTCTATAAACCCACATTTTCTAATTAAAAGTTTGTTTTGTGGAAGGAACTCCAGGTGGTATAATTAGTGAAATATATTTTAATGATAAATCTTCCTTGTCCTATTTTTTTTTAATAACAAAAAATGTCCTATGCATTTGAGATGCTCCCTATGGGTTGTATATAAGACCTTGGTTAATTAGCTAATCAACTTACCCACCTTACCTTTTTAAATGTGTCCTGTTTCACAGGTGTAGTCTCAATTTTTATTTGGGATAGAGGAGATAAATAAAGCATGTAGTGCTCACTCTGGCCTGCACAGAAGAAGTGCTTTTGGGCTGTCCTTTGAATGTTGTTTTCTTAACGGGCACATCTGTCACAGCTCTCAGCCTCTGGTCAAGCTGCCTACTTTCAAGCTATCCTTGTGTCTCTCACATCCAGTCTTTCCAAAGCAGAATAGCCTAGATGCTGTGCCATGACTAAAAGTAATATAGTTAACTCTCTGTGTGTTTCTAAAAAAAACCACTTGCAGCCTCTTAAGACTATCCTTTCCTTCACTTGTGATTTATTTGGTTTTGTCTTCTTTTTTTAAAGTTGCAATCAGTATATGGGTTTTATAGTACTGATTTTCTGCCTTCCTCTTCCTTTGCTTTATTTCTGCTCTATAATTCCAGTTGTTTTGAAATTTTTATTCTAATACTCCTTAACACTTGCAAGTATTCCATGTCCTTCCTTTTTATGTTCTGTCTAAAAAGATCTTTAGTTTCCGTTCTAGGTGGTCGATTTGTAGTGTCATTCACCTGCTCAGGAAAGATAAAATCATATACATAGTGATTCTGTGAATATTATATGTAGCACTAACTTAAACCCCTCTTTAGGTTTCCAGTTGTTGATGCATGTCACGAACTTGTCTTACATTGAAAAGGCTTTGGGATTTTTTTGTGTGCTTGGATATTTCTTTTTCTTTATTCTCCTTTTTTTCAGAATAAGACATGGACACACAAGCACGATTTACAATTTAATTAATTTATTTTCATTTTCCATAGAAGTGTAAGTATTTTATCTAGGAGTCATTTACACTTCTATAGTTTTCATCACTAGTATTATTAGTTTAACTGTTCCATTCTCTTAGTTTTCTGCTGCTTTCTCACACCCCATTCCTCCACACATGCAGTAACTTTTTGGCATGTGTCCTCTCTACGAATTTTTAATTCTTCTGACTGAGTTAGTGTCTGTTTTGAGTGATGACATGCAGTTAGATATTCCTCACTGTGTTCTTGTTTAGGATGATTTCATACACTTGCATTCCTATTGTGCACTGGCTACCCAAGGTATCAACATTTTTTGCTGTCTGAAGAGAATAGCATGCCCAAGCTTTTCTGAACAGCCGTTACTAAAATGTTGACTACTAAAAATGTTTGGAAGAACCCTTGTATATTCTAGATTTTTGTTATGGTTTGGCCAGTGTAGCTGCTAGGCAGAACTACATGAGCATGTTTTACTTTAAGAGGCAAGAGGAGGAATGTTTCCAAAACTTCCTTGTATCGTGACAAGGTGGATTGTATTTCTTTCAAGGAAGGTAACCAGTGACCGAGCATTTGGTCAGCAATCCAGTCAGATTCACTCAAGTTACTGCAAATATTGATAAGCAAGGGATTATTCTAGACCTTGTCAGCATAGTTCAGGTTCTGGAAACGCCTGGAAACAAAATGATAGGGAACAAATATTAATTGCTGCCAAGACATAGGTGGGAGTAGGTATTGTGTGGCCTGTTAGTGAGAGCAGTCATAAGAAATAAATGTTAATTATGTGTCCCTTTCTGCGTGCTCAGATTTCTTCTCCACCTTCTCCTTATTCCCCAATATCATTCCCAAAGTCCCCCTTGTAGACAGTATGTTGCTCTGAAACCCCAGAGCTCTGTAGCATTGACCAGCATTATTGCCTTTCTACCTGTTTTTCCTGTGGTGCTGTCCTATTGACTTCATTCTTCTGAGATCAGAAATCATACATTTTAATCCAAGATTTCTAGCATCACTGTCATCTGCTAAGAAAAAGGAAAAAATCAATTGTAAAATCACCTTGAGCTTGTAACTGCTTTTGAGTTTTATGAGGTAAGTAATCTCTAAATATTCTGCAATATCTGTATAGCTTACAAGGTATTTGTGGCTACTTTTACTCAGATCCTAACATTGACTTACTGGATTCAGTGCAATTACAAAAGGTAGTATTTTCTATTTTATTTTGTGCTAGTCTGCTGTAAGTAACAGGAATGCATTGGTCTATGCTGTGGAGCAGTACCTTTTTTCTGGAGGCTTTATTTCTCCTCCAGATAAGCACTAGCCATATTTTTCTGACTGGAAAAGGAGTTTTTGTCCCTATAAACACTGTTGACATGAATGGAGTTACGGCTATTCCTGTTGTGTTTGGTATTCCCAATTTACCCTCTGCTTCACTGGTTTAGGAAGAATTTTACTGGCTGCTTTGGCAGATAAAAAAGGAGGATGTACATAGCATATATGCTTTCCAGAGTAGCTGAAAAATGACAGTGGATTTAGTGATGCTCTCTTTATGAAGTTGCCTAATTATGAAAAATATCTGAATAGATGAGTGCTTTCTTTTCAGAGGATCTGTGCAAGATAAAGACCCTCACAAATTTGTGAAGAAGTGGCAAGACTTTCTAGATTACTATCCAGAAAGGAAAGGAAAGAAAAAATGAACCCATTGATGATTAGGAAACCTCACATGAGGCCAGGGTGTAATGATGAACATGAATGTACAGTCACCAGTGTATAAGATGTACTATATAAATGTTTTCTTATATGTTGATATTATTAGGACTTGGTAGTAGTCATTCCATGCTAGATGTGAGACTGGTTCATGTATTTTTTAATTTTGCATTGAGGTACAGATTTGGAACCTGTGGCAGGACAAGCTCTGCTGAGTGGAGACATTCATGCTGACAGACATGAATGTATGTAAGGATACCTGAGAATTTGAATAGTGTGGGAAAAACCTGTTGTTGGAGGTATACAAGGAGGATTTTTACTGTCTTACTTTACAGAGAGTGTCACTGTATTGGGGGACTAATACATATTTCCCAGTGTATATATATATATATACATATGTGTGCCCACACTTCTTTTGGAGTCTTCTGTGCTACTCTCCCAAATAGTTTGCTCTTCTGTTTCCCTTTTCCTAAAGTTCATGGATGAGAAACCAATGTCCCCCCTTACTTTTTCATTGGATTGGCGAAGAGTTCACCAGCTCTTAAGGCCCCTGCCCATGAATCCTGTCAGTATTTGTTCTAAGGGGACAAACCCCAGCACAAGTAGTTGTTCCAACAGCAGCTCTGTACCAGGGGTGGCATAGCATTTTTCTTCCCTTCCTCTGTTTTGTAATATCAGTCCAACTGCTTATCCTGATCTGGATAAAGGTAAGATGCATTCCCTCTTATTTTCGCCTTTTATAATATTCCTTACCGATACTAGCAGAGTCATGGAAGATAGGCAGAAGTTGTTACCTCATAGGTTTTCCTAGATGGAAGGATGTTATTTTATAACCCAGGCAGAGAGAGACCTTTATGTTTTCTGCAGTCCCGCATTGATACTCATGAGCCCCTTACAGTTCTCAAACACTACTTGTAGTAGCAAACAAATACACTACTGTAACGGGTCTGCATGGCAAGGTTTTGGTAGCAGGGGGGTTACAGGGGTGGCTTCTGTACGAAGCTGCTACAAGTTTCCCCTATGTCGGATATAGCCAATGCCAGCTGGCTTTAAGACGGACCCGCTGCTGGCCAAGGCCGAGGCAATCAGCGACAGCGTTTTTCGCCTCTGTGATAACGTATTTAAGAGAGTGAAAAAGTTGTTGCGCAGCAGTAATTGCAGCGAGTGAGAGGAGTGAGAATATGTGAGAGAAACATCCTGCAGACATCAAGGTCAGTGAAGAAGGAGGGGGAGGAGATACTCCAGGCGCTGGAGCAGCGATTCCCTTGCAACCTGTGGTGAAGACCACGGTGAGGCAGGCTGTCCCCCTGCAGCCCATGGGCGGTGGAGCAGATGACTGCCTACACCCCGTGGAGGGCCCCCACGCCAGAGTAGGTGGATACCTGAAGGAAGCTGTGACCCCGTGGGAAGCCTGCACTGGAGCAGGCTCCTGGCAGGACCTGTGGCCCATGGAGAGAGAGAAGCCCACGCTGGAGCAGCTTTGCTGCCAGAGACCCCGTGAGGGGGGCTCACGCTGGAGCAGTCGGTTCCTGAAGGACTGCACACCATGAAGGAGACCCACGCTGGAGCAGTTCATGAAGGACTGAACCTGTGGGAAGACTCACGTTGGATAAGTCATGGAGGACTTTCTCCCATGAGGGGGACCCCACATTGGAGCAGGGGAAACGTGTGAGGAGTCCTCCCCCTGAGGAGGAAGAAGTGGCAGAAAACAACAGTATGATGAACTGACCCCAACCCCCATTCCCTGTTTTCCCCTTGTGCCGCTGGGGGGAGGAGGGAGGAAAATCAGGATCAAAGTTAAGCCCGGGAAAGGAGGGAGGGGTGGGGGGAAGGTGTTTTAAGATTTGGTTTTATTTCTCATTACTCCTCTCCGAGTTAATTGGCAATAAATTACATTTTTCCTTTAATGGAGTCTGTTTTGCCTGTGACGGTAAATGCTGAGTGATCTCCCTGTCCTTATCTCAACCCCACAAGGCTGTTGCTAATTTTTTTCCTCTCCCCTCTCCTGTCCAGTCAAGGAGGGGGAGTGATAGAGTGGCTTTGGTGGGCACCTGGCATTTTGGCCAGGATCAACCCACCACAACTACCCACAATAGATAAGCTTTAGGAAGAAAGTGGGTGTTTAAGAACCCCGTTACATAGAGAAATTTCTGTAGCTCTCTGGCTCTGCCAGTGTATAACATTGTTCAAAATATGTAACAGTACTGAAGATCTAATTGTCTTCAGTATTTGCCACTTTTAGGTAAACCTTTTCAGATAAAACTCAAAAGTCATTGTTGGTTGCATTTCAGATATTCTTTGTAAGTTTTTCAGTTTTAACAGGAGATAGGAAGTTGAAAGCTCCTGTTTATAAGCCTTTAGTATCCGCTTAGCTTTCTAATTTCGGCAGCTGGATTTTAATATGATCATATACATTTTACTGTTCTAAGGTACAGAAACCAGTCTTATTTCTAAAAAATATTTATATGAGCAGTAGAATCCATGTGAAATCTCTGATGTCTGTGTGACACAGTCTTTGTTTTAGTGGGTGCATTAATAACAGCTTTTGTCTTCCTTTTTCGTTAAAATCAGAGCAACTTATGATGGTTGAAACTCCTGTCACATTTGGAGGAAATTGGAAGAGATTGATGGTTGACCGACAGGCAAAATATCCTGATCTTCCCTTATGAAACTGGACTAATAAAGTGACATACAAATCTAACTTGTGGTTTTTTAAACAATATGTTTATATCTATGAAAAACAAGGATGCATATATAAATAGGGGAAACAAAGAAAACTTCTATAGGCTTGCACGTGAGAAAGCATTGAGAACAACTTCATTGTCTTAGGTGTAACTGAGCTGGATAGTAAATTCTTGAAAACTAGTTGTAGTTAATTTTGATAAAAAGAAATCCAAGGGAGATGTTACTTTTCTACAAAAAAAAAAAGTTCATTTGAGCAGCTGTAATTTATGTATGGCCCTGTCAGACATATATGGACCAGTTTCTTTTTATATTCAGTGCATACCAATTTTAGTTATTCTCAGCCATGCTGTCCAGCTGACAAACCTGAAGGCCTCTTGAATAAGGTTCAGCTCTCAGACTGAGGCACCTGAATATACTTGTCCAGTCATAGGTGACTGCGCTTGGAGTAGATGGCAAAGTTTCAGTTTGTAATGAATGGAGCTCCCACTTTAGTCAATACAGTCAGCTGAGTCTGGAGAGTGATTTTGCTTGTCCTCAAGTAGATGCCTAGGCTGGGATTTATTTGCCTAAACAAATGTTTCTAGTGTCACTATAGATGCCTTTAGATATCTGAGATGTCCACAGAGAGTTAGCAGATACAGCGGAGAACAAATGGGAGACCTCTGTCCTCCTGGATTGGGAGCTAAAAATTGGTCATGGTACCCTAGATCATCTAAAATAACGACAGATACCTACATTTAGGCAACTAACTAAGAGCCCTTGAGAATGGGCAGTTTCATTTCTCTCTAGGCTTCATTGACTGTACAGGCTGTAGAACAAAGTACAAATTTTTCTTGATTGTAACAAGATTAGAAACCGAACATACATGGGAGGACCTAAATTTAAATGCTGTAATGTGAAGCTAAATCCTGCCTTTGTACTTCTTTCTGAAAATATGAAGTCCAAATAATACAGAAAGATTTTTCCCCTGGTATATAAGAGTATTTTAAATTAAATTAGTTATCGCTAAACTGTCAAAATACATTAAGGATGTTTGTCCATGATGCAAGACTGAGGTTTATCTGTGCCAAATAGATCAGAAAGATGCAACTCGGGTATCAAATTTTATTGTGGTAAAGTGAAGAAATGCTAAAGAACAATGCACTGTCTTTTTTCTTTGTTCTAGTTGTGATGGAAAGTGGTGCAATCTCAAATTGAATTTTTAGGTTACCGTTCAGAAATACTAACTTCTAAAGACAATCCCTGGACTCTGCTTACCTTTAGTAGGGTCAAATACCATTTTCTGATTAAGTTCTTTAAAAGCAGCATAAAGGAAGCCTCTGTATCACTTCATCTAGACTATTTCCTAGATAAGTTTCTGACCTTTCTCTTCCATCTAAAGGAATTGAAGTGATCATGTGCATTCTTAATCTCAACGGCTAGCTTCAATCCATTGCCATATACAGTAGTACAAAAGGGTATGTTTCCTGCTCCTTTATATATTATCTTTAGATTTTAGCATTGGGTAAGAATAATTTTGTGTTTATGATAGCAATACATGGTTCTAGAAGGGTAGTTTCTCACTTTTGTTAATGTAATTTCCAAAGAAGGCAGGTTCTACTATTCCCAGTTTGCAAATGAAGAAACGTGACTTCATTTGACTGGAATTACATGCTAGCCATATCACTTCTCTGCTCTTTGGAAGGCACCTAGAACACTGTGATTGCTTTCAAGTGTAAGTCATTTTATAATTTATAATGGATGTTGTATGCATACTTTGGATCTGCTGCTATGCAGGGGTTGTTCCACAATCTCTATCAGTTTTGATGGTATTTAGTATATTTTTGTAGCTTCCCCCCCAAAAAAAAGAAATTCCAGTTCATATAGTCATGGATAGTGCCGTCAATACTTTCCTTCTTAAATGAATATATTCTGGGGACATATCTAAAAGTTGTGACCACTAATATAGATACTACGATCATTTGTAAAAAAAGTTTATATCAGAAGTTTATAAATTATTTCAAAAGAACAGAACACTATCCTTCAACCTGTGTTAGCAAAGAGGGTTTTTACCAAAATAATGGATATGAATCTGGTCAAAAAAGAGGACATGTTTGTTTTGATCATCTGTGTAACACATTGTCTTTCAAGATGGACCAAATGCCGTTTAGATTGGCTTCTCTGAGATATGTGATAAGATGCTAGATACAGGTTTTTCCAGTTAGACCAGTTCTGTCTTCACAACTTTAAATAAGCCAATACGTAATGTTTTCAGTAAAGACACAGATTTTAATGCCAGAAGGGACTGAAAGGAATAGAAATTTTAGGATAAATGGTTGAGATGGGAAGGAGAAGGCAGGTAAGAGGGGAGAGGGAAGAGAGCTAGAAGTGAAAGTTGAAATGCAAAATAGGAAAGAATTACTTATTAGTGTGTTCTTCGATATTAAGTCAGGTCTTTTTCAGAATAGAGAAGTAACTGTATGAAACAGGCGACTAAGGGAAAAGCAGAGAGAAAAATATACAATGGAGAAGAATGAAATTAAAGGGAATGTGAATGGTGTAAGAGAAAAGAAAATTCTAGGATCAGCAAACAATCGGATGCGTATAAACAAAACAATATATAGGAAAAAAAAACCCAGAGGTAATGAAGTAAGATAATGAAAAGATGCAAGACTTCTCATTCGTGTACTATAGGCTGCACACATGTCAGCGTGTCTAGTTTAGATCTGCGTAAATTTGGTGGGCTCTAAAGGAAAGCTGTTGCTCTCATGACTTGGTTAAAATAGTTGGATGTTCTTGGACAGGCAGGTGGGCAAAGTGTTTTTGAAAATTACTTGCCAGGGTGGCAGGTAATCCCCCCAGTTATAATTTCAGGGGCATTTATTCTTGCATCACCAAAGCGCTTCTCAGCTTTTTGACAAAGTACAATAATAGTTGCAATATTTGATACATCATTTTTTTGAGAGAGCATATTTGCTTTTAAGTAGCATGAACATAATCAATCATCTGGTGAATTTTTTCCTATCTCTCCATTCTATTTAAAGACATCAGTTAGAGCTTGTATGTCATGTAATACTCAGCTAAAGGTTCTAATTAAAATATTGTATGAGTGTTTGTGGAATCTATTGCAGTGGCATTTTTTGGAGAAAAACATTCCTTCAGACTACATGTCTTAGATTTAGCCGGCCTTAACTTCCATGAGTCAGTTCTGAGTATACTGGGACTTCTTTCTTCAAGATGTATCTGTCCTTCCTCTCCAATCCCCAAGTGATAAACAGTGTTTTCCCTGTGTGTTTCTGTTCCAGTCTGCGGGAAACACACGTTAACATTCTCAAAACAGTCACAGGGAGAGGCAGGCAGGGAGGCAGGTGGTATTCAGAGCTCAAGTTTCTATTCCTTCTCTGGGAAAAACAGGGGATCAAGAGTTAGTCACTTGATGGATTGTGCATTTGTTAACACGAGGGGTGCATTTTTAGTTTATAAGTTCCTGAGCTGTTGAGCTGAACAACCCAGATTTTCCAGCTCTGCTTTTATGCTTAAAGGAGAGAATTTTTGCTGGTGAAAAGCAATGATAGGACTTCATATGATGTAAGAATAGGAGGAAAATTAGATAAGAATAATAGATAAGGAAATAGTTGTTGCAAGACATGCTGCAAAAATGATTAGAATAAAATTTGCAAGTTAGGGAAAGGATAAAATTCCTTTAAATTATTCTGCAAGGTGTCTTTGATCAGACTATGAGTTCTTTGGTGGTGGTGCCTCTTGCTGTGGCTCATAGAGTGCCTGTGTCAGTGGGGCCTCTCAGCTGATGCTTCCAGCCACTTGTAGTAAAAATACTAATGAGAATGAAGATAACAACGTCCTGTTTGTTCTCATCCATATTTACTAGGAGAATAAGCTGTTAACTCAGTGTATCTGCGTTGTAATTACATAGTTGTCAATGCTGTCTTACAGATGACTTTCTCAATGAAGCCTAACTAATCTTAACTAATCCTTTGCTAGTTTTCCTAACAAGCAAGGGCAGCTTTTTCTAGCTGCTTATTTCCTGTGTTTCCTGTAATTTTGTATTTCTTAATTAAAATGTTGTTTTCTTCATGATGTTGGTGATGACAAAAAAAAAAAAAAAAAATCAGTTCCTTCCCTCTCACCAAATGAAAAAGTCTGCACTCACCTCCTAAATTTCGCTCTGAGATGGTGTACCATTTTCAGTTTAATGAGACTGGTAGTGCTATTTCATCTTTTTCATGCTTTGGTTAGGCCTTTAGCTTGAAATATTCTCCAGTGTTATCTGGAATGGACTGAGAAGACAGTTACAGAGGGCAACCAATGCTTTTTTTCAGGTGCATGCTGATGGTATTCTGACTGGGAAAAATATCTCTAAGGAAGTTCATCACTGCTGAGTTTCACACAAATGGAAGATGCTTGGGTGTATTCATTTGACTTAACCCGGTGCAGGTGTGAACAAAAAAAGTCATATCTGAGCTACCATGTCCTTGTTAGCTCTGATTGTATTGCTAAGGCATGGGGAGACGTGACTCGCTGTTCTTTATGCTACAGTAAGCTTAGTTGTTCGCAGTGAACTGTAGGAGAGCCTTTATGTACTTCTGAGCATACACATGAGACTGTTCCTTGATCGATGCTGTAAGATTGGTTGCAAGTGCCAAGAGATTTGCCTGGTTTTTGTCACAGGAAGTGAACTATTCATTTTCTTCAAGATAAGATAGAAGTAACAGTTAAAGTGAGGAATAAAACATATGCTATGTCATAATGGTCATCATGTTATTTATTTACTTTCTCTTATCGCCATCCTTAATTTCTCTTTGTCTTTTTATGACAACTTTTCTAGAGCAGCGATTTTTCTTATGTTTTAGTCCGTCTATCACCATATATACAGAGTTTTCATATACTATTACTCTACAACTGCTACTGTACCTTTTTTAGTTGTTAAGATTGCTCCCAGATGGATGATGCTGTCCTGCATCTTGCCAGTTATAGCTGTGGCATATTAAAGCAATCTAGTGTTTCTTCGGAGGCTGACACAGCACCCATCACTCAGCACCTTGATGTAATGGTATTTCGGTATAACAACTTCGTTTTGGAGAAAAAAGTTTAAAGGTCATGGTACTTATCTAGGTAGAGGCATGGATTCATCCACTTGCAGTTGGCTATCTTAAGGGTCCACTGTCAGTCAGTGACCAAAGAGAACAAATGTTTCTGCATCTCTTACTTGTTTGCATTCCTGCCATGTTTACAGTATTTGGAGTGTTTCAAAGCCATGAGAATCATCTCGCAGTCCCTCAGTGAGGCAGACATCCGTTACCCGTATCTCGTGGGTTAGTGTTTAAATCTGTGAGATGAATGGGCTGGAGTGGAGACATGCTTGGCGATCATGACTGCTTATCACCTCTGAAAATCAAATCCAAAATTATTTTCCTGTCAGTGAGCAAAATCATGGCTCTTGTGTCCTAATCCAGTGTTGCATCCTCAGGATGACTGTTAGCCCGCAAAAGTGGGGTTTTCTGGGAGGGATGTTAAGGAACAGAGATACTCACTTTGCCTGAGAAAGACCCAGATGGCAAGAGTTGCTTGCTACCTGTGTACACTCAAATATATTTTTGCTTCTTTCTCCTCTTTCTCTGACTCTGTTCCTCTCCCAAATTGCTCAAATGCTAGCTAAAAATAACTGGCTAAATCTAAAAGTATTGTGTGTAATAAAAATTAGAAACCAAGTGCTAGTCAGTGAGCAGGTTGATCTTACAGCTGAGTCTTTCAAGCAGGTTGTACAGCCTACAAGGATCCACTTTCAGGACTGGAGTTTCTGCAGTTAAAACTTCCCTGTTAGGAGAAGTTTGCCTGCTTAATAAAGTGGAGTTTCGTGAGGGTTTTTTTGGTTTTGTTTTTGTTTTTTTTTTTAAATTTAAGGGCAGAAAGAAAATTTGATGGAAGTGTGAGGAACACATTGAAATTATGTGAAATATGTGTTTTTATCAGTATGCTACAGCTATTAGCACAGAAAAAAACAGAATGGAACTCTTCTCTTTTTTATTCTTAATGATAAACTTAATAACCTTCAAACAAAATTAACATAGGGCATAGCACATATTTTGAGAAAGATTTGCAGCCACATTCTTATTTACAGCCCTTTTTTTTTTTCTTCAACTTTGACAGTTTCTTCAAATGGCTTATTTTCCTTTAAATGCTTTACAGTGTATTTTCAAAAGGTGTTAGTCAGGTAATACAGTCTAATTATTTGTTTAATATCTTTAATGCTAAAATGGTAATACTCAAGTATTATATGTTTCAAATGGAGAGAAAGAAAACTGTGCTGAACTTAGAAAAACAGGATTCTTGCAAACAAATTATCAGAAGAATTTCATATCTGAATAATTGTATTAAAGTTCCGTAAGTTCCATGTCTGAATAATTTTATTCTGAAGTACAGCTTTACTTCAAGAGTATGAAAGGGATGACATTTTCCCTGACTAGAGAAGGAAAAAATGCACATTCTAAAACTGTTGCCCCCATCTTTTCTTATGCAAAGGTTTTATCTGCTGTTTAATGGGTAAACTTACTGTGAAGTATAGTTGCTTGTTTAACTTTACCCCTATTCAAGTCTTTGATTTTGGCAGGTTAGTTAATTCAAATAAAATTTGTGAAGTTAAGCACTTTCAAGAAAAGGCATAGGAGAACCTAATTTAACCTAGAGTGTCTCTTTTATTCTTCTGTTATTCATTTGAAGTGCCCTATCAGCTTGAACTGACCAACTTCAGTCATTTTTACCCTTTTATTTTTTTCTCTAATGTAAACTGAAATTCCCTGCTGTTCGTGGTATTTTAGTGTTTAGCATCATTTAATGAGCAGGTATCATTAAACTTAAAAGGTCCTTTTCTGTATATCTCTGATTAGTTAGTGAAAGAACCAAAGAATTCCTCTAATTTATCTTTGCTTCCTTGTTATATTTTGATGTTGGCCCATTTTACGTTTCAGTGCCTTTTTATGAAATATGAAATTATAATTTTGGTGTGAAAGTAGGACAGAAAGTGGAAGAAAATCTTTGGCACTGCTAAGATGTTTAAGCTAGTGTATCTTGTTTACCAGTGAACCAAGAGAATAGTGTTTATTTTTAAGCTTTTACTCATACAAATATGTGTGTGTGCCTATGTGGGCACATGTGTGTGTGTCTATACATATAAATATATATAAAAAAGATACATATTCTAATGTAAGTATTCATTATCTGTGCTTTGCCAATATACTTATTAACCCCTGCCAGTAACCTTTGCAGCTGGGTACACGTATATTCAGCACAAAATTCTTCCTTTCTTGTACATCCAAAAATCCTATTGAACTCAGTATTGAATTTTAATTTTTAGCAAATACAAGATCAGAGTCCAATTAGTTGATGATACAAACTCGGTGGAATGGAAAACCTGAAAATTATCAGTTATGAGGACATTGTATATCTAGGTTTGGATATTTTTGAAGTAGGAATGAGAACAGATTATTGGGTTTATAACATTCATTTATTCTGAATTTTACACTTTAAATCCTTCTTGAGAAGAATGGTCTGATTTAAGATACAACTCTCATAACTGAAGGCTCCTGTGCTCGTCATTTGAAGAAGGGTTTACTGGATCAGGACCATTGTTTATTCTAAAGATCTTAAAGGTCTAAATGATTTAATCAATACTGAAATGAATCATATCCGTTACTGAGATATTTGCCTAAGGTAATTCGTCATTTGATATAGATACTCCCATGTTTTAAATAGTGACAGTTGTGGTAATTGATTAATGCAATCCAATATACCTTTCCAATATCCATTTCACATTTTTGATGTGCTGAAAAATATTAGAGCATTTTTATTTTCTTCCTATTTTCTTTTATGAAATAAAATCTGGGAGATGGAAACACTGCGTGAAGAAGAAATAATGAGGGTTGAATGGAAGTAAAGGTCAGATATTATGTAGAAAGTTGCAGATGGCACTGTATGTCATTAACATTGCTAACATCTAAAAAGATGTAACAGTGCTGCCTACTGGTAAAATGTAGTAGTATTAAAGTATTAAAGTCAATGTAGTGAGATTGTGTGTGTGCCATATCATTCGATGTAACAACAGCATTCTCTAGTATTTTATGCCCCGTTAAGTATTGACAAGATTCATGGGTTTGTGTCAGGGTTAATAACATCTGTAACTTGCATGGAAACTGGATGCGCAAAATAAAAGATGGAATTATTTTTCATGGATACTTCTAAAATTCTGTTCTAACATAATTGTACGCATTCTGAAATTTTTGTAGTGAAGTTTTCTATATTAGATGTAAAATAGTTTTTATTAATAATGTTGCCTTGCTTAGAAATAAGATGCCACATGAAAAACTAGTCTTATTTCATGTTACTTGTAAAGACTTACCTTGTAAAATGCAAAAAAGGCAACCATTTCAATAGTAGCAGGTAAGAATACGTAGCAGATGAAGAGCTTCTTAGCCAAGAAAAGAAAATCACTTTGTAAAAACCTCAGTAGTTTTACTTTTAAAGATGGAGAAACTGAGACGGTGGATTACTAAGATTAAAATTTTAAACTTTATTGTCTAAGGTTAAGCTCTTAAATTCATATTTATGTGTTATTTTCAGGAATAAGGAACTCTTTCACCCCTTTGAGAATTAGAACCTTTTGCTGAGATATCTAAGGGAATTACGAGCTTGCCTCTAGGTATGCAGTTTCAAAACAGGGACTGACATCAACAGTACAGTAAAAATTTGGTATAAGCCTGGTGGGCAAAACCCCAGTCTTCGATCTCCGATACAGCACTTCATCTACAAATGTTATTAATTACAAATGCAGGTCAGTTATTTACTGTCATTGATGTAAGGAGCTCCCTACCTATTTATTAAAAAAAAAAATACACAATTATTCTAGAGTTAATAAATGGAAGCTTTTTGAGACAGTGGTCCTATTTGAAGACACTCCCAAAAGCAAAAAGAGGCCAGAGAAACAGTGTGGTATCCCTATGGTCAGCTGCTTTACCCCAGCAATGAGGAGCTGAAAATAACGGCGAGTTCTCATATCAGCCGGGCAAGATGTAGTCATTCATATGCATAACTCCTTCTTCCCCCGATGTAGGGCCTCTTTCTTGTGTTGAAATATCTTCCCTGGGAGTCGCAGACTGTAAGCCAGGGCTGCCTGCAGGAGCTCGGTATCAGTCATGGAGATGATTCAGGGAGCTAATGATACTTGTAGCTAATTATTTTGTGCCACCTTGTCCTTGATTATCTTCAGGAAAAAGGAAGAGAAGCTATGACAAGGAACTAATTCTGGTATCTTCTGCCAGGCTTCTACTTGAGGCATCTGTTGCGATAATAGGTTAAAAAGGACTAGTTCCAGGAAAGCTTTTCCTTCTCCTCTTAAAAGAAACTGATTATTGCTAGTTTACATGGCAGTTTATTTAAAACATGTAAATCAAAGATGTATACGGCTGATAGTGATGCACAACCTTCTAGAGTGCTGCAGGAACACAGGTATTTTGTACGTTTATAATAACCAGTGAAATCTGAATGCATAATTTTTAGAACAGGGTAATTGATCAATATTAGTTACATTTAGGACGCAATTTTTACAAAAAATGCCAGGCATAGTACCAGTCCTGGTTCACTTGCACATGTTTTATGTATCTCACAGCTAACAAAGGTACTTCTATATTCCGTATGATTGCGTATCGTATCTCAAACACAGTTTTACATGTAAATATCTATGTTATCACTCAGAGGCAATAATTCTTTTAAAAATGAGGTTACCCATGCAAAGAAAATGGAGTTTAAACAGCAATCCCAGCCCAAACTTTTGATTTTCACCAAGAGCAGAAGGGATGTGTCTTTTTCACTCACATCAAACAGTTCTTCCACCTCTCTCCTCTCAATGAGATTCCAGCCCTAACAGAAAACATTGTATTAATGCTGTCAGTAAAAATTTAGGATCACATTTATGTTTGATTAGCCTGTTTTATTTCTTTTGATTCCATCTGATTGCGAAATCTAAGCAATTGAGCCCCGTGACACAAAGAATTCAGTACATCATAACATATTGACTGAGAAACCATTAGTAAGTCCTGTATAACGTTATTATCCCTGTATCCTAAGCAGACATGATATGAAAACTGCATTTGCATTGTTGTAGCCATTTTTGCATTGTTCTTGCAGGATGAATATAGCAAGTAAAATGTCATCATAGATTATGTAATAAAATGTCTGAAACTGTAATGTAGCCATGTAAAAATATAGTTTAACATGATGTGCTGTAGCATAATGCAGAGCAATTAGATAAATTACTGTTAAAAATAGATGAAAAATCCATTCCAATGTATGCTTAGCTCACAGAGGGATATTCTCTTCCCTCATGCCTTACATTCCAGAGTGGAAGGTCCGAGAAGCTGTCAGTCTCATTTGTTTTCCATCATGAGTATTGAGAGAAAGTAAGTTTGACTCAAAAAACTTTAAATCTCTTCAGTGCATGCTACATTCAGGGAGGTTCAAGAAAGAGTTTCTACCTGCTCTTCCTGTATCAGAAACTGTGATATCCAAAATCAGGAAAGAAGGATAGAGAGCCCCAAACCGCTCAACTCGGTGCTATTTTCTTAAATTATCATCTCTTCCATTTGTATACTCAGTTGGCTGGGGATATGTGCACATCTTTCTTGTATCTTCCAGTGCAAGACTAAGCCCACTATCTACCAACTGGATAGTCATCAACTTGTGTGAAGTTCTGTTGCCATAGCAGGATAACTGATCAGGCAGGTATACTGAAGGATCCTGTGGTGGTCAAGCCAGATCGGGCTTGGGGGAAAAATGGCTTATACTACCTTATCAGAAGATAATTACTTGGATTAATGGAAAAGCACTTGCAGAAAAGAAAGATACTGAAGAGCATCCTTCTGAGGAGGTGGAGGAGCTCCTGGGTAGTTTAGAACCCAAGGATTGCTGAGGAACGTTGGAAAGTACTGAGGAAGGAGATGTGTGCAAGTGTTCTTTACTTTGCTGTTTCTAGTGATTTTTTTTTTTTTAGTGAAGCAACAAAAACATCATTAGGATGAGCCTTGGTTTCAGTGGGGTACCATTGCAGCTGGATTTTTACGCTGTGTCTAGACTGTTAAATAAAACGTATCCAGGATCATTCCCGTGCTGTGAGTCCCACTGCACAGAACAGCTGATGTCTGTGGTGTAAATTCTCTGAGCTCCCAAAGCAGTTTGTGGCAAGATCCACCTGCTTATTTGGAATGGTTCCTGAAATATTCTCACTTCTCAACTGTGCCTGCAAATTGTTGAGGAGAGTGCTAGCTGGCATTAGTGAAAAGCATTTCAAGAGCAATTTTAACAATTCAAAATGTAGGTGATCATATTCTAGTGCTCAGGAGTGTTTCTGGGCTGTATTTGATTTACTAGTAAAGATCAAGCTGCTGTAAGTGGCAGCAAATGGTGACTTTGGAATTATGAATGGATCCTTACTAGCCCCAGAGGAGTTGAGAAATTTGGTAGAGCTAAGGCTGATGAGCATTCAGATGAGGGACATCAACCTGGGTTTTCAGCTGTTACTATACTTACTCAAACTTTGGAAAGAAAGAGTTCTGTTGTCCAAGTAGTGTCATTTTCTTATAAAGTATCTGTCAGATTGGTACTCCATTGGTACTCAGGAGGAGGGCATATATAGGTAGAATAGATATGCCTACATACCTGTTTTTACCATCCCAGTTCCTGTGATGAGTTTGAGTAGTCAGAAAAGGCTTGGCCCATGAAGAACAACATTTAGGTACACACTGCCTCTTGTACTCCCTGCAGGGCAAAATCTAGACATCTTACTTAAAATTTAGTTTTCATCCTTTCACTTTCTCATTTTTAGGTTCATTCATATTTTGGCTGAGTGGGACTGCAGTTGTTACCAAGCAAAGGATTCCCTTTTGGCTGCCGTTTTCTCTACCTTTCTCCAGTTTATTGTTCCATGTTCAGCTGTGGCTTTTCCCATTACATACCAAAATCTGGTTATATTGTTTTTGGCCTCGCTCTCCACTCAGAAAGTTTGAGTTTGTACCATTTTTTTCCTGTGCCTCATCTTCCATATTCCATTTATTTTTCTGGCCTAGATCTGGCATTATGTTTGTCACTTGGTCTGGTGTGGATATACCACTTCTGAGGCATCTGAGGTATTGAGAACCATGCAGTGCATCTCTTCTAATCTCTCCTGGAGATGTTCCATTTTTCATGAGTAATTAAGAGCAGGAACTTCAAGACATGTCAGCTGTATTTGTAATGAAAATTCTTAAATCTTATGGTGGGATGGGTGGGATGTTTCTTATGATCTCTTTTCTATTTAAAAAAACAAACTTGATTTAAAAATCAAATTTCGTTTCACCCCAGTGCAAAGCAATAACTTACTATTGCAAAATGTTTGAAGAATTGCAGAAGAACTCCTTTTCAACCTGTAATGCACAATATATCTTTCCTGTATGAATTAATGAGAAAGTGAATCACTGCAACATTTACACCTATGTATTGAAGTTTTAAGTAAGTAGTGTTTGATGTATCAGTTACGGGTGAGGACGTATGTTGAATGTCCTCAGTTCAGCATTGTGAGAAACTCCAGGGGACTGACTATTCATAGTGAAGCTGGTGGGAATACCTGGAAAGTTTTAGTTGTGAACATGCTTTGAATATGTTGCTGAATCAGATCCTAATAGGGGAGCAGATACTACATGAGCCGCCAGGAGCTATGTAGTTACTTAGATATTCAGTAACATTTTTATTTACCACATCAAACGTGGCATTTTTCAGGACCACACAGCATTTACTGTAGGGCTTGCAGCTTTTCACCACTTTTCACTCCTCTTCTTGCTGCATTTTTGAAGAAGAGTACCCACGCTGCTATGCTTCATGCTCAGTGCGCTATTCTCCTTGGCTGCTAGGAATAATCCCTGCGAGCTTTGGAGCACTGAAGGGTCCTATGTGCAAATTGTGAATCACAAAACTGCCTCCAGTGTGCGGGGCTATCACAGTGGTGCCTCTCAGCATACACGCTAGCAGAACTTCGTGCACTTAAGTGACATCTTTTATCCAGGGAGACAAAGCTTTGGATTACTTTCATAGACGTAGGGGCTTCAGTGCCACCTGGTATTTCAGGCACTTAATTGCTGTTTTGCAACTCGTCTGTGGGAGCTGAGACTGTCTTTCAAAGATGCTTTCAATGTGTTTGTGTTGGACAATGGAAAGTGATGTAGTACATACTCATTCTACCTGAGCTAGTACTGATCCGTGCAAGTACTTCTACATAGCACAGCAGTACATCCGTGTGGAGATGCTCATTTTGGTATTAATGCTGAAAAGCCCTGCTGAGTTTCTGAGCTCCATTCTACAGCTAGCTTGAATGCTGATAGTTTGTGTTATATTTAACTGTGGAGTGTAGTCCTGCCTTTAGACTTCCAAGTGAGACACTCTGGATTCTGTGTTCAAAAAATTTGTCATCTCTTCTGTCAAATAAATAGAAGTATTTTCTTGATAGAATTACAGATCTGGTGAGCAGAATGAGAAGAAAAAGTAGAACAGCAATTTTGTTATAACATTTGGCAAAATATTTAATGAAGACTAACCCCAAAATAAATTGGAATCTGAAGCTGGTTAGAAGGACTGTATATAACAATATGGTAAGATAGCAACTGGTGAATCCCAGATCCTTCTGGCATCTATGCTCTTATTTAATTAATTATCCAGAGTACTACTAAACAGTGTGTTAGTCAAGTCCAAAGAAGATACTAATTGGTTAGAGTTGTCAACACTAACAGCACTAAAAGAGTAAGAAAAGCTTTCAGCATGCGATAGCTATCTGTACAGGGATGAGGAAATCAAGATTCTATCACCATTAAATTTATCTTAGAAAGTATATATATAATCTCATTTGCCATACCTGTTATTTATAGATATCTAGAAAGGTGTCTGAGTACCCATAAGGAACACAATAGAGGGAGCAGTCACGCAACCAGAAAATTAGAATATTTTTGCCTCAAAGTAAGTTAATGCACTCAAGAGAGGGTAAATTGAAATGCAGGAACCCAGGCAAAAGAGACATTGGGGTGAACAAATGACAGTGAGGCACATTGCACTAGGTCTTAGGCCACCTTGTTTTCATTCCTGTCTCTGCTGCTGGCTTGCTACATGACCTTGATCCAATCAGTTCCTTATTTTATGCCTCAGTTTTTTCATCTGTTAAAAAATGGGGATAATGATACTGACCTGCTGATGAAAAATGCTTTACAAAATGTGGGTGCTATTATAAGCAGGGTATCAGATCACCAGGTCAGTAGCTAATGGTTCATGAATTTGTAACTATAATGTAAAACTATGTAATTTGTAACTGTGATTTACTACAGGTAAAATATTCCTTTTAAGTCTGAGCCTTGGTTAACCAAAACAAACATAAAGGGTTTCAGTGAGTAAAAGAGATTTGGGTTTTTTTCGTGATGATTCAAGGACTTAACATATATCTATAGTTTGACTATTAGTTAGATTTTTTTGAGGTAGACTTTTTAAAACCATATCTAAAGCCGTTTGGAACGGATGCTCCAATGCGTTGTGATAGATGCAGTGTAAGAATGAGGAGTTATCAGAACAGTGTTATCTAAGTTGATGCAAAGCTACCCAAGTTAGCTGTGAATGATTTGATCTGCATGTTCTGTTGCAGCCCCGTGCAGGCACAGAACCAACCAATGCAGTTTTAGCACAGCACTACTGCACAAAGTTTGTCTTGGCTGATGTATGGGACACAATATTGAAATATGCAGGCGCTGGAGCAGTGATCTGAGCATGTAGAGGAAACCTGGCATGTCCCAAGTTTGGCAGACTTGCTGTGCTCGCTGGGAAAGTGTGAGAGCTGGTCTGTGCATGCACAGGGAGCTGCTGCAAATGCTTCTATACATCCACTGGCCATGGCATGTAACAGACAGAAATGGCTCAGGTAATGTCTACAGTACTGAAGGATATCCATTAGCCAGAATTGCTAGTGGATAAAATCATGACCTTCTGGTGGAATTTAGGTAAAAAGGGCCCTCTGGAGGTGATGGGGCTCCACACCCCACTCAAAACACAGTTAACTTAGATCAGACTGGTCAGGATCTTTCTTATTTGATTTTGAATCTCTCTGAGGGTAGAGACCTGTTGCAGTGTTAGACCTCTTCACTGTAAACGGTTTTTTCCTATAATCAAATCAGATATTCTTGTGTTGTAACTTGTGTCCATTGCATTTTGTCATGTCTCTATGCGCCTCTGGTTCCACCTTTCCACACCTTACCATCGGGGGTCCTTGAGGACAGTAATGGGACCCTTACATAGCCTTCTCTTCTGAAGGCTGAACAAACCTGGTACTCTCCCCATACATCATGTCCTGACTCCGTTAGCAGCTTGGTAGTCTTCTGCTGAACTTGCCGCAGAATACTGGTGTCTTGGGCAGAAGCCTATAGCACAGTACTCCAGATGCAGTGCCACAAGCACTAAACAGAAAACAATGTTTCCTTTGACCCGATGCCTACACTTTTGCTAATACAGTATACAACTGGCCACCTTAGCTGCAAGGGTACATGCAGGCTTATGTTCAACTTGTCCGTCAGAGCTCCTCAGACCTTATCCTGAAAAGATGCTTTGTATTCTGTTGGATCGTCACTTCTGATATGGGGTTCTTACTGCCCAGTTGCAGTACTTTGTACTTGCTTTTGGTGAGGTTCTGCATGAGGTTCTTCATTGGCTTACTCCTCTGAATATTGAGCTTCCTCTGAATAGCAACCCAGTAGTGCTCCTGCGTCACCTTCACACGTCCCAGTTTGGGACCATCCATGGACTTTGCACTCCATTCTGTTGCCCAGGCTGTTAACGAAGATTTTGAACAGTATTGGTCTCAGTAGTGATCCGTGGGAAGCGTCACTAGTATCTGGCCGCCAGTCGATTTCCATACAGCTCATCTCAACAAATAGAGAAAGGACGTGTTGGAGAAAGACGGTCCCAGCTGCTGCTGAGCAGAGCAGAACTGCTGTAGTGAATCCACGATACTGTTTCTGGCCTCAGAATGACAGAGCTCTTCTGCATAGCAGAGATGATAGATCTCACCAGTGTGATACAGTCTTACCTCTGCGAGGCTGCAGTACAAAAATAAGGCAATTATCTAAAAATGTTAGCATGCATAGACCTCAAAGATACAAGAATAGGAAAAGAGTGTAATATGACATGTAAACAGTTGAAATCAGGGAAAATTTTGGCTGAATGTCAATTAGAAATGATTAATGAGAAACATGACTATACAACAGTGTCTTCTACAAGAAATAGCTGAGTTCTATCTAGTCAAAATCTTAGTTTTTCTGTCGTTTGCTGAGAAAGATATGGGCTGAATCTTTAGATAACACTGTGTTTTCTAATATTTTTATGTGTTTGGTATTTCTGATGTCTGCGGCTATTAAAGAAGCTGCATTGTTACATTCTGTCCTTGTGGGCTTCACATCTGAACTCCCAGCCAGAATTGACTAGGGCTGAAATTCAGTGAAAGGTTGGATCAGAGGAGAACTACTAAACACAGGTATGTATTTCAATTTAAGATTATTATGTAGCTTTGTTTATGAAATATATTTTCTCTCTTTTATATTCTTATCATTGTGTAATCTGAATAGCTTTTTCCAAGGTTGTATGTGGTCTGTAAATCCGGATTTTTTTCCCCTAGTGTGAAAAGGAAAAAAAAGCTATTAGCTTGAAAAAGGAGGTTTCTTTTTAATGGCTGGACTTGAAATGTCAAAGAAATCCACATTTCTGGCCTAATCCTGTATGAAATCCCATTAGATAGTGGCTCCAGTGAAACTTAGAGCTGATTTAGCTCCTGAGTGTGCAGATCTGATGATACTTGGGACAGTAGTCTCTGTTTGTGAGTTTAATACTTCGTACAGTCCAGATACCCTGTACCACTAAATCAGTGTAAGCCTGGTGCAGTAGCATAATCTGCTTTACTAGTTAAAGTTAAAAGTTAATCTTTTACATATATCTCCCTGCTATTCTGTCTTGATGGCACTCTTTTCTCTTAACTCTTTCCCTAGGTACTAGCTCTGGTAGTTAGTTGTCATTATTTATTTAAGTTGCTATCCAACTAACACAAAATTAGCTAAACCCATTTCGAAGCGAAGTGTCTGGCACTCCTTTCGCTGCAGTGGAATGCACCTGTTTATAGTAGACCAGAATTTCCCCCAAATATCTCATTTAAAGAACAACATCAATGATAATTTCAACTACTCTCGTGCCAAATCCTGTCAAAACATTTTTGTTTCTGCACATCATCATTATTCGTTTATGACTGCGTGGCCGTGGGAAAAACATTTCTTAGTTAATTACAGACACGGAGCCTGCAGAGGGAGCTCAAACCCTTGTTTATGTGGGCCTCACTAAAATAGCAGTTTTTTTCTACAGGCAGTGGAGTAACTTGTTATTTAAATATATCAGAAATTTGTTCTTCAATGTGTACGGTTTTTGTATGTGGAACCTAACTGTTTTGGAGAGATACGTAAAAGTAAAAGCCTTTGCAAAGTGACTGGGAAGAGTGAGGATTTCTGGGACTTGGTAGGTGGCACTGTTGGAAATCTCCAGAGCTGTAACGTCCAGACCTCCAATCCTTCCTTTTCAGTCCTCATTCTCGATGGCAAATAGCTTCAGTAGGTCACTGTTCCGTCAGTTTAGAGCCAAAATAGTGCAGAAAGATCAAATTGAACTCTCTGAGTTTGAGCTCAAATCAGGAACATGGATCTGGAATTAATGAGGCCAGGAATAGATGAGCTGAGGAAGCTGTTGCAGACCTTCATCAAGGAAGCGCAGAGAGTGCCTTACTTTCGTTGGGAGCAGATGACAAAACTTCTGGTTGAGTGAGATCTTCAAAAAACATTGCTGACTGTGATACATTTCATCGTGAATGTCATGAGAGGAGGGAGGTACATAAATGCCATTGGAAGGAACTAGTACCATTGCAATCTACTGTTTGAAAAGTAAAAAGAAAAAACCAATATGCAAATCCATCAAACAGAGATAAATTAAGGCGATGGTGATGCTGACAAGGACAGCACTGCGCCTCTGCGCCTCTTACTCCTCCTTTGGCAGGTGCAGACAAGGGCTGGGATTTACAAAGACCATGTGCCTGTGCTGACCTGGGGTTCTCCAGTTGCAGAAGGCCCGTGCCTTGCTATTGTGAAGTTTATTGAACTTTCACTCTTTTTTCTTGCAGCTGAAAATGAGGAAGAACTATGTTGTTTTCTATCCAGTCAGACATTTTGGCTTTGCAAGAGACAGGAGCATGTACGTAGCCAGAGTCTGCGAAAGTGGCAAACTTGGCTGCTGTGAAGGCAAGAAATATTTGCAAGTTTGTTCTATTTTGAGAGTCCTTTAACAGTTAAGGATGGAGGAATCATTTTAATGATACTGTTGGCTTTTTTTTTTAGTGCCGCTTGTGCCCATTGACAGTGGGCTCTGGCACGTGCACAGAACAGCCTGAAGTGAAGATTGGTGTTGGTAGCTCATTGCTAATTGCAAAGGTCTGATAGAGGGAAAAGAGAGCTGTTTTTTTTTTTTGGTCTTTCCGGTGATACTGTAAATATTACCGGAATCGATGAGGCAGGTGGTGTATCAGTTCATACTGAAAAATGTGTTTTCAGGGGAAGGGTTTCACCAGTCATTCCAGCTTCTTTCATATCTTGTGGGTATGACAGAGGGTTTTCAAATTCTCTCTGCAGTCCTGGATGGTATAGAATATCTGGCTGCCATTCACTAAAATGTGAATTGTATCTTTTGATATCACTTTTTTTTTCAAGTACTATTCATGTCTTCTTGAATTTGCTGGAATAAATCTTGAGAGTCTCAAGTGCTTATTTTAAGTTTCCTACTTGGAGGAGAGGTGTTGGCATACTAACAGGTTTTATGTGAATTAAATATTGGTGATAAATTATTATGACAAGAAGAACGAATCAACTAATCAGTGGGTTGTAAATAGTGAATTGAAAGTCACTTTTCTTCTTTGTGGTATCTCTAGATCTACAGTTGTCATAGCTTCCTCATGGTAAACACACACCGAGCTCTAGTATTGAGGGGGGGAGTCTAAAGCAGAGTCATAGACACCTCCCTCCCTCCAACCTGTCCTAGTTTGTTTTATTTCCAAAACCGCTCAAAGTTTCATGAATGCCCTGGATCGAGAACATATTTGTAGTTTATTGCAAACAGAGGCTTTAAGGAATATGTTTGCCCACTTTGCTGTTTTTAATCTAGTATCCTTGGTCACATGCTGCAAGTAAGAACTGTTATTAACCAGTTGGTTCCTGACTATCTGTGTGTTGCAATGTACTGTTTGCAGGAAAACATAGTCTATCTTTGATTCACATGGGTAGAAGTTTGTATCCACAACAGTTAATTACAGAATGGTCAAGCTATTAACCATTCTTACTGGCTCAATTTTTTAAAAATAATAATAAATTGATGTAGAATAAATACTAAACTCCTAGTAAGTTGTTATTTTTTTCCCCAGAGATGTTTGTAACATAGTTTGTTAACCTTCTGAGGGAGAAAAAGAGTGTGTTGACATAGTGCTAATAATTAAGGATGTTGGGTTTTGAATGGAGCCAACCATAATCATCACCGGAAACCACAGGTGTTTTTTAGGCATTCATGAAAGCGAAAGATATTCTGAGTAAAACCTGTGTGCGTGAACTTCACATGTGCCGTGCATCAGCTGCCTGGGGTCCCCATCACCCCCACTGTATTTGTGCAAGTTCCCACTCAGGCTTTCTCCTGAAGCTTTCCCCCACCCCAGGATGCAGAGCACGACAGCAGACAGGATTGTTCACCCTTGGATCCACTCCAGCCAGACTGACTCTCTTTACCCAGGACAATCCTTCAAGACAAGTCTTGTGCCCTTGCTTGCCCTCACGTGTCCCTGTGCCATGCTGAGGGACACACAACTCACACCATTGTCATCATGCCATAAGACCCCACGCTGCTGATCTGTGGCCCAATCTTCTCAATATTTAGGACACTTCGAACTGGAAAATGAATGAAAAATAATGATTGTACTTTGTATCTTGTGGTCACCTAGGGTGCAGAGAAGTTGCAGGCTGAGTTACATAAATTGTGAAGGTGGCAGCTCACCCGTTGAGAGGGTCCCAGCCTTGAGCAGTGTGTACGTGCGTCCGTCCTCACCAGTGGTGTTGGTTAGGGTTCGCTTCTTCATGGTGTCTTCGCAAGCAGTGTAGGCACAGGACCCAGAGTCACCACACTTTCCCAACTGTCTTCCTAGACTGCCCCGGTGGGATGGCAGCAGCAGTGAAACCGTCTTCAGTACAGAGTGAGCTTGGGTTTCCTCAGTAACTTTTCACTGCCAGGCTCTAATAAACCCTTGGAAGGTGAAAACCCACCTACAAAGAGTGTCCAGGGGTTTGTGTGTTACTCACTTCATGTCTGCACATAGCAAACAATAGATGTTGGTGTTGGAAAACTGGGAAATTGGGACATTGGAGGCCAAACAGTCAATCCTTCCCTGTGCGTTCGTATAATTGCTGCCAATGTTAATTGTTGTTAATTGAGTCAACTGGGGAAAAAAAAGCTTGCTAAGCAAGCTTAACTTTAAAGACTAGAAATTTGGAGGGCCTGCTTTAAAGTTGTTCATTATATCTTCTTTAATTTTATCATCCCAGTTATGTTCTCCTTATTCAAATACAGTTTGAATAGCAACAGTACAATTCTGATACCTAACTGTTTAACCCTAATATTGTAAATGTAGGGAGTAGCATTCCTATACCAGGAAATAAGTGACGAAATTTTACTTTGGAATTTTCTTAAGATTATATATGGTAGCATGTATTTGGTGATCACATATACAGTATAATGTAAATACATACAATTTAAACTTAGTAATTATTCTGTAAACCCATGATTGTGTCTCCTTCCAATTCCTGCTTATTCAAGTAGTCTGTCTGCCCTCTCACACATGTAAAGGTTTTGCAGGGTTAAGCCTATGATTTCTAGTTACTAGTATTTAAATCAATACAGGGATTCCTTAAATATTGTCTGTGCATCTTGGAATTTGTATTACTTAACACTGATATGTACTGTTCACATTTCTTCCTCTTAGTTCCTTCTAGCGCTCAGGACTGTCATTAAATCAGTTCTTTGGCTTATCAATGCAAGGCTCGCTTATAGCTCGTGTGGTACTAGAGATAGCATCCAACTGTTGCAAGAGCTGACAGTTGTCCAGAGG